>NW_024429204.1:21363409-21963409 GCF_017639785.1 Mesocricetus auratus | reverse complement strand
CCTGGGAATCTGCACTTTTCATATACACCAATAAGAAAATGAAAGACTAGGGGTCAGTTTGGTCCATGGCTCTAGACGCTGTGAAGTCCAGGGCACAGAATGTCACCCCGAGAGAACCCCTCCCTCACCTGCGGCCCTGAGCACCGTGGGATTTCCTGTTTATACAGTGTCACCCTTGGTGTTCCAGCAGCGTGTCAATGGCATCTCTATTTTACCAAAGGTCACTCTGAAGCTCAGAGAACTCAGGATCAAAGCAGAGTCCAGAACCAAAGCCAGTCTCTGGACAGGGACTGGCGCTCATTCCCCTTGGGCACCTTGGCGACCAAAGCCCTTAGTCCCACCTGTTTCCCTGCGGCTCTGCTCTTAACCTCTGGCCAGCAGAGCTCACAGACCGGTGCTGGGTATGAGCGGGACAGAGGCCAGATGACCAGATCTGGGTTCTAGTTACCCAAGGACCATACACCCCAAAATGGTAGATTTAGAAAGCCAACGTTATGTCTGACTTTTCAGCTATCCTGGGGCAGAAGGCAGCCCATCCCCGCCTTTTTTCTTCCTGTCTGAACTTCTGAGGAGTGTGGACATTAAAAGCTTGTAGTCCAGCTGCAGTTGCCTGCATAGGGCCTGCACAGGATGGAGCCAATGGACCTTCATGGAGGGTGAAGGGACTCACAAGTCCCCACCCCTGTGGAGCTGTGGAGAATTTGATGGCTTCGGGGGAAGGGAGAGGATGTGTGGCCTGGTAAGTCAACCATGCTGCAGGGGATGGCCTCCCAACCGCGAGCATATGGGAAACACAAATTGGACTCAGGAAGTTAGAAAATAGAAAAAAGACAAAATTGGGAGGAAGTAGGGGGTTGAGAGATAGATCTGGGAGGAGTTAGTGAGAGGGGTGAGGAACATTATCAAAATATAGTGTGGGGGGGTCAGTTCTCTAAGAATAAAAATTCAGTCTCCCTATCCATACATCCTGACATGCCAGACACAGAGATCTGGGCCGTAAATAGACCTTCACCAAAGCCCAGTCACTCTACTGAGTGCCAGCAGAAAGGTATGGCTGCCATCAACTTTAGAGATTAGGGGACAAAATGCAGAAGCGAACTCAGTGTCACAGGAACAAACTGAACATCACAGGACCTGGAAGAGGGATAGCAGGGATTTGAACCCAGGTCATGGAGCCCCAGGACCCTATTTTTTGTTTGCTTATGTGTGTGTGCTTGCATGGACTCACATACGCCACACAAGTGCGATGCCCACTAAGACCGGAAGACAGCATCGGATCCCCTGGAACTGCAGTTATAGACGGTGGAGAGCCACCATGTAGATAGCAGGAACCAAGGTCAAGTTTTCTACAAGAGCAACCAGTGTTCTCACCCAGCGAGCCGTCTCTCCAGCCCCTGGGGTCAAGTTTCTGACCACTGCGGTTTCCCTAACGACGTCTGCATGGATTTCTGCTACCAAGCCCACCTCAGCTACCCTGGAATATTCCCAGCATGATGCAAAGAGACGTCTCACACACCAACCAGTGCTTCATAACGCGTGTGAAAGGGGAAGGGACACTGGCCCACTCGAGCATGTGGCCCTGGTGTCAGGCCTTGCCCTTCTCTCCATCCCCTCCGTCTTGCTACAAACCGTTAGATGGCATTCCTAAATCTAGCCAGCAAGGTGTACTCCCTTACTATCTGCCTCCTCCTCCGGGGCTCACTGCCACGATCCAGCCATCAGAAGCCCCCTTTCTTCACCTAACTAACGTGCCTATGTGTCACGCCTGTCTCCTCTCTATCCAGAGACTGTCCTTTGTCCCTCCAGGACAAATGTCCCTTCCCTTCCTCCCTTGTCCATGTTACCATGGCGCCCTAGCCCATTCCAACACAGACCTCCTCTTTTCCTCTTAAAAGAGACACCTGCAGGGTCGTTTGATGCTGTTTTCTGCCTGAGTCAGAAAGCAGCCTCTTTAATTTTTCTTCTCCCATTAATAAAGGGTCTCTGTGAAAACAGATGTTTGAGTATGCTTTGTGCTTAATCCAGAGTCCAGGAGGAAACCCCTAATGTGCGGAGGGAGGGGGGCCCTCCTTCAAAGGCCCTGTGAATGGACACCGTTTTCTGTAGTCACGGTACTCTGGAGTCTATGCAGATGCCCACCTTAGAACCTTTCAGGAAGGCCGTGGGGAGGAGCCCAGCAAGGCACAGCCAAGCACAGCCTCAGTGAGGACGACTCCTGATCTCATCACTTTTGACGAATGAGTGTGCGGGCCAGAGGCGAGCTTTAAGGCTACAACCCACGGAACGGTGCCTTGGCAAGTAGCCCCTAGGAGCTCCGTGCCTGGCGCTGCAGCCCCCAGATGCCTCATATCACAGTTGTCTGCCCTGCTCACCCTGACCACGGACAGCCCCAAGTGCGCAGGCGAGCCGGCCCTGAAGGGCGTGGCCGTCCGCTATGAACTGGAGTGAATGCAGGGAAGGTGTTCGTGGCCCGTGCCTTAGGCCACTGTGTTCAAAGATGCCAGAACCTGGGCCGGTAAGATAGCCTAGCTCGTAAGGGCACTTTGAGCCAAGTCTGATGACCTTAATTCAGTTCTCAAGATCCACTCGGCAGAAGAAGAGAGCTGCCTCCCTCGAGTTGTTGTCCTTTGATCTTACTGTGTGTTTTGTGACACGTGCACACGGACACACACACACTCACACACCAAAAAATAAATATAATTTAAAAATCTAGCTGGGCAGGAGTGGCGCACTCCTTTAATCCCTGCGCTCAGGAGGCAGAGGCAGGCGATCTCTGTGAGTTCGAGGCCAGCCTCGTCTACAGAGAGAGAGTTCCAGGCCAAGCCAGAGCTGTTTCACAGAAGAAAAAAAAAACCCTATCTTGAAAAACAAAATTAAAAATCTATTTTTAAAAAAAAAGGCAGAACTTGGTTTTGCCTGTCCACCATGCCATTGGATTCCTTCCAAGACTTCTCAAGGAGATTCAGCAAGGATTCTGGAAAACAAAGATGAGCAGTAGGCCGGCCAGACCAGACCTCTTACCTTCCGAGAGGATGTGCTTTCTTGTCCGTTTCCACCCTTATCCTGGTCCTTTGTCCTGACATCCCTGCTTCGTGGTTCCTGGGAGAGAAGGACACACTTCTACTTGCTGAAGCTAACTCCGTGTGGACTGCTGGTGTCACCAGGAGGCCTGTTTAGCGCAAACGGAAAAAGCCAAGTCTTGGCCAGTGGCTATGCTAAAGGCTGAGAACCCGGATGTCCAGGAGGCAGCTCCAGCATGCTGGAGGGATGATGGGACCTGCTACCACAGGAGGGGCTTGTGGGGCTGTGTTCTAAGGGAGCTAAGTTCCCGAAGCGTCAGGTGGGGTATTCCCGGGGCAGGTACTGTCAAGGCACGGGGCATTGCTCATAGGGCTATGGTCTTGAACCTGGGCTGAGGGTCAAGCTCAAGCACTCTGATGGTTGTCCCTGGAAGAGATGGGACATGAGGGGCACCTGCCACCAAAATCCAGCGGGTGCTTGGGTGCGCCGGTCTGCTGGGGTTCCGCCGTAGCCCCAGGATCCTGGGCCCTGCCCCCTCCGCCCTTTCCCAATCCTCATTTTGCAATCAGTTAGCCTGACCCAGTAAACATCTGAAGCCTGAGGAAAACCCATCATCCTCACCCTTTTCCATGTGTTTCAAAAAAGAGCCCAGGGCAGTGGAGGAGGGCTGTAGGCATCACATGAGTTCTGGCCCCAGCCTGAGCCTCAGCCACCCTGTCTCAGCTTCCGAACCAGTCCCCGACCCAGCTGGGAAAAGACACTCACTGGAAACAGGCTAGAAAGTACCTTTCTGTCCGTGGCTTCTAAGTGGAGAGCGGCAGGTGGGAGGAGAAGCTGTAGGTCAAAGTTCAGGAAGTGGTTCTAACTGGCTTCATCTTCTCCACACTGTACAGCCAGGAGTTAGAGCACAAAGGCTAATTCTCTCTGCCACATGTTCGCTAGGTGCCTCCCGGATAGACACACGGGGTACTGGAGATGCTGGGTGAGCCTGCGATAAGAGTGAAGTTGCCTACGGCATCAGGTAGAGAAACCCGATGACACCGGGCCTTGTGTCACCGCCTGCCTCCCACGGCGAGTGAACTTCAGGCAGTTGGAGAGTCTCCCCGCAGAGCTGGACGAACGGACTGTCTTCCTTGGCCCCACATCTCCAGCTCTGCTTCAGCTAGATGCTCTTACGACAACTGCGTACCTTGTCTGAGTTCCGATGCCAGAGGAACCCTGGCTTAGAGGTGTGTGTCGATCATCCCTCTTACAGTTGATGCAACGACATCCGAAGGTACTTATGTGCCTGGATGGGTTGTCTAGTAAGGACTGTCTCGTTTTCTCTAATAAAAAAGCTGAAAACTTCCCGTATGGATAGAGGATGGATGGATGGATGATGGATGGATGAATGAATGGATGGATAGGATAGATAGATGGATGATGGATGGATGGATGGATGATGGATGGATGGATGATGGATGGATGGATGATGGATGGATGGGTGGATGGATGGATGGATGGATGGATGATGGATGGATGGATGGATGATGGATGGATGGGTGGATGGATGGATGGATGGATGGATGATGGATGGATGGATGGATGATGGATGGATAGGATAGATAGATGGATGATGGATGGATGATGGATGGATGATGGATGGATGGATGGATGATGGATGGGTGGATGGATGGATGGATGGATGGATGGATGATGGATGGATGGATAGGATAGATAGATGGATGATGGATGGATGGATGATGGATGGATGATGGATAGGATAGATAGATGGATGATGGATGGATGGATGATGGATGGATGGATGATGGATGGATGATGGATAGGATAGATAGATGGATGATGGATGGATGGATGGTGGATGCAACAATGCAAAGTACAAGAAAGGCACTCGAGGAAGAAACTGAGCCAACAAAAGTAGGTATACAGAAAGTCAGAAGCCCTCAGAAAGGAGGCCCTCACACTCCATCTGTCCAAGACCCTGTCTCCTGAATTCTATGATAGACACTGCCTAAAAAGAAAACAAGAGGTAATGTAGGCAAGGCCTCTGTGGGAGAAAGGGAATGCTGTCATTTATTTGCTTCGTTTGGATTATTATATGCCTTTAATTTACTTTACATCCCGATCTGTTTTACCTCCCTCCTCTCCTCCTAGCCCTCCCCCACCTCCCTTCTGCCTCTCTCCCTCCCACAAGCCAGCAAAAGAGTCAGAGACAGCCTCTGTTCCCACTGTTAGGAGTCCCACAAGAGGACCAAGCTACACAGCTGTTACACATAGGCAGAGGGCCTAGATTTTTGCTTATTTTTAAATCAGAGACAGGATCACCCTGTAGCCCAGGCTGGCTTCAGATTTGTATTCGACAGCCCTGGTGTGGATTTCCATGTGTGGTGGGATTCCAGGTGTGGACCACCGTGATCACATGAGTTTCCAATGTTCCAAAAGGTCCAACACTGAAGTCTTGGTCCTCAGCTGTGGCACTCTTGGGAATGTATGCAACCTCTAGCAGAAGAAGGTCAAGTCACTGAAAGTGTGCTCTTGAGGGGAGGTGCACTTGCGCTCTCTCTCTCTCTCTCTCTCTCTCTCTCTCTCTCTCTCTCTCTCTCTCTCTCTCTCTCTCTCTCTCTCTTTCCCATAAAGTAAACAGTCAAGTCATGGTATATCACACTGTCCCACATGAGGCAATTATTAACTGAGGTCTCTGAAACTGGGTCTTTAAGAATAAACCTTCCTTCCTTTTAAGATGATTCTTTCAAGTATTTTGTCACAGTAACAGAAAACGGACCCTGTCTTGTTTGGCTGTGAAAGTAAAGGCTATTTCTAGGATGTCTGGGTGGTGATCTATTGTCTGTGACTCTGTCGTAAGGAGATTGTGTGTGTGTGTGTGTGTGTGTATAGATATATGCACATATATATTTATGTACATGTATATATGTATGTGTATATACATGCATATTTGTATTGTATAATAAAATGTATAATATATTTCATTACCTCTTTTTTTAATACTGAAGTGGATGAGATGTTTTTTATTTTTTTACTTTTATTTAAATTAGAAACAAGCTTGCATCACATGTCAAGCCCAGCTCCCTCTCCCTCCCCTCCTCACCCTGCCCTCCCATTCAACCATCCCCCAACCCCCCACCCAATCCCCACTCCACTCTCCAGGGAAGGTGAGGCCCTTCATGGGGGATCTCCAAAGTCTGTCATATCATCCGGGGCAAGGACTAGGCCTTCCCCATGTGTCCAGGCTGAGACAGCATCCCTTCATGTGGAATGGGCTCCCAAAGTCCATCTGGATGCCAGGGATAAATACTGATCGAATACCCAAGGCCCCATAGATTGCCGAGGTCTCCTCACTGACACCCACATTCAGGGGGTCTGGATCAGTCCCGTGCTGGCCTCCCAGCCATCAGTCTGGGGTCCATGATCTCTCCCTTGTTCAGGTCAGCTGTTTCTGTGCATTTTACCCACCAAGTCTTAGCCGCTTTGCTCATCACTCCTCCCTCTCTCCAAATGGTTTACAGGAGTTCAGTTCAGTGTTTAGCTGTGGGTGTCTGTCTCTGCTTCCATCAGTCAGTCACTGGATAAAGACTCTAGGATGGCATTTAAGGTAGTCATCAATCTCATTATCAGGGAAGGGCATTTAAGGTAGCCTCTCCACTATTGCTTAGATTGTCAGTTGGTGTCATCCTTGTAGATCTCTGAAATCTCACTAATGCCAGATCTCTCCTCAAACCTATGACTCCCTCTATTATGGTATCTCTCATCCTGCTCTCCTCTATTCGTCCGTGGACTCAACCTTCCTGCTCCTCTCCCCTCCTCTTCATCCTCTCTCTCTCCCAGCTCCCCCTGGGAATGTTTTTTAATCATCAATTTTATTACAAAAGCAATGGCTGTTGTTTGTAAGACCCTTGCCAGGCAGCAAGCAGAGTGCACAGCTGGGTGCTGACACTCGCGCCATAGGAGCTCAACAATGGAGGCAGCAGGAGGCATGGTGGCCCATGAAGGACCCAGCTTCACACACGCCTCCTGTGGTGTCCCCCTTCCCCCCCCCGCCCAGCCGCAGGCAGCCACTCCGCAGTTGGGAAGGTCAGGGTGCAGCAGGATGGTTTGCACAGGCTCCCCAGAGAAGCCAGGATTCCTCACGATGCAGCCTTTCACAGGCAGCAGCATCACTTAACGATGGATTTGAGTGGCACTGCAGCAGCAGCCAAACGTCTGATGTTCTAGTCCTAGCTCCATAAAACCCGAACAGGTGAATGTCATAGTCCAGCTTCTCATGCCATCGCTGTGTGTGGCAGCCTGTGGAGAACGAGGGTTCTTTTTCGTCTTTTGTTTTTATCTTTTTTGTTTCAAAATTTCCTTTCCCATTTTCCATACTCACCCCAGCTCCCCCTCCCTCCTCTTCTCCCACTCCCCAAGCTCTCCCCTTTCCACTCCTCAGAGGGAGTAAGGCTTTCCCTGGGAGTCCACAAAGTCCGTCACATCATTTGAGGCAGAGCCAAGGCCCTTCGCCCTGTATCAAGGCTGACCAAGGTATCCCATCACAGGGAACGGGCTCCAAAGAGCCAGTTCATGCACCCAGGATAAATCCTGGCCCCACTGCCAGCGCCCCTTCCCCAACAGATCAAGCCACATAACTGTCATTCACACTCAGGGGACCCGGTTTGGTCTCCTCCAGGTTCCCAAGTGTCAGTCCAGAGTCTGTGAGCTCCCACTAGATCAGGTCAGCTGTCTCTGGTTCTTCCCATCATGCTCTTGACCCCCCCCCCAAGAACAGGGGTTCTAGAGGCTGGTTTTCAGGAACTTGGTGCTGATACCTGCTTGGCTTCGGGTGAGGGCACCCTGCTGTGTCATAACAGGGCCGACAGAAGAAACTGGCTCCCGGAGATGGCATTTTCTTTACAAGAGAGAGAGAGGAGTATATACGCTTTCACGTGGGTGGGTACATTTCCGTGTGTAGCTGGGAATGTGGGCCACAGCTCAACACCTACTCCCTATCTTCCTCTCCCACTCCACGTCTTATCTTTTGAGACAGGACTGAATGTGAGACAGGCCAGTTGGCGTCCCAGGATCCTCCTAGTGCTAGGTTACACTGTTCCTGGCTTTTATGTGACTGCCGGGGGTCCTCTGGCTTGCACAGCAGGCACTTTAGAGACTGGGCCATCTCCCCACCCCACTGGGAAATTTTATAACATTTCCGCTCCAATAATCCATTAATCCGTTAATCCACAAATGAATTAATCGGTTAAGCCATTAATCCATAGATGAATGAGTCCATTCACTGAAGCACAGCCGTGTGACCCAATCCTCTCCCACAGGCGCCACCTCTCAGCACTGCTGAATTTTAGCCAGTTTTGCAATACCTGTGCACTACAGGGAGACCCCACACTCAAGCCGTAGCTGTGGCCCCAGGGCAGGTCCCGAAGTTTTCATGACCTGTGGCATTCTTACTTCAGCACACGCATCCTGACCACCCCTCCGCAGACACTGTGTGGTGTGTCCACACTGCGCCATGAAGGCAGACTGTCAGAGCTGGGGTCCCCACAGGAAGGTTTACCTCTGTGTGCTTTGGCACCTGAGAAAGGGGGTGCCCACTAGCACCACCTCATAGGGGTAGTGGAAAGTTGAAAGAGTCACTGCAAGGATATTGACAGTGGCTTGACTTTCAAATCCCCCGAAGAGTGGAGCCCTTCACAACCGTGTGCGTGCGTGCGTGTGTGTGTGCGCGTGCGTGTGTGTGTGTGCGCGTGCGTGTGCGTGCGTGCGTGCGTGCGTGTGTGTGTGTGTGTGTGTGTGTGTGTGTGTGTGTGTGTGTGTGTGTGTGTCTTGGATATTCAACCAGGACTGAAAAGCACTGACCCCATAAAGCACACAGCACAGTTATTGTCACAAGTCTGAGGACCTGCATTTGATCCCCAGGCCCTACATTTTAAAAGGGGGTGGGGTGGCTGTGTGCCCGTAACCCCAGGACTGAGGAGGCAGAGAGAAGACCTCTGGGACTCACAGGCCAGCTGATTTCCGGGCCAGTGAGAAGCCCTAAAAAAGAAAAAGGAAATGAGCAGTTTCTGATGAAAAAAAAGGTTAGGCAAGAAAAGAAACCTAAGGTGTAAACTAATAACTCAGTTCTTAAAGATTTTTATTTTTAAAAAAACGACAGATTTAAAAGATAGAGTTGGGCGTGGTGTGCACCTGAACACCAATGTTCTGGAGGCCGGGACAGAAGGCTCAATAGGTCAAAGCCAACCTCAGCTACCTAGCAAGGTCAAAACCAACCTGTCTCAAAAAAGCAAAACAGGGCCGGGGGATGGGTGCAGATCTCAATGTTTAAAGCGCTTACTATATAATCGTGGACCAAAGTTTGCATCCTAAGAAACCACATAAATATCCGGGGGGTGGGGTACCCACCCCTGCAGAAGTTCTTTCTCATCAGAAGGACCAGCCCCCAAATGACACGGACACTCATTAATTATGAGAGCTTGGCCTTTAGCTTGGGCTTGTTCCAAACTAGATCTTATGACTTAAATTAACCTGCTTCTAGTAATGCCCATTCTGCCACATGGCTTTTTACCTCTCCTTCATCCTGTACGCCTGACCCCCTGTGTGTCTCTCTCTGGCATCTCTCGAGGGCCTACATCCATCCCGAGTTTCTCTTCTTCCCCGGATGTCCCACCTGCTCCCTCCTGCCTACCTACCAGCCATTCGGCTCCTTATTAAACCAATCACAACGACACATGTCCACAAGCTGTGAGCAAATACCCCACAACACACTCTGTCATCCAGCCTTGTCAGAGACCTGGGATTCCCAGAGCAACCTGGCTGGCAGGAGTAGCCCATATTGTTCAACTCTGAGTTTGACTGAGAAATGCTACTTCAGGGAACAAGGTAGAAAACATTGATGGAAGGTGAAAGGTGATTGCAAACGTCATCCTCAGGTCTCCACGTGCAAGAGGTGCGATTGCACACGCAGAGAGAGAGACAGAGACAGAGAGAGAGAGAGAGAGAGAGAGAGAGAGAGAGAGAGAGAGAGAGAGAGAGAGAGAGAGAGAGAGCGCACCCTCCTTGCTGTTTAGGAGAATGGGCTTTAGGGTTCTCCTTCAGGGGCTCACAAAGATCGACTAACTAAGCTATCAAGATTTTCTTGAGCAAGCTTCATGAAAACTTCGAGTCTGCTTTGAACGGATAACTCCGGGCTTTGAGAACCTGTGTTTAGGACAGAAACCTCGGGAAGCAGGGCGGGCTGATGCTGGGAATTCATTGTTCCTGGTCTGCGGTAAAGCAAGCGGGCAGCTTTATGGATAGAAATCACCTTTGGTTTTCTTTTCTTTTTTAAGCCCAAATAAGATGGTACACTAATAGATAACCAGATAGACAGATAATAGATAGATAGAAGCCACTGATCCTGATAGAAATTTACAAGTGTGACCAATTCCAGCCTTAGGGAACAGAAGATGGAGCCTAAGTCTCTCTCCCCTGCAGAAGTAGACATGAACAAGACCAAGGCGGGATCCCTGGTGACTTCATACTGGCCTTCCCTGGGGTCAGATATGTAGCAGGACCCTGTGCCTGCCAGTTCTCTTTCCTCTTGTCCCCTCCCGGGGGACAGCCTGTCCCTCCTGGTCTGGGAAGTGCACCCTGCGACATGATTGAACCGCACAGCTCTTCCAGCCCCATCCTGGAGAGGCCCGGTATCATGGGGCAGCTAAGGAGGAGGGCCACGTTCTAGACTGGCCCCAGGCCCCTAGGTTTTACCAGACCACGGGGCAGCAAGAAGCAGACCTAGGGCTGAGCCCAGCAGCGCCTTCCAGCCGGGACTCCAGGCCCCTATCATAGCTTTATCTCCTGGTGTTGTAAGCCCCATAATTGCCACATTCGCATCCAGGCCACCTGAGGCCAGCTGTCTCAGCCTCGGCCTGGCACCTGTCGCAATGAGTATCCACCCAAACGATTAGCCACCTCCTTCCCACCCGAGCGGTGAAAAACGGGGTCCCAATCTGCCTAGCACCCTGCCCCCTGGGGCGGGGCTCCGTCTCCTGAAATCCTCCTACCCAAGTGGCCACAGTCCACCATTTGACTTAGCAGCCCTTGGGACGGCAGACCTTGCTTCAGGTCCCAAGCCTTTTCTTATCCATTTTGTTAACCAATATCTCTTGAGACATTTTTTTGGGCAGGGGTCAACTCTCCACAAGGGTTATTGAACTGCTCTAAGAAAGGTCTTTGACATCCAACTTCCTGCCAGTCGTGGGAGAGAGAGGACAACGGGGAGGACCACTGTTCTGGTTGAGGGAGCACCCACCATGACTCACACCCTTCAACAAGAATGCTCTAGACAGAGTACTCTGCGTAGCCCAGGAGATCTGTTTTAGTTCTCTGAGCCTTGGAGCCTGATAATATGCAGGATTGTCCCTTTCTGAATTAGCTAGAAGCTTCCGCCTAAGATAGCCTGCCCCTGAACCTAGCGTCTCTCCGGCCCTGCAGGCGTTTGTTAATGATGCCAGGAGCCGGGCATGGGATATACACCTGTGGTCACGGCATTAGGGAGTCTAAGAATGAAAGTATACCACCACTTCCGGGTCAGGCTGGGCTACAAAGTCTGACTTCCCCATTTCAAAATATAAAAATGGATGCCAGCAAAAGGACCCACGCTTAGTCCAATCTAACGGGGGCGGGGACTATCACAGGCCATGGGGAACTTGACAAGAGACTGGAGGAGACGGGAACAGACCCCAGCCAGGGCTCTGGATGGAGGAAGAGGCAGAGCGGTCTCGGACACCAGTAAACAAATGGAACGCTCATCTCTGTGAGTCTGCCTCCACAAACCCCCAGAATATTCCAGAACATTCCTGTGCAGAGTTTTCCATTTCCTAAGACACGAGGCTGCATTGCTCAACAACTGTGTTGTTTCTCACGGGTGCTCCGGGCCCATTCCCAGAGATGATATCAGACCAGGGCCGTGGATTACCACACGAATTCAGCCAGCAACGCTTGGCTGGGTACCCTCTCTTTGGGTGCCTTTCTCACTCAACTCAACTCCTCCCTGGCGTTTTCTCTCTGAAAACAATGGGCATCCAAACGATCGTCTGCCTCTGGTGGATTCCACCCCACCACACAGCATCAGGAGCGGCTCTGGGTTCAAACCCAGACTCTACCATTTAAGAGCTCTGTGCCCTGTTGCTCTGTGAGAGGGAAAGAAACCTAGTTCCCAAGTCAAAGGTTCCCCCAGGAAAATTAAATAAGTGTAATAAACGTAATTACTAAGAGGACTGCACCTAGACTAAGTGACAGATCACAGCAAATCCTTGATTCGATCTCTGCACTGTGTCCCCATTATCCCTAACACCTGCTCAGGTGCTGCCCAGGAGAGGCACTGAGAGATTGCTGCAACTTGGACCTGAAGGTCTGACCCAGCATAGCCTAAGGGTGACACACAGGCTTCTGAGACCAACTTCCTGGGTGCCTGGCCCCAGAGAATCACTTTTCACCTCAGTGCCTGTCTCCATAAAAAGCAGACTAAAATCACTCCTGTCTGGAAAGATTCCTGTGTGGATAAGCAGGCGCCGCAGAAGACTCGGGCTAGCACAGAGAGAGAGAGCAGGGCGAGGTCAGCCGGCACTTCTCCTGCAGGTGACTGAGTTTGTTCTCCGAGGGCTCACTGTGTGGGACAGGAACTACAGGGAGCAAAAGCAAAAGGGTCCAAGCACGTGCCTTCTTTTCCTCTTCCTCTCGTCCCAGATAAGAAAAAAAAACTTTTCTCATGCAGGCAGCTTGGTGTAAAGGGGCCCAACATCTCTGCAATGCAACACGCCACCGGGGTGGCCTGCGACAGGTCCCCCTGCACATCTTTATCCCACGGTAGCTGGTCAGACTCTGCATCAATTAAGTTACTCACGTAATTAGTCTCCCTTGCCGTCCTTTCCCTTCACGAAAGTGAGCAGGTAAGCTGCTCCACCTTGGTCCTGACACGTGCGGACCCCGGCTGTGTCTCATCGCTGGGATGGAAGTTATGTACAGGGCTAAGTGGGGATTTCCTGTGCTTTCTGGGTTCTGCCAGGAGACAGGGGCTACACGGGGTTTATCGGGAAAGGAACGGCTGTGTCTGAGCAAGACAGAGCTCCACGGAGATGGACTCTTCCCAGCTCAGTAAATCTCCGTATTACAAGGGATAGCAAAGTCATTCACAGACTCAGAAAGCAAAGCCAGACTGCTATACTCAAACAGGAGCCTGCAGATAGTCAGCTGCCCCCCACCCCAGGAAGAGGTGCAGAGGACGGAGTCCCCAGGAAGGAGCTGAGGAGTCAGAAGGAGAGGGAGATCCTGGAGGAGCCGATGTTTATGGGCTGACACAGGGGAAGAGTCAGCACTCATTCCTGTCACAAATAATAATAATAATAATAATAATAATAATAATAATAATAATAATAATAATACACCAACCAAAGGCTTATAACCTACATACACACAGCTTTTGCTGTCCTGAAGGCTGCAAGTACAAGATCAAGGTGCTAGCAGAGTCTGTCCGGTGAGGGCTGCTGTCTGTCCTATAGGTGGTGCCTTCTGTTGGGTTTTCCCATGGCGAGAAACTTTCTGGAGCCACTTTACAAGGGGCTGACCCCATCCACAAGGGCTCCATACCAGGATCTAATACACCCTCACAAAGGTCCCACCTCCTAATTCCATCCCTTTGGAAGTTTGAGTGAACTTGAAAGGGAGACCAACACTCAGGCCCAGCCTCCGTAAAGAGAGCTCTCATCTAACAACCAGTTAGAAGCTTTGAAAATCAGAAGGACACAAAAAACTGGAGATCTGCCTGTAACCCATATGTACAGCAAGGTACCCTGACCCGAGAGGTAGCCTAGAACTCCAGCGATGCCTGGAAGAGACATGTCCCATTACTATGCCATCATTCGGTAGGATTCTCTTTTAAAACTCTTTGCTTGTGACAATGCCCACCAAACAAAAAAGAACAATTAGAGTGAGCAGGTTCCACAGCTCAGAAGTTTTGTGAGCGCAAGACAAAATGGAAAATGTCTCCAGAAAAGAACAACAAAACCAGAAGGACGGGTTCAAGCTAAATTAAGAGAACCGAGAAGTTCGAGGACAAATTCTCCCTGCGTGCCCAGCATCCAGGCAGTTCAAGCCCACCTGGAAGTCTCCATGCAAATCCAAGGGGACCTTGAACTTCTCATTTTCCTGCCTCTACCTCTGGAGTGCTGGGATTACCAGCATGCACCACGCTGCCTGATATATTCTGCGGTGGGATTGGAACTCGGGACTTTCCTGCACACTGAGACTGTGTCCTAGCGTCCTCCGGCTCCAGCCAACTCCAGTTCTGTCTGTCTTAAGCAAAGACAGGAAGCCATCAGGAGGGGGCAGGAGAATGTGGCCACCACATCCTCAACTGGAAGCAGTTCTCTAAGCCCTCTCCTGTGCTTAGCCAAGAGAAAACTATTTCCACTGCTTACCTACGCTCTGGAAAGACAATCTCCCCCCTCCCACGTGGGACCCACTTTAATAACCAAAGCACACGGCTTCCTGTAAACAGGCCCCGCCAGGAATTAACTTCTTACTCCCATCAACCCCTACAGTTACAACTAAGCAAGCTGTTCCAGACCAGAGCTTGCCCCCACCTTACCAGGAAGGGACAACGGTAGTTCACAGACTTCCCATGGCTTTCCCGGTGTCTTGTTGGCCCTGGATCTCCCTGGAACCCACCCAAGATGTATTTCAGGGTTGACATTGCGTGACATTATATGCTGCTCACGCCCAAGCCAGCAACTGCTGACCCAGGCTAATTTGAGACAGTTTGCGTGTGCACTGAGCCCAGTGGCCTACGCTGCAGCCTTCCCATCAGGGCCTCTGCCAGAAGAGGGCACGAAAGGTAATGTGGGTGAGACTAACTGAATTTAATTTAAGACTGCCTGCCTAAATCTGGCTTTCAAAGAAAAGGAGACACGATGCCATGAAAAACAGTGTCCTTACGGGGGCCAGAAAACCTGTACTTACAGGCCAACTACAATACTTATTAGCAATGTAACCAAGGGCTAGGCCTCTTCCCGAGGCCTTGCTCCCTGACAGATATGAAGGAGAGCTCGAAGGCTTAAGTGAGATGACCCTTTGGTGGCCAGTGGAGTAAGTCAGCCATCCATGCTGGCCCTTCCTGTTTCTGGTGTTTGTTTTCATCCTTCAGATGACAAGAATCGACCGTCAGCTTCACAAGATCTAGTAACGAGAGAGCTAGGACTCCCGGGCATGTCTCTGAGAGGGTTTCTAGAGTGCTTCATCGAAATGAGAAAACCCACCCTAAATGTAGCGGCACCATTCTGTGAACAGAGATTCTGAACTGAAGAAAAAGGAGAAAAGGAGATGAACACGAGAATTCACCTCTTCTCAGCCGGGTGGTGGTGGCGCACTCGGAGGCAGAGGCAGGCAGATCTCTGTGAGTTCGAGGCCTGCCTGGTCTACAGCTCAAGTGCCAGGACAACCTCCAAAGCAATACAGAGAAACCCTGTCTTGAAAAACCATGAAAAAAAATTCACCTCTCTCTGACTACAGATGACACAATGTGACCACCATGGTGCTCAGGAAGGATTCACAAGCCTCAAAGAGTACCAGAAATAAGAACACCCTCAAAGTGTGAACCAGAACAACCCTTCCTCCTACAGCAGCTCCTGCCAAGTATTTTGATCCGGCCACAAGAAAGAAAACCCAAGCCCCTTCCTTGCCACAGCCACGGATGGTAAGCTCAGCCTCCGCATTTCAACTCTGAATTTGGGGAGACAGAGCATTGCATCAGAGGTAGGAGTGAAAGACTTTGGTCCAGTAGTTTGTTCATCAAAAAGAGAAACCAGTGGAGATCAGAGCAGCGGCCATACCTGCATGGGGTGCATTGCCTTAGGGCTTGGCCACTGGAGATGAAAGGAGAGCTGCAGAAATGGAAAAGCTGTCAAGAAGAAGTTTGGGGGCCGTGAAGAGCATCAGAAAGAATGTGCAAGCTCCAACCAGTACCAGGAGTAGTAACACCAGACCATTCCTGGTGCTTTCCATTGAGGGGGGCAATGAATGGGTTAGAAATGAAATAACAAATAGGATTTAAAATTTTAAAGCCACTAAGTAAAGCAAGGGAATCAAGATTGGTGACGTCCTAGAAAAGTAAGAGTTGCAAGCAAAAGGAGAAAATGAATCTAAAGAGAAGGCAGACTCCAGGAGTTTCCTTGGGACCACGACTGGAAGCATCAGTAAGATTGGATGAATGAGTGACAGAGAGCAAGGTCAGGCAGAAAACAGCCCCCAGTGACCTGGGAGGTAGTGTTGGGGCGTGCCAGTCACTTTCCTCCTCGCTGTGATAAAATACCAGACAAGAAACAATTTAAGGAAGGGAAAGCTTATTCTGGGTTAGTGTTGAGGGGGCTACAGTCCTTCGTGGTGGGAAAGAAAGGGTGTCAGGAACAGGACGCATGCTGGTCATGTTTGCATTCATTAGGGAAGCAAAGAGAGAGAGACAGAGACAGAGACAGAGAGACAGAGAGAGAGGAAAAGGGAGGGAGGGAGGGAGGGAGGGAGGGAGGGAGGGAGGGAGGGAGGGAGGGAGGGGACCGACTCACTTTGGCTTATAACTTGGTTTCTTTTTTTTTCCTTGTTGTGGTTATGTTAAAATACCCTAACAAAAGCAACTCAAGGGAGGAGAAAAGGATTGTTTTGATCCACAGTTCCACACACGGAGTCCTGAGGAGACAGAACCCCAGAATCACACATGGAGTCCTGAAACTAAGACCTTTGTAGAAAAATGGGGGCTCTTGAAGATGAGGAAAATGCACAGCTGAGGATGTGACGAGACTATTATTAGATACGTTTCAAGTTTGTTGTGTTTTGCTTGCATGAATGCCTATAAACCGTGTGCTTTCCTACCACTCGCAGAGGCCAGAAGAGGGCGCTGGATCCCCTGGAACTGGAGTTACAAACAATTGTAAGCTGCCATGCGGGTGCTGAGAATCAAACCCAGGTCCTCTGGAAGAGCAGCCAGTGCTCTTACCACTAAACCATCTTAAAACCATCTTCAACCCCCATGATAAAAATATGAGACAGACATTCAGTAACTGGAAGATGAGACAGGTGGGTCTGTCATAAGTTGGAGGTCAGCATGGTCTACACAGTGAGTTTCAGGCCAACCAAGTCTATGTATCGAGACACTGTCTCAAAAATACCAAAATAAAGATGATAGATAGATAGATAGATAGATAGATAGATAGATAGATAGATAGATAGATAGATGATAGACAGATAGATTATAGATAGATGACAGATAGATAGATGTTGGACCCTTCCCCCATAGGGACTGCTGACCAGCTTGTGACTAGGGGGGAGCTTATCCTGTTCTCCTCCTTCCAATTAGGCCTGTATACAAGTTCCTGTTTTCTGCCCATCCTTATTGTCTAAATTCAAGTTCCTGTTATCCGCCCATCCTTTGCCGGAGGGCCCTGGGAACGTGAGCTCCTGACCTTGGTAGTTTTCCACCATGCTGGCTGACTGGTATTTAATGCTCCGCTCTTGTTACAATAAATGCCATTCTCCTTGCAAGAATGAGCCGCTGTCTTTGGCTTCATTTAAATCCTCAGGCCCTTGCCCGGATCATTGAGAAGTGTTCCACCCCAAACATTCGCTACAGATAGATAGGTAGATAGATACATAGAAGATAGATAGATAGTAGATGCATAGACAGACAGACAGACGACAGAAGACAGACAAAACAAAGCTTCCATTTTCCATGCCCACTCATCTACACAACAACCAGACGATGCAGCCGGCGTCTAAGGTCTGTCTTCCCTTGTCAAATAATCTGATCAGGAAAATCCCACACAGATGCACCTGGTGGCACCCTGCATTTTAATAGATTCCAGGCACAGTGACATTGAAGACTAATTTTAGCCACCACAGAACTATATACTTGAGTGCATTTTATTTTTGCAAGTTCTCTTTCATGAAAAATGACAATGCAGGACCAAAATGGTCCAGGGAGTAGACACTGGCTGCCAAATCTGATGGCCTAAGATGGCCCAGAGAATAAAGACACTCGCTGCCAAATCTGATGGCCTAAGCTCTGTTCCCAGGACCTATACAGTGGAGGAAGAGAACGCACTCCTGATAGGCCTCAAACCCAGGACAATGGCTGAGGTGCCCCAACATACCAAAGTGGACCTGGCCACCAGGTTCTCCCAGCATCCCTCAGTCTCTACCTGTTACTGACTCTCCAAGCTGGCATACCCTGCCCCCTACCCTTTACTTCTCCAGCCAGGAACTGGGCTGCCCTTCCCCCAACTGCCCTTCCTTATAAATCCAACCATTTTCCTGCGCTGGTCCTTTTTCCCTTTTGGTCTACCCTTTACTCTCTTAGCCAGTCTCTTGGCCCAGGCTGCCCCTCTTGGTCTTGGTCGGCAGCTCCTCTCCCCTCTCCCCTCCCCATCTCCACTCCCTCCTCTTCTCACACGGCCCCCAGCTCAATCTGACCATGTTCACTCTGGACTCTCCCAGATGCCCTCTCTCTCGCTATGCTCTCTTTTATTTTCAATAAGCGTTCTCCTCCACCATACCTAGGAGGAGTCGCGCCCTTTCCTTTCTTGTTTCTCATACAGATAGATGGTCCTCTGGCTTCTCTGTGCACGCTGTGGCACATGCACACTCAAGCCCCACACATTAGAGTAAAAAATATATAAGTAAGACCTTCGACTCAAATACAATTGATAATGTAAGTAACTAACTTAACTTGGCTGAGTCAAGTAGTTAAATACAAATACCATGAAAACTGGAACTAGGAAAAGAAAGGATTGATTGAAGAGGGAAATGGTCAAAGTTAATTCAAAAGTCTCAGGGGAGTCACTCGGTCAAGGACAACTACACACTGAACTCTGAGCTTCCCAGAAACCAAAGCAAAAGAGAGGACAAGAAACATCCGTAACATCTTCTGTGTCTATAAGAGAAAAAAAATCAGTGTTCATAAAATAAATCCCACTCATTGAGATAGGGTAGCTTTTGAGTATTATGGGAACTCAGAGAAGGAAGTGACTCACCCTGCTTGGGAAAACCAGGAAATGCTATACAGATGAGGGAGAAAGAAAAGAAAAAAATAGCCAGCGCTGATCTGGGAAGGCTGGATAAAAAGGGGTAGGCTCAACCTTGGAGTGGGAAATGAGGGCTTAACTCACTTCCTAGACGCCCTGCAGCTCTACAGAGGCACCGCAAGAGGTCAAGGTCTCAGTAACCGGAAGAGGGCTTGGTCTGAGAGCCTGGGGCTCTTTCTCCTGAGGACAGGATGGTCACTCGAGGGCAGGTGGGTCACAGTTCACCAGTGTGCACAGACCCATGCAGCTTGGGTCAAACCTCAGCTGTGTCCTCTTCCGGAATGTCCCAGGGACATCCAGCCTGTCGGTGGTAGGAGAGGGAGGGTGATCCCTGGCAAAAGAATCAGTAACCCAGGCAGACCAGGATGGGATTTCAGAGGCAGTCCTGACTCCTCCATGCCCCATTCCGCTGAGGGCTGCCCCTGCCCACAGGATGATCTCTTCTCTCAGCTGACCACCAACTAATGAGGCTTCCTGGTCATGGTGGACTGCTCACACTCAGGAATGCACTACTCATGAGCTGGGCTTTGTGTGTCAGCTCTTTCCCCACATCCAGGGTTTACAGCTGACAGAAGTGTGTTTCACAGGATTTGCTGAGAGAAGATGAGGCCATAATCCAGGAAACTGCCCTGACAAATCACCCATGGGCTAGCAAAGCATTCTGGAACATTCTTCTTCATTTGGGAAGAGAAGTGTGGGGATTTAAACAAGACTAAAGTGGAAAATGCTGTGCCGGAGGAAATATAAGCAATGAGCTGTGAGGGTGCTACACCCCACATTGTTTTTTCCTAAGGCCACAAAATTGCTGCAGTGTGAGGGGACTAGTCACACCTGCCCTGCCCCGCCAAGCCCCAGTGCTGGCTAGGGATAAGAGTCACAGTGCTCTGACAATCTGTCTGATGACACCACCTCTCATTTGGTCACAGAAGGGAAGCTGTAAGAATGATTTCATAGATGGTAACAAACAGCTTTTTGCTGGCGTTCTGCTGGGGAGATGGTGGGAGCTCATTCTGACAGAGTAGTAGTCCCCTTTGTTCTCACCTCTGGATACTTGGCTTCCTTTCCTTCCTTTCCTGAGACAGTTGGCTTCTGAGGTGACAACAGACATGTCCCATTAAAGGCTCTGTCCCCAACCTCTGAGCTGTAGGCCTTCCCCAACACACACGCTTTAGGCCAGCAGGCCCAGGAGATTCTACAGGAGGTCTTGCTCCTTCGACAACTCTGTGGTTGACTTGGTGCCCTCCAGGTGGGCCCTGCAGCTCTACAGACACAGCAAGAAGGGCAGGGTCGCCATGGTCCACCCATCAGAGTGTCAGCTCTCTCAAGGATATATTATGTACCAGCCAAGTTCTTGGATAACTTCACCATGATGTGTACCAGGCTTTCTTTTGGGCCACCAACCAGCTCCCAAATCATGACACAGAGATTAGCTTAGCTCTTATGTATGTTTGCCTTGGGGCTTTCTACCTTTTTCTTTTTTCTTACTTTCCTGTTCTCTCTATGTCTGGTTGGCCAGCAGCTGCTGGCTTCTGGCCCCAGGTGCGATCCTCTCCTTCTCCCTTGTTCTCTTTTCTTCCTCTCATCTAGATTTCTCCTCCTGCTTCTTCTCTCTGCCTGTCAGCCCTGCCTATTCTTTCTCAGCCTAGCAACTAGCCATTCAATTTTATTAAACAGCTTTATTAAACCAATCAGGTGCTTTAGGCAGGCAAGGTGAATCAGCAACACATCTTTACATAATTAAACAAGTGCAGCAGAAACAAATGTAACAGATATTTACATCGTTAATAAAGGCAGCAGAAACAAATGTAACACATCTTTACATTGTTAATAAAGGCAGCAGAAACAAATGTAACACATCTTTACATCGCTAATAAAGGCAGCAGAAACAAATGTAACACATCTTTACATTGTTAATAAAGGCAGCAGAAACAAATGTAACAGATCTTTACATTGCGAATAAAGGCAGCAGAAACAAATGTAACAGATCTTTACATGTTCTATAACTTGGTTGTGTTTATTTGGCACCCTGAGGTTTCTAAGTCAAGCCTCCCACAACCCCTCAAGGTAAGCTTTAAGCTCTGTATGGGAAGGAAAACTGAGATGTACGAGGTGCTGGTTGTGGGGCAAATAGACCAGCAGTCAAACTGTCCAGGAGCTTGGAATGTCAGTGGGGTGGGGATGGCAGGCAGCCCTACAATCCTCCTCCACTTGTCACCTCACCCTCTAGAGTTGTTTCCTCCTCTGCTACTTCTGGAACAATGTCCCAGGGCCACATCATGAGGAATTGTGGCTCAGCTACTCACTGGCTGAACAGTTGTGGGTGGATTGCTAAGTGTGTACCACAGTTTCCTCATCTATAGAACAGGACTGATACTGGCCCAAGCCATGCACACAGCATGTCAAGAGACATGAGCTAGGATAAGTCAAACCCTGAAGGCCACACCCTGAGCCACTCACTCAGTGTTCAAACACAGGCCAGCCCCTTTGTGGATCTGGGGCTTCCTCTTGACTGATGAAAGCATATTGGAGATAGAGGTGGTTGTTGGTGATTCAGGTCTGGGGGTATGGAACACTACTTGGTTGTTCATATTAAAATGGTTGATTTGGAAGACAGATGGAGCTCAGTCAGTAGTGTTCTTTGATGGGTGATGTCCTTCTGTATATATGTTTTTCTTATTGGATGATGAATACAACACTGACTGGCCAGGCAGGAAGTATAGGCATGGCTATGAGAGGAAAGAGGAGGAGAGAGGAGAGAGGCTGGGGGAGAGATCCACCAGGCAATCTCTGGTAAGATAAGACCATGTAGAAATACTTAGATTAGTAATTATGGGTTAATAGTTAAGAGAGAGCTAGCCAAGCCGGGCGGTGGTGGCGCATGCCTTTAATCCCAGCACTCGGGAGGCAGAGGCAGGCAGATCTCTGTGAGTTCGAGGCCAGGCTGGACCGACAGCCTCCAAAACAATACAGAGAAACCTTGTCTCATAAAACCAAAAGAGAGAGAGAGAGAGAGCTAGCCAATAAAAAGTCCTAGCCATCGGCCAATAGTTTTATAATTAACATATATCTCTGTGTGCTTATTTGAGGCTGAAAACCAAGCTAAAAAGAAACTCTAGCAATAGTGCTATCTAGCACGCATGAAGTCATGGGTTCAATCACCAGCACTCGATAAACCCGTGTGGTGTCACACACCTGTAATCTCAACACTTGGGAAGTACAAGCAAGAGGACCATGAATCCAAGACCCACCCTCAACTAGTGGGCTCAAGGCCAGCCTGGGCTACATTAAACCCTGTACATTTCACCCAAGTACAAAAATTGTGTCATTTATTAGTTTTTGTGTGAATGTATTTGAGACAGGGTCTTACTATATAGTCCTGGCTGGTTTGGAACTCCCTATGTAGACCAGCCTGGCCTTGAGCTCATGGTGACTCTCCAGCCTCAGTTTCCCCACTGCTCAGCTAGAAAGACCTGAACTACCACACCTAGCTATGTTTATTTGTCTTATTTTATAATTTATTTATTTAGTGTTTACATGTGCATATACTCACATGTGTGCACATATGTGTGGTTGCAAGCTCACATGTGAAGGCAAGAGGTGGCCAACATTTAGCATCTTCGTCAATGGATTCTTCAACTTATATTTTAAAGATATTTTTTAAAATGTGTTTTGCCCACATGTAGGTGTGAGCACCACGTGCATGCCTGGTGCTCTACAGAAGCCTGCCGAGGCCAGAAGAGGCTGTTTGATTCCCTAGTACTAGAGTTACCACTGGTTGTTAGCTGCCATGTGGGTGCTGGAAAAGTTCTCTCTGTGTGCAAAAGCGACAAGTGCTCTTAACCACCTTATTTTTTGAGTCAGAGTCTCTCACTGGACCTGGAGCTACCAGCTAAACTAGCCAGCCAGTAATCCCTAGCAATCTTCCTGTTTTGACCTCCCCAGGACCAGAACTATAAGCCTGCACTGCCATGCCTAACACTTTATAAGGGTTCGGGGAATCAAAACTCAGATACTGGTTCTTACAGGAGTCACTTTACTGACTGCGCCCCCTCCCAGGTTCTAGTTAATGATTTTAAAGTGAGCAAACACATCTTGAGGTTGGAAATCAGAAGAGTGACTACCATAGGGTGGGGGAAGGTAAATGACTGAGACTAGACATGAAAGCCTGGGAGACACATTGCACATCTTAATCTAAATGGGGGCTATGGAGCTGCATTGATAGGCAAAGAGTGAAACATACTCTGTGCTTAAAACTTTCACACTTAGTGTGGTGATCCCTGTAGGGTGTGTTAAACATCCCAGCACACATAAATGCTCAGCATTGAGCGGTAGTCCTTATGGTATCAGTATCTCATACTTGTTGTGGGTGGGTCTCTTGTCCCCCCCGCCCCGCCCTTCTCAGCTCCAAATAAGCACACTGAGACACTATATTAATTATAAACTGTTGGCTGATGGCTAGGGCTTCTTATTGGCTAGCTCCCTCTTAATTACTAATAGTAACTACTAATCTATGTATTTCTACATGGTCTTGGCTTACCAGAGAATGCCAGGACCTGTTACTCCTTTGTAGTCTACATGGTGACTGTTCTGTCGGGCTCCCTCTGCCTGCCCTTCCCAGGATTCTCCTCTTCTCCTCGACCCATCTATCTTCCTGCTTCTATTCACCAAACAGTGTTTTCTTCATCAACTAGTAAGAGAAACATATATGCAGAAGGATACCCCCCATTCAGGTACTGTCGCCAAAGGTGTGATGAGAAAAATGCAACAGAAGCCACATTTTTCTACGAAGTTCCCAAGAGATGCCACCTTCACTAATCTTCCATGGAGCCCGAACCTTCCGGCTGGAGATCTGAAACTTGTTGCAAAACATTGCCTGCCCACTCCTGGAGAACGGCTCGCCACAAGCTATGTGGAAAGGAATCAGGTATTTAAGGATTAGGCTTGGTACGTGGGGCCCTAGCCTCTGGTTAAGCTGGCCTCTGCCAGCTAGTGCAGGACACAGCACCCACTACCCCACAGGCAAAAGCTGGAAGGGAAGCACCACCGCTGGCATTTGGCAGTGCCTGGCATCTGGCTCTTGTTAAATGGTAGGAACCGCCCTGTGTGTTTTATTGGACGGCATCTTCCATCCTGTTGTATTTGAGTGACATGCAACCCAAACCTCCAGAGGACAGCAAAATTCCAGCCACAAACCTTTCCCTCTAGATCTGTGACACGAGTCTCTCCTTCCCAAACCCAGTTCCATGAAGATGAGATTCCTGACTCTCCCAGAATGCATCAGGGACTTAACAAGTGTGTAAGGAAGGAGGGAGAGAAAGGCCGGAGGCTCCCAGGCCAGGCAGACCCTTGGTGGTAATCATTTCTTCCCTTCTGATCCCAAGATTCTCTGGAGATGTGCTCACAGGAAGGGGCGGCCACAGGAAGGGGTGGTCCGGGGTGGGCTCCATATTCAGTGATTTATGGTCTATCTGGATCCGTCCCAATCCCTTTGAGAAGTACCAATGTCTAGAAACTGCAGAGTTTTTAGTTTGGGGGTGAGGAGAATCAAGACAGGGACAGAAAATGCTGGCGACTTTGTTATGTGTTGGGGGATTTAGTTCTCTTACCCCTTATCAGGGAGACGAATTTACAAGAACATAATGTCAACTGCCAGACAAGTTCACTTAACCTAAACTAACAAACTGAATTTATATCTGAAAAGCAAGTGTGTCTTCTTCGACACTCAGTCTTCATTGCTCAAAATCCATAACCCCTGTCTAATCACAAGGAAGGCATCGATGAGTTTTCCTTAAGAGTAAATACAGGGTCTGGTGGTGATGTTGCCCACCTTTAATTCCAGCACTCGGGTGGCAGAGGCAGGTGGATCTCTGTGAGTTCGAGGCCAGCCTGGTCTACAGAGCGAGTTCCAGGACAGGTTCTAAAGCAATACAGAGAAACCCTGTCTTAAAAAGAAAAAAGTAAATACAGAACTATTAGCCAGAGCCTAGCCTGGTGGCACAGGCTTGTCATCCTAGCTCTAGCTTTTGGGAGGTTATTTGAGTCTTGCACAGAGAAAGTGCTACATAAATATTAGCTCTTGTCACCTGCTGCCCCCAAAGAATAATCTTCCAACCTGACTCTACATGCCCCTTGGGAGCCTGGGTATACTCTTGGCTCCATTATTTTTACTAGCCGTGTGGCGTAGGGCAAGTTATCTGCCCTCTCTGGGCCTCTGTTTCCAGCCTCAGTAAATTAAAGATAAAACGATATCTATTGCCTGGGGCTATGGGATGGATTATACGGGTCAAAGTTAGTAAAGTACATCGGGGTTGGTCTCACAGCTACTACTAGGTTTGCTCTTAATATCGATCCCACCCGGAAACTTCCATTGAGTCTCTTCCCATCTGTGAAATCCACCTCTCCATCCCCGTGACTGCAGGGTACTAGCCTTTACCCTTTTACACTTCACCAAGCCTCCCAAGCTCCCTGGAGATCCACACAGTGGGTCCTCCTGACGATTTGCCATCATTATCCAGGGCTGTGTGTCTCATTGCCTGCTGCTTCTCCATGGCTCCTGGGCGAGCCTTTTGTGCATAGTATGACAACTGGGTTGCTTATTCCTCACAGGCTCTGACATTCGCTAGCCTAGGAAGCGTGAATCAGTTACTCGGCCTCTCTGAAGCCCAGTTCTACACGGAGACTAAACCCAAGGGTGTTTGGAGACTGGGGACATTGCATCGAGCACAAAGGAAGTCATGAGCGAAGGTTCCCACAGTTGGCACTCAGAATGCAGCGGGCAGCAGTCATGCCTGCGTGTTAAAAAGAGTTAGTGATAGAAACTAGAGCGGTAACAGCATTTAGGCGTAGAAGGCACAGCTCCATCCCTCAGTGACTGCGCTGTTGTAATCAACATCAAAGTGTCCCTCTTTGTGCGGGAGTAGTCCCTGGAAGGGGAAGAGAGTTGGGACTGATTATTTTCCATTTTCTTGACACAGCTGCAGCAATCACCTGCTTCTTAAAACGGGATGGATTTTGCAGCTCCTCAGAGTTCCTGACTTCTTCCCCGTTTCTGCCTCCCAGGAGACTACGGATGCCTGCAGCTTGCAAGAGCCCTGGCTACAGCTGCAGAGCCGAAGGGAACCTAACGCACCAGTGTGGGTGAGGCGATTCCCCACCGGCTGCATACCTGGCCCAGCGCCTGGCTCGGCTCCTTGCAAAGCAGCTCTTATTACCAAGCTCTTTCCCAATCCGCTCTTTGCGCAAGCCCAGGACAGATCTCTACGAACACCCCCAAGAGCCCAGCCTGCTTGCCCCTGGGCCGGTGACTTCATCACCCACCGGCCTACCCTTGCAGCTGGGACGAGCACCCAGATAGGCAGCTTGAAACCCCAAGACTGGTGTCCCTCCAGACACACCATACACATCCACTCCAGAACAGCAGACGAAATCTTCCTGCCTTGCTCTGTCTTAGGAATTTCTACTGCTGAGATAAAACATCTTGAGCACTTGTGTGTTGGTGGGCTACTGATTTGTGTGAGTTAATTTTGTATCCAGCTACCTTACTGAAAGTGTTTATCAATTGTAGGGGCTTCCTGGTGAATTTTTTTAGGGTCACAATATCCATATTATTGCATCACCTGCAAAAAAGGTACTTGGAATTCTTTGCAATTTGTATCCCCTTGATCTCCTTGAGTTGTCTTATTGTTCTAGCTAAGACTTCAAGTATTATATCAAATAGGTATGGAGAGACTGGACAAACTTACTTTGTTCTGTATTTTAGTGGAATTGCTTTGAGTTTTTCTCCATTGAAGAGGATGTTGGCTATGGGCTTATGTAAACTGCCTTTACTATGTTGAGGTGTGTCCCCTAATCTCTCCAGGGCTTTCATCATGAAGGTGTGTTGGATTTTGTGAAAGGCCCTTTCTGCACCTAATTAGATGATCATATAGTTTTTGTCTTTCACTTTGTTTATAAGGTGGATTACACTGACAGATTTTCATATGTTGAGACATCCCTGCATCTCTGGGATAAAGCCTACTTAATCATGGTGGATTATCATTTTGATGTGTTCTCAGATTTGGTCTGCAAATATTTTATTGAGAAATTTTGCATCTATGTTCATAAAGGAGATTGCTCTGTAACTCTTTCTTTGTTGGGTCTTCATATGATCTGGGTATCAGGGTAACTGTGACCTCATAAAATGAATTAGGCAATGCTCCTTCTGTTCCTATTCTCTGGAATAATTCGAGGAGTACTGGCATTAACTTTTCTTTGAAAGTCTGATCGAATTCTGTGCTGAAATGATTGGGCTCTGGCTTTTTGGTGGGCTTTTCATTACTGCTTCTATTTCACTAGAGGCTATAAGTCTATTTAAGTTGCTTATCTGATCTCTATTTACCTTTGGTAAGTGACACGTATCAAGAGAATTATCTGATTCTTTGAGATTGTCCAATTTGGTGAAATACAGTGTTCCATTGCTGTGAAGAAACACGATGACCATGGCAATTCTGTTTTGAGTTGGTGGGTTTTGTTGTTGTTGTTGTTGTTGCTTTGAAGGGGGTGTCTGTGTAGTCCTGGCTGTCCTGAAATTTGTTCCAAAGATCAGGCTGTTCTTGAACTCATAAATCTGCCTGCCACTTCCTCTTCCTCCAAAGTGCTAACATTAATGGCATGCACCCCCCCCCACTGACCAGCCTGACAACTGTTACAAAGGAAAGCATTTAGTTGGAAATGGCTTACAGTTTCAGGGGTTTAGTTGATTATCATCGTGAGAAGCATGGCGGCACACAGGCAGACATGGCGCTGGAGAAGTAACTGAGAGTTCTACGTCTGGAGCCACAGGCAGCAGGAAGAGAGAGAGGGCCACTGGGCCTGGCTTGGACTTCTGAAACCCCAAAGCTCACCCCCAGTGACACACTTCCTCCAACAAACCGCACCTACTCCAGTAAGGCCATACCTCCTAATTCCTCACAAGTAGTGATACTCCCTGATGAATAAGTACTCGAAGTTAGGAGCCTATGGGGGCAGCATTCTTATTCAAGCACAACAACAGGTTTTTGTTTTTGTTTTTGTTTGGTTGGTTTGTTTTTTTGAGACAGGGTTTCTCTGTGTACCTTTGGAGCCTGTCCTGGAACTCGCTCTGTAGACCAGGCTAACCTCGAATTCACAGAGATCCACTTGCCTCTGCCTCTGGAGTGCTGGGATGAAAGGTGTGCGCCACCAACGCCCCGTAACAACAGTATGTCTTTATGACCCTCAAGATTTCCTCAGTATCTGTTGTTATGTCCCCATTTTCCATCTTTAATTTTGTTAACTTAGGTAATATCTCTCCACCTGTTGGTTACTTTGGATGAGAATTTGTCAATCATTGATTTTCTCAAAGAACCAGCTCTTTGTTCACTGCTTCTTCGTATTGTGTTTGCTGTTGTTTCTTTGTGATGTGTTTGTTGTTGTTTCTGTTCTATTGATTTCAGCCCTAAGTTTATAGGTTGCCATCCTACCCCTTCTGAGTGTGATTTCTTCCTTTTGCTACAGAACTTTCAGGTGTGCTGTTAAGTTACCTGTATGAGATATCCCCACTGTAGGCACTTGATGCTATGACCTTGCCTTAGAAATGCCTTCATTGTGTCCCATGAGTTTGGGTGTAATGTGTACTCATTTTCATTCAGTTCTAGAAAGTCTTTATTTCCTCTCTTGACCCACTTTTTATTCAGTAGAGAGCTGCTCAGCTCCCATGGGCTTGCAAACTCTCTGTTGTTTCTGGTGTTGATGTGAAGCTTTAATCTGTGATGGTCAGATAGCATGCAGGTGTTATTTCATTTTTTTTTTATTTGTTGAGACATGCTTTGTGTCCGAGTGTGTTGTCGGTTTTGGATAAAGTTCCATGGGGGTGCATCTAAATGAAAAACAGACTGAGAAAGAAATCAGGGAAGCAACACCTTTCATGATGTAAACTCTATTGGGTTAACTCTAACCAAACAAGTAAGACTTGTATGATAAAAATGTTAACAAACTCAAGAAAGAATCTGAAGTAGGTATCTCCCATATGTGTGGATTAGTAGGATTAATGCAGTAAAAACAGACATCCTACCAAAAGTAATCTATAGGTTCAAAGCAATCCCCACCAAAATCCTAGCACAATTCTTCACAGATGTCGAAAGAATGATTTTCAGCTTCATATGGAAACACACACACACACACACACATACACACACACACACACACACACACGATAACTAAAATAATCCTGAATAATAAAAGAAACGCAGGAGGTATCGCCATTCCTGACCTCAAATTGTGCTACAGAGCTGTAGTAATAAAAACAGCATGGCATTGGCACAAAAACAGAAATGTTGATCAATGGAATCAGCACCTGATTTTTGATAAAGAAGCAAGATATACACACTGGAGAAACAAAAGACAGAATCTTCAACAAATAGCTCTGGTCAAACTGAAGGCTACACATAGAAGAATTCAAATAGATCCATATTTGTATCACCCTGCACAGCACTCAACTCCAAATGGATCGAAGACCTCAACATAAGAACTGAACATGATAGAAGGAAAGTGAGGAACAGCCTTGCATTCACTGGCACAGGAAAAGACTTTCTGAATGGAACACCATTAGCACAGGCACTAAGATCAACAGTAAATGGGACCTCATGAAGCTGAATAGCTTCTGCACTGACAGAAGACACCGTCATGTATACAGAGTGGCAGCTTACGAAATGGAAAAACATTTTTTAAAGATTTATTTATTTGTTTGTTTATTTATTATGTATACAGTGTTCTGCCTACATGAATGCCTGCTGGCCAGAAGAAGACACCAGGTCTCATTACAGATGGTTGTGAGCCACCATGTGGTTGCTGGGAATTGAACTGAGGACCTTTGGAAGAGCAGTCAGTACTCTTAACCTCTGAGCCATCTCTCCAGCCCCCTGGAGAAACATTTTTACCAACTACTCATCCGACAGAGGGCTAATACCCAATATAAAGAACTCAAAGGAATAGATAATCAAGAAAACAAATAACCCACTTATAAACTAGGCTACAAATCTAAACAGAGAATTCTCAAAAGAGGAAATTCAAATGGCTAAGAAACAAAGAAATGTTCAAATCCTTAGCCATCAAGGAAACGCAAATCAAAACAACTTTGAGACCTCATCTTACACCCATCAGAATAGCTAAGATCAATAAAGCAAGTGACAGCTCATGCTGGTGTGGACGTGGAATAAGGGGAACACTCATCCATTACTGGTGGGAGTGAAAACTTGTACAGCCACTATGGAGATCGGTGTGGCATTTCCTCAGGAAGACGGGAATTAGCCTACCTTGAGATCCAGCTATACCACTCTTGGGCATGTACCCAAAGGATGCTTCATCCTAGCACAAAGACACTTGCTCAACCATGATCATTACTGCTCTATTCATAATAGCCAGAGACTTAAAACAATCTAGAGAAACGAATAAAGAAAATGTATATATTTACACAATGGACTATTACTCAGCCATCCTAAAAAATGAAATCCTGAAATGTGCAGGTAAGTGGATTGAATCCAAAAAGACAAATCTGGTGTGTATTCACTTATATGTGGCTACTAGGTGTTAAGTCAATGATAACCAAGCAACACTCCTTAGAACCATAGAGGAAAGGTATAGAGTCAGGCACTTGGGAAAAATATGTAGATCTCATTAGGAAGGGGACATAGAATAGACAGTTATAGATGGATGGGGGGTATGGAATGGAAGGATCAAGTGGAGAGAAGGAGGAGAGATGGAGACAAGGAAGAAAATATGAGGAGAGACAACTAAAATTAAGGGCCATTTGAGGGATAGTATAGAATCCTAACACTGAAAAAGCTTCCTAAAATTTTTTTAAATATATATCTAAATGAAATCACCAATAGGGAGAAAGAGCCCTAACTGACCATCTCTTGTCACCAAATGAAGCTTCCTATCCTGGGATCCGATTACAGTTAATTGAGTTGTTGACCAAAAGATTCCCATGGAAATCCCCAAAAAGCCCAAGCTATTGCCAAGATTATAGGTTGCTCTCCACAAACTGATGGTAAGGCCCCATCGCTGAAGACAACACCTACACAACTCATTGAATGTGGAGAGGTTCAGCTGGGGCCCACATAGAGCCTTCACCCCCTATGTTCTATTGTCTTTGGTACAGGAAGTTACTCTACACACTACCTAAAGAGAAACATAAACATCAAGCAAGTCACAAACCCTGTGATATACAATGCTGTTCTGCCTGTAAGATATACTAAGGCAATGGTGGCTCAAAGCTTGTAGGAGTAACCAACCAATATCTGATTTGATTTAAGGCCCATTCCATGAGATGAAACAAATGCTCAACAAGAACCTGAGACTGGATGGCCTAGGGATATGGGCTAAAACCAAATATTAATACTGTTCCAAAAAGAAAAAAAAATACAGAAATAAAATGACTCATAGATCAGCGCCTTGCTCATCCATCGTCAGAGACGCTCCCTCCTGCACCCAATGGGAACAAACACGGAGACCCACAGCCGGAGAATGAGAGACATTGGAACACTCTGCCCTAAATAGGATGTCTCCATCAAATCTCTCCCTGCGGGGATCAGAGAATCCTGCGGAAGAGGAAGAAAAAAGAGTGTAAAAGCCAGAGAGAATGAAGGACACCAAGGCCCTGTAAACCAACATGATCAAAGCATATCTGAACTCACAGAGACTAACCCAACATGCACTTGGCCTACACAGGTCTGCCCCAGGTCCTTTGCCTGTATAGCATGGCTTCCAATTAGTGTTGTGGTTGTTGTTGCTTTTTTAATGGAAATTCTGAGTGTGCAAATGAGTGAATCTCTGTTTCTTGTGCCTTCTCTTGGGCTCTTTTCCTTCTGCTTGTTTCTATTTAATTCTGACATGTTAGTTTTTGTTTTCTCTTATTATATTTTGTTTTATTATTATCTGTTAAAAGTTTGTTTGTTTTCTACTGAGCAACAGAAAGGGAGTGGATCTGGATGTGAGGGAAGGTAGGGAGAAACTGGGAGGAGCAGAAGAAGAGGAAACTGTAGTCAGAATGTATTGTGTGAGGAAAAAAACTTTATTCTCAGTAAAGGGAAAAAGTATCATGACTAAAAAGCAACTTGGGAATTATTTGGCTTGTTCTTCCTGGTAACAGACCATCACTCATGTCAATCATCAATCAAGGAAATACACCAAAAGCCAATGTAGTGAGAGCATTTTCTCAGTTGAGGTTCCCTCTTCCACAATGACTCTAGCTTGTGTCAATGTGACATAAAACTTACCAGTGCACTCTCTGGGAAAAGAATCTTGCTGCTGTAGTTAGATGATGGATCTCAGAAATAATCCCGAGCTTGCACCACGTCATGTATAAAAATAACTCTGAATGCATATAAGACCAACAGGAATGCAAAACCCTAAACTACGGAATCCTTTGAATGCCTGTCTTCAGTCCCAGAGCATATAAGGATCTAGGCCAGCCTTGCCCAGCCACATAGAGAATTACAAGCCAACATGGGCTATGATCTATCCCTCCCCCTCCCCCCACAACATATATTACATACACACAATTAATAAAAAATTGTAAAAACAAAACTATAAAAAATTTTAGAAGAAAATAAGCATAAAATAAAAGTTTGTAACTTTAGGTTAAGGAAAATTCTTTAAAAATGAAAGAGAACTAAACATTTTGGCTATTATATAAAAATATAAAGCTTTGGGGCAGGCAGTGATGGCACACATCTTAATCCCAGCACTCAGGAGGCAGAGGCAGGTGGACCTCTGTGAGTTCGAGACCAACCTGGTCAACTAAGCAAGTTCCAGAACAGCTGGGGCTACAGAGAGACCCTGTCTCAACAAAATAAAATAAATAAGTAAAAAAATAAAATTTCACCTTTTTAAAAGACATTCTTTAAGATCATGAAAAAACTCAGGCATGGCACATGTCTGTCATACCAATTCAAGCACCCAGAAGACTGAAGCAGAAGGACAGAAATTTCCAGGATTACTACAGAAGCATCTGTCTCAAAGAATGAGAGCAAGAAAGAGAGAGAGAGACAGGGAGGGAGGGAAGTAAGGAGAGAGAGAGAACACAATTTAAAAGAAACTATGACAAAATAAGCCACGAAGTAGCAGTGTCTTAATATGGCTTTTTGTTACTGTCAAGATATACCATCACCATGGCAACTCTTAAAAGGAAAACATTTAATTGGGGCTGGCTTACAATTCAGAGGTTCAGTCCAAACAGTTCAGGCAGATGTGGTGCTGGAGCTGAGCACAAAGGGAAGCTTGAGCAACTGAGACCTCAAAGCCCGCCCCCACAGTGACACACTTCCTCCAACAAGGCCGCTCCTCCTAATAGTGCCACTCCCTTTGGGGGCCATTTTCCTTAAAACCGCTACAGGGAGGAGCCAAAGCAAAATGGATGTTGTATGAGGAAAGAAAACAAGCCTTATATCTGGAACATAAAAAGAACTTCCCGAATTGCAAGTGCTTTTGCACAAAAACAGTGCAGCCTGCGAATACACCTGTGCACTGCTTGCCGATACGGTGATCATGTCTAGATTGATTATCGGACCTAACGCCGTGTAAATGTTTACATGCTAGGTGAACAGTCGTAGCATTGTTCGTGGAAGGATGGGGGAGGGGCGGTTCTGCTGAGAGTTGTCAATCACGTAAGCCATTCTGAGCTCTCCCGCTCTGCTGCTGCGGGGCTGCTCAACCGACAATTCCATTGTTTCTTGCCAAGCAAAAGCGAGCCATGAAGCAGTAGCCCTGTCTGCAGGTACTTGCCCAGGAAACACGCAGACATCGAAAGCCCGACAACAAACACTTTGGGGCGCTTCATAACAATCCCCACTTGGGAATGCCCAGATGTCTGTCTAACGGTCCAAGAGAACCCTTCTGAGGAATGAGGAGCAAAGCGTGTAAGCCTGCCGCCCTGGCGTGAGGGAGGTAGAGCCTGAATTCAAGAGCCCTCTGAGCTGCACAGGGAGAAGTCTCCAGGAAGGGGATGAGGGAGAGAGCAGTAGTGAGGGATGGGCTTGCTATCTGGATCTCTTTGTTAAATTACATCCACCGGCACACTGAGGGGAAGTCCACTCTATGGAAAAAGAAACCTCACTAAACATGGCATTTTTTTTTTGTATTTAAGTTAGAAACAAGTTTGTTTCACGTGGCAATCCCAGCTCCCTCTCCCTCCCCTCCTCCCCCACCCTCCCCACCAGGTCCACCAGCCAACCCCTCCCCAATCTCCACTCCAATCCCCAGGGAGGGTGGGGATCTCCATTGACTGTCATTTTATCCAGGGCAGGATCTAGGCCCTCCCCAAAGAGTCCTGGCTAAGAGAGCATCCCATATTGTGGCATGGGCACTCAGAGTCTATTTAACCATGGCTTTTTAAATAACATAGAATAGGAGCCGGGAATATCGCTCGGTCAGTATAGTGCTTGTCTAGCATACAGGAGGCCCTGGGTTTGATCTCTTGCATGGCATAAACCAGGCATCTATGCCTATAGTCCCGGCACTGAGGAGGCGGAGGCAGGAAGACTAGACGTTCAAGCCCGTTCTCGTCATCTCTCTCCCTTTCGATGGTACAGAAACCAGAGAGGCTGGCGAGTGGGGCAGTGTGATCGTGGAGTATGTCCGCCTCGGCATGGATAAAATCCTGGGTACCATCCGCCACTCCAAAAGAAAAACTAAGCAGAGACTCACGAGCCCTCACGGTGATGCTCGATGGTAGCGAAAATTGGCCGTGCGTGAGACCCCAGCATCACACACGAAAACAGTGCAGTCCCTTGAGATCAAAGAGTCTACAGGCAGGAGAGGGGGCATGAGGATGCTGATGGCCCACACGTGTTTCTTCCCACACATCCCCTCAGTCAGTGGCTTCAGGCGCCCCGTGTTCCCCGGAAGACAGCCTGAAAAATGGCCAACCCTCCTAGGCCAGGGATGGTTGCTATTCTGGTTAGGTTTCTGATGCTGTGACCATCGCCATGACTAAAATCGGCCTGGGGAGGAAAGGTTCTGTCCGGCTTACAGAGCACTGCTGAGCAAAGTCAGGGCAAGGACTCGAGCAGCAGCAGAAGCAGAATCCATGGAGGAGAACTGCTCGGTGGCTTGCTTCCCAGGGCTGCTCGGCTTGCAAAACACAACACCAGACCACCTGTCTGGCAGGGCAGTGCCCACGGTGGGCCCTCCCACATCGATCATCAGTCAAGAAAATGTCCCAGAGATGTGCCCACAGGCCAACCTGATGGACACTGCTCCCTAATCTGGGTTCCCTCTTCCCAGGTAACTCTAGCTTGTGCCAAACACACATAAACAAAACAGTGTGGTGGTGTGCCTACCTGTCAACCCAGAGCATGAGAGGCTGGGGCAAGACTGTGAGTTCGAGGCCAGCCTGGTCTACAGAGTGAGTTCCAGGACAGCCTGAGCTGCAGAGAGAAGCCCTGTCTCAAGAAGAAGAAAAAGAAAAAAAGAAAGCAGAGTCATTGTAGTGGATCTGATTCGGGGGTTCAGCTTGTGTCAGGTGTTTTTATAAAGGCCGTTCACGGATAAGGAGACTGAGGGAAAATGAGATTAAATTTCCTGTCAGGCTTCACCAGGGAACAAGCGTCAGACCTGGAATTCCAGCTCCAAGCATTTGCTCTTCAGAAACGCTGCCAAGTTCTAGTCTCTGCGGTGTGTGCCCTGAGGTGTCACCTGCAAATGTCACCTGCAAATGTCACCTGCAAATGTGAATTGGTTCCCGTCAGCTCTCAGGCCCAGTGGGGTTAAAGCTCCCAGAGGGGACTGTGGGTGAAAATGGATTCCACATGACTTGGAGCTGACGCAGTGGCTGTCCCTACCTGCAGAGCGCCTGCGAGGCTTGCCTGTGGGGTGTGGAGGAATGTTCTGTCTGGCCCAAGTGCTGGATTTTACTCCGGTCACCCCTCCAGGGCTCCGCCCACCACTGGGCAGAGGTGCCTGTCCAGTAACTCAGCTAGTTCCTAGCCTGACAGGGTGAGATATGTCTGCATCCAGGACATCAGCAACCACTTCAGGAAGCAGAGTCGGGGCGAAGCCAAGGGTGGGCTGAGCCAGCACAGCGCGCTCAGACTGTCCCAGCAGAAGGCTGCAGAAGGACCCTGGAGGTCATGGGCACCCAAGTCTTGCACTGTGCAAACAAACGGGAAAGTCAGGTCCAGACAGGGAGGGGGCTCGCCTCCTCCTCAGGCTCCTGCCATTGCCTTGTGGGACACAGGAAGATGCCGGATTAGAAAGCCACACCCCTGCCATTGTAACAACTCACTTAGCATCCAAGTCTGTAAAGAGAAGCCTTTTCCTTGAGAGAAGCCTTCCTGCCAGCCTGGTTCTAGAGCTGCATCAATCTCAAATAAACACACAGGAGGCTATATTAATTATGAAGCTGTTGGCCTTGCTTGTTTCTTACTGGCTAGCTCTGACTTAAGTAATTACCCCATAATTGTTAATCTAAGTATGTCTCTTACCGGAAAATAGTTCCGGGCTTCCTACCCCATGGCGTTACATCTTGACTCTCTGTTTCTCCTTCCCAGAGTCCTCCTGGACTCCTAGTCCCACCTATCTAGATTCCTATTGGCCAACAGTGCTTTATTAACATAATCACAGGACTTCCCACATCACAAGCCCTTTATTTTTATTTTTCTGTTCCCAGAGTGGTCTGGACCTCATTACAGTCTCAGATCCACAGAAACCCTCCCCTGCCATCGGTCTCAGGAGCCCGGTCATGTGCCATCACACCCAAGTCTCCCATCCCATCTGTAGGACGGAGATGATGGTAGCCTGGAGGAGGCCGCCAATCAAAAGCCATCCTGCTCAGGTGGCTACGGTTGTGATACCCCTCCTGGTGCATCCCAAACAGTCTGGGTCCCAGGGTTTAGCTCCTCTCGTGAGATGAAGCCTCTGTCTCCAAGTGGGTCTCCTCCCGGGCGGCTGGAGTTTCTCAGGCCAGCAGCCGCACCAGCCTCACCCAGGAGCTGGCGGAAATGCAGAGGCTCAAGTGGCACCCAGCCCTGAGGAACAGGCCCCGCCCCCTGACAAGGGCCCCGCCCCACACCCGAGACGCCCTACTCATCCCTTTTTCCTTCCTTCCTTCCCTTCTTCCTCCCTCTTGGCCTTCCTTTCCTTTGTTGTTATTGTTGTTTTCGGAGACGGGGTTTCTCCATGTAGCTTTGGTTATCCTGGAACTCGCTCTGTAGACCAGGCTGGCCTTGAACTCACAGAGATTCACCTGCCTCTGTCTCCACAGTGCTGGGATTAAAGATGTGAGCCACCAATGCTTGATGGTTGCAACTTGAAGGCCGAAGAGCAAATACACATGCATGTGGGGTTCAAGTCCAGGTCTACTTGTCTTCCAGCCTCGGATCTCCCCATCCCCCGGGGACTGTCTCAATTTTGAGGCTGCCACTCAGAGTCTTGGGCTGCAGAATCCATCCTACAGCCTCCCAGACACAGCCCCGCAAGGGCAAGTGTCACACTTGTGGCCCGGATGTTTTGCATGGCTTTTCCAGGTCATGAGGCAGCTAGGGACAGATCTGGGATTTGAAACCCACACACCCCGTCTCTCTCACCCAAAAAAAATCAAATTCTTTCTTCATTTCCAACTTCTGGGGTGTCAAGACCACACCCCGCCACACCCCTCCAGGGAGGTCTGGCGCTCCATAGGTAGACTGGCACCACAGGCTTTGATAGCTGATAAAATGTGAAACTGTGGGCTGCAGAGAGGGCTCCGTAGCTTAGGGCACTTGTTGCTGTTGTGGAGGACCTGGGTTCAATTCCCAGAATCCACGTGGTGGCCCACAACCATCTGTAGCCCCAGTTCCAGGGGTTCCCATGCCCTCTCTGGCCTCCGAAGGCACCGGGCACACATGTATGTGCACACATGTATGTGCACACATGTATGTACACACATGTATTTGCACGCAAGGCAATGGTACATATAAATTTAAATACATAAATCTAAAAAGATAGATAAACATGAAATGGACCTGTGCTCAAAGGGAGCACCTATTATCATGAGACCCTTCGTGTTCTGACCCCCTCTTACTTGCTGTGTGGTGCTGAATAAACTTCTTGAATTCTCTGGGCTCACTAATATTTACCTGTATAGTGAGGCTGACCAGGATCCATACCTCACAGAATTAAAAGATCCATGTGCTCGGCTGGAGGGATGGGGGGTACAGAGGCAGATGGATCTCTGGGAGCTCTAGGCCAGCCTGGTCTGCAGAGTGAGCTCTGGGCCAGCCTGGTCTGCAGAGTGAGCTCTGGGCCAGCCTGGTCTGCAGAGTGAGCTCTGGGCCAGCCTGGTCTGCAGAGTGAGCTCTGGGCCAGCCTGGTCTGCAGAGTGAGTTGTAGGACAGCCAGGAATATGTACAGAGACCCTGTCTCAAGACACAAGACAAAACAAATTGCCTCTGACCATGGTCAACAGAGTTCCCCCAGTCACGTGGACTCTGACATAGCCAGCAGCAAGTCTAGGACAGGCTAAGTGTTGGGGGCCTGTCTGTGACGTGTCACCCACAATTCACTTCCCCATTTCAGAAGTGGAAATGACATCAGCCAGCGAGGGCTCAGAAAGCAGCTGTACCTTCAGCTATTGAGAAAGAAAACTGCAGCCAGGCACGATGGCACACACCTGTAATCTCAACACTGGAGGGGTGGGGGGGCAGCTGAGCCAGGTTGAGAGTTCAAGGCCAGCCAGAACTACATAGTGAAATCCACCAGCTACAGTGTCAGACTCTGTGAAAGAAAGAAGAGCTAAGGGAGAGAGGAAGGGAAGGATAAGGGGGTGGGGAGAAGAAGAGGAGGAGAGGGAGGAAAGGACAGAAACAGAGAGGGGAGCCGGGCGGTGGTGGCGCACGCCTTTAATCCCAGCACTCGGGAGGCAGAGGCAGGCGGATCTCTGTGAGCTTGAGGCCGGGCTAGACCGAGAGCCTCCAAAACAATACAGAGAAACCCTGTCTCATAAAAACCAAAAAAGAAAAAAAGAAAGAAAGAAACAGAGACGGGAGGAAGCCAGGAAGCCAGGAAGGAAGGAGGGGCTCATGAGTTGAGCTTTGGCTGGCTTTGCCAGGCTCCCCTCTGCAGTCCTAAAACTGGGCATGGGCTGTGTGACGCCGTCACCAATCAGGGACACCACAAGCCCTCAAACTGGAGTCGTGATGGGAGATGCCTTTGAGCCCTAACACCCCTCCATCTACAAGCCAAGGCCAACCTCAGGCCACACCAGCTAATGCGGCAAGAACGAGAGTGCGTGAGTCTGCGCTCCAGAGTGCGTGAGTGTGCGTCCGAGAGTGCGTGCTCCAGAGTGCGTGAGTGTGCGTCCGAGAGTGCATGCTCCAGAGTGCGTGAGTGTGAGTCCGAGAGTGCATGCTCCAGAGTGCGTGAGTGTGCGTCCGAGAGTGCATGCTCCAGAGTGCGTGAGTCTGCGCTCCAGAGTGCGTGAGTGTGCGTCCGAGAGTGCGTGCTCCAGAGTGCGTGAGTGTGTGTGGGGCGGGACACCAAAGCCAGGGCTGGACCAGGGCAGGAGCGTGGGGACTAGAAAAGGACACAAGGAGGCATTGCTGTAGTCACCGATCCAAAGTGACACCGAGCGCTGTGTCCTGCAGCCGTGCACAGAAGTCTCTAGTCCCATTCTAGAAGGTCAGACCGGCTGACGACCCACCTCTGGGAGGGCCTGGGTGTCGGGCAGAGGCAGCCTGTACGTGGCTATGACGTCTAGGCCTTGGTTTCCCCTGACTGAAAACAGAGGAAGAGCTAGCTAAACCTTTTTCATTGTGTGTGTGTGTTTCTGTGCTTGTTTGTTTGTTTGTTTGTTTGTTTGTTTGTTTGTTTGTTTGAGACAGGGTTTCTCTGTATTGTTTTGGAGGCTGTCCTGGAACTCGCTCTTAGACCAGGCTGGCCTCGAACTCACAGAGATCCGCCTGCCTCTGCCTCCCGAGTGCTGGGATTAAAGGCGTGCGCCACCGCACCTGGCCAGTTAAACCTATTTTAAAAGGAACTAACTTCTTATTTGGGGATAACTTCAGATTACAGGAAAGTTACACAGGAAGTCTGGAGGGCCCGCCCATCGATGCCACTCAGTTTCTCCCTTTATTGTCATCTAATTTTAGTTTGGAAGGCTTGCCAAGGCAAGGAGAGTACAACACATGATTGTTGCCACTGATCTCCAGGATTAAGTCAGACTAGTTAGTGTTTGCTTTGGAACGGCCGCCATTCCAGCCCTCCTTTTACTTCATATCTTGAAAGAGGCCCTTGTTCAGCTGTCCAGGTTGGCCTTGAATTTGTTACAGTTCAGCCCAGGTTTGAACTTGAAATCTTCCTGCCTCAGCCTCCCAAGTAGCTGGGATCACAGACCTGCGCCGCCCGACCTGGATCCAATCATTTGCCTTTCATTATTACTAACTTTTTCCGTTCCAGGTACCGTACTGCCTTGTTTACGAAGTCCCCTCCAAGCTCTAAAAACGGAAGCAGGCCATCTCACTAAGGGAACTGGTGTGTTATCCTCAAATAGACATAGTGCTGGGCGCTGTGTGTCTCTTGAACAATGCTCTACCCTCTCTGGGCCTGGCCTCTTCAGCTGCAGAAGCCAGGTGACTGCAGGCCTGCCTAAGAGGACGCTGGGAGCAGCCACTAGCAAATTCACGTGAAGTGCTTAGCTGAATTCTTCCTATGCCAGGGGCTCGCCCGGAACCCACATTGGAACCAGTCAGCATAGCATACACGGCGGCATGGAGGAGCCAACAAAAACCACCAGCAAAACTGGCTGCTGGACAAAGGGGGAGGGGGAGCACATGGTCTTGCTAGTCTAGAAAATTAGGACCAAGCAGCAAAGGCCAGGGCAGGAAAGGACGGAGCTCTCAAACCCTGCAAGCCCGACATCTCGCCTACGCGACTGTGAGACTCTAGCCACTCTTCAGTCCGGCGTCTTGTCCCCTCCGACAGGGTCTCCCAGAAGAGGAACAGCTACATTCTATAAACGGCTGGTAAATACGCAAGCAAACAAAGGGTGGTTATTTCTTCCGATGCTGCCGTTTCCTCTTCCTCTTCCTCTTCCTCTCCTCCTCCGCTTCCATAGCGGCCTCCTCTTCTTTGTCTTAGTTCTGTCTCATGTGTCTATGGGGTATTCATGCATGGGAACACGCAAGGGCTCATGCCTATTCATGTTCAGTATCTTCCTCCATCACTCTTGTTTTCGTTTGGTTGGTTGCTTTTTGGTTTTTCGAGACAGGATTTCTCTATGTAGCTTTGAGACCTGTCCTGGCACTCGCCCTGTAGACCAGGCTGGCCTCAAACTCACAGCGATCGGCCTGCCTCTGCCTCCCCAGTGCTGGGATTAAAGGCGTGCGCCACCAATGCCTTGTATCACTCTTCACCTTGTTGTATTGAGACAGGGACTCTCACTAAACCTGAAGCTCACCGTTTCGGCTAGACTAGCCGGCCTTTGAGCTCCACGATGCACTTGTCTCCATCCCACAATGCTGGGGTTACAGGAAAGCACACTCGCTTGACTGGTTTTCATGTGGGGGGCTGTGGATTCAAACCCAGGCATGCGTGCTTGTATACCAAGCACTCCGACCCGCTGGGCCGTCCTCCCCGTCCTTTATTTCTCTGTGTCCGTAAGCGCTCGTGTAAGCTGGCCCTTGCCCTTCACTGCCGTAGCTTTTGTTTGTTTGGTTTATTGTTTTCAGTGTGTTGTTATTGCTCTTGTTTGAGACAGGCTTTCACAACGGAGCCCTTACCGGCCTAGAACTTATGACGTCGTCCAGGCTGGCCTCAAACTGACAGAGAGCTGCCTGCTTCCGCCTCCCGCATGCGCTAGGATTTAGGGCCTGTGCCACCACGTCCACACTCCCTTGATTTTTTGGGAAGAGTCTCTGTCTTGTTCCTACCACCATGCTGCGTACTCCAGGCTAGCCCACCCATGAGCCTCCCAGGGGACCTCCAGCCCCTGCCTCCCATCTTGCCATAGGAGCCGACAGTATCTGGGTCCTGGAGATCAAACTGGAATCATGGGGCTTTGGAAGCCAGTGATGCCCCCCCCCAACCCCGCCATTTTTCTTATTTTGGAAACAGGGTCTCAAGTGTCCCAAGCTGTCCTTGAACTCCTTATGTAACCGCAGATGACCTAGAAATTCTGAGGGCTGGCTTGACACACACGTTTGTGCAGGACTGGGCGTCCAACCTGAGGTCTCATGCTCTCGAGGTACAGCGCTGCCTCTGCCTCCTCTTCTGGGAACTGTGAAGTCACTGCAGCTGAGATAATTAAGGAATGAGTTGAAGGCTCCTGTGCTGCTTCCCAGAGGCTGGCGCTGGGATCTGCCCTTTCCTTGCTTGTTTGTTTGCTTTCTGGGAAGGGCGGATGATTAACCTCGCACTGTCCTCCCTTTCCCAGCCAAAGCCATGTTGAAAAGTCAACGCCATCACCGTCGTTGCGGCACCTTCCCTCATCCAGGAGGATATTAGGCAAGGAACCTGGGTCTGGTTCTGGAAGGAAGCATGGGGCTGTTCCCACAGCTGCTGTGGGGTGGGACCTGTTCCCACAGAATCGTCACAAAACAGCAGCCGAAGGGACCAAAGAAATCAAAGCATGTCACCCCTGCTTGAAAGACAATAGGAGCAGCAAGCTCTTCAGACCTGGGTTGTGGCCGTGGTCCCAGGCTCTCCACGGTCATGCTCATGGCTCTCTGACACGGAGGGCGGCTAGGCTCTGAGCTGCTGGAGGATCTCCGTTCATCATCGGTCTCTCAGGCCGCCCACTGCTATTCCCTGACCCACCCGCTCATCTATCCACCCCTCTCTTATCACCCGTCCATGGCAGGCGTGTGACCTTCCCTTCAGTGGGCACTGTGCTCAGTGACAGGGAAGAGCGAGGCTTCAGCAGTCATTGGCCACTTGGAGTTCTCCCAGCAAGCTAGCCCCAAGTCTTAGTGACATTTTTCCTACTGTGTACCGTGTGTCTAGCTTCTGGTAGGCATAACGCATGCTCGTTGAGTAAACCGTGGAGCCCTCGTTCATTTATTTATTATTCTTTTTTTGGCTAGGGCTTCTGTGTTTATTGACTAACACACCAGATCATTTTTGAAGCTATCAATGGAGCTGAAGGCTCTGCGTGTGGATTGTTTCAGGAACAGTTTTCCTTGTCATCTGTTACCAGGAGTCTGTTTGGTGGTGGTGTGTGGGCTGAGAACTCTAGGTTTGGAGTGCAGTCCAAGGGGCCAGATTCATCTCCCAGCTATGAGGTGACCCTTCCTCCTGAGCGGCCACCGAAAGACACTTGAACCTTCACTTTCTCAATCACAAGACAGGGAAATACTTGGCTTGCCTAGTTCACTCAATTGGTGTGTGTACAAAAAGAGGGAAGCTTCTAGAAAGTATGTTGTAGAGGTGGGGGTGAAAGAATAAAACTTCTAGAAATTCCAGGTGTAATAGCACTCACCTGTGAACCCAAGCCATCACAGGGCTGAGTCCAGTGTCAGCCTAGCCTATGTTAACACACGTGTACGTGCGCACCCGCACCCATCCACAGAGAGGGGGGGAGGAGAGTCAGAGAGAGAGTCAGAGAAAGAGGAGAGACAGAGACAGAGATAGAGAGAGGAAGGAGAGAGTCAGAGAAAGAGATAGGAGAGGGAGAAGGAGAGAGAGGCCATTTATTCAGGACTTACAGATAGTATGACATTGCGGTGTTATGACCTACTCAAATGTCAAATATATAAAGGACACAAGAGAAAAAGAAAGTGAGGGACCCACTCATGGACATCTCCTCTCAGCCATCTGGGAGTAGCTGCCCCCTGATCTGTTTGAAATGTATGTGTTTGTGATATCACATGGCAGCCTGACCAATCCTGACCCATATTTCTCTCCATGACACATGTAACAACAGTACAAAGGAGTGTTGTAACCTTAATTGCTTGCAGTGTTTTGAAATCCTCAGATTAAAGCTAGGGAAGTCCAAAGTATTCACTCTGTGTGCCCAGGGAGTTGCACCAAGCCAACCTGGTTCACTGGAACCGGGAGGCATTGCAGCATTGGGTTCTGGGGTTCTCCAGGAGCTCAGGGTTGAAGGTTCTGTTCACGGAGAGACCGGGCCAGCCCGAACCCTAGTTTCGTTTTTGGTTTTCTGGATTTTTACTTGGGGAGATTGAGTCGAGGGTCTCATGTAGCTGAGGCTGGCCTTGAACTCCTGATCCTCTTGCCTCACCCTCCCAAGTGCTGGGATTAGAGGAAGGCGCCTCCATGCTCCGCCAGCATCCTTGCCGTTTGCTCCTTTCCCAGGTGGCCTCTGGCTTTCTGAACTTTCTGCTCTTTATGGTTCCTGAGTCCCAGGACCCACACTACAATGACACCATGTGTCTGCCTTCCTATGTCACCGCTAGTTAGCAAAGGACCAAAAAACTGTCACCTGGCACTTGTGCCAAGTGTCTCAGTTAGACTTCATGCTTACGTTGTTAAAATTCAGTCTCTCTAAGGCCATCCTATTCCAAGCAGCCAGCCTTAAACACACAGAGAGGAGCACCGTTAAATGGACTCATCGGGGTGTGTTTGCGTGCGTGCGTGCGTGTGTGTGTGTGTGTGTGTGTGTGTGTGTGTGTGTTAACAGCAGTTAAAGAAAAGGTTGTGACTCTGAGAAGAGACTGAAGGGGACGACAGGAATTGGGGGAGACAGATGGTATGAATACAGTACTCAGGTATAAAATACTCATTTGTTTGTTTGTTTTTGCCCACACTGTAATCCCAGCATTAGAGAGACTGCGGCAGGACTGAGTTACAACATAGCACCCTGTCTCAAATGCATAAGTAATTCAAAACAAAACAACAACAAAAAAAAACCAGGAAACACTGTCTCCCATAGTGGGTGCCTTGGAAAGCAGTGCCAAGCAGAGACACACATAGCCTGGGGAACCCAGGTCCCATTTTATGTTCTCTATCTTTGTCTTTATGGGAATTCACGGTACATGGGGTATGGTGGTTTGTACCGCACACAGCAGTGTATGGAGATCAAGGACAATTTACAGGTCAGTTCTCGTCTCTCACAGGGTGGATCCTGGGAGTCAAATTAAGGTTGTCAGGCTTGGTAGCAGGAACCTGTTCTCAAAGAGCAGCTTCCCCAACCCTGTGGCTTTGCTGACTTTTGCGAATTTCATACTTGGCTTGCATACACACATACATATATATGTTGTTTTGGTTTTCAAGACCGGGTTTCTCTGAAGCTTTGGAGCCTGTCCTGGAACTCTAGACCAGGCTGGCCCGGAACTCAGAGATCCACCTGTCTCTGCCTCCCGAGTGCTGGGATAAAGGGACTTGCATATATTTTGATCACATTCACTGCCCACTTCTTCCCAGATCTACCTCTTGATGCCCTCCCGACTTCCTATCTTTTTGTGCTATCAACGGGCATGGGGCCACCAGCCACCTGCAGGGCCTCACGCTGGGAGACTTGTGAGCCCTTCCCTACTCCTTACTCAGTTTTTTTTTTTTTCCAGACAGGGTTTCTCTGTATTGCTTTGGAGGCTGTCCTGGAACTCACTCTGTAGACCAGGCTGGTCTTGAACTCACAGAGATCCACCTGCCTCTGCCTCTCGAGTGCTGGGATTAAAGGTGTGTGCCACCAACGCCCAGCGCCTCACAGCTTTAATCAGTCTGATTTCCTTTGTTAAGAGATTCTGAAGACACAGTGCAGCTAGGAACCTAATTCAGCCGTCTTCCTGAACTCTGTGCCAGGCCAATGTTTTCTAAGCAGTCTTTCCTTGTTTTCATAGTTACACTGTCAGAGCGAGCAGTGGTGGGAAGAAATGTCATTATTCTTACTATAATTAGGTCTAAAGTTGGAGGGGCGGTGCCTTCTGGAACCTACACAACCCTCTCTCTATCAAGATGAAGGAAGGTAGTAAAATTCTGTTTGGAGTCCTGTGACATTCTTCTGGGGTATTCATAGCATCTCTCAAATTCTCCATTTCCCTACCCTAAGACACTGAAAGCCAGCCAATTCTTCCCGTTGGTTTTGAGACATGCTTGCTTAGCCCAGGCTGGTCTTGAACTCTTGACGTGCCTGTCTCAGCTTCCAAAGTACTGGGGATGGCAAAACAGATGTAAACCGTCCATGCTATCAAAAGCCTGCCAATTCTTCAACTCAAAAAAAAATTCACATTACGAAAAGAAAAACAATAAAAACAAAAAACCGGGCAGCAGTGATGGTGTAGGCTTTTAATCCCAGCACTCGGGAGGCAGAGGCAGGCGGATCTCTGTGAGTTCGAGACCAGCCTGATCTACAAGAGCTAGTTCCAGGACAGCCTCCAAAGCCACAGACAAACCCTGTCTCGAAAAAACCAAAAAAAAAAAAAAAAAAAAAAAAAAAAAAGGACACATGTCCAATGAACAAATAAAGCAGATTCTAGGCAGGTATCCTGGCACATGCCTTTAATTCCAGAGGCAGAAAGATCTGAGTTCCAGGCCAGCCTGGTCTACATAGCAAATCACATGCCAACCAGAGCTATATAAGACCCTGTCAAGCCGAGTGGTGGTGGCACACCTTTAATCCCAGCACTCAGGAGGCAGAGGCAGGCGGATCTCTGTGAGTTGGAGACCAAGCCTGGTCTACAGAGTGAGTTCCAAGACAGGCTCCTAAGCAATACAGAGAAACCCTGCCTCGAAAAACCAAAACAAAACAAAAAAAAAGACCCTGTCAATAAAAACAACCAAACCACAGCTGTCTGACTCTCCTGAGACACTGAACCCCTAAAGTCTAACTCTCCTGTCTTCTGTGAGACACTAAATCCCTAAAGTCAAAGGCCATCTCATTGTGGACGGCTACAGGAAGGCCGTGTGCATGCAGAGGAGACTCACCACACTTCTTTACGAAACCAGATTTATTCAAAGTTCTCTGAGAGTCACCAACAGTGTGTCGCTATTACCTTTCCACTCACGCACAGGAGACCTAGTGTTCCCAGCTGTCCAGGCGAATGCCCAGGCCAGCCCCCGAGTCCTCAGCCGGGGAGCATATCACAGCCCCCGAGTCCTCAGCCGGGGAGTGTATCACAGACACAAGCGCTGGGCAACCCCGGCAGTGGCCTGTCCCTGCTCCTCCCAGAGTCCCACCCTCCTGCCAAGGTCGTACGGCCAACAATCATTCACATTTCACACGGCCCTGGACACACAGGTTCCTCAGACAAACACAGACGACGAAACAAGCCTCAGAGCCAAACGGCAACAACCGGACATATGTATAAAAGGTAAAATGTATGTACAAACATAAAATACACAGTACGTGAGGTATACGAGGCATTCTCACAATGTTAGTAGTCTGCCTAGGCATAGCCCTTGAAGACGTCTGCCTGCTTCTGTGCCATTTGTCAAACACAGTTCTGTTTTTGTTACCCGTTTAAACCACCAGACAGTGACTGTTATTTCATCTTTTTTTTTTTAATTTAATGCGACTTCTGACAGCTTCTCCGAGAAGCTTCTCTGTCAGGGAGTACGTGTTTCCATCCCCAGAAGCACTCAGGCGGAGGCTGAAGCAGGGGATTCGCGGTAGGCAGCCAGAAGGCAGACTATGCATCGGATGGACGTTTAAGGTCCTTTCCAGCCACGTCTCTGAGTTCACCCTGTCCTCCAGAGCCACCCAACACGTGAGATCCAAAGAGCCTTTGAGGAGGAGCTGAAGACCCTGGATACCAGAGGCAACAGCGTCCCATGGGGAGGGCAGAGTCCAGTTTCATTCTGCATATCTGAGACTTTTCCACGACTGTCTTTCTTTGAAGCCCAAAGACAGTTCACATATGCTCCTGAGAGAGCACCCGGTCTTGGGGAGGGGTGAAGGCTAAATGCTGTATTTGATGAGCGCTTCAAGAGCTAACAGATACCAAGTGATCAAATTAATTAAAAAAAAAAACAAAACAAAACAAAGAAAAACATCGCTGTCTGACCCAGCTCAGAGGTTTTCAACCAGGAGTTTGCATCTTCCAGATTTTTCCACAATGGGCCGGCGGGTGCTCTCAGAGCTGCAGAGGATAGGCTCCAGGGTGGAGGAGGGGCGCGGCATTATTGCATAGGAGGTCTTGGAAAGTTCTGGGGGACAGTCTGGGTTCAGGCACAGTTTCTCAATCTGTCCCAACACCGGAGCAGTCACGGGTGAGTGTAAAGCAAGGATGAGGGTTAAAGAAAAGGAAACTTCTGTTCGGAGAAACCGCAGCCTTCAAAGTCGATTTGCCACCTTGCTCTAAATGCCACTGTGCGACGTGCTTCCGTTCCCGTTCAAATGTTCAAGTTCATTACACCCGGCCATGTGGGATGGCCACACGCTTCCACTAGCTTCCAAACACGCTGCGACCTTGTATCTGACGCTGGGACAGCCGCGAAGGTTCATCCAGAAGGGGACACCCCTGCCGAGGAGCTAATTTGAGTGTGTGCTGCTCAAATCAAGTCACTCAGCCCACAGAGGTGGCACCACGTTGAGCCCCATAGGGACGATGGTGCTCGGTCCCCAAATCTGGCTGGCACCGCGTAAGAGGGCCCGCCCGCCGTCAGAAATGGAAATACCATGTGTGAGAATTACGAGGTTCCTGAGGTTGTTTTTGGGATCAGCACAAGAAGGTACTAATGTCATTTTCCTCTTGGTATTCGGGAACAATCTGGTCCGAAGTTCCCATTTCTGAGTCAACGTACCCTGGTTCCAAGACATACTCAAACCAGGGGTGGAGCAAGATCTCAGGAGCTGTGAGTCTCTCGGAAGGTTCTCTTCTAAGGAGGCTGCGGATGAGGCACCTGGCTTTGGGGGAAACATGCTCAGGAATGCAGAACTGTCCCCGGCGGATTTTGGAGAAAAGGGCACTCGGGTCTGAGTCATGAAAGGGGTATCGTCCAACCAAAAGTGTATAGAGCATCACGCCGAGGCTCCAAACATCCGCTGCCTTCCCTGAGTAGGTCCCAGTAGTGTTGAGTATCTCAGGGCTGACATAGGCCGGGCAGCCATGCTTGTCTGACAATGTGTCATCTTCACCCTTGATGATGTGTGTGTCTTCCAGGCTTTCCAACCTAAGCTGGGTTCTGTGGAGAGAAAAATGGAACGATTACTTTCAGACCGGCTGCTACGGAAAAACAAGGCCTTCCCAACAACAGTGTCCACAGGCACTCACAGCCAAGGCCGCAGGAATGCCATTTACCCTTCATCCAGTAAACGCTGGCCTGCAAGCGACCAAGACGAGCGATTTCACAAACCAATACAAACTGCAATAAATATTTGCAAAGTATTGAGAGGCCCCGGGGCGGAGGGGTATGATGCAAAGTCTCAAATAAAATTCACGATGCTAGGGCTTGTAAGAGATATCCTAATAGGGTTGCACAATTGACAAAGTTCACATTGCAGAATGGAGAGCTGGTTTCAGGAGAAGACTGGCATGTTCTACAAAAGCTGTCAGGGGAGAGCAAACATATGTATCCTCCTTCCTCAGGTAGCGCCTATGTCTCCTACAGGCCACTCGTCTCTTACTACGACACTGACAGCCCAGGCCAGTTGACACTACTTCCCACACCAAGCAAATTTTGTTCACCTGAGCCCCAGCTGCAATAACCACAATGGGAACGTTCAATGACATTTCCTGGGCTGTCTCACTGTAAAAACACTTAGCTGAGACAGAGAAATTACGTGAAGAAACACAAGAGGTTGATGGGTCTGAGGACTGCGGGGTCCCTAAACAGGGACTGCAGATCAATGTACAGGGTATCTATCCTACACGAGTCTCTGTCTTGAGGAGAATCACGGTTGAAGACGTCAGAGGGGAATGCGAGGGGAAAGCAGATACCAAGACTATAATCCAGAAGACCTTTGGTCAAAGGCACGCTTACGAAGCTGCAGGTGCCTCCTAATGCAGAACCAGCCACCCACATCTCCTAGATCCCCCGCGGTCACGTGGGGGCACCTCTAATTTCCGGTGCCTGCTTCTCCGAAACAGAACTATTTCAGTAAGTTACATGCAAACATTCGGCCAATTCCTTTTCCTCTCAAAGGTCTGGTTTGTTTCTTTCTTTCTTTCTTTCTTTCTTTCTTTCTTTCTTTCTTTTCTCTTTCCAGCCTTCCTGTTCCCTGGAGTGTAGTATACATGTGCTAACTTCGGTGTGTCCTCAGCGTGACCTCCCTGTTATGTAAAATACCCATTGGTTCTGTAAACGGAAAATATGACTCAACCCACACTGTCTGCCCCTGATTGGCTCCTGTAGTACTAAAACCCTGCACCTGTGCTGGTTACATGAATAGCGTCAGCCTGCCGTTGCTTAACCCTCGGGTTACCAAACCCCATGCCCATGACACCGGCCTGTGCAATGCAGATTTCAAAAACCAGTGAGGTGTGTGGCACATGTTTCAAAAAGAGGCAGCAGCGTATTATCAAAGAAGCACATTCCAGGAACTGGACGCTTCTTCACGGCAAACAGTTTGCTCCTCTTTGCCAATCAGTATGTTTCAATAGCTAGTGCAAGGTCAGACGCTAACTCGTACTTTGAGGACTTCAACCCTGTACTTTCTAGAGGGGGCCCCCCAGAGTTAAAGGTAAAAGTGACCAGGTAGGGTACGTCCCGTGTAACTCACTCCAACAGGACAGTTCTAGAGTCTACAACTCCCCACCACAGATGTGGTCTGTCCACAGAATGAAGTATGGGGTATCTCACGCAGCTTCCTGAATTCTCCTGCTGAAACCTCCACTTCAAATCCTAATGTCTCCTCAGTCCCTTATCAAGCACATCTTGTCCTTTATGAGGTAAGCCAAGAACTATATTTAGCAGTGCACGCTAGCCAACTTCCATTTATTATTCAATGCGGTTATTTTCTGAAGATGGGGCCGATGAGATGTGAGATGGCTAAGAACTCACCAGAAAACGTAAGCAAACCAGGCTGGGGGGGGGGGTGTACCTATGCTAAAATAGTGCAGAAACGCAGTGTGGTCGGGACGGCTGGAATTCTGCAAACACAACAGCCTAACCAGCTCTGCAATGCCTTCTAGGCACAGCAGGGCCGCTTGATGGAAGCAAGGATTTGACCACCTCTCGGAGTCTGTGCTTTCCAGGACAGATGAACACCTTTTCCCCAGCAGACAGACCTCCCAGACCAGAGAAATTAAGTCTGAGCCTGGGACAGAAATAGGAAGGGGCATCCGTCAACAGGCAGCATCCACAAAAGCACCAAGGTGTCTCCGGGCTCCGCTACCCTCCGTCCAATAGGGCAGAGAAAGAAGCAAGGTTGACCGCGAACTCCCAGAAGCACGACTTAATACTAAACAGGCAAGACCTGAGCCTTGACCTTGGCTTGCGCCTAGCTGCAGGACGGGTATCTTCGGGTTTTTTGGTTCCAGAGGGCCACAGGTGCTGTGGCAGCTGCTCACCTCTCCTCCGTGGAGAAGACGAACTTCCTAAGCTTCAGGTCCCCCAGCACGATGGCCGACTGGTGACAGTGGGCAACGGCGGAAACGATCTGCCTGAAAAGCCGGGCGGCCTCATCTTCCCGAAGCCTTTTCCTGCTCCTCACGTAGGAGTGCATGTCCCCAAAGTCCTTCTCGAAGAAGACGTAGGCCTTGGTCTCCCCGAGGATCACCTCCACGATGCCAGTAATGTTTCTGTGCGACGGCAGCTGGATGTAAGGCCTGATTTTGTCCTGGTAGTGTTTAACGGGAAACACCTGCGGAGAGCAAGCGGCCTGTTTAGTTAGGGGCCAGAAAAGTCGGGGGGCCGCCTGCCGGGTCCTACGTGAAGCGGGGCTGAAGTCCTCAACCTTTGGACATCCCCTTCTCTCTGCCACTTACGCAGCCACAGCTGCTACGACACCCTCAAAACAAGTCACACCTTGGGACTAGCAACTTCCAAAGCCTGCCCTGGTGCATAGGATGATGGGAAGAATCGCCTTCCACACATGCTTCTGTCTTGCAGGGGCCATCATGATGCTCCCGGGAGCCAAGCCCGATGTGGACCTTCCCAATAGATAATGCTATAAGGCAGCTAAGGGAACGGACCCCGGCATCCCTAACAAGGACGAAAAGCAACCAACCGTCAACCGCAGAAGGCTCGGCACTACACAGTCAAGGAGCGTGGTGGTGTCGTGGCCTCCAAGGGGAAACACAGGCAGCCAACATGTAGAGCATTCCCCATGACTTGGAGGGAGAGACTGACTGCTACGGCTGTGATTCAGGTGGAGGCAGTCTGGAGATCCCTTCTGGCAGGAGGGGATGGGCACCTCTGAAAGCCGTTTTCATCTGTTTGTTTACACACGCCCGCCCCCCAGCTTAGGTGCCCCACCCACAGGACGGATAGCAACTCCTCTTAGAAGCTGCTGGCCGGTCTCTTTAAGGGCCTTTTGTTCACTCCGGTTACTCATATCCTAGACGCAACTGGAAATGGTGACACACGGGCTGTCACCATCTGGATTCAGCTATTATCTGCTCGGAGGAACTGGAAGGGGTTGCACAATGACCCAGGCCCACCCCACCTCTGAGGTGGCTGCTCTGGTACCACGGGGGGGAGGGGGGGAAATCCCTCTGCTGCTCTCTCCTCCCGCCCCACCCAGCCCTCCACACAAGTTTCTCTCCCAAAACTGCTCCCATCCACCAAGAAAAGTTTCTTCCTCTGGGCTTGACCACGCATCTGAGATTTCACGCGGGTGGACAGTAGGTGGCAGCAGCAAGCGGGGAGGGGGGGAGTTCAGGTGAGTTGCTGAAAACCCAGGAGCGACTTGAACTCCAGGGGAGTGAAAAGCAGTCGGCGGGGGCTCTCGGGGGTGTCCAAGCGTCGCGCTCACAAAGCGCAGACCGTCCACGACTACGCGCTCTCCGGGAGAGCCGGGCCATCCCGTATCTAGTTGTACTCCTCCTAAGGTTGCCATGAAAACCGCCCGCCGGACGCAAACTAAAGCGAGTGGAAGCGAGCCCCTGGGAGCTTCTCAACACTCCCACGCAGGCGTGAAGCCCCTCCCAGGCTTACCCCCCCTCCCGCCACTCCCTGGAGTGGGCTGTATTCTGACACCAGCGGGAGTTCAAGCCAGAACCCCCTGGGTACTAGCCCGACACCGTCTACGCTGAGCCTGTGTCCGGCTGAGAGCTTGCCAGTGACTCCAAGCCGGGAGGAGGCACCCACTGCAGGGCGTCCTTCCAGGACAGGGGGAGGAGGGGGATGAGAGCAGGGCCATGGCATGGCCCTGGAATCCATTGCAATTCCAAACTTAAATGGAACGCCACGCGCTAGCTACGCGGAGCGCCAAAGAAAAGAACAGAGACAAGAACCCAAACCTGCACCTCCTCTACACCGCCGAACCCTCCCCATTCTCCCCATTAACACTCCCCAAGAAACCCCTCAACCTCCAAAAGGGCGAGGCTCACCAAAACCCCTCTTTTCTCCGACTCCAAGCTCTTTTATGTGCTCCGCCAAAGCCAAGCTCCGGCCGGGGCGTGATCGGGGTGGGCCGGAAGCCAAGCACTTGGGTAGACCACCCAGGCCCGCAACCCTCGGCCCCAGGATGCTCACCTTGCAGCGCAGCTCGCGGCCGGTGTGGATGCACAGCGCCCGGGACACATGCTCGCGCTCAGCCAGGGGCAGCAGCAGGTAGTCGGCGATGCGGCTGGGCCCCGGTGCGCTCGCACAGCTGCCGCCGGTCCCCGGAGCGGAGGGTGGAGGCTGCGGGCTGCAGGGCGAGCCCGGGGGACTGAGGTAGTCTGGGGGGCTCGTGCACTCAGAGAGGCGCGGACACTTAGCCGCCACGGCCGCCGCGTCGTCCGCGTCCAGCAGCCGTTTGGCCGGGGTACCCCCCCGGGCAGCCGGGAACAGGAGAGCCGGACCCCGGGGCTGCGAGGCGCCGCTGAGTGCAAAGCGCACGGGACCGACCCGCATCGCGGCCCTGGCCGGAGCGGCCCCGGCTTTGTAAATCCCCGGATCGGCGCCGAGACTTCTTCCAGCCCTCGGGATGGAGGAGTTTGCGGATGGAGCTTGGATCGGTCCCCGAGAGGAGCCAAACGAGAGCCGTCCCCGTACGCTGCCGTCCCCCACGAGGACCACGCTGGCCACGCGTCCGAGGCGGGGTGACCGGCTGGGGTCCCCAGACTCCCGCAGCCACCAGGTCCGGGCACCTCGCCGACGGCGGGGGCCGCTATTGTTGCCGAAGCTGTGGCTTCAGTCCGGGACGTGGAGGCGGCCCGAGTTCCCGGGTGCTGGAGTCTCGAGGGTCGGATTCCGCAGGCTCGGCGGCTTCGCAGAGCAAACGCCACTTCCCAAAGCAATTAGTCCGGAGTATAAAAAAAAAAAAAAAAAAAAAAGCCGGCCCAACTTTTTCCGCGCCGCTCGGGCTCCTGCGCGCTCCTGGGCTCCGGGCGAGCGGCGCTCAGAGAGAGTGACTGGGTATGAGTGTGTGCGCCGCACTGATCCCGGCCAGTGCACTCCTTCTCCTTTTCCTCCACCTCCTCCGCCTCCCGGTGACTCACGCTGTATACACACTCACACACACACACACACTCACAGGCCGGGCTGTGTAAACAGTTGGGAAGCCGGGTTGTGCAATGAGGTGGCTGCGACGACTCCGGGCCCCGTCGCCGGGCTCCCAGTCACCGGAGCGGAGGGAGGAGACTGCGAGGGGGGAGGGGTGGCGGAGTTGGAAGCTGGGACGACAGTGGGGGGGGGGGTGGCCGGAGGCCCGGGGATGCTCCCGGCGGCGCGCTCCGGGGCGCAGGTGGCAACGTCCCGGGCCGTCCCCGGGCGCGCGCGCGCACACGCCCCCCGGGCTAGGCTGGGCAGCAGGCGGCGCGCGCCCTCCCCGCTGGCCCGCGGGCTCCGCGCCGGGAGCCCGAGGAGGGGGGCGGAGGAGAAGCGCCCGTGACGTCAGGGTCCCGGGGAAGTGGGCGGGGCGGCGGGGGCGAAACGACCGCTGATTGGCGCGCGCGCGCACCATTCACACAACACAAGGGCTCGCGAGCTTCCCCGGGCCGCGCGGCGCGCTCACCTCCGGGCTGTGCACCCGCCGCCGGCTGCGCCCCAGCGGTCGAGCCTCTCGCTCCGGCGGGACCTCCCCGGGGCTTTGCACTCGGGGAGCTCCCGGTGGAGCTGTGGGCGCCGCCGAGTCGCGGCTGCCAGCCGGAGGAAGGGGCGAGAGGAAAGGTGATGAATTCCATTATCAGTCATTCACCCCCCCCACGCGGTAGTTCCGGGGAAGACCTGTGCGTGGTAGTGAATGTGGCTTTTTTTTTTTCTTCCTTTTCCTGCCTCCTCCCAGCTCTAATCCCCAGCGTCTGTTCGCTTCCACAAATAGAACCTTCTGTTGGATGAAATAAAAGCAAACACTGGGCCTTCTGCTCTGCCTCCACCCCCACGCCCCTCCCGCGCCCGCCGCCCGCCCGGATTGCACGGAAATAGCTCCTCCGGGCTCCTGGGCCGCCCCTTCGCGGTGACTCGCAGAAAGAGCTTCCTGAGCTCCGGCCGGTGGGAAACAAAGGATGTGGGGAACTGGCGGAAGGGGCCCACGTGGCAGACGCCAGATTCCTGTCTCCTCCCGCCTCCGTGCACGCCCTAGGGTCTAGGGCGCCAGTGCGGTCCAGGGTATTGGAGTATCCACCGCCAGGGGTAGGCTACCTGCACCCGGACAAGGTCGTGTGTGCGCGTTCAAGCAGCATGAGTTGGGTGCCCTTGAAACTGGCTTACCCTGCTCTGGAAGCGGCTTTGCAGTCACATTTTGTGGTGTTAGGTTTTCTGTGTTGGTCCCCTCCTCCTCCTCACCCCCATTCGCAAACCAGGTCAGTTTGGATTCCCTGGATCCTCAACTCAGCGTAGATACCTATTATCAAAATCCTTTCTTGTGCTTATGCTGAATAATTAATTTTCTAAAACCAGGTCAAGCCCGTGAATAAATCCTTTTCATTATTAATTCTCCAGCCATTCAGCAAACGCTAATTAAGCATCTCCAAGGACTAGACGCTGGAGATTAGACAAACTGAACCGGTAGTGATGGTTGGCATCAGTTGTGGCCTGGGGTCGAGGGACAGGCTCCTTGGTCTTAGCCCTGTGCACACGTTGATACACTTTAGTCCTACGCTCACTTTACAGGGTTACTTTTTTACCCCATTTGAGAAAGAAACGGAAGCCTAGAACTCTTAACCTCTTTGCTGTGTCTCCTTCGAAGTCTGTCCCCCGAGTCTCCTTCGAAGGCTAAGTGAAGCGGTCATGCTAACTGCACTCACGGAGTCTCCGAAGAGACTACATTTGCGAGACTACAATTTGGGTAGAAAGGAACCATCGGGGAGGCCTCCATCTGCAACGCACTGGACCTGGGTTAGGAGAGCTGTTCAGAGGAGAGCAGCCAGGGTCAGCCAGGTACAGGACAGGACAGCTCCCAGGAAGGCAGGGAGCTGATCTTCACGGGTTTTTTTTTTTTTTGGTTTTTTGAGACAGGGTTTGGAGGCTGTCCTGGAACTCACTTTGTAGACCAGGCTGGCCTCGAACTCACAGAGATCTGCCTGCCTCTGCCTCCCGAGTGCTGGGATTAAAGGTGTGCGCCACCAACGCCCGGCTTCTTCTCAGGTTTTAAGAGGTTTCTCTAAGCCGGGAGGTGGTGGCGCATGCCTTTAATCTCGGAGGCAGAGGCAGGCGGATCTCGTGAGTTCCAGGCCAGCCTGGTGTACAGTAGAACGAGTTCATCTTAACCCCTTTACACCGCCACAGACCACCATTGTGCGGGACACCACAGCTAAACGTGTGCCTCTCCTACCCTGCTCATCTCCCGGCAGTGGCCTTCACAAACCCACTTTCTCGCGCTCGCTTGCCCAGTATGGCCATTGGGAGGCTCTGGAAGACCACTAGCAGGTGGGAGGCAGAGGAGAGTTAGCAGGAGGCACACTTCTCCCGGCTTGGGGCATCCGGCTGTAGTACCCTGTCTGGTGATGAACCCCCCACATCTACCCTGCGCTTTGAGACGGGATTTTCCTCCCCGGTTGCAGCAAGGGCAGAGCAGAGACTCTTGGGAACTGCTTCACACTGACCATCCTCGCAGCCGGTGACTCTATGGTGGAAGGGTAACGCCCGGGTCTCCTGCCAGGGCCTGTACCTCTGCATTTCCAGTTTCCAAGCTCCCAGCTGGAGGCCACTGAAGTCTTCTTGGATTGCAGCGAGCCCGGCTGCTCCTCCTGCCCCATCCTGCTCCTACCCTACCGAGTAGCTCCTGGGGACCCCAGCCCGCGGCACCCTGTCTTCATAAGCCTAGCTCACCGTAAGGATTCTGGCTCTAGGATCAGGTGATACCACCTTGTCCCCTAGTCCTAGGGTGACAGTGACTTCCTGATGTTAGATTCTGAGTCACCCTCAGCGCTTCGTTCTGTTTCGCTCCTGCTTTTCCAATACCTTTGGGACCAGGTCCCCATATTAAATTCTTTGTGGTAAACGTGTTGACCTGGGTTCTGATTCCTTGTGTAGCCCCTTCTCCTTCTCTGCCTGCCACCTCCCCCCCGACTTAGTGCAAAGCTGTATACTGGATTCCTACAGTGAGCTTCCGAGACACCATCCTTTCAGACGACAGCAGATACCTACTATGTCAGGGTTCCTACTAAGTGCTGCCGTTACAGGCACACACAAAGTAAAGCTGCCCTCTACTCCCTTAATTCATTTTTTTTTAAATGCACAATTCTAACTGGTGAAACTTAACCCTGACCACATCAAGCCCCGGCCTAACCCTGAAGGGCTCAGAGAGAAAATTCACACCCCATACTAGAAAAGTAGATCTTCACTCAGCCCCCACTTCATGTTCAAGACTCCTGGTCTCTGTCCTACCTGTGCCAGGTCCTGGCAGGGCCCCAAACACACCTGCCAATTCATACCTCTGCACGGTTGCCCGTAATGCTCCCGCCCAGCGGACTCTTTCTTCTCCCTCTGTCAAGGCTCCCGCTCATCCTGCTCATCCTGCAAGGCACTCATATTTCCCCAGCACCTGCAGCGAGGTGAAGTCACACCTCCTGTGGCGCTTCCCACCGGGCTGCGCTCCCAGGAAAGAGAGGCCAGGCCTCACTCCAGTCGCAGCTCAAGATCTCTCACATAACGGGGGTTCAGCAAGTGCCCATGGATTGTGGCTCACCCACAGGGACTGCAGGGGACAAGAGACTGGGGGGGGGACACATTCAGGCAGGGACAAGGATGGAAACTCCGAGATACACTTCAGAGTTAAACAAAAAGACCTGGAAGACGATAGGCTGTAGACGGCCCAAGAAAGCAGGAACTTAAGCTCCAAAGCGATGTGTGCAGAAACGGACACGCGTACCACTAGCTGAGCGAGCCTGCCATCTGGTAGGACAAGAGACAAGGGAGAGAGGCTGTCTTGGTTTGGTCCCGGGGCTGAACTTGCCTCCAGCTTCTCGGGCGCTGACCAGACAAGCCAGCTGCTCTTTTTGTACCTTGACTGCCTCACCTATGAAAAGGGTATAAGAAAGACTTGCTTTTCTTTCCCTGCAAGGGAAAGAAATGGATACAGTTATGGAAAGCACTTTGGGGTAACCGGGTGGTACGTGAGCGTGAGGTGACCGGGATCATTAAGGCTTGCCATAGGCCAGAACTCAAAAGGCCTTTACATAGAAACCCAAGACAATGAATAAAGCAAACGTATTAGTCAATAGGATGCAAGCAGGAAGTAATTCTTCCCGGTTAAATGGTGATGTTGGCTCTGTAACAATGTCTACCACATGGTGTTACTTGCCAGCTCCTCTGGTGCACTGGCAATGTGAGGCAGAAGTCAGAATCGTCGCTGATTTGGGGTAAGGGTGTGGGTGTGAGCACATGTCCTGCATAGCCTCAGAAGTTGACACCCGGTGCTCAGGACTGGCTGAGTTGCAGGGGAGGTTGATTCACCTCTGACTTTTAGGAACTTTCACATTGCACAACACAGGGAAGCCCTATTGATTTTTCTGAATGAGGCTGAGCTACTGATGTGCTCAGGCTGAATCCATTCTGGTGAGTGCAAAGGGAGGTATTGCCCCCCCCCACCCAATGCCGGAGGGCTCTGGGTGTCCCTGCATCAAGCAAGAATGTGGTGCCACTTGAAGCCCCGTCTGTACCTCCCTGCTGTGGTAGGATCATCTTTTTGTCCACTGTGAAGATGTGTCTCTGCCTAAGGGGCCTTCTGATTGGTTTAATAAAGAGCTGAATGGCCAATAGCTAGGCAGGAGAGAATAGGCGGGACTTCCGGGCAGAGAGAGGAGCTCAGGGTTAGAATCTAGGTGAGAGACACCAGTGAGATGCAGAGCAGGTTGGACTTACAAAATGGGAGAGAGGCAAAAAGTCGTGGGGCAGAACATAGATTAATAGAAACAGGTGAATATGAGTTATAAGAGCTAGTTGGGAACAAGTCTAAGCTAAACGGTCAAGCACTCATAATTCATAATAAATCTCTGTGTCGTTATTTGCAGTCTGGCGGCCCCAAAAGAAAGTCCAGCTACACCCCGCTTTTCTGCACACAAGGCACCCCCGCCACACAGCAGACGTGGGTTAGCACATTATATTCCCTAAACCCAAGTTCCAAAGGATGAATGGTAAACTTTGGAAGCTGTTTGGGGAAGACAATATTTCAAAAGCTGGTACAGAAATAGGCATGCATTACGCTGCTACCGTGGACCAGACCCTTTCCTATTGTTTGATGTTCAAAGAAATCTTAGAAAAGGCTACCACCCACTGAATGGACGCAGGAACAGGCTAAGAGAAGCCAAGTAACCTGTACAGATAGCATCGCGCATCTGGAAGGTGGCTGAGCTAGACCCTGACTGGCAGGTCCCAGCTATGTTTTTTTTTTTCTACCTCAGGTACCATTCCTCTCTCCAAATGAAATGTATTTGTCTTACTATATTGCCTGGGTTGGCCTTGAACTTCTGGGTTCAAGTCATCTTCCAGCCTCGGGCTCCTGAGTAGCTGGGACTATGAATAGGCACAAGTACACCCAACTAACGGGGAGGAGTTCTGTCCAAAGACTTATTTTATTATAAGAGCAGAGATCTCAGCCCCTTTCCGGGCTACTGTGGGGAGTGAACAGAGGACAAGCGGGGCTTCTGGTCTGTGGCTGTGTCTCCTCCTCTTCCTGCCTGTGCTCCAGCCATCGCCACACGTGGGTCTCAGAGGCAGGCCCTGGGTATTGAAGCTGACATGTCCATGAAGCTAAGTATGGTGGTCCATCTTATAATCCTGAACTGAATGCCGAGACAGAAGCCCAAATCCAGCCTGGTCTACAGAACAAGTGCCAGGATAGGCTCCAAAGCTACACAGAGAAACCCTGTCTCAAAAAACTATGGTGTCTCTTCATAGCAATCGAAACCCTAGCTAAGACAGTTATCCTCGGCTGCATCAAAGATTCTGGGCTACTCCCCTCAGATGGATACGGTCAAACACCAGACTCCTACTTTATAGACACAGGCTCTAGGCCTTTGAGACACAAAATTCCAGGGTCCTGAATACCTGATATTTAGCCTAGCAAGGCAAGTGGAGGTTTTGCACAGGCATCCCCTGCATTGTCCTGTGGACAAGGATGTTCAGATTATCAGTGTTTGTTTGTTTGTTTTACGAGACAGGGTTTCTCTGTATTGTTTTGGAGGCTGTCGGTCCAGCCCAGCCTCGAACTCACAGAGATCTGCCTGCCTCTGCCTCCCGAGTGCTGGGATTAAAGGCGTGCGCCACCACCGCCCGGCCCACATTATCGGGTTTAAGGGGCCCCCTTGGAGGGTACCCAGGGTTTTACCAAGACTCTCCCTCCCATTGGGCCCGACGCTTGTACCTGCTAGTTTGAAATGTTTTCCCTGTTGACCAGATCGGCAGTTCGCACAGTCTCTACACCTCAGGGATGCAGAGGTGTGAGCAGTGTTCACAGAAATGCGAACGGTGGAACCCAGCACCCAGAGGGAAGTCGATTCTCGAGCCTGGAAAGGATGGGGAATCTGATGGAGAGGTGGCTTTGGGGGGATGCTGGCATTATGGCTTCCTGCCTGCTGCGGGGCAATCTCTGCATGCACTGTCAGAATGGCTGGACGGAAAGGCCCTTGGGCAGAGGCTGGGGATGTCTAGAACTGGGAAGGGACACTGCTGTGGGTTCCGTCTAGGAGATCTCTCTGGCTACTGGTTCTTGGTTCATCTCTGCCTTCATTCCTCGTTTAGCTGGACAGAGACCAGCCTTCCCACCCCCGAGCTGGCAAATCTCTCTAGTCCTGGCCTAGGCTTGGCAAGCTGTCACCCATCCAAGGGTTTCCTGTAGGCTGGGAAATGACTGGGACAGAAGGCAGCATAAAGTAATTGATGTTGATGGAAACTGCTGTCACCTAGAGTGCTTTACAGGGGAGGCAGTCTCTCTGTGCCAGCATAGGTCAATGGCAAGACAGACCTGCAGTGAAGACCTGGATCTTCCACTGACTCTCGGGATGAACTTAGACAGACTGCTCCTCCCTTAGACAGATCACTCCCCTCCTAGACCACGCCCCTTAGACCTCTCCCCCTTAGGGCCTTTTTCCTTTGTCTTTTCTCCTTTGATGAATGATGCCAAATTCATGGTTCTCAAGCTGGGTTCCCTGGATCCTGATGGTTTGGTAGAGCCTTAAGGAAGGAGCATGAGGCTGCATGTTTGTCACACTTTGTGATCTCATCTCAATGCCAGGGACGCCTTGAGACCCGAGGCATGACTGCTACAGTCCCTAACACCCGCCATGCACAGTCACAGCTGGCCTCCAAGACCCTTGAGCTTACAACCCAGAAAGATGCCCACGAGTCCCTCTATCCCTGCACAGTGCTCTCAACAGCAGGAAACTCAGAGACAACAGATGTCCCCCAACGGAGTGTGGCACGGCTTCGGCCCTGATGCGCATGCGAGGGGCTTGCTACCCCACAGCCGCCTTGTCTTGTCCTGCCAGCATCCGGGCAAATAGAGCTGAAGCAGCCCTGGTAGCCCCTCGAGCATCTCCAGGGTTTGGGGAGTCCCCACTTCAGACCTGGGAAGCTGCTCTCTCACACCAGTGAGTCGTCTTGGCAGATAAAGCATTTGTCAAAAGCAGATACGAAAATACACCCATGGGCTGGTTTTTTTGTTGTTGTTATTGTTTTGTTTTTCCTTTTTCATATGAGAAAAAGGCAGGGGGAGAGAGAGAGGAGACAGGGAGGAGGAGAGAGAGCCTACTGCACAGTGATGTGATCTGGGCAGGGTAGGGTCTGTGAATGACTTTGAAGTCTCCCTCATGCTCTTGTCCCTTTCCTTGGCTCCACCAGCGCCTGGCCTCGGTGGCAGCCAGCTCCCTCCCCGCTTCAAGGAAACCGGACTGCTTGGTGTCTAGGACAGCCATGTAAAAGCTCTCTAGGTCGGTGGCTTTTCTTCTGACAGCAATAGTCGCGAGAATGGCCGCAGATGGGGAAGAGAAGGATAGAGTGGGCCTCAGTCATTGACGGAGGCCTGGCAGTCCTCCCCTCGCCGCCTCCCCGAAGGAGGCTGCTCACCTTTGTTGAGATCGATAGCTCACCTGTGCTGACTACTGCCACTGTGCCGTTCACTGTATTTTGCAGACGTTACTCTCATTCATCCTCACAACAGTTAAAAAGTTCCATTTTCTAACTGAAGGAAAGGAAGCTCAGAGAAAGCAAGTAATTCATCCAAAGACACACAGCTAAAATGGCCAAGTCTGACTTCACACCCGGGTTTTGTATCCCACGAAGGACTTCACTGTCCCCTCCCCTTCCCTTCCCAAGCTTGCTGTCACCGGACTACATGTCTTCAAGAAGTTACGGAGTAGTGTGTGAAGGAGAGAGTGACTAGAGACCTTGCTTGTAGATTTGAGATTCTAGCTTCTTCTGTAGACATAATTCAATTTGCTAAAAACTTTTTAGACCAGGGTTTCAGAAGGGATCCTTGCCTAAACCAGAGCCATTTGACATCTGGTCCATGCTTACTGCTCTCCTACTTTGTGCCAGGTGTCCTGTTGGGCACAGAGTACAGAGACAAGGGAGTCCTAGGAGCAGGAGGTGAGCTGTCCCAGACCAACCTCTGCAACCCAAAGCTGTCCTCACTGACAGTGCAGTGTGACTGAGGTGCCTGGCCTTGACGTTGTTCCTGGAATCTGATACCTGGTGAGAATCGGGCTGTTGGAGGCAGCCATCCGTCCATCCGTCCGTCCATCCGGCACAGCAGGATGTGTGCATCAGCAGATCAATGAAAAGGCTACTGCGTCCCGATGAGCCGGCCGCAGGAAGCCACTTTATCTGAAAGTGACTTGCGGTGACGGAATCTGCAGATAGAGCAGAGATATTAAGGGGTGACCCAAAGCTGTCTCCGCCCCTGTGAGAGATGTCACCACCAGGAGGCCGTTCTCATTATGCCCTCGACCACGTGGACAGGGCTGAAGAATGCACATTCCTGGTGGGTAGAGCTTAGGGGCACTGGCTCCTTCCCCTACGGATCCAGCGCTTCATCAGCAGGGTTAAGATGAGGTCTCAGAAGCATCGGGGGGCCCAGCTGGCTGGCAGATGAGACTGGGAGAGTACAGATGCTCAGCAAAGACTGCATATTCCGCAGCTGCCACTCATCCACAGATTGCTACCTGCCCATAGCATCGAAATCCAATGATGGCACACTCTGGAAATGGAATGGCTTATATTTCACTGCACATATTCTTGTAATGGTTCTTTTGTCTGTCTTTTTGTTCATGTGTGTGCACACAGGTGTACACGTGTATGTGGGTGTTTGTGCATGTGTGTGTGTGGAGGCCAGAGGCCAAATTCCTCTCAGGCGTTGTTCCTCGGGAGCTGTTTCCTATAAAAACAAATGTATCACATTTTAATTGTTTATTTGCTTCAAGTGTGTGTTTGAGTATGCACTTGCCGTGGCTGGCGCGCATGCGGAGGTCAAAGGACAACGTTTGGGAGTTGATTCTCTCCTTCTATCATGTGGGTCCCAGGGATTGAACTCAGGTCCTCAGGCTGGGCTGCAAGTGCATTTACCCTCTCACTGGCCCCATTTTTTTAATGTCATTAGTTTATTTATAATTTTATTTAGCAATAAAGAGTGCAAGAGTTTAATCCAATTCTCAGATCACGTCTCTTAAGCAATCTTCTTTCTGTTAAAGGGGTGGATTAAGCCGGGCATTGGTGGCACACGCCTTTAATCCCAGCACTCGGGAGGCAGAGGCAGGCGGATCTCTGTGAGTTCGAGGCCAGCCTGGTCTACTGAGCGAGTTCCAGGACAGCCTCCAAAACAATACAGAGAAACCCTGTCTTGAAAAAAACAAAAAGGGTGAATTGAATATCCTCATGCTTTCAAGTTGCTGGAGTCTTACCATAAAGAGGAGAACAGAAAATCCAGCTGCTATGGGACAGAATTTCTCATGGACCTGAAGCTTGTCCGTTGGGGTAGACCAGTTGGCCAGCAGCAAGCCCCAGAGACTTGCCTATCTCTATCTCCCCAAGCTGGGATAGCTGCCCCCTCAGCACCTCCCCTACCTGGCTTTTGTACATGGGGTCTGGGTGTTGGGTTCAAGTCCCTATGCTTCAAAGACAAACACTTTATCAGCTGAATGACCTCCTCGGCCTGATTGTGATGGTTTTGTTTTTGTTATTTTGGTTTTATTTTGTGTTTTTTGTTTGTTTGTTTTGTTTTTTGAGACAGGGTTTCTCTGTGTAGCTTTCGAGCCTGTCCTGGCACTCACTCTGGCTGGCCTCGAACTCACAGAGATCTGCTTACCTCTGCCTCCCAAGTGCTGGAATTTAAAGGTGTGAGCCACCACTGCCCAGCCTACTATTTTGATGTTCAAAGACCAAGTCTCTTGTAGCCCAGTCTGGTCTCAAACTCACAATGCAGCTGAGGATAACCTTGAAATTTCTGGTCTTCCCACCCCCACCTCCTCAGTGCTGGGGCACTGTGCCCTCCCGAATTGTTCCATTTCATCATTACCAGTGTCAGTCTCTCGGTGCACTTAATTCCCAAGGAAACTTTATCATAGAGCTGCTTGTGTGGCAAAAAGTATGGTGTGTATATATAGGGTTTCACAGTTTCAAACGCCCTTTGGAAGTTTGAAATGTAGCCCCTGTGAATAAAGGAGACCACTGAACAGTCTTCACTTGGCCATGAGCTCTGGATGATGGAGAGACCAGGGATGTGCATTCTGATTCCGCTCTGATTTGAATGGTTGACAGACCATTTTCTGAGGCAGCCAACCCTTGGCCATCAGCCAGCCAAGGAGGCAGCCTATATCTGGACTGTGGCTTCCGGATGCAGAACTATGAGAGAATACATGTCCGATGCTTCCTCTGCCTGTCTGTGATGCCCATTATGGAAACTTTCAAAGACCACCAACAGCAACAGATTAATCCAGCAAGTGAGGCCACGGTGGCCCTGGAGAGAACTGGAGGCGGGTGGGTCCCTGGAAGAGGGACCATGCCTGGGGTTGGCATGTGGACATCGGCACCTCTCACCCAGCTCTTTCTTCCCTTTCCAGACTTCCTTTCTGTCTTTGTTCAGACAAACGGGAACACTATAGGAGTGGTTTTCTGCCCCCTGAATCCCCTGACTCCCCAAGTTTTACTCCAGATTACCTGGTTAGGACGGAGGGTGCTGTACACCAACCTCTCTCTCTCACTCACATGGTCTCTGGCATTGGAAACCAGTCTGACCCTCTTAGAGGGGTGTCCCTGACCAAATCATCATTTCCAGTTCCTTGGAGACAGTGACTGTGCTGACAAATGCTTCAGCATTTTGTCCTGGAGTATGTATGGTGTTGGTCTATGTCCACGACGTGAGTTCTCTCATGGTGGCTACTGTCAAGAGGCCGTCTCCAGCACGGCACTGCTGGAGGACCCTCCCCCCCTTACCTTCAGCAAGAATGATAAACAGCCCCTTATCTCTTCTGAGTCCACATCACGAACGGTGTTATGAGATAATAGTTCACAGAGTGATGGCTAAAAGTGTTTCGGGCAAACCCAGGGAGGGCATGGAAAAGTCTGGCAGCTGTTGTGTCCCTGGAAGGGTCCCTCCACTTAACTCCCAAACTGATGAGTGAACGCTACTACAAAAAAAAAAAATGGAGTAGGGCCAGCCAGGGTTGGCGGGTGAGGACTCGATGCTGTCTTCAGGGAGCACCCCCTTATCCACACAATCGCGCCCTCTGTTCCCAAGCTCTGACTCCCTTCCTGTGCCGTCCAAGGCTGGCCATCATAAAAGCCACCATTGAGAGTCACTTCCTCTGCAGGAGGCACTGAGCTAGGCCCTCCTAGTGTCTTTCACACTGAGTCCGCACTGTGGACAGTGGGTGTGGCCCCATCCCACAGTTGAAGTTCAAGGTCAGAGGAATGGGTCTGAGGTTGGGCTAGCAGACCTGGTTTCTCTGGACTGCAGCCGAGGCTCCTTGGACCACACAGAGGGACAGAATAAAGTGACAGCAGTGACCACGGCTTGCAGTTACTGAAAACTTCATTTAAAATGTAAAGACGGGTTGTGTAATAGTGGCACTCAGCTGAGAACCCGCGCTTGACAGCCTGAGGCAGGAGGATTGTCTTGAGTTCAAGGTCAGCCAGGACTAAGATAACCCTGTCTGGAAGGAAAAAAACAAAACAAAACACAGAAACAAAGGTGGGAAGTAGGATGGAGCCCAGTGGGTAGAGTGCGTGCCTGACTTTACCGAAAGATAGACCAGCACCCACTAGGTGCCGTGCCACAAGCTTGTAATCCCTGAACTCTGGAGGCTGAAGGAAGAGGATCAGAAGCTGAAAGTCATTCTTGGCTACACGAGACTCTCAAAAAAATAAAAAGGAGCGAGGACATAACGATACAATGTGCATTTCGTGTTGTCTTCTTGAATCCACGCCCCCTCTGAAGATGGTCTGGTAAAACTCTGGCTCCTTCTTGTAATCACCAAGTTCAAAGAGGTGTGTGACTTTCCTGGGGCCTCTCCTGCTTTGTTCCCCAGGGGGGCGGCTTTGGCTTCCTGCTTCCCCTTCTCATGGCCCTGAAAAGGACTGCTTTCCGGGGCCTTTGGGACAGATCCAAGATCCCAGTGTCCTTGCCACTGGCACTGTCTGGGTGGTGGGAAAGGAAATATCTCGCGTTCCCCTCCAGCCAACCTCCGGCTGGCCGAGCTGGCACCTGGGCGGGGGAGAGGGGAGAATAGAGCCATTCAGTCTTTTCCTGCTGCAATCACAGATTGCGAAATCCTGGCATCCTTCTGCACTTTATGGAGGGTGGCGACTCGGAGCCAGGCAGGGAGCCCCACGCTTGCCCAGGTGCCAGGACCAGGCCCCTCAGGTCACATGCGAGTTTAGGAGAGCCACCCCAGGCTGGGGTGCTGTGAAACCCTTAAAACACCACAATCGCCCACAGTTCCGCTCATCTGATCACCTCCTGGGTGGGAGGGGTCACGCCAAGTACCAATTTACAACTGGACATTGATTTGTCCAAGGTCATGGGAGGATGACCCTCAAGAAAGCGCCAATCTGACTTTCAGACTGCAAGTCTGGTGCTCATATTTCATTGCTGGGGTTACAACGGGGCAACGGGGAGAAACAGAAAGCTAGAGCAAGAGGCCTGTAGCCAGCCGGATTCAAGTACAAATCAGGGCTCTGCAAGAGCAGGCAAGCTGCCCAACGTCTCTGACCTTTTCCTCCTCTCAAGTTGACGAAACTCTATTCTTAAGCACCTGGGGCCCCTCTCTTGTGAATCCAGCTGCTCAGGAGGCTGAGGCAGGAGATCTCAAGTTCAAGGTCTGCCTAGGCTACAGACAGTATATTCAAGAGTAGTCCAGGCAATTTAGTGAAATAGCCTATCTCAGAAATGTAAGCTGGGAGGTGGTGGTGCACACCTTTAATCCTAGTACCTAAGAGTTCGAGGCCAGCTACACAGAGAAACCCTGTCTTAAAAAATGGAGGGGGGGAGCCGGGCGTTGGTGGCGCACGCCTTTAATCCCAGCACTCGGGAGGCAGAGGTAGGCGGATCTCTGTGAGTTCGAGACCAGCCTGGACTACCAAGCGAGTTCCAGGACAGCCTCCAAAGCCACAGAGAAACCCTGTCTTGAAAAAACAAACAAAAAAAAAATGTGGGCGGGGTGCTGTCCAGAGGACCTGAGTTAGATTCCCAACACCCACACGGAGACTCACAACCACCTATAAATCTGGTTCCAGGACACATGGTGCACAGGCATACATATAGGCAAAACACCTATATACCTAGAATAAAATAACAAATGTCTAAAACATTTTAAGATGTTAAAAAGGGGGGACTGTAAAACATGTGAGGCCCCAGGTTCAGTCCCCAACACTGCAAAAGTTAATAGAAACTGAGTTCTAGGACTTGAAATGTCCGGATTTTCATCCTGGCTGCACAGCTTCTAGTCTGTGTGACTTCTGGCAAACCACATGACAGTTCCTCATCTGTGAAACGAGCAGTTGAAGCCCCAGGTAGAAGTGTGTTGTGTAAGTAGGGTTTTCGCACAGGGCTGGCATATGAAAATACTAGCCATTGTGGTGGGCATGGTGCCACATGCTTGGAATCCTAACCCTTGAGAGGCTGGGGCAGGGGAGGGTCATGCATTCAATCACAATCTAGTCTTTATAGTGAGACCCCCATCTCAAATAACTAAGTTCTTGGGATGCGATGGTGGTTTGCATGTATTTGGCCCCCATAAACGCATAGGGAGTGGCACTATTAGGGGGTGTGCCTTGTTTGAGGAAGCATGGTCTTGTTGGAGGAGGCTGGATGACACACGCCCTTAATCTAGACCTTGAGGCTAGAGGGCACACCTTTAATCTGGGCCACATCTTCTGTTGGAAGTGTGTGACTGTGGGGGCGGGCTTTGAGGTCTTTTTCTCAAGCTTCCCTCAGTGTGACAGGCAGTCAACTTCCTGTTGCCTGCAAGATGCAGGACACTCAGCTGTTTCTCCAAGCACCATGTGGGTCAGCATGCCACCATGCTCCCTGCTATGATGGACTGAACCTCTGAACTGTAAGTAGGCCCCTCAATTAAATGTTTTCTTTATAAGAGATGTCATGAGCCAGGCATTGGTGGCACACACCTTTAATCCCAGCACTCGGGAGGCAGACGCAGGCGGATCTCTGTGAGTTCGAGGCCAGCCTGGTCTACAGAGCGAGTTCCAGGACAGTTTCCAAAACAATACAGAGAAACCCTGTCTCAAAAAAATAAATAAATAAATAAAGAGTTGTCATGATCGTGCTGTCTCTTCACAGCAATGAAAACTCTAGCCAAGGTAGAAGGAGCTCAATAATAAAGCACTTGCTTAGCATGTACAGGGCTCTGGGTTTGACCTCTAGTGCTATAATACATGCATACATACGTGTAAGAAGTATACATGTTAAAAGTTAACATTATTGCCAAAGTAAAAAGAAGAAGAGAGTGTTTAGAGATTATAGGCACTGCTGTGCAGGAGTGTGAGCATGCGTGTGAGTATGTGTGTGTATGTGAGCATATGTGTGTGTGTGTGCATGTGTGTATGTGAGCATGTGTGTGTGCATGCATGTGTATGAGCATGTGTGTGTGCGTGAGTGCATGTGTGCCCAGGCAGGGATCTTTGTAGGTATACTTTTCTGTCCCATCAGTCAGCTTTGTCCAGTCAGCCAGCTCCTAAATAACCACACAGAGATTTATTATTAGTTATAAATGCTTGGCCAATGGCTTAGGCTTGGTGTTAATTGGCTCTTACATCATAAATTAACCCATATTTCTTATCTATGCTCTACCACGTGGCAGTGCCTGTCTTCAACACGGTCTGTTCATCTTCTGCTTCTTCTGCGTCTGGCTGGGACTCAGCCTCTCTTCACCCCCAGTATTCTCAGTCTGACTCTCCCGCCTAACCTCTTCCTGCCTGGCTATTGGCTACTCATTAAACCAAGGAGAGCAACGCATCTTCCCAGTGCACAAAAGGATTATCCCACAGCAGTTCTCACTCCCCACAAAGAATTAGAACCTTCCAGAAAGGAGGAAGACACAATAGATGAGAAGCCTCCCTGTCCTTCACCTCTGGGTGCCCTGCTAATGCTTCCTGGGTTGGTCTCACTGCCTCCGGCCGATTCCAACCCTGGAGAGGACAGTCACCTCCTCTTGGAAATCTTCCTGCCAGAGTTGTCAGAGAACAATGCAATCCCTTTGACCTCAGGATTTCCTAACTACCAGGAGTCATGCCCCCTTCACAGAAGACCTGGTCCAGGAGGTCAGACCCTGGAGCCAGCACAGGCATCCCAGGTAAAGCTTGTCCAGGCAGTCTCCACCAGGAGAGTGTTCACTGGTGGTAAATGCTACCTCATGTCAAGGTCCAGAAGAGGCAACAGAATACAATGGGGCTTGGGTCACAGGTTCCCCCATTGAGAAAATTTGCCTCCTTAGCTCCACCCCATGCCAGATCCTTCCCCAGCTGCCCCAGAGGCTGGCAACTTGTCACTGCCAAGTTTAGTTTGCAGGTAACTACAGTCATCAGGCTACAATTGGGGTTTATGTTCTCACGTTTACAAATTCAAGAGGCTGGTAAGATGGCTCACCCAACACAGGCATGCCATTCAGGCATCATGACCTGAGTTCAATCACCAGGACCCACAGGGTGGAAAAAGCCAACTACCAGAGGTTGTCCTCTGACCTTCACACGTGTGCCACGACAATGCATGCGTCCCATGCCCCGTAAATAGGAAATGCTTTTTAGAGAGGAGAGTGAGCTAGTGAGACCCTGTCTAGGAAATAAATAAATATAAGAAGAAAAATCATTTTAAGCCTGAACAAGGGTGCTTGGGTTTTCTGGCTTGCCTCTGCTGGGATTTGGGGATCTGGGGGTTGGCAGCCCAGTGAAGACCAATCCAATCATATCATGATAACATTGATCTTCCATTATTGCAAAATGGTGGCTGTCACCCCAGGTATTCCATCTAGAAGAGAATAGTAATTTTGTTGGTGTCCGCTCCCTAACCTGTTAGGTTATTGTCCCAGAAGCTTTTACTACAAAATCCAGGGTTTTAAAACCGTGGTCATGGATGACCGCAAAGCCTGAGTTTTGAGCATTTTAGTTCCTGTGCGCTACGGCCTCCTGACCCCAGCCAGGACCGGCTCTGAGGAGTCACACTTCCGGAAGAGCTGGAGGGCTTGAGCCATGGATCTGCCCTGCCCGGGACTCCAGCTCTTTGCCAGCTTCTCTCAGGAAACACTGGACCGATTGTTGCTCTCAGGGCAGGAGCCGGCCTGAGTGACTGAGTGCAGGGACATCAGATGGGGCTGCGGCGGCACAGTTGCAAGGGCACAGTCTGGGGAGGGGCTTGAAGGGACGGACGATGTCACCGGGTCCTCTTTCCAGCATTCGGGATATTTAATATGTGGAATGTTTTCCATGTGCAGGATATGGACCCAAGAGTATATATGGCCCCTTGTCAGGACTGTGGGCATTTGAGTGCACTCACGTACAGAAAGCCCAGCCAAGAGAAACAAGAGAAAGGAAGGGGACAGACAGCTCAGTGGCACAGCCAAAATGCTACTTCCCAGAGTACTGGCCAGAGCGTAAGAGCCTCCTCGAGTATAAGCGAGCTGAGCAAGCTCCACCCTGCTTACTCCAACTCCCTCGCCTAGTATGTCTTCTGCATTGGGGCCCTTGCCCTGCCCCTCTTCTTCCAGAATATCTCAGCTTTGAGTTGAAAAGATACTTCCCCAAGCTGAGGCAGCTTGGTCAGCTGGTACTCCAGCTCTCAAAGCCAAAAATTACCTTTCTATGTCACTGTTGATAGCACAAAATCACATATGCACCAGGTCCCGGTGGCTCCGGGACCAGCAGCCATAGCTGTCCCATTTCCTGCTGTGGCCTCATCTCTTCTTTAGCTGTAGATGGGACCCTGAACACTGGGCTACCCGAGGTTAGCACTCTGTCATTGAGCTACACTATACTCCCAGTCTCTGGGATCTCACTCTGTAGCCCAGGCTAGCCTGGATCTCAAGTCCTCCTGCCTCCTCTGTCTCCCGAATGATGATGTCACAATGTGTGCCATCAAACCCAGCCTCGGTCCATGTTTGCTGACAGAGGAGAAGGGAGGGAAGGATGCTGAGAAAAAGAAGGAAAGGAAGAAGGGAGGAGAGAGGGGAGGTTGATGGAGTTTATCCTGTAGGGCTATGTTGAGAATCACATGAGCTGATCTTTACAAAGGACAGAAGGGTGCCTGGCACTGTAAGTCATATTGCTACGGTAATTAACATGCTAATAACAGTGTGGCTTGGCATTTTCATGTATTAGTGACATACTCCTAGAACCCCAGGGCTCAGGAACTGATGGGGGGTGTCCAACAGGCATGCTGTGAACATATGTTTCTCTTATTGGAAAAATAAAGTGCAGGATGTAGGCAGGCAGGAAGTATAGGTGGGCCTACCAGACAAGGAGAATTCTGGGAAGAGGAATGCAGAGAGTGAGTCTCAAGAGAGACGCCATGTAGCTGCTGAGGAGCAAAGTGTCCTGGACATCATGGGTAAGCCAAGACCATGTGGAGATACACAGATTAATAGAATGTTTTAATAATTAAGAGAGAGCTATCCAATAAGAAGCCTGAGCCATAGACCAAACAGTTTATACTAATCTAAGCCTCTGCATGTTTATTTGGGACTAAACAGCTGCAGGACCCAGCAGGACAGAAGCTTACATCTACAAGAAACTCATCCAGAGGGGACACCATCCAAGTCCCTCTGCAGGCCAGGGGCAGAGGCTACCCACAGAGGCTCCTGGGGTCAGAGTCAAGGAAACCTTCATCACTGCTAGAACTGAGCCATGCTAGGGACCCAATGAAGGCTGTGTCCTCTCGCACAGGAGGGACAAGCTCCCAGCCTGCCCGAGTCACAGCCACCCGGGCGAGAGTCACCTTGGGTGTCAAGGTTTGTTCACGTGCTGCGTTAGCAATGCCTTTTTCCTAGCAAGATCTGGTTTGCCCTTTCATTTCGGTCACCCAACCTGACCTTGACTACAGGGCCATTTCATTCACTGTTCCGAAAACTCTGGGGAGTCCAGGGCCCCTCGCTGCCTCCTGCCTGAATGAGTAGGGGCAGAGCCTTGGCCGGGGAGGTCTGAAGTGCCAGCTCTCAGTCCAACTGCAGCACCGACTCATTTCCACCTCGTGGGCCCAGCTTGTTCATCTGTAGATCCAGGGGGTTACAATTTGAGATGGTGATGCTGGTTCCCAGTCCAGACCAAGGAATGGGACAGGGAGAACCCCGAGAGGTTCAGCATTGGTAGGTTCGGACTGGGGAGTTGAGAGAAAGCTAACTATATTATCAAGTCACTTATGGAATAGTTGAGGAGATCAATGAGACCCGAGATAGTCAGTTGATGGGAGGCCCCAGGACATGGATGGCTCCAATTTCAGCTCAGATCTGGAGGCCTGAGACCCACAATGGACTGTGGAACAGCTCCAGGACAGAGGCCATAAGACTGGAGCCCAGCAAGACTTGAAGGTCCTTTTGAGTCTAGCTACAAGAGAAAACCCCCTGAAAACTCAGCTCCAAGAATAAGTTCCCTCTGACCTAGGGAAGAACGTTCCACTGAGCCCTTAACTGATTGGATGAGGTCACTCATATAAGGGAGCCTGGTCTACCTTGTTTAGTCTGTGGCCTTAAATGCTGAACTTTTCAAGCATGTCCTTGCAGAAACTCCCACAATAATGTTTAACCAAATAATCTGGGCATATCCTTGGCCCAGGCCAGGTGGACTACAAAATCAGCTGGCATAGAAACGTTTGCAGCTTCTTCGAGATGGTTCTAAGAGCTGCTGGACAGAACCTGCAGGGATAGAGTGTGATTGTTCTTGTTTACAGCAAATGAGAAAAGAAACAAGAGTTAGTGGAGTGATGTCTCTCCACTAACGAAGGATGGTATCTTTTTGGGGGGCTGCTAAAGTCCTTCTCTCTCTCTCTCTCTCTCTCTCTCTCTCTCTCTCTCTCTCTCTCTCCCTCCCTCCCTTCCTCCCTCCCTTCCTCCCTCCCTCCCTCCTTCCTTATTAGATTTTAGACATTCCATAAAGGCCCAGTTTAATCCTCCATGTATGATACTGGGACATGACAGAAGTATTGAGGTATAGGGCCTCCATGGAAGTCATTCGGGGCATCGCTCCCTTCTGCCTGACGTGGTGCCTTACCACAGGTTCAAAATGATGATGTAGAATGACTACGGACAAGGTCCTCTGAAGCTAAGAGCCAAGATAAACCTTTTTCTTTATCAATTCATTATCTCAAGCATTTTGTAACAATGATGGCACACTGATTAACAACGTCCTTTAAATCCAAATAAAAATTTAGTAATACCGGCCCACAGATCTGAAGGGAAATGTCATTAATTAGCGAAATGAAAACGTTTAGAAGCCTGGATGTGTGTTGTTCAGTAAGAGGCCATGGAGCATTCGAAATGTACTTAGTCCAATGGTTGTAAGTGTAAATTTGTATGTTGTGTTTCAAAGCCTTAATGTAAATAATAGAATGTAAAATACCTCACAACTATTTCTATGTTGATTACATATTGAAATGTTAATGTTTTAGATATATTGGATTGGAGGAAATATATCACTAAAATTAATTTTGCCCATTTCTCCTTATTTAAAAAAATGTGTTACATATCTGCTGGTTATTCTCATTTGCCAATCCTTACTAAGGGCAGATGGCAGATACATTAACCAGCCATTTGATGTATAGAAAACCACCCCAAATGTTGTAGAATGTTATTTTAACTATGCAAAGATGTGCTACCTTTGTTTATGTTGCAGAATATTACTTTAACTGTATAAAGGTTGCTACATTTGTTTCTGCTGCCTTTGTTAATGATGTTTTTTTCCCCTGCCTTTGTTTAATTATGAAAAGATGTGTTGCTGCTTCACATTGTCTGGCTAAGGCACCTGAATTGGTCTAATAAAAAGCTGAATGGTCAATAGCTAGGCAGACAGAGAAGTAGGCAGGGCTGTCAAGAAAAGAGAGACTACATAGGAGGAGAAATCTAGCCTCCAGAGAGAGAAGAAGAAAGAAGAGAACAAAGAAGCCAGGCAGCTGCCAGCCAGACATAGAAACATCAGGAGAGTAGGACATACAGAAAGAAGGAAAGGTAAAAACCCCCAAGGCAAAACAAAGATCAAGGAGAAACATATCAAAATAAGAGCTAAACTGGGCAGTGGTGGCACACGCCTTTAATCCCAGCAGTCGGGAGGCAGAGGCAGGCGGATTTCTGTGAGTTCGAGGCCAGCCTGGTCTACAAGAGTTAGTTCCAGGATAGCCTCCAAAGCCACAGAGAAACCCTGTCTCAAAAAAAAAAAAAGAGCTAAGATAAGGCCTAGCGTTCATAACTAATAAGTCTATGTGCCATGATTTGGGAGCTGATTAGTGACCTCAAAGAGAAAGCCAAACATGCTGGAGGATTACGTTGCAGGCATGTATTTAGTTAACCGTCCTGTGAGTCAGTGGTGTGGGCTGGGCTCACCTGGGCAGTCCTACTCAGTGTCTGGTCAGTCATCTGGCTCTGCTTCAGGAAACTGGCTGACTGTAGCTAGGGTGTCAGCAATGACCCCAAGGCTAATGACCTTCCTTACCATCTACAAGGTCAGTCAGGATCAGTAACAGGATGGTCTCAGGGTTCTATGGAGAAGAGCATGGATGCTGGAAGGCTATTGAGAACCGGACTTAGGGTGTACACGTTATCATTTCCACTGCTGAAGCTGTCCATTTCAGGTCAGAGAGTCATTTAGACTCAAGATCTGGGCCAACGCCTCTGCAGCGGGAAGCGTTACAAAGAATGGCAGCCAATGCCATACTCTCCTGACACCGACTGAGTGGCCACAAGCATTCCCTTCAAAGATGCCGCCCTCCTTGTCGCTGGGCCTTGCTCTTCGTTGGGGTGTCTTTACGATTTGAATGCATGCATCCTCCCCAAAGTCACTGGTCCTGACCTGGGACTTTGTGTGAAAGCTTTTAAGAGGTGAGTATCAACCCTTCGGGGGTCCTCTCTCTTACCCAGAATGAGCATGGAAGAGCCCGAGGGAACCAGGTTATGCCCACCTGCCCTTCCACTGTTCCAGACTGTTCCAGGATGCAGCAATGAGGTACCATCTTGGAAGGAGAGAAGAGTCTCCCACGAGATACCAGCTAACCCCTTCATCTTTGACCTCTCAGCTTTCAGAACACTGAAAAACAAATTTCTGTTCTTTATGAATTAACTTGTGACATGTATTTTGATCTAGCAGGGCAAATAGACTAACACGACTCTTTCCCTTCATAAAATAAAATATTAAAAAATTATTTTACAAGCCAGGTGTGGTGGTGCACACCTTTAATCCCAGGAGGCAGAGGCAGGTGGATCTCTGAGTTTGAGGTTAGTCTAGTCTACAAAGCAAGTTCCAGGACAGCCAAGGCTACACAGAGAAACCCTGTCTCCAAAAATCAAATCAAATATTTTCCAACACTGTTGTAGCAAAGAGTGAAAGCCAGCCTGGGTTCATTTTGTTTTGTGCTTTTATTTCTTCTGCGTTTTCAAGGAAATTAAAAAGTGAAACACCAAGGGTGCACTCGCCTTTAATCCCAGCAGTTAGGAGGCAGAGGCAGGCAGATCTCTGTGCGTTCGAGGTCAGCCTGGTCTACAGAGCGAGTTCTAGGCCAGACTCCAAAGCTACACAGAGAAACCCTGTCTCATAAAAACCAAACCAAAAGTAAAGCACTTCGTGGAAGGGACCTACTGGAGGAGTCAGGGCTGCTCTTTGTGGCTGAGCAGATACAGGAGCCTAGAGCAACGGCTTAGTCACCTGGGAGCTTTTTCAGGTAACAGAGGTCAGTACAGCCATCCATTCAGTGGATTGCCTGTTTCTTCAATTAACTGCATTTTGAGTATCTTGCAATGATATCCAGAGCTTCTCCTGGGTTAAGTGGTGAGGCAGCGTTCTGTTCCCAGGGACCTCTTGGAAGCCACTGGTAACGGGCACAATTAGTGGTCCGCCTGGTGTTAGCAGCATCGATACCCGCTCCTGCATCCTCGGACTGTTAGAATCTGAGAACAGCGCTCCCGGCTGCCTGCCTTCCTGAAGCGGATGGGCTGGACGCTCTTGTCTCCCTCTGCACAGGTGCAACCACTGGGGCTCCGAGATGTCCAGGTGGCGCCACCCAAGCGCTAATGCTGGGGACCCGGTGCTGGATAAGGAACATTCCTAGCCAGGCTCAGCGGACACGTCTCAAGTCAAAGGCTGATGAGAAAGGTTTCTGAGAGGGCTAGGTGGCCCTTCAGACCCCCTGATGCTGTGGATGGCAGGTGTCTCAGAATCACAGCGCTCTTGGCTTCTTCCCGCACAGGGGAAGGCGCCTGGTCACCGCGTGCGATGTGTTGTATTCTGTCTCCTCCACTCTCTGTCTGTTTAGAAAGCCTAATTGTGTCACAGCCTTAAACCCGTGAAGCCCCACCTCTTCTGCGCCTTCTGGGAGGGTGGCCAGCCAGCTGGGGAAGAGCTTCCAGTATTTCTCTGCCAACTGGTTTCTCCGTGACCTGGTTTCCAGCAATCTGGAGTTAGCTGAGGATCGCTGAGCTCAGACGGTTGGCTAGTGGGGATCGTTGAGGAAGACAGCAAGCCTTTGACCACCTCTCCAAGGTGTGCTCTGGGCTCAGAAGTCCACAGGGCAGGGGACTCTGCTGCTGGTGTCTGGTTTGCCCAAAGCCCCAGTGTCTCAGGCCATGCTAACCCTATAGCAGGCCCCCAGAAGCTGGAATTAGAAGTACAATCTCCCTCAAGCAGAGGCTGGGTGGAGAGAGGTCAGCCCTGCTAACACAGGGGTGGAGGGCTGCAGCCCCATAGTTGTGAGAAGTCTCAGAACTCGTAGGAATTATGCAGCGACCTTTGGGAAGCAGAGAGGGTTTGTCACCAGTGTCCAGAAGCCAGAGACCCGGGTCTTCACCCCAGGATCTCCACGTGTCCCTGTTCCAGGAAGGAGGAACCCCATTCCAAGTCATAGACGATGCAGGCCACGTTGCAGTCAGCAAGGCTCTCCCCGGCCCTGCCTCGTGCTAAGAAAACAGCCTACAGTGTGTCACGACATGAAGATTAGTGAAATAATTACGAGCTCTGAGTAATACAGTCAGACTGATGACTGAGGCCACCAGACGGGTGAGTGGAGTTGTCACCAGGTCAGTGAGAGGAGAGGGTGGCCCTGGATGCCTCCCAGAAAGGGCCGATCTCCGTGGGAACCCGCAGGAAGCCCAGCCAGGCTCTCACGAAGGCGGCACACCCCTAACACAACCAGTTAGGCAAACGGGAGGCCACTAGCCCGCACAGCCTTGTACTCCAATCCTCCTGGAGCGAACACCACACACCACTTACAGCTCTCTGGGGTCCAAGAGCAGCGCTACTAGCGGCAAAGTGAGCATTTTCGCAGTCTCTACCTGCTGTTCCGAGGGGTCCAGGGAAGGACAGGCAAGAATGTAAGTTCAGGAGAGGCTGATGGTGTCCCATGTACAGCAGGTTCAGGGGCTGCGGCTTTGAGTCAGGTTCAACCGGCACCCCGCCCCCCCAGGGTCAAGTCACATCTTGGAGTGTTTAGAAATGAGTCTGGGGACAGAGACAACCAAATGAGGGAGAAGTCCAGTGAACGGGGGGAGGGGGCGTGGGGGGTTGCCAGCTATACATCTGACAGAGGGTTAATACCTGCACCATGAAAAGAAGTCAAAAGAAATTAAATGACAGGAAAGCAAACAAACCAGCTAAATGTGGGCTGATGGGAGAGGCAGTTCTCACAAACTCAAGGCCAACAAGCACGTGAAAAATGTCCGACTTCACAAGCCTTCCGAGAAACGCAAATAAAATCTGCGCGGGGATTCTACCTAGCCCCCCGGTCAGAGCGGCGGTCATAAAAACAACACCAACAATAAATGCTGGTGATAATGTGGACGAAAAGAGAATCCTTAATCACTGCTGATAGGGATGCAAACCAAGCCCGCCACTACAGAAATCAGTGCCACTCCTCAAAACACAAAAATAGGTAGCCCAGGCCAGATGATGGTGGTGCAATCCCAGCACTTGGGAGATAGAGGCAGGCAGATCTCTGTGAGTTCAAGGCTGGACTGGTCTACAGAGTCCATTCCAGGACTGGCTCCATGGCTACTGGGAAACCCTGTCATGAAAAACAAATAAACAAAACTAAAACAACAACAGAAAGGAGATAGTCTTACCAGGCAGTGGTGGCGCACGCCTTTAATCCTAGCACTTGGGAAGTAGAGGCAGGCAGATCTCTGAGTTCGAGGCCAGCCTTACCTACAAAGCGAGTTCCAGGACAGCCACGACTGTCACACAGAGAAACCCTGTCTTGAAAAACAACCAACCAACCAGAAAATGATAGTCCTTATGACCAGCTCCCTCACTTCTTGGTATTTACCCAAAAGTTTCTCTGTCAGCCAATCACAAAGACGCTTGCACATCAATACTGCTCAAACATCGGAATGGGGAAAGAAAATGTGGTTTATGTGCACATTAGACATTTTCAGGCGTAAATGGGAGCTGTGAAGATGGCCTGGATGGGTGGTGGCGGTAAAAGTTTTCACTTGCCACAAAAGCCCTGTGTACTGAGTTCTATCCGCGGATCGTCCGGAAAAAAGCAGACATGGTACAAATCTGCGGTGACAGAGATCGCCTGCCTCCACCTTCCGAGTGCTGGGATGAAAGGCGTGTGCCACCACCAGCTGACTGTGGCTTATTTCTTAACAGATTGTTTTGAAAGCAGGGCGTTGGTGGCACACGCCTTTCATCCCAGCACTCGGGAGGCAGAGGCAGGTGGATCTCTGTGAGTTCGAGGCCAGCCTGGTCTACAGAGCAAGTTCCAGGACAGCCTCCAAAACAATACAGAGAAACCCTGTCTCGAAAAACAAAAGCAACAACAACAAAAAACAAACCAGATTGTTTTGATAGCAGAGGTTTTCGAATTTTCATGAAGTACAATTTATCTGTTTTTGGTTTATTATTTTAGGATCATGTCAAGAAGTCTTTGCCTCACCCAAGGCAAAGCCATCCATGTCAAGGTTTTCTCCCCCGACCCCTTTTTAAAGAATCCTTATAGTTTAGATCTCACATTTAGAGTTATTGACTTTTGGTTACATTTTGCATGTGACATAAGGCATGGATCCAAGTTCAGCTTTTAGAATATGGACACCCAATTCTCCAAGCACCATTTGTTGAAAAATAAAATCGTTCTCCACACATTTGCCTTTATATCTTTGTTTTTTGTGTTTATAAAATCAGTTATCATTGGGCATGGTGGTGCACGCCTTTACCCAGTGCTTAGGAAGCAGAGGCAGGGGATCTCTGTGAGTTCCAAGCCACTCTGGTCTACAGAGCTAGCACCAGGTCAGGCAGGGCTTCCTAGTGATACTCTATCTCAAGAAAATAAAAACAAAAAAATCAGGTATCCCTGCATTTGGTAGTACACACCTATATAATTCCCAGCACTTGGGAGGTTGAGGCGGGAGTCTTGCTTGTGAGTTTGAGACAAGCCTGGGGTACATATAGTAACATTGCTTTAAAAAGCCAAGGGGCTAGCTTTTGGTGGTGGCAGCGGCGGTGGTGGTGCATGCCTTTAATTCCAGCACTCAGGAGGCAGAGGCAGGGGGATCTCTGTGAGTTTGAGACCAGCCTGGTCTACAGAGCTATACCGAGAAACCCTGTCTCAGAAACAAAACAAAATAAAACAAAAAAGCCAAGGGGTTGGAGAGACGGCTCATTGGCTAAAGAGCCTGCCATGCAAACAAAGTCCAGATTCTTAGAACCCACATAAGTTGAGGGACGGGACACAGCAGCCCAATGAATCCCCAGGGAAAACTGGCTATTGGCTTAAAACATGCAGGAGAGCTCTCGGTTAAATTGAGAGACTCTGCCTCAAAGAACTAGGTGGAGAATGATCAAGGAAGCCTCCCAGTATCAACACAGAACCTTCACACATGCTCACACACGTGCATGCGAACTCCGTTTGTACCTACATACGTGCAAGCATTCATCTGTGCACACAAACCACATACACACGGAAAAGAAAATCCAAGGGCTGGTGGGTGGCTCGATGGAGCGAGCTTGTCTGGCAGATTATACAGCTTCGGGTTTGATCCTTCGCTTTTTAAAAAAATAAAATGTAAAAATAGAAAATGGAATAGGAAGCTGCCCACATGTGCAGAGCTGTTTCTGAACTCTGGTGTTCCAATGGCCCTTTTCTGTCCCCGCCCCAAGGTCACATGACCATTGTGTTAGTCTACGAGGTCAGCAGTGTTCTTCCAGTTCTCTGCCTGCTTCAGGCCTTAGCTTTTATATAGGAATCTTTTTTAAGATCTTTTTTAAAACGTTTTTTATTAATCGATTTTTTTACACTCCAGTTCCCCCTCCCTCCTCTCCTCCCATCTGCTCCATGGAGAGGGTAAGGCCTCCCCCAGGAAGTCTACTAAGTCTGTCCCATCATCTGGTTGAGGCAGGACCAAGGCATCCTCTCCACCCCCACACCCCTGTGTCTAGGCCGAGCAAGGCATCTCTCCATATAGAATGGGCTCCACTAAGTCAGTTTGTGCATTAGAGTTAGGCCTTGGACCCACTGCCAGTGGCCTCATTCATATATATATATATATACATTAATTTATCAAAACTGTAGAACTTCACATCTGGTAGTTGCTATGGAAAATTGTGGAGTTTTTCTTTTTCCCCTTCCTTCCTTCCTTCCTTCCTTCCCTCCCTGTCTCCCTCCTCCCCTCTTCCTGTAGAGTCTCATGTCTCCCAGGCCAGGCTCAAATTTACTATATAGTGAGGGTGGCCTTGAACTTCTGATCCTCCTGTCTTCCCCTCAGTGCTCGCTCGGATCACGGGTATCTGCCAGCACTCCCGGGATCACACAGCGCTGGAGGTGGAGCCCAGGGCCTCTTGCTGCTAGGTGAGCACTGTACCAAGAGCTCGTCTTGGGCTTCGGTCTTGAGGAACTCTGCCTTTGCATCGTAGACTCTCCCACGTCCTCCCCTCCCTCCTCCAGCTTTCTCTCTCCCCTTTCTTTTCTGTTGCTAAGGAAGAAGCCCAGGACCTCACTTGTACTATGCAAGCGCCCTGTGTCATACATGACAACGCTAGCAATCCGCTTTACAACAGAGGAAACTGAGTCAGAAAGGCTGAGATGGGCCACCATGGCCACCCAGCATTTATGTGGGCTCTGGGGGTGTGAACTCCAGTTCTTACGTTTGGGTTTGCACAGTGAGCTCTTTAACCATTGTGCAGGATGGCTTTTGCTCAGCCCCTTGGCTTTTTGAGGCAGGGTTTCTCTCTCTCTCTCTCTCTCTCTCTCTCTCTCTCTCTCTCTCTCTCTCTCTCTCTCTCTCTCTCTCTCTCTCTCTCTCTCTCTCTCTCTCTCTCTGTCGCCCCGGCTGGTCTCAGACCCAAAGTTCCTCTGCCACCACCTCTGAAGTGCTGGGAATCCCAAGTGTGTGGCATTGAGGTCCCATGGCTAGTGCGTGGCAGAAGTGAGACTTTGGAGGGAGAGGGTGGGATGGGGTCTCTCAATGTGGCCCTGGTCAGGTCCAAATGACCCCCCACTACCTCACCCTGATGAATCTGGGCATGTACCCCCGCATGCAACTCAGAAATAAATCTGTACCCATTTGTGATGCCCCAGACCTGATGTCTTCTATGCTTCCCTGCATCTCTGTAGAGGGGTCTCCAGTATGTTCTAAATATTCTAAAAACTCAATAAGCTGAACAACATCGAGTTTTCATTGTTTCCGGTAAGCTTTTTTTTTAAATCAGCCTCAAAAAACGAGTGCCACACAAGCGTAGTTCCGTTGCCCTTATTTGAACGCTTCCCTCTGGCTTCCCTCACATGTGGGCGTCAGTCTTAATAGGAAAACCATATGTCTTTGTTCCCTTTCAACTTTCTTTGCTGGCAAGAGCACAGCTCCGCGAGGAAGAGGGGAGAGGAAGCAGCGGGACATGCTAAGGAAGGAGGGAGTCTGGCTTTGAAGTGAGGGGGAACTTCAGGGCGGCGAGGGCTGCCCAGCGCTGTCTGGAAATGCCAAAAGAAGGACGCTTTTCAAGTCTGGAAATGCTAGGACCCCCTCCTCCCCTGAAGGCTAGCAATGGCCTCTGTGCTTCCTGTTCGCAAAGGCCCCTTTGACCCCCTCTGGATGCATCCCTTCCAGGTGCAAGATGACAGACTTAGGGGTTCCCAGGCTAGCCTACTCTTCCCGTGGGACTCCAGTGACGGTGACGTAAGCAGACATAGCAGTTATGAAAGACTGGTTTGTCTTGTACTCGTTTCCCTGGAAACAGTTCCTGAGATGGGGGTGCTCGTGTGGGAGGCGTGAGGAGCTCTTGGGAACAACATCCCTGGGGTGAAGGGAGCAGACTGGGTAATGTGACTGCGACAGGGACCTCAGGAGAGGGCTTGGTCCCTTTGCCAGTCCCCAGCCAACCGTCTTCGGTAACGGGAAAAGGTCTGCTGCCTGCGAGCCCTTAGCTCCTGGCTGCTGGGAGACGGAGGGCCCGGGTGCTGGGGCTACACACAGGCGCCCTGCAGGTGCCCCACAATGCACTCCGTGGGCCGAGGGTCTGTACTCGTCTCTTCTCACTGCTTTTGGGCTCCAACCACTAACGCTTTCCTTGCAGAAGGCAGACTTAGCTCTAAAACCTCGACAGGTTCCTTACGGGCTTACCTAGGGAGAGCAGACAGATAGGGTAGCACTACGTTAAGAGTAATGCCAGAAAAGTTGTTCACAAATCCCACCGGCACCCAGATGCATCCCTTGCTGAAGACCCGTCCTGTGTGAGCCTCAGAGGGACGGGTCGCTTTTCATGCTAAGCACGTTGGCCAGTGTCCAGCAGAAGTGCTTGGTCTCTGACGAAGAAGAGTTAGCTGCTCCTACCCCTCCCTGTGATTCCAAAGTGATACACTACGCTTCCATTTTTTTTTTCTTCCTCCTCAGGCTACACGACCCTCTCTGGTGGCACCGGGCAGTTCCTCGTCAGCCCTGTGGTCACGAGGGGAGGCCTGGTATGATTGAGGCTGGTGACCACTATGAATTTGAGGCCAGTCTGTGTCTATAGGAAGTCCCAGGTTAGGAAGAGCTACATAGTGAGATACTGTCTCAGGAAACCAAAAATAAGATCAAATAGATGAGTCAGTCAGTCAAGTTCTTGTGAGGTAACCATAGAGATCTGACTCTGACTCCCATCACACACATAAAGAAAAGAGACAACCATGGTGTGCACACCTAGACACCAGTGCTGGGGGTAGGAGTCAACCAGGTTGGTACGGGACATGGGGTGTGTGTGTGTGAGTGTGTGTGAGTGTGTGTGAGTGTGTGGTGTGTGTGTGAGTCTGTGTGTGGTGTGTGTGAGTGTGTGTGAGTGTGTGTGTCTGTGTGAGTGTGTGAGTCTGTGTGGTAGTGTGTGTGAGTGTGTGTGAGTGTGTGTGGTGTGTGTGAGTGTGTGTGAGTGTGTGTGTCTGTGTGAGTGTGTGAGTCTGTGTGGTATGTGTGTGAGTGTGTGTGAGTGTGTGTGAGTGTGTGTGTAAGTGTATGTGTGAGTGTGTGAGTCTGTGAGTGTGTGTGAGTGTGTGTGAGTGTGTGGTCATGAAGAGCATGGAAGAGCTCGGGTGAGGGAAACAGTACCGACAAAGGCCACAGGAACCCAGGACCTCAGTTTCTAAGACTCCCATTTATCTGTCAGTGATGAGGGCGGGGTAGGGGGCTGCAGGGGACAGAGTAGTTAGGAAGAGGGGACGGGGAAGGGAACAGCTGGGACCAGGCCATCGCCAAGAAATGCCAGTGTCAAAACTGAGGAGGAACCAAACTGGGGGAACTTTCCGCTGAGCCAAACCTGAGAGCAGCCCCAGCCTGGCTCAGTCTGTGGGCGGCAGCAGGTGATCTCCCCTTCCAAAGTCTAAATGGCCGGAGCTTCCTCAATCATTCCAGATCATTGCCTGCTTTGTTCTTTCTTAGCGTTATGTTCTTTGAGCAAGCGCACGCACATGCACACACACACACACACACTGCACCGCAGAACACAGTGTCTAGTGAACGTCTCTTGAAATTCAGATGGTAAAGGCTCTGTTTGTAACTCTTTGGTCTTTCTTCTCATCTACACCCTTCACAGGGTTCTCGAAACCATCGTCGCTTTCTTTTAACCTTAAGTTGGCCTGAGGCTGGGATGGGCCAGTGAGGTCAAGGAAAGGGTTTTGCACTCAGTGGTTTCCATGGGAATTCTCTCCCTCCGTTTTCATTCTTCGTCCTCCCTGGCCCGTTTTTCAGCTTGCTTTCTTAGTGTCTGGACTCGGAAGAGGAAGCTGTGTGTTTTCAGGTTGGGTGACCCACATCCCCCCAGACCCTCCTTGCAGCTCGCTCTCTCCTCCAACTCCCCCCAGAAGTCTCCGTTATGAGCCTCCGGTATGTATAGTTTATCTCTGGCGGAGGAGGGAAGCCTCTGGCTGCATATTGCTTCAAGAGCTGATCCAGACCCCTGCACGCTCAAGTTGAGAGGTCCAAGTTGCCAAAGTGGTGGGTGCTGACCGTGGTCACCGAATCAAACGTCTGCTCGGAGGAGTGACCCCGTGCTTACAGGTGAATCTCTGCATGCATCCTCTGGAAACTGGGGCAGGAGGCACACTCCGTCTGGCCTGTTGTGGGGTGGTTCTCAGGATAGCCCCGCCTGATCTCTCCTGAACTGAGTACCGTGCCAAGAGTCTGGCGAAGCAGGACGAGGGGCTGCTAACAGAACGTGGCAGCGAGCGGCCCGCTCTCATACCTACTCCCGTTTTACGTTCTTACCCGTGCTGGACCAAAGCCCACTGGAGTGATGGTGCATGGCCTTGCAGCCTCTGGCCTCATGGCTACCCTCAGGCGTTCAAGAGACGCTTGGGCTCTCCACCTCGAAGCCAGAGACTCACTCCCACCCTGATGGCTGGCCTCGAAATACCAGGAGACGCCACTCCAGAACTCTCTAGTCCTGGGCTCTGATTTGTCCTCTGTGGCTTGAGAAGGACAGCTGTTCAGAGATGACAGGAAACTGTTAGGTGCTGTCCATCATGCACATCTTTCGAAGATTGCCCCTGCCTTGGTCCTTGGTGCTTCCGGCTCCTTCCTCTGGGTGTGTGTGTTGGGGGGACCTGATTGTCCCTCCTGATATGGGTGTCACTTCCTCCTTCTCCCGCCTGCCATGGAGTTGGCTCAGAGTGGCTTTTCGTTGTCCTCCGTGGCAGAGAAAAGGACACCATGGTGCTGAATCTTGTTAGGTTGGTGGCACTTAGAAACAGACTCTTGGCGTGTGCAGGGCGTTTTCTAGATTGGGTGAGCTGAGTTGGGAAGTTCTACCTGGGGTGTGGGGCAGCCCCGTGCTGTCACCGGGGTTCTGGAAGGATTAGCAAGGGGAGCGGGAACTGAGCACCAGGGTTCTCTCTCTTTCTGACTGTAGGTGCGACATTCCAGCAACTCCCACTCCCACAGCCATGTCTTCCCCGTCTGGAGCTGTGATCCAAAGCAAACCCTCATTCCTCAACTGCCCTGGTCAGGTGTTTAGTCACAGCAATAGAAAGGTAACTAAGACCGATGGCACAGATGACTCCGTCCAGACCCAACAGTGCCCTTTTCTTTTCTGGTTTTTCGAGACATGGTTTCTCTGTATTGTTTTGGAGGCTGTCCTGGAACTAGCTCTTGTAGACCAGACTGGCCTCGAACTCACAGAGATCCGCCTGCCTCTGCCTCCCGAGTGCTGGGATTAAAGGCGCGCGCCACCAACGCCCGGCTCACAGTGTCCTTTTAAGATTAGAAAATTTTATTGCATCTCTCAGCACATCTTCCTTCTAGATTTTCTGTGACTTATCTGTCCCCGGGTCCTTTTACTTATCTCTTCTCTTCTCCCCCATCTCTAACACAGGGTTTCTCTGTGTAATAGGCCTGGCTGTCCTGGAACTCTCTCTGTAGACCAGGCTGGCCTCAAACTCACAGAGATCCGCCTGCCTCTGCCTCCAGAGTTCTGGGATTTCTGCTGCCCATTGTTTCCTAAATGAGCCAAGTGACACAATATTTCTGCAGACCCTGAAGACTCAGAAAAATGTGTGTTCAGTGTCATTCCTGGGTCCTGCTGCTGGAATCCCCAAGAAGAAACTGTGCTCTCATTTATTTGAACTTTGCCCTTCCAATCCTTTTTGTCCCCTACAAGCAGCTCCTGGGCTTACATTGCCACTTCTACCTCTCAAAATCAGTCCCTTTTCATTGCCAAGTCAAACCATAAAATATTTCCTGAGTACTGTATCCGGAAAGATTTCGCTGACCTGGAAACATGATTCGACCTTTCACGATTATCTTGAAAACGATCAAGTTGAAAGCAAGAGCGTGCACATTTAGAATACAAAATGAGCCCATGCATTCATTTGTCTTTACCATAACAAAATACCTCAGACAAGCTACTTTATAAGGCAAAGAAGTTCTTTCAGTTCAGTTCTCAACACTAAAAGTGTACACAGAATGGATCCTCTCTTCTCCTCTTGGCTGTGTCACCTCATCGTGGACAACTGCAGAAGGAAGAAATCATGTCTTGGAACAGGAAGCTGGGAAGAGACAGGACACTCACAGTTTCCTCTAAGTGCTGAAGTCCTCCCTCCAGGCCCAGCCCTTAAAAAACTGCGCCTTTTCCCAGGGAGCCACTGCGGGGACCTAGACTGCAGCTTATGCATCTTTGGGGGGCACTGAATTAATGTCCAAGTCAGACTGTTAGCATTCAGGCATGCGTACTGACCTGCCCTAGGGGTTCTGACAGGATGCGCCCTCTGCTGCAGCCACTAAGAGCACTGCCTGTGCACATTCATGATGGTCCCTTTTAGAAGGCCCTGCCCACCCCTTCTGTCTCTGTCTCTCTGTCTCTGTCTCTCCGTCTCTCCGTCTCTCTGTGTCTCTGTCTCTGTCTCTCTCTCTTCTGTCTCTCCTGTCCCCAGAGGTTGGTCTCCCCCTCTCTTTTACCCACCCCCTTTCCCCTAATTAAAAGCCCCTCCAATTGAGCTCTCTTGCATGGCGTCTTTCTCTCCCATGCCACTTTTTAAATCACAGCAGCACTTTACTCCAGTCCCGATTCCTCCCTGCCCACCCCCAAGTTATCCCACTTTGAAGCAGGCTGGAACCTTGCAATAGTCTTCCGCACGTGGGTCCTCTGTGAGCTCAGGTGGGGATGCCTGCTGTTTGAAAACACGGTAGGGCTCCACCCATCTTCACAAGCTGTCCTCCCGACATCCAGCCCTGACTCTGAACCACGTTTCATTCATCCTGGATACAGTTCCAAGAGGTAAGCAGAGGACCACCCGTCCACTGGCAGCTGAAAGCTCTGGGGTGAGAAGCTAATGGAAGCCACCTCAGGTCACTGCCAGTCAGAAAGAGAAACTGGCACTGTCCTCTGGATGTCCAGCTGTTCCAAGAACACTCTACTTCCTCAAACCTTGCTTCCCAGCGTTCGTCTCCAGAGAGCTGGGAGCATGCTGCGGTCCCAGGTCCCACAGGGAACAGCCCATCTGTGGATTGGAGGCATCCTCGGTGGCAGCCCCTTGAAATTCGCCTGGTTTCAGTTTGCCCTCGGGTGAATCATAAGCCAGCAGCAGCTGTCAGCACACCTTAGCTTGTTTTCTTTGGCTGGCATTAAACATCCTCCTTCAACATGTGGCCCGATACAAGTCATACGTTACTTCAAAGGCAAACAGAGCCACGGGGAAAACAGATCTGTTGCCAGCAAGGGCTCCCAGGACTCAAGCTGTCTTTTCTTTGTGAAGTGCCAGAGGCTGGCATGGGATGTCGCCTACTTCAACAAGGCAGATTAGGGACATACTGGTGAGCTCGTGTTTACCGATTGGGAGGGGGTCTGAAACTCACAACTATGGCCCAGGGTGGGCAGTGCTGGGCTCCCCAACAAGGCATGTGGCCAGCTTACACTTCTCATATGAAACTCAGAGGAGTTGGTCAGCACAAACCACTCTTTGTGGAAGTCAGTGCTGAAATGCTGGCCACGGTGGGCGGGCTAGTACACCTTGATGGCTAGCCAAAGCTTCCTCCCGAGTGGCATCAGCAAGGGACTGTTTCAGTGCCAGGTAGAATGTGAGGGGAGGGTTGTGGGAGAGCCCTGGTGAGTGGGGAAGGCTTGGACTCCTACCCCTGCAAGAGTCCTAGAGAGACAGCCAGGATGCTGTTACCTGCCTCAGAAAGGCCAGACTGGAGCTAGACCTTGGGAGAGTGCTTGCCTAGCATTCAGAAAGCCCTGGGTTCCGCCTAGCGCTCCACAAACCAACTGTGGCGGCCCTCACTCGTAAGCCTAGCACTTGGAGGGGGGTGTTTGAGGCAGGAGGATCAGACGTTCAAGGTTGGCCCTGTGGTGGAGGCGCACACACCTTTAGTCCCAGCATTTGGGAGGCAGAGAGTGGATCTCAGTTCGAGGCCAGCCTGGTCTACAGAGTGAGTTCTAGAGACAGCCAGGACTGTTACACAGAGAAAGTCTGCCTTAAAGAAAAAAAAAGACTCAAAGAAACAAACAAACAAAACGTTTAAGGTCAGTTTTGTTTACAAAATGAATTTGAGGCAAAGCTAGATACACTAAGACCCCGACCCCCAAAAAAAGAAGTTAAAAGGAAAGTATTGACTTCATGTGCATTATTATTTAGGAGAAGGCGTTAAAAAAGCGAACTAGTTAATGGCATTGAAAACAATGAAGTGACTAAGACACACATGGTGACAAACTGACGACAACACTGAAATGGCTGGCATTTCGGAAGCACGGTCTTCGACATCTCAGCTCGCACACTGAAGTGTTAGATGAGCCTCACTCCGGGGGGGGGGGTGACTGGAGGAGGGCTCCATCACACCCCGAGACACCCGGAGACGATACCCCAAGACACCAAAGACACCCCGAGACACCCCGAGCAGTAAGTAGTCCCTTTTCTCATCACTGACACGAGGGAAGAAGGCTTCGCTTGGCAACAAATTAAATCAGGAATTGTTGTCTGCATCCCATGTCAGGGAAGGCGTGACACCTGGGAAGGCAGCAGGGACAGTGGCTCCTGACATCACGCTGGAGCAGGAACCAGAAGATGTGGGCTTCGAGGCCTGTGGCCGTGGTACGATCCCTCCATCCAGGCTCAGCCTCCTACCTCAGTATCCCTAAGTGTTCACACATGGGCGGGAGCCACTCACACTCAAAAGGGAACACTGTTCACACTCCCACCAGGCAGGAGAGCCAGGTTGCTGTGAGAGGCGGTTTTGTCTGTGCTGGTTTGTTTTCACTGAGATGTCCGTCAAGCCCGGGCCCAGAGACAGACAGGGAAAGATGTTGCCAAGAGGACCATCAAGCCGGAGCCAGACAGGGACATCTGTTTTGTTTTGTTTTTTTTTTTGGTTTGTTTATTTTACATGACAGGGTTTGTCTGTGTAACAGTCCTGGCTGACGTGGAACTCACTTTGTAGACCAGGCTGTCTTTGAACTCACAGAGATCTCCTTGTCTCTGCCTCTTCAGTGCTAAGATTAAAGGCGTATTCCACCACGCCTGGCTACAGTGAAGTCTTACATAGCCAAGAGGGCTCCATCAACCAAATTGGGATGGAGTCTTCAACTCATAAGAAAGAAGAAAAGAAAAAGTAGCTTTTGATCCCAGCACTTGGGAGGCAGAGGCAGGAGGATCTCTGTGAGTTCGAGGCCAGCCTGGTCTACAGAGCGAGTTCCAGGACAGCCTCCAAAGCCACAGAGAAACCCTGTCTCGAAAAACCAAAAATAAATATAAAAAAACAAAATTAAATAAAAAATATAGGCTTTAAAGGATGGAATACTTCATATTTATCTAAAGCACTTAAAAAAAAACCAGATTATTGGCTGGGGCTGGTGGTACACACTTTTCATTCCAGCACAGGGGAGGCAGGGGGATCTCTGTGAGTTCCAGTCCAGCCATGGCTACTCAGCCAGACCTTGTCTCAAAACAACAAGAAAAGATTCTATTTTGTGTGTGTGTGTTTTGCCTGCATATGTGAGGACACCGTGTGCTCCTAGTACCCTCAGAGGTCAGAAAAGGGTGTCAGATCCTTGGAAAATGGAATTACAGATGCTTGTAAGCCATGGTGTGGGCGCTCACAAGCAAACCCAGGTCCTCTGTAAGAGCAATAAGTGTTCCTCACCACTGGGCAACCTCTCCACTCGCCTACCCCCCGCCTCTCCCTCTCTCTGGTTTTTCAAGACAGGGTTTTTCTCTGTATTGTTTTGAAGGCTGTCCTGGAACTCACTCTGTAGACCAGGCTGGCCTCGAACTCACAGAGATCCGCCGGCCTCTGCCTCTCGAGTTGGGATTAAAGGCGTGCGCCACCACCGCACAGCCCTACCATCTCTCTTTTAACAGGGCTTCACTCTATAGACCTGACTAGCACAGCCTTTTTGAGCTTTTCACTTAGAGTATTTTATATATATAATAAATACACATTAATATATAATATTCAATATTTATTATAATATATTTATATAATATACATTTCTTTCTGCATATAATAAATATATATTAAAGAAAAAGAGGCCACTAATTGAGGGGGCATGGGAGAGGCTGGAGGGAGGAAAGGGAGGGAAATGACATAATCATATTTTAATTAAAAATAAAGTAGATTAAAAAGTAATATGTTTAGAAAGCTGTGTCTGTCTACACATCCGTGCCCTGTGTGGCTCTATCAACCAAACACGAACCCATTTAGGTGCACCGTGACGTCATCTGGGAAATGCGATAGCAAGCAGAACCCTGGGCCCTGCCCACAAGAGTCTGGCTAGTGGCCCTAAGGTGGGCCTGGGTACCTCTGCCTTGTAGCCAGCACTTCAGGTGGCCCGTTGAGACCCGGATCTTACTTTGAGAAATCGTAATGCGTTGGAGGGATGCTGGTGCTTCAGATGGGAGGTCACAGCTGAAGGAGAAAGCCTCGACACCCACAAGAAATCACAAGTTGGAACGGCCAGTGCAGGCGGTACAGGCGCAGGCCAGAGCACCGAGAGCTCAGCGGAGGGAAGGCCACATCCAGCAACGTGTGCCTCTCACACTGCTCTGAGAGCAAGCCTCACTGTTTATGGGCCTGACCATGAGGGAGTCCTTTCAGCGTAGGGCCTGGGATGTTGTGTCTACCCTAGAGCTGGCACTTGAGAGCTCTGTCCTAGGGCTGGCAGGGATAGACAGGCCGGCCGGTGGAGGGCGGGAGAAGGAAGGGAAGGGAAGAGATTCCGATGATCTTATTCTGTAAGACAGTGCTAACCCAGTAGACTGATGTGAAGTGACACTAGGGACTATGCTTCCCCTTTCAGGTGTCCCACAATACCTTGGACAAGTAGTTGTGGTTTTGCTCTGATATCTGGCGGAAGAATCGTGTCGATGGCGTAAGCTCTTCTCTCCCCTTTAGTGATGGAGAAGTCCGGTTTCTTGTCTGAAAGATGACAAAGCAGGCACTTGTAGCAAGACACGTGGCTTGGAACCTAAAGCACACAGCCTCACATCTACCCTCTGTTAATCATAGAACCAAGAGGCGGTCCAGAAGGCCCAGAGGCTGAGGCAGGGGCATCGAACTTCCAGCCTGGATTACATAGCAAGACCCCAAACAAAATAAGTAAACAAACAAGATTCCACAAGGATCTGAGGGATAGTTATTGGCAAATGCAGGGCAGGGGGCTGGGATGTGTTCTCCTGTCTTCCATTCCTCACCACCTATGACTCTTCCTAAGGCACCATGGATGGAGTCCATTAAAAAAAAAAGGACATAGTCCAAAGCGGCTGGGGACGCCCTCTATGAAAAGCCTAGAGCTGCTGGGCACGGAGTTCCCTTAACGGTTTTCCATATTAGTTCTGTGGCCAGTCCCACCCAAATAGTTTTCTTCTACTATATCCTTAATATACTTGTTTCTGCTTTAGAGGAGAGAGAGTATGCATGCGTGCGTGCGTGCGTGCGTGCGTGCGTGCGTGCGTGTGTGTGTGTGTGTGTGTGTGTGTGTGTGTGTGTGTGTTTGGGGGGGTGCTCTAGCTCAACCCTATTGCTTGACCTTGGCCAACATGCTTGTCTTGGCATCGGTTTCCTCATCTTCACCTAGGGCTGCTGGATGAATGGACTAATGAATGCAGAATGGGCCAGAGGGGTTCTCACTGGTGCCTTGATACTTCAGGTCTGGGAGAAATCTTACCAGTGTTAGTTACATAGTCTTCTGGTATAGTCTTTTGATTTTATTTTTTTGGGGGAGTTTCTGATACAGGGTTTCTCTGTGTAACTCTGGCTGTCCTGGAACTCGCTCTGTAGACCAGGCTGGCCTCAAACTCACACAGATCTGCCTGCCTCTGCCTCCCCAGTGCTGGAATTAAAGGGATGTGCCACTATCGCCCAACTGTAGTCTTCCAAGGATATACTGTTGTGTGACAACAATTTTCCTGGGGAGATGCAATACACATGTCTGTTCACCCCAGGTAGGGATCCCACACAGACCCAAGTACAGACACTAACCACCAAATTTAATTTGGTGGTTGCATATTGATGAAGCAATGAGTTTTATTGGGATACTCATAGGAATATGGGTGAGAGGTCACTTACAGGAGACAGCTGCATCACCAAAGCCCACCCCAGCATGGGTGACGGCTCACAAAAGTTAGGAGACCCAGAGCACACTGCAGAGCCTGCAGACAGCTCAACAGGCTGGAGATCGGGCCTTTCCCAGTTATTCTGGTCTACACCTCACCCAGGCAGCTTGGTTGGTTTCCGCTTCTTCCAGGCAGCAGGTCAGGTCTCAGAGTGGTCTCTGCAGCTTTTCTCCTCTTACAGCTACGCAGCTCGGCTTGCCTGAGAATCTTTGCAGGTCAGCCTCCCTCCCCCTCCCCCTCCCTCCCTCCCCCTTCCCTCCCTCCCCTTCCCTCCCTCCTTTCTCTTTTAGTTTTTTTGAGACAGGGTTTCTCTGTGGCTTTGGAGGCTGTCCTGGAACTAACTCTTGTAGACCAGACAGGTCTCAAACTCACAGAGATCCGCCTGCCTCTGCCTCCCGAGTGCTGGGATTAAAGGCGTGTGCCACCACCGCCAGGCTCCTAGTGCATCTTAAATCTTTATAAAAGTCACGTGTATTGATATCTGTGATACCTACTGAATTCACACAAGGGTGATGTGTACACGGTGGGGAGAGGCTGGTCTCAAACTCACAGAGATCCACCTGCCTCTGCCTCCCGAGTGCTGGGATTAAAGGCATGCACCACCACCGCCCAGCTGCTCAGCCTCCTTTCATTGGAGAGGGAATCCCATCTTTTATTGCTCACTCAGGCTGGGAGGAGCCCAGTGAATCTGGTCAGTTTCAGGAACTTCCTGAAGCTATTTTGAGTTGTTTACCTTCCTGAGTAAGGGTTTTCCTCAAGGATGGAATGCTTTAATCTCAGAGGAAACTGTTACAGAACATATACACATAACATTTATCTCCCCTACCCCATCTTCTCTTAGTTCTTTTCCTATTTGTGTGACAAAGTACTCCAACTAATATGTAGACAGAAGTTTCTGTCCTGCCCAGTTCCGCAGCCATTGAGTACTAAATAAACACACAGAAGATTATATTAATTACAAACTGTTTGGCTGATGGCTCAGGCTTCTTATTGGCTAGCTCTCTCTTAGTTATTATCCCATTTCTGTTACTCTGTGTATCTCCATGTGGTCTTGGCTTACCAGTGATGCCCAGGTCTCTTGCTTCCTCAGAAGCTGCATGGTGTCTCCCTGACTCTGGCTACTACCTCTCTCTATCCCTGTTTGGATTTCCCACCTGGCTGACTCTTGCCTGCCTGTTGGCAGAAACAGCTTTATTCATCAACCAATAAGAAAAACATACATTCACAGCATACAGCAAGGCATCCCTCATCACAGATGCAATTTAAAGGACAAAGGTTTTGGGGTTTTTGTTTGTTTTGTTTTGTCTCCTGGCTCACAGTTCCTGAGTATAGTACATCCTGGCAGGGAAGGCATGGCGACAGGAGCATGAGGGAGCAGCTGTTTGAGTTTCACGAGATACTGTTTAAAAATAAAAATATTAAAGGCATAGGCTTACAAGGTAATATATTGTATTGAAGATACAGTTAGTGAAACACTCGTGAAGGCGATTTGATAGGATGATTTTTATTTTTTATTTTTTTGGTTTTTCGAGACAGAGTTTCTCTGTATTGTTTTGGAGACTGTCCTGGAACTCGCTCTGTAGACCAGGCTGGCCTCGAACTCACAGAGATCCGCCTGCCTCTGCCTCCCGAGTGCTGGGATTAAAGGCGTGCGCCACCAACGCCCGGCAGGAGATGAATTTTAACAGTAAGATCTGGTACTCACTTTAATAAATATTGTATTTTATCTCTTCATGTGCTTTTTTTTTTCTGTCTTCTCTGGGAAATCCAAATTATATACAGCAGGCTGCCTGGTGCACCATGGTTCAGTGGCGCGCTGGTCTTCCCTGGCCTCTCCATTGTGTTCCAGTGAGGAGATTTTAATCACCGTAGTGCCACTCCCTTCTGGTTCTACCCCGGGAGCTAATCTGTCTGGCCCCAGCATCCTTTCCTGTTGCTGTGATAAACGCCCCATGAAAGCAACCCAAGAGATAAAGGGTTTATCCGGCTCGCAGTTCCAGATTACAGTCCATCACAGCTAGGGATTCAAGGCAGCAGGCAGGAGCTTGAAGCAGCTAGTCACACCACACCCACAGTCAAGAGCAGAGAAGGGTAAATTGCTGCTTGCTCAGCCAGCTTTCTGCACACTTCCAGAATCCAGGATCGCCTGCCTTGGGATGGGAGTGGAAGGGTGGCTCCACCTTAATCAATGTAGTCAAGGTAATGTTCTTCAGATGCGCCTGAGGGCCAACCAGATGGAGACACTCCATCACTGAGACTCTTCCAATTACAACTAGCCAATACATCCATCCCAGGCGTTTTCATTATCAATATCCTTTTTTTTCTAAAACTTGAAAATAAGTCACCTTTTTGTCTCCATGGCATTTCCTCTCATCCCCACATTTTTCTCCACATACAGTGTCTGCATTCATTAGCTGCTTCTTGATGTCTTTGTTGAACAATTCTATAGTTTGTGTTACTTCCTGATCTATTTCTACAGAATTTTTTTTCTCATCATGGACTGTATTTTTCTGTTTCTTTGCATACCTGGAATTTCTGCTTTGATATCAGATGTTGTCTTTTTCTTTTCTTTTCTTTTTAGACACTGTCCTATGTCTTGAACTTGACGTGTGGCAGAAGACAGCCTTGAACTGCTCCCCCAGGCCCACCCTTCTGATTTTGGGGATTACAGGACTTAGGGAACAGTGTCTCATCCATCCAGACACTGTGTAAGGGTGTTTGTGTCCACACTGGCAGAGTGTGGTTGCTGCAGCAGAGTCTCTGTGTCTGTGACTGTTAACAGGCCGGCCCTCCACAGTTTGCTTATTCCTGCCTTTGAGGTCATCTGTAAATATTGTTAATAATGAGAGGGAGAGCGGATCGCATCCTGTATTCCAGGGTTCCCTTTGCCCACTCCACCAGGTGACCCACGAATGACAGAGCTTTCCTCTCTGACAAGTAGGGAAAGCAACTGTTCTGGGGGGAGCCAAGTCCAGCGTTTGTTCCCCGGACTCTTCCTGCGGTTCTTTCCCTGGTCTCGGTGCTTTCCTCACAGGCCATGCTGGTGACTCACCAGAACACCACAAGGCCCACTGTGCATCTCCAGGGCTGGTCCTCCTGCAAGCAGCTCTCTCTTCTCGTTCCCCAACCTGGGAGTTCCGGCCTCGTGACTCCTCAACTGGACGTCATGGAGGTACACAGATTTGTGTCATCTGTTGTTTGTCATTGTATGTAAGACCAGAGAGGGAGATGGGCGTGGTGGCGCACTCCTTTAATCCCAGCACTCGGGAGGCAGAGGCAGGTGGATCTCTGTGAGTTCGAGGCCAGCCTGGTCTACAGAGTGAGCTCTAGGACAGCCAAGGCTACACAGAAAACCCTGTCTGTAAAGGAACAGCAAAACAGACAAACAGAAGACGGGAGAGGGAACTCTCATTGTTGCTTGTCTGTGATTGTGAGAGCAAATTTGTGTGTGCACACATGCTCGTGCAACGAAGCTGTTGGGATTGAACCCAGGGCCTTGTGCATGCTAGGCAAGCCCTTTACCACAGGAACATTACTGAGTCCCTAACTGATTATTTTAAAGAAGAAATCCTCATAAATGTACCCTCACAGCAACAGAATGTAATATGAAAATATTTACAATTTTGGTGGTTGATAAAATGATAGGCATTGCTAAAATCACACCTTGTCTTCATAGGGAAGATGAAATCCCAGTTCCTGGTTAGTAAAGTAGAATTTTTTTTCCCTTACCAATATAACTTCCTAAATCTTATTACAGTTTCCAAAGTCCCCTGCCTGAGAACCCCGAACTTTTCCCCCTACAAATACTAATGGTCCCTTAGCTGGTCCTTTCAGGGCTCTATTATTTTACACAAAATAAGCCCCCCACCCTCTGGCAAAAACAAACAAAAAAACGAGTGGTCACCATACTTTCCTCAGTATTCATGTATAATAATACGGCATGAGGTGGGACTGTGGTGGATCCCATGGTGGGGGACAAACTCGACATCAGCCTGAACTTACATGGGAAGGAAGTTTTATTGGGGAAGAGAGTAGGGGAGTGGGGGAAGGGAGAGAGAAAGGGAAGAAAGAAGACAGAAAGAGAGAGAAAAGAGTCAGAGAGAAAGACAGATGTGTCTGCCTCGGAGAAATTGGGGAAAGCGAGAAAGGGAGTGGGTGGGGCTTGCCTCTTAAAGGGGCCTTTGCACCTGCATACAGAGTCAGCATGCTGCCTACCATGCGTGCAGGGGCGGGAAGTCTTTGCCAGGGCCCCACGGGCAGGGCCAGGTGTGCCTGGATTGCGACGATCCATGCTTCATCATCCCCGGCTTGCTTTTATAGTCCTCTCGGTTCTTTGTGAGCTGGGGACCACAGCCAGTCAGTCGCCCAGCTTGGGCCTCATGCAGGCCCAATGGCAGCGTCTCTCGGGCCTAGAGGAAGGCCATTCTCAGGTAGTCAGGCATGCAGGGCTCTTTCCTGACATTCTGCCCTTCAGGCGTGTGCTATTTATGACAATAAGATGACCCCTGTGTTGCTACTTTTCGTAACTGGTACACTAGCCAGCAGGCTGGCCTCGAACTTGTGGAGATCCGCCTGCATCTGTCTCCTGAGCACTGAGTTTTTGTGGACTCCTAACTGTGGGAGTAGGGGTGTCTTTCACTCTTTTGCCTGCTCATGGGGCCCTTTTCCTCCTACTAGGCTGCCTCGCCTAGCCTTGACACGAGGGTTTAAGACTGATCTTACTGCATCCTGTTATGCAGAGTGTTGATATCCCTGGGAGGCCCCCTCATTCTGAAGGGAAATTGAGGAGCAGTGGATTTGGGGGAGAGGGGAGGTGAGGAGGGAGAGGAGGCTTCGGTCGGGATGTAGTGAATGAGAGAATAAAATTTAAAGATGTATAACAAAGCAAGTGGGCACCATCACAGGTGGTTTATGCTCTGCTGGCTGGAGGTAGCCAAGCTACACAGTCAGCCTTTGTTTTTACATTACTTTTAAAATGCATTGACTTCTTCCTTTATTAATGCTGGGTATCTAATGTAGAGTTTTAGGAGGGGCCAGACAAGTGCTCTACCACTGGAATTGAATTGTTTGAGAGTCTGTCTGCTCCCACTAAGAAAAGCCCTTCAGAAGGGGAATTGAAGTGCCATTCCAGACCAGCACAAAACAGGGCATAAAGTAGGCCTTGCAAATATTTACTGAATAATAGTCAAGGATCCAATGTACACGTTTGCTTCAAATGTACTATTCTGAAGTCCCTGTTAGCCTGCTTTCCCTCAAAAGCTCAAGGAGTGTCCCCAAGACCAATTCATTGTAAATATGGCACAGATCTTAGAGCTGTTAAAAACAACTTAGGGAACTGTCTAAATCTTCAATGCTTATGGATAATCGGAGGCCTGGACCTGGAAGCCATGTGCTCTAGGTCCCGGGTGCTTGGAGAGTAGCAGATCTGCAGGAAGATGCGATGCCATTATCTATGGACACAGGGCATTATCCAATGGGGATTCAGAAGTCTAATGGGCGGAGCAAGATTAGAACCAGGCCGAGCTCCGGGAATCCAGTCGAAGAGAGGGAGGAGGGAGTAAATGAGCATGGGAAGTCAAGATCATGACGGAGAAATCAACAGACAGCTGAACCAAGATCCTGGAAGCTCATGGGCTCTAGACAGCTGTGGAGACTACAGGGGACAGAACCAGACCTCTGTATGTGGGAGACAGTTGGGAAGCTTGGACTGTCAGGCCCTGGCAGTAGGACCACGATACAAACCTGGTACATGAGCCAGCTTGTTGGAGTCCATTCCCTGTGAGTGGAGGCCATGTTCAGTCTTAATGCATGGGAGAGGGGCTTGGCCCTGCCCCAACCTATCGTGACAGACCATGCTGACTCCTCATATGAGGAGCCCTCACCTGTGAGGAGGAGTGGACTGGGGATGGGCTGGGGGGGGTGAGGAGGGGATGGAGGAGGGGTGGGAGGGAGAAGTATGGAGAGAGAGAGAGACAGACAGACAGACAAGACACACACACACACACACACACACACACACACACACACACACACACCTGGAATGGCTGGTGAACAGTCGCATGACAGGCAAGGGAGGAGGGTCTGTGCAGAAAGACATGGGAATAAGAGAACTCCCAGCTTCATTAAATTGAAGGATAAGTAGAGGGCTCAGGCCTGGCTGTGGGGCTTGTCTCAGAAACCACTGTGAGGAGATGGGAGAGGGAGGTGGAGAGGGAGGTGGCCACCTGAGGCGCAGGCCCCAGAGGCTAGGCAGTCTTGTCTGAGCCCTTGCTGTGCTGTTCCAGGGTAGGATTAACCAAGCACAAGACTGTGACCTACGGCAATGGATAAGACTGAGCCTTGGAGCCGGGCGTTGGTGGCGCACACCTTTAATTACAGCACTCGGGAGGCAGAGGCAGGCGGATCTCTGTGAGTTCGAGGCCAGCCTGGTCTGCAGAGTGAGTTCCAGGATAGGCTCCAAAGTCAGAGAAACCCTGCCTCAAAAAAACCCAAACCCCTCCCCCAAAAAAAGACGGAGCCTCGGTTTAATGACATGTGAAATGGAGTATTAGCAGCTGTCTCCGGGGCTACTGGATGACACTGAAGGCGGTGACCTCACTGGTTCCCTTGAGTCCTGCAGTTTCCTGTCCATGTTGGGGCATCCCAGCTAGGATAGCACTTGCTGTAGGAGCAAAAATAGCTGGAGCCTCAGTTTTCTGTGGCGAGTGGGAAATGGTCCAAGTTGTTGGTTTTCCTGGTAATGTTTAAGGCTCACCAAGCTGGAAGGTTCTTCAAAGAGCTAGCAATAAAAACATGTCACGTCCACACATTTATCCACATCTTAGTAATGATAACCAAAAGCTACAGAGAGAGTCCAGCCACAGGCCTCCATCCATCACGACTGGGACTTGGGGCTGTCCTCAGAGAGAGATGAAATTTTCCTATCTCATCTTTGATTAAGAACTGCTCCCTTAACTGGGATTTATGTATTGGATTTTGTTGCTTTTGTAACAAGTCTGAACCCATGGTGTGGGGTCACGCAGTGGGTAGTACGTGCTCTACTGGCCAAGATAACACATCCAGTTCAAGTTTTACTTTATTGTGAAACACTGGCTTGATAAACTGCCAGGATGGCCTTGAACTTGTGATCCTCCTGACTCAGCCTCCAAACTGATGGGCTTTCAGAGATGCATTCCATTCTAAACAAGAGTCTTTCTCCTCCTCTTTCTTTTTGAGGCAGGGTCTCACTAGGACATTGCCCGGGCTGGTTTTGAACTCCCATGCAGTAATCCTCCTACCGCAGTCTCTCAAATAATGGTATCAAAAATAGGTGCCACCACACCAGGGAAAACATGAAGGAACCACGAAGAAAAAGCTCCAGTGTTTTTGAAAGCTCTTGTTACCAGAAACGTAACAAACCAAATTGAGACTGACAATGAGGTTATAAACCTTCAAAGAGAATGAAGGTTGTCTTTAATCCTAGCACTTGGAAGGCAGAGGCAGGAGGATCTTTATGTGTTCAAGTCCAACCAAAGATACATACATAGTGAGGAAGGAAGGAAGGAAGGAAGGAAGGAAGGAAGGAAGGAAGGAAGGAAGGAAGGAAGGAAGGAAGGAAGGAAGGAAGAGGGAGCCCGACGTTGGTGGCGCACGCCTTTAATTCCAGCACTCGGGAGGCAGAGGCAGGCGGATCACTGTGAGTTCGAGACCTGCCTGGTCTACAGAGAGAGTTCCAGGACAGCCTCCAAAACAATAGAGACACCCTGCCTCGAAAAACAAAACAAAACAAAAAATAAAAAATAAAAAAAGGAAGAGGGAGAGCGTGCAAACAGAGCAAACTCCACATCTTACAACCAGCAAAAGAACTCTTGCTAGGATACAGGCTACCACGCCTGTTCGTAGAGGAGCGGTGGTATTTCGGAATTTTTTTCAGCTGATAAAGTATCTGTAGCAATATACAGAATTCTCTTTGGAAAGAGCTGGGAAGATGAAAATCGGGTCTTGGGCAAGCCTTGTGTGCTGGGTCCTATCTGTGAAACCAAGTATTGCACAAAGGAGCCACATTCCAAGAGGAGCTTGTTTGTTCTGGCTTAAACATCACCATTTCCTCAGGAAAGCCTGATTCAGATAAAGCCTATTAGGAAACTCACAATCTCCCAGTTTGCAGGAAATGGAATGCCTTTATTTATTTGGAATCCTAAGAAAGTGCGTTAGGCATTCTGCCCCCGGCAGTTAGAGCATGCTTTTTAAATGCACAAATTGTGTTTACAGATCCTGGTCTTGACCCTGAAGATGCCAGACCTTTATTGGGTGCATCTTAATCGGGCTTGTTTTCACACACATGCGCACTATTTATTTACGAGGTTTTCATCTCAGATGCAACTTTCGATGTTTCTATTTATTAACTTCTTATCAGAGTGCAAAGCCAAGGTATCCTCACACCTCATTGTACTTCTTTCCGTTATCTCCCCTCTGTCTTCCCCCCAGTCCTCCTTCCTCTGAATAGGCTTTTAGACACGAAGGAGATATTTAAGGAAGACGGGAACATGAGATTAAGGGTCCAGAGCTTACATTCTGGTCCCAGCTCAGTCCATTCTGAGCTGTCACTCTTGACAATGCCTTTGCATCTTAGTGCTGGCAAGTGGGAATGGTGACCACTCAGCAGGCTGGAGGATTATGGGAGTTGACATATACATAAAGCATCAGTGCCCGGTATACACTCAGCACTCAGCCAACGTCAGCCACTGTTAGGCATTCTCGCTTCCCTGGTGCAGCGGCTACTTCCGGGGCTTAACTACGCAATCCAGCTGACTAGAAAGGTGCTGTGGGTGCCAGCGGACTAGCACTCTTGACACAACCAGGATGAAGTGGAGGAGTCTAAATTGTCATTCATCTATTCCTGTAAGACAGAGGCTTGCTAGGCAGCCTAGGCTGGTGTCCAGTTCTGAACTCTCCTGAGTACTGGGGTCACTGGTGTGTATCACCAGGCCCAGCTCTCTCTGTCAAACACATGTCCCTGCTGATCTGAGTCCTGTCACTGCTGAGACTTGCAGGGCTGGGACAATCTCCTTTTAAAGATATTTTTAAATTATTTTTTACAGTCCAATCCCAGTTCCTCTCCTCCTGCTCCCCCCCACTGCCCCCCCAATCTGCTCCTTGGAGAGGGTAAGGCCTTCCCTAGGAAGTCTACTACGTCTGTCTTATCATCTCGTTGAGGCAGGACCAAGGCTCCTCTCCACCCCCACACCCCTGTGTCTAGGCTGGGCAAGGTGTGTCTCCATATAGAATGGGCTCCACTAAGTCAGTTTGTGCATTAGTGTTAGGTCTTGGACTCACTGCCAGTGGCTTCATATATTGTCCCAGCCACACCATTGTCACCTATATTAAGGGAATCTAGTTCAGTCTTATGCAGATTCCCCATTTGTCAGACCTGAGTCAGTGATCTCTCACTAACTCGGGTCAGCTGATTCTGTGGGACAATCTCCTTTGTTAAAAACATTAAAATATAGTTACATCATTCCCTCCTTCTCTTCCCACCCTCCAATCCTTTCCATGTCCCCACCTTGTCCTCTCTCAAACTCATGGCTTCTGTTTGTTACATTTATATTTATGTATATGTGTATATATTCCCAAGTATATAAATACAACCTGCTCAGTCCATGTAGTTGCTTGTATGCATATGATACCACTTGGCATAAGATCCCAACTGGATAACTCTTCCCTGGGGAAGACTACTCTCTTACTTTTTTTGTTCCTTAGTTGACTAGGTTCTCCCCCCACCCCAGACTGGTTTTCTCTGTATAGCACTGGCTGTCCTGGAACTCACTCTGTAGACCAGGCTGACTTTGTTTTCATTTTTTTGGTTTTTCGAGACAGGGTTTCTCTGTGTAGCTTTGTGGACCAGGCTGGCCTGGAACTCACAGAGATCCACTGCTTCTGCCTTTGGAGTGCCAGGATTAAAGGTGCGTGCCACCACAACCGAGTTGACTAGTTTTTTTGTCTAGGGTTGAGGCCTCTTGACCTTCCCACGTCAACATGTCCAATGGTGTCATGCCTGTTCAGGTCTTCCTTAGGCAGCCGCCTTGGTGAGACTTCCTGGGTGTAGCTTCTCTGACATTTCTAGGAGACGCAATCCCAGCAAACATCTCGTTCCTCTGGCGTTTACACTCCCTCTGCCCCCTCTTCTGCTACAATCCCTGAGCCTAAGCAGGGATTGTGCTGCAGGCATTGGCTGGTGCTGGGTATACTTAGTCTCTGCTTCTCGATTGGTTGTGGTTTTCTATAATGGTCTCCATCTGCTACAAGGAGAAGTTTCTTGGATAAGGGGTGAGACCTTTACTTATCTGTGGGTATAAGGACAAACACTTAGAAAGTAGTTAGGGATTATTCTGTCTTAGAAAAGTGGAGGGTTTACTTTCTCTCCAAGACCCATGACCTTGCTAGCCCTGGGTAGTTGGTTACTAGTGCCAGGCGTGATACCTTTAAGTCCAGTTTAAAAGCTGTTGGTTTCTGCTAACATATGTGTGCCACTATTGTGTCCTTAGAGACATTGTGGCATGTTGCAGTTGTGGTAAGTTTATAGCTGGGTAGGACTACTGGTTGCTTCCCTTCCTTGGAAGCTTACATGGCATCTTCTGGTACCACCTGCACAGTTAAACACAACCGGTCTACTGAAGAGGAAGCTTATGGAATGGGAGGTGTCTTTGCCAGTCATACATCTGACACAGAATTGATATCCAGAATACATAAAGAATTAAAAAAAGCAAGTCAACAAAACCCAAATGAAATGCAGATGAAGAGAAGAATGAAGACAAACGAGGGGCTGGAGAGATGGCTCAGTGGTTAAGAGCACTGACTGCTCTTCCAGAGGACCCGAGTTCAGTTCCCAGCAACCACATTAGCGGCTCACAAGGACCTATGATTCTAGCTCCAGGGGATCTAACACCCCCTTCTGGCCTACATGGCCACCTACACATGTGGTATACCTGAACACAGACACACAGACAGACACAATTAAAACAGCGAAAATAAATCTTAAAATAATGAAAACAAGAACAAACCATTGGAAAACACGTGTTTGGAATATGAACAGAGAGGTCTCAAAAGAAGAAAAAAATGGCTAAGAAACATTTCAAAAAGTGTCCATTGTCCTTTGCAATTAGAGAACTATCAAATCAAAACAATTTTTGATTTTCATCTCTGTCCAGTCAGAGTGGGAACGATCATAAAACAACAGACAGCACATGCTGGAGAGGATGAAGCCTTATTTTCTGTTGGTGGGATTGAAACTGGTAGAGCTACTCTAGAAATCAGCGTGGAGAGCCCTAAAATAGCTAAAAATAAATCTACCACATACCCAGCTACACTACTCCTCAGCACGTGGTCAAGGGTCTTGACATCCGACCCCACAGATAATCGCTCAGCACTGTCCACTGCCGGTCCATCCCGCGTAGCTAGGAGATGGAACAATATAGCCATCCTTCAGCTGATGAACGGACAGTGAAAATGTGGTGCATACACACCATGCACTTCTATTTAGCTGTAAAGAGAAAACTGAAAGCTGGAGGTCGGTGGATGGATCGAGAAAAGGTCGTATTAATCAAGAAGGACAAACGTAGAATGTTCTCAGTTGTGGCTCCTAGCTCCCAACCTTCAGATGTGAGCATGCAACCTGAAGGAATTGCAGAAACCAAGAGAGCAAAAGGGGCCCACAGTGGGGGAGGGGAGCAACAGAGAGAGGGAGGGAGGGGGATACAGGGTGCAGAGACTCGAGGGAGGAAAAGGGAAGGGTGGGGGAGTTGGAGTAGGGATTGGGAGGAGATAAATACAAAGGCAGCAGAGAGGCAAATGACAGAAAGCATGACTGAAAGTCACAGGAGTCACTATCTATCTACCTGAAAATGCAGAGAGGTCTGTACACACACACACGCACGCACGCACGCACGCACGCACACACATGCAAGTGAAAAATTCCCATCTGGGCTGACCGCCCCTTACAGGAGCCATAAACTAGCTAACAGAGATCCCAGCACCAGGCACTAGAAGGCTCTTTGAACTATCAGTCATTACCCAAGGGACTCCCAAAACATACAGGCTATTGCTGTTGCCCTTGGCTGTGCCCAGAAACTGAAGGTAAGTCGCTGTTGCTGAAGGCACCCTGTCCCGTGGACACAGGGCCTAGAGGGTGACGTCACCTGCAAGGAGCATCGGGCAGTTAGTTGAGTGCTAAGGATGCGGTAGCTTCCGAGTGATACCCGACGCCCTCTTAGGGATGCAGCCAAGTTTACATTATGGGCAGTACTTACAGTTGCCCCGGGAACTGTGTCCCCAGAACCTTCCATGCCATTCAGAAACTCACGACAAAGGAAAACATTTCCAGACCCTGCGCTGTCAATCACGCCAAATAAAACGGGCTGTGGGCTCCGATTGGTAACCAGATGCTGCTGTTGGCTTTGCTGGCACAAACCGCTGCTCAGCTGGTGAGTGTCTCTGCGTTTTCATTTTTAATTGTCACCCCAAAGCCACTTTTCAGTTGAAATAACTATAAAAACCATTTGGAAGCAGGAGCGAGAGAAGATCTGTACTTTGGGAACCCCTTACCCACTGGGAGAGACACGGACAGGACACGTTGAGGAGTATCAAAGTTGTATTTAAATTTTCAGAGCACTTGAAAATAAAGAATATAATGCTCTCGTGTTTTCGTTCTGTAACTGGAAAAACGCTTTACATTACAGTTAGCCATCGGGTGTCCCCCCAAACACGGTGTGCTGCTCAGCCGGCCCTTAGCTGGTTTCCAGCCTCACTCGGAGGCGGCTGGGGCGGGGCGGCAGGCTGCTGACATCCCTGTGGGCAGGCAGGTGGCTCGGTCCTACTCAGAGTGGCGCTTTTTCTTCTTGTTGTGGCTCTCGATTGCCCTCCTCAGGGCTTCGTCTGGAATGAGATCCGACAGCCTCATGTCTGTGTGACTGCAGCCGATTTTGGGGCAGCTGTGAAGGGGAGAGAAAACTATCAGTCTATCTCACTTCCATGGCCTTGGGCATTAATGTCACAGGCGGGCACCGAAGTGAGAACATCTTACAAAAGAACGAGAGCAAAACCAAAACAGCTCAAAACCCAAGAGGCATGCACACACACCCACTCTCTCACTGAGGGCCGGCGGCTTGGTTTGGAGCTGGGGATGCAAGCAATGTGTGTATGAGCAGCACCTACGCCTGGGAGCTTGCTTTGTCACAGGAGGCAGGCAGGCAGTCACCAGGAAGCCACAAACCATGCCACAGCAGCAGTGAAGCGGTGCAGGGCACTGGGACCACGGGACGGACGGGGGAGCGGGGAAGGAAGGGTGGAGACAGGCTTGTGTGTGGCCCAGGCTGCCCAGGAGGCAGGGCCATGTGTTCTGCACTGAAAGCTAAGTTGGAGCTGAGACCAGGGGCAAGGTGACACGTTGGATCATTATCTTACTTGGTTATTAGCTTTTGTTTTGCTTTGAGTCACAGCCTCACATAGCTGACGTCGTCCTTGAACTTGCTATGTAGAGGGGAAATGAGCTTCCTATAGCTTCCATCTCCCCAGTGCCGGGGTTATAGGTGGATACCACCAAGACTTGCTTATATGCTGGGTTGGGGGTCGCAACCAGGGCTTCATGCATGACAGGCAAAGGCTCTACCAACTAGACTATATCCTTAGCCCCGGATCTCACTTTAACTATGAAAAGAGCCCAGTGGAGATTTTTGAGCTGGGGCTGGGGTGTGACTTAGTTTCCTTGTAGAAAACTTCACCCTGGCTGTTTAACAGAGGACAGGGGGCAAAGGATGGCACAGAGAAATACAGTTGGGTGTTCCACAGGGGTGCGGGGAGGGCGAGGCAGTCTGGCTCAGTGTCGTGGGGGAGACAGGCTCTAGTACACACGGGGCCGTGAGCTCTGCAGGAGACACAGGAGGAGAGGGAAGACAGAGGGGAAGGAATAGGAACACAGGACAGGCACGGGCCAGGAGTCCTGCCTGGACTGTGTCCCTCCGAATGCCACTAAACCCTCAGGGGAGACACTGAGTGGGGAATCAGGGACTGGCCAGAAGCCTGAGGTGGGAGAATTAAGAGGTGAGTCACTAGAAAAGGGTGGGGTGCCAGGCCTTGCTCAGTTAGCCATCTCCTTTTGAGGCGGGGTTTGGACTGAGTCACCTGATTCCTTTTTACTATGAACAAGATTTGGGCGGGGTTGAGTGCCCAGTGTTTGGAGTAAGCGCCATGTAGGTCCTGAAATCTCTCAATTACCTACTGGCTGGTGGCCAAGATACACTTGCTGAGCCTGGGTCCCCCTGCTCTAAAATACGGTCAGGGTCCCCATTCCGCCTGGCAACAGGCCCTGAAGTACTCCCCGAAGTTCTACTTCACCGCCTCCTAGCCTGACCACCGTTCTCTTGGGAAGCTGCAGGTTATCTGGTCTGTCTGTACTCGCAGAGATCCAATTCACATGGGCACCATTCAGGGAGCTTCTAAGTGATCAGCCCCGGGTGAGATTCTAACTACTTAGCCTGAAGTGCAAACACTGGTCCACACCAGGCTCAGCCCCATGACCGAGACGGCTCTTCTGAAGACTCCGCAATCACAGGCGAAAGGTAAAGGGCAGAGGAAAGGGAAGCTGACCCGGGAGCTGCAAATCATAGGAAATTTGAGGTAAAGTAGGAAAGAAAAGGGTTTCTTGGCCTTTCTCTTGGGACCAAGGGATCTTCGAAGCATTGGTGGCAAGCTCAGGAACGGGGATGACTGTGGACATGCTGACTGTGCGCTGGGCATTCGGGCACATGGATTTTTGGTTTTTTCGTGTTTTTTTTTTTGTGTGTGTGTGTGTTTTGATGGAGTCTTGCTGTGTAACCCTGGCTGCCCACCCCAGCTTGTCCCTTGAACTCTGAAATCTCTAAGATGATGAAGACATGCACACATTAATTTTAGAAATGGGGACTGGCACTCCCAGGCCTGTCTGATGTGGAGGTTCCTGGGGTATGCGTCCCCGATGGGCAAGCCCTGAGCCCTCTTTCTGACCGCCAGGCCTTGGGTACACAGCCACCTGAGAACAAAGTCTACCTCCATCTGCCAGACAGTGAATAAGCATTGGAGAGGGAAGTGGAGAGTGAGGGGGGAGGACTTCCTGATGACATCAGTGGCTTTAGTCAGTAAATGAGGGCATTCTGAGAATGGCTAATGGAATTAACCACACCGCTGGGCTGCCGAGGCGGCGCCCACACTCCTCTCGGTGAGATCTGCGTCGTGCAGAGACAGGCTCGGGGGACAGTGATATAAGTCAAGCAGTCCTTCCAAGGGCAGGGAGGGGGGTGGAGAGGTGACCCGATGGCAAAGATAAAACTCAGACATGGAAGAGCTGAGAGACTCCCAGCACCTCGGAGGCTGAGGCTAGAGGGGGGATCGACTGTGCTAGACCAGACAGAAACACACAGAAAGTTCTAGGCTAGCCTGGGCTACGTAGTGATGCACCTTCAGAAGAGTGACAGAGACCTGGCAGTCAGCTCCCCGGGTGCTGGCACTGTTCCTGAAGACTGGGGGGGAGGGGCAGAGCTCCTCCTCTGTCTGAAGGCATTCTGGTACAGTGAGAGTCAAGCAGGCCACTGAAGGCCAAGGGCGAAGGATTATGCTCCAGGCCTTACCACACCCTGTTCTAGACCATGGCTACCAGTCCCGTCCCCTCAAACAAGATGGCTCGACCGGTGACAGGGCGCAAACAACCCTGAACAGCACAAATGAATCTCTGGGAAGACTTCCTGGGGGTGAGGCCGGCACCCCACCCCGCCCCACAGAAACTAACAAGTTTTTAAACTAAAAAGGCTAAGAAGAGGCCGTGACGCCATGGGCCTGAATCAGGGCACTCCTGCTCTGAGAGACAACACTGCCCAGGCATTAGGCCGTAATCCCCACACATCCTGGTGAGCAAGTCAGGTGTGGCAACTTCAGCGCTCGCATCACCGAATCTTCCCCTGGGAGGGCTCAGACCCACAGGCCTGCAAGGAGAGGCTGATCCCAAGCCTGGGTCAGCCACAGGGCAGAGCACTCCTTAACAGTGTGGGACACACTTGGTCTGCTAAGGAAAGGCCTCAGGGTGCAGGGTCCCACGGGGCTGCGGGACGCTGGGCCTCAGCCTCAGCTGGTGGAGGAGTCTCGAGATTGGGTCTCAGGTTTGGGTCCTCAGAATGCCCAGGTCCAGTCAATCTATAAGCTCTAGGAAGCGGGTGTACAGTCGCCTCTGGCCTCAAGCGTTAGGTAGACTCCTCTCAGACCCACGCACAGGAGCGATTGATTCTGTCTGTCCCAAGCCCTCCAAGTCTAGGGTGACGTGTCACAGAGCAGAGAGGGAAGTACGCCAGCAAGCGTCCTCGCTGCGTGTGGATGCAGCTGTGCACGTGTGCATGCCGTGGGGGTCAGATGGCGTCCTCAGCTGTCCCCCTCGGGTTCTGCCGCATTTTCTTCTTTTTCAGACAGGGTCTTTCCCTGGCCTAGAGCTTCTCGGTACACACGAGGCTGGCCGGCCAGTGTGCCCCAGGCTGCCTGCCGGTGCTGGGATGACACACGCATGATCACACTTGGCACTGTCCGGTGAGCTCTGGGGATGAACCGGAGCCTGCCTGAGCTACATTGCTGTCTTCCCCACAGCCCAGAAACGTACTAGGACAGAGCTGGAAGGAATTCCCTGTTAGCGCTAGGGTCCCTGGAATTTTGAGTTGATGAGGTTATTTCCACTCTAGAGATAACGAGTCTGGTGGAGCGGCTCGGTGAGTTGTTGCTAGGTGAATTCTGCTTTGACATGACGCACTTCTATTCACTTCACATCGACTGGCATGCTCTGAATAACTGTTACGGCTCCCGCTCAATCCCAGAAAAACCAAACAAATGGCTGGGGTCAAAAATCAGCCGTAGCTCATTAACATGAAAACCAACAGGCAGCTCTATTGTGAGATAATGGCTTTATGATTAAGAGATCTATTTTAGGAAGTGACTCTAACAGTACACTTAGGGTGAATCGCTCCTCCAGAATATTCTGCCTCACGCCAGCGGAGAGGCCTCCAGGGACTGAAGCATGCTGGGAAAGTTCAGATGGTACCCAGTAACACAGCGTGCCTGGGGCTCCAGTAATGTAACGTAACTGGAACAGGAGAAAGAGAGTTCTCCGACAGGATGTGTCACAGACATTTTTTAAATACCACTTCATGGGAACGGACACCACTTCATGCTGAATCAGAAACCTATGCAGCACGCGTGCGCAGACCGTGAGTTCTCATCTGCTGCCATGTGTGCCCTGCGTTTGACACTGGCTCCCGAGACTGACTGTAGTGCCTTGTCTTGGGTGTGGTTTAGGCTGCTTCCCGCAGGGTCTTGCACCTCTGGCGCTGGAACAAGAACTGAATGCAGGCTGAGGCACCATGGTGAGGAGGGCCGGTCCCCCTGATGACTTCAAGTGGCTGCACCACTGTGACCCCAGACTCCGATGACCCGAGCTGAGCCTCTCAGAGCCTCTTCTACACACTTTCCCTCTTTAGACCAGTGACAGCTAGCAACTGCTTCCGGACACTCAAGAAATGGCGGCCATCGCCCCCTATTCCTCCTCTCCCACTCACAGTCCATCGCCACATTCTGTCGGGGGCACTTGCACGCACACACTCTCTCTACGAGAAGTCACTGTGCAAGCGTCAGGGCAAGCCTCTGGCACCTCTCCCCTGCAATGCTCCCGGGGTATCTTTCGCAGCTCCAGACTAGCTCCTCTAAATCCCCTTTCTCTACAAGGTCTCCCGTGCCTATGGGGTAGAGCTGGTAGATGCTGGTGAAGATGCTGGTGAAGATGCTGGCTAAAGCTTCAAGACACTGATGACGGGGTCATGGTTCGAGTCTTACTGTATCTTGTATCTGTGCTTGGTACTTCAGCTACTTTACAAACGCACCAATGAGAAAACTACAATGATTGCCATTGGTTTACAGACGAGGAAAACAAATTAAACTGACATTCATGGCCTCCGTGATAGATCCCTAGCCTATTTACTGTTCTGTCATTTACAATGTCATTCTGTTTTCCTGCCAGCAACAGGAACTGCCCACCAAGCGAAAGCTAGCCTGATGGGCTGAGGCTCTTGTTAAGAACCCAGGTTCTGCTGGCGTTGGTGGCTCATGCCTTTAATCCCAGCACTTGGGAGGCAGAGGCAGGAGGATCTCTGTGCTTTCGGGACCAGCCTGGTCTACAAGAGCTAGTTCCAGGACAGCCTCCAAAGCCACAGAGAAACCCTGTCTCGAAAAAAACAAACAAACAAACAAAAAACAAAAATAACCAAAAATCCCAAACTTTGATGGGTGTAGAGGCGCATGCCTTTAATCCAAGCACTTAGTAGGAAGGGGTAGGTGGATGTCTGCGAGTTCAAGGCCAGTATAGAATACTTAGTGAGTTCAGAACTACACAGGGAAACTATCTCAAAAAAAGAAGAAAAACAAACAAACAAACAAAACCCCAGTTAATTATTTCGCTATTTCCTATGTGTGTGAGTTTTTTGCCTGCATGTATGTCTGTCTCACCATGTGCATGATGGCATGTATGAAGCCAGGAGAGCATGTTAGATCCCGGAGAGCTTGTGTTTCAGGTGGGTGCTGAGAACTGAACCCGGGTCCTCTGGAAGAGCCAGCAATGGCTAAGCTGTCTCTTTGTGGCCCATGCTCATCCTTGTAGCACCATACATGGTTCTGAATGCTTACCACGAACACATGAACATATGACCACGTGTGTCACAGCACACAGTGCCACAGAAACACCTTGGCTCAGATTTGAGGCAACTGTATCTTATAAACGTCTGTGTGTTTTCTTTTTTTTTCTGTACATGTTTTCTACTCTTATGGAAACAAGGATTTAATGGCAGAGAAGAGTATTTTCCTACAACTATTCCACAGATTATAGCAAATCACTGTATCTTTGCATTATAATATAGTAGAATGTTTGACTTTAGAAACTGTAGTGAGGTAATGATTTAGGTTTCACCAAAAATTGCAAAATGATGGCGTACAAATAGACTTTGAGTGCCCATGCCACAATATGGGAGGCTCTCTCAGCCTGGACTCTTGAAGGAGGGCCTAGGCCCTGCCCTGGATGAAATGACAGACTCTGGAGATCCACCATGGAGGGCCTCACCCTCCCTGGGGATCGGAGTATAGATTGGGTGGGGGACTGGGGGACCTGGTGCGGAGGGATGGGGAGGAGGGGAGAGAGAGGGAGCTGGAATTGACATGTGAAACAAACTTGTTTCTAACTTAAAAAAAAAGAAGAAAACTTGTAAAATGAATTTTGGCTTGGGATTAGGATGACATTCCCAACAGTTTCTAAAATGGCTGTAAACATAGTTCTGTCAATTTTTGTACTATGTATTTATGACATTCTCAGTGTTGACAATTAGAAAATAAAAGTTTCAATCAACTCTTAAAAACATACTCTATTCTGCAGTATCAAACATTCAGTCAATATTTAATTATTTATATAAAATTAAACATATCCATTTCATTAGTATATAAATTTGTTTTCACCTTTAACAAATGGTAAAATATAAATGTTGAAGAACTGTTTTAGGATAAATGTGTTTACCATTTATTATTAGTGAAATGTTTAACTTGTGTACCTATTTTATATACCTACGTACTCAGGGCTGCACAAAAGTCTTGGGTGAGGGGGCTGGGGGAGTGGTGCAGTGGTCAGAGAGCTTGCTGTGCAAATAAGAGGGCAGGGGGTCAGATCCCTGGAGCCCATGGTGCCCCACCTATAATTGCAGACTCAGAAGGGAGAGACAGGGCTCTCCAGGGGGTCACACTGGCCAGTAAGAGCAGCCATGTCTTCAAGCTCGGGGCTTTAGAGATCCCACCTCTAAGAGTAAAGGTGGAAGAGAAATCAAGGAAGACCCCTGACAGCAACACCCACCCACTCCATGTATGTGCACATAACGTACATGCATACCCCGTCCACATGTACACCCAAGGTATGAATACACAGAGACACATGCAAACACGCCACATACACATACACATGGACAGGAGAAAAAGGCGAAATCTGACCTAGTAAAAAGGGGTTACCAAAGGGAAAACTTAAGAGGACTGGCCTCCAAGCACCCCTCATCAGTCCCTGACATCCTCCTCGGTCTGTAAGGCCTGGTAACGATGCCATTGCTGTAACCCTCTAGCCTCCTTCCTCTTTGACTTAATGGTTGCTATTAAATTTGCAGGCTGTCTGCCACCCAAGATCCGGAAGCATGGCAGGTAAAGAAGGCCTCTCTAGATGACAAGTGTCAAGTGCTCGCAAGTACTGTGTATAACTCACACCGGCAAAGGGCATCGGAATGTCAGAGCGTGTCCTCAAGGAGGGCCACCTGAGTGTGGGAACACTCGGCCACCATCCCTGGGCTGCTGGTGAGAAATGGAGCCATGCTCTGGACTAGTCCCTGCCCTTTCCACCCCCAACTTCAGGACAGCCAAAGACGGCGAACTAGGAAGCATTCTCAGCTGTTACGTTGCCCCTTTCTGGCTTGTGAAAGAAGGAACACAGGGAACAAATGGGTAGGAAGGGAAGGTTGGATGTCCAGCAACAACATTATGCTCACAGGAAAATGTCAAGGTCATTAGGGAAATACGACAAACGCAAAGCAGATAGAAATGAACTAATGGTTTACATTTGGCAGCCATGAGGCTGCAAACCTATCCTTCTTCTAGAATAAATACTGTAAATGACTTGACCGTATGGCCGGGGAGTTATCTCCAGGCTTAGCGGCTCTCTGTCAGCCCACACCCACACGGGGAGGGGAGGGGAATTCCAACTCTTGGTCTGGATGATGCAGAAGCAAAGCACACATCAAAGGCACTGCTATGGGGACCTGAGAACGGTCACACCTGCCATTCCATTCCCGCGATAAGAGCTCAGGAGAGGCCAAACCCAGTCAGCTCCAGTGTGGCCCATTGAGGACTCTCGTCACCGGCACAGAGCCATGGTCCTGGGGTTGGGAGGTAGGGAGAGAAGGGACGGAAGATTCGGAGTTAAAAAAATTCTCACTGGTGACTTAGCCATGGCTTTCTTGAAACCACCTGTGCAGTTCTTTGCGTGATTAAATGAAAGCATTTCTCTCATAATGCAATCTTTCTTCCTCACCAAGACCAATGGGTACGATTCTTGTCTTCGAATGTTTACGTTACTGTGTTTTAAACCAAAGTTCTATTGTAAAAAGCAAAGAATAAGGTGATTTCCTCTTGGTTAAGTGGACATTGAAAAAGGTGGTCTCTCTTAGATCATAGTTCTGTAGATCCTTAACAGGTTTGTTGTTGTTGGTGGTGGTGGTGTGTGTGTGTGTGTGTGTGTGTGTGTGTGTGTGTGTGTAAGAGAGAGAGAGAGGGGGAGAGGAACACATACAGAGAAAGAAACACACAGAGAAACAGACAGAGAATCAGAGAGAGAAAGAGAGAGACTAGAGTATCAGTCCCACGTAGTCCAGGCTGGCCTCAAACTGCGTGGCTGAGGATAGCCTCTAATGTCTCATCCTCCTGTCTTTACCCCACCGCTGGGGTTACAGGCATGTGTGTCCATGCCTGGTTTGTGTGCTGCCTTGGACTGAAAGCAAGGCTTCCTGTCCGCTACGTGAGTGCGCTACTCCCTGAGCTGCTCCTTTGAAACAACACAAATAAACTAGACTCCTGTCATCTGAGGACAACCCCGTCTCCCCTCCCACTTAGATGGTGTAGCTGGGGGCTTCAGGGTCTTCTGAACACTGCTCTTCCCAGGAAGCCCCTTTCCCTGTCGACAGTGGGGCAGAGCCATGCCTAGGGGGACTCTGAGCAGCTTTTTGCTGGCACGCCCTGGGGACCGCCAGGCTGCCCTGCTTCCGGCAGCGCCCACTTACCAAGCCTTCTTCTTCCTCTTATGCTTGGACTCTATCATGCGGACAATGGCGTCCTCCTCGTAGGCGTGGCCACACACTTTGTTTTTCACTGGCTTCTTCATTTCCAGCTACGATGAAGGAGACATCAGGCTGTCAGGCAGACTCACCATCCACTTCCTGGCCCCCCAGTGGTTCGGAAATGCAGGGTTCCAGTGGCCCTCATTTCACTTGGCCTCTGGGCTATGACTTTACTCCAAATCCTCGGGCATGTGATTGGATGACAGTGCTTCTAGCCGCAAACCTCCCAAGGACACAATCCCATCTCTCACTTTCTTTGCTTTCTCCATCCCAGCGGGATAGCGGAAGGCAAACAGGAACCTTTCTGCCCCTGTGAAACTAACCTACCTGCATCCTCTAGCAGGGGAAGGGGGAAGCCGTACCTGTGTTATGGGGCAGATGAAATTGGTCAGGCTTTGGGTCACAATCATATCTTCGTCAATCCCTTCTGTCCAATCATTCTCTCTGTCCGCAGGCATACCATCTACAGGAAGAAAGGGGGGTTGGTGAGCTTCCTTGCCCAGCAGCCTGCCAGGGAGAGGCGGGAAGGGCAGGCGGTTCCTCAGGCCTGCATGAGGCACTCAGAAGATGCAGGTCAACTCTCCAGCTTTTAACAGAATCCTCAGGGGTCCCCAATTCTGCCCATTTTTGATAAGGAACCCAAGGCCCAGAGCAGTACAGTAGGACTTTACACAGTTCAGAGAATTAGTCTGAAAGGGAACATTGCTTGGTAACAAAGGGTGTGGTTGCAGGAGTCAGAGGACCTGGTCTCTTCCGTGTCCAGGTACAGGCTTTGGGCTAGCGAGGTGTCTGAAAGTCTGTTTCATAACTTTGATGCCAAGAAAAACAGAGAAAACAAACAAACAAAACAACATGGCTCCCAGCTCAGGGAAACAATCGGCCAACAGGACCTACTTGTGTCTGAACAGCAGACACAGACTGTGTCTGTCAGAAGCAGTCACACGGGTATGATGTGAACTCGTCTGATGTCTTAGACATTATTGAGAACTCCAAGGAACTTTTTAAAAACATAGGTTGTATTTATTAAGCTTTATCTTAGTAGATATTAAAACTAAAGAATCAAAAATATATTTATTGCTTCATTTAAAGATAATAGCAACAATTCATCCTATTACATGTCAGTAAAAATAACATTTTAAAAATTATTTTCAAAAACTTTTTTTTTTCAAGACAGGGTTTCTCTGTGTAACAGTCCTGGCTGTCCTGGAACTCACTCTGAAGAGCAGGCTGGGCTCTGCTCCCAAGTCTATGTACCATACCCAGCTCATATAAGTAACATTTTAAAAGTTAACAGTAAACATATTTCTCAGAACAAACCAAAGTGAGGAGAACGGCATTGCTTTCTGGTTTTACAAATATTGTCAATGTTTGGCTTCACAGGACACAACTTCTAGGAGGCAGATGTCAGTATCTTTCTGGCATCTGGTCCCTCATAATATGCTGGGGAGGCTCAAGGAGCACGTACGAAAGGACGAGTGACAAGGAAATGACGTCATGTTGCTATTATGAAGACAGCTGACCTGGAGGCCACCCCGAAGCTCCTGGCCTGCCCTGGGAACCGATGAGCAGCAACTGTGAGGTTCTGAACACAGAGCCGTCTCCTTCCAAAATTTCCTTCTTTTTATTGTGTCACACTTGACCTTAGCTGAGGAAAACACAGGTGACAGGCGACTTCTAAATGAAGAAGGGTCACAGGCTGACTCTCTCTAAATCTGAGTCTGAAACCCATAGTACCCCCAAACTTACATTTTGCATATTGATACAACACCAGATGTGGACTACCCAACTGTGAAACTGCTTCATGGATAAAGTTATTTAAAATACTGTATGAAATCAGAGTTCACTTTAGCTCAAGCGGTTTTCCCTGGTGAGGACTTCCATCTAATATATTATATAAAATTGCCTTCAAGCTATGTTTGGAATATAAGTAAATTTTCTACGTGCATTGAATCCTATTCTCAGGGTATCTCATGTGTATATGCAATGTTTTAAACCCCCCAACCTGACACACTCTGGTCCCCAACATTTTGGGTAAGGTGTCTGCTGGTGATCCATTCCTTCCTCCTTTCTCTCTCTCTCTTCTGTTCCTTCTTCCATTTGGTAGAATAATATTGATCTAAAACTGCTTTCCTGCCAAAGCGTGGAAGACAAACACTCGACTCTGGGTCAGACAGTTTTCTAACCCTTCCCGTTATGGAATTACTTCAGGCCTCCCCTCAGGCCGGGTAGTCTGTCTGTCTGGAAGGATGCTGCCACGGCAGGCGTGGAGTTTTGTTCAAGGCCATCTAGTGAGCGAATGAATGGCTAGAAGACTCTGCCCTACGTACTTTTCAGCGGGGTCCCCTTTCTCTATCTATAAGGCAGCTGCTTACTCTCTAAGAAGGTGAGGGCTTAGATGCTGGGCTCCTCAGCCAGGCACTCGAAATCACCCAGCATTGGGTGCAGTGCCTTTTCAAGGATGAGACTTTGGAAACCACTAACTGGTGGGCATCCCTGTCTCAAAGTTTTAAGTCTTTTTGAGTGTCAACACCAGGCCTCCAAAGGTTCTGAGTTTGGAACATTTACGATTTCAGCTCTTGGATTAGGGATGCTCCACCGAATCTTGTGTATCCACGTGTCCCCAAATCCCAAATGGGAGGCACTGTGGTCTCAGGTGTTACAGATAGTCTTTACTCCTTTATTCTACAAAGGTAACTGTCAAGTTAAAACCAACTCCCACAAAATGTCTACAGATGTGTTATTTACTCATCCTCCCCAACTGCTTATTCAGGAATTGACAATATTGCATTTGGAATCGATATAAAGGCTAGATCTATTATCCAACTTAATAAAGATTCCCAAGCATGCAAGGAGGATTTCGGAGAAACTAATGGTCAGTGACAAATCAGTTATCTGCAGCTGCTAATCTTTTCCCAAAGCAAAAACCCCGCAAAAACAGTTAAAAAAAAAAAAACCCAAACTCTGTCAGCAGTAAAATGGCACTTAACATGGAAGATGCCACATTTTGGTGTGTTTACTGTGATATGTGGCGAGACTTCTGCAAACAGTACTCATACCAATGAAGGGTTGCATGTTTCCAGAGCCCCGGGCTTGGCATTCACACTAAGAGACTCAGACAAGGGTGCTTATCAACTAGAGACGCAGGAAAAGCAGCAGGTAGCGTAAAAAGGCAGAAGGCTGCCTGCCACCTCTGGAATCCACTTTCCAAAGGGGCTTCCTGCCGGCTGCTGCCTCCTAGTCCTGATTCTTGTGTCTGATAGTCAAAATAAAAGGAGCTCCTTGTGAATTTCTTACAGAGTTTATTCTGGACGGGTGGCAGATTTCTGACTATAAATATTACAGCGTGGAATTTACCGGAAAATCTGCCCGACGTATAACAGAGTTGAGCCCATGTGAAAGACTGTGGGCTCGTTGGTTCTTTTCTATTTTTAAATTTCAAAAGGTAGAGGAAACACAACTCAAATGCAATGCCAACCGCTAGGGAGGGCTGGGCGGGGAACTAAGCGCGGGTAGAGATCACGAAAAGGGAGGTAACAAAGAGAGGGGCGAACGCCAGCGGTGAGTAATAGCCCACAGCCCGAGAGTCTAAAAGGGGAAACTGCAACAGCACACTTCTCCAAAGAGCGCTTCCTCACCCTGCACCTGTATTTATAGAAGATGACCTTAATGCTGGGATTCTACAAGGTGCTTACGCAAGGTCGCATCTGGCAATAAACATCACTACAGTGGGTTACCTGATCCAGAGGACAAAACAGTACGGTGCATGTGGTAAAAGGCAGGCGGGCCGGAGAGAAGGATAAAGATCTGCTGAAACCACAGATATTTTAACAGTGGGATTAGCCACTGTCTGAAGTCTCATTTAGCCGAGAACGCTAAGAGCGAAACAAAGGGTGGATTTTGCTTGAAAACGGGCCGGGGGCTCACAGGGTGAGCTGGACCATTTGAGAGCTGCAAACAGTGTGCTGGTTCTACAGTGCCCCATCACCAAGGTGTGCCATTAATACTAACAATAGCTCACTTGCTGACCTCTCCAGTAACTTGATATTATTTCACTTAATACCCAGGCAACACCCACGAAGTGGCTATATTGTTATTTCTAGTGCATAGACAAGAATGAGTTTTAAATCCCATGATATTTCTAAGGCAACTGTAAGAACCAGACATATCATAAGGAAGCAATTGGATCAAGTCAATGGAATCTTTATTAAGGAATCACAAGATGTTCCTGATTATGCATGGGTAATAAGATTATGCATATGCAAATGAGATGCTTTCTCTACTGAGTGTTCCGCACTCCTGGGTTCTAGATGCATGCATTAAACCAGGCATCAGTGAGAACTATTTGAAAGGCCACTGTGTCTGTACTGAACATGCACAAACCTTTTCTTCTTGTTATGAGCTCCTACATAGTGCATCTCCTCTTTATATAGCATTGTCACCAAACTAGGCATGGTGAGAGACCTGGGCAAACCTTAGAGACTACAAGAGGGAAGCCAGGCGTTGGTGGCGCACGCCTTTAATCCCAGCACTTGGGAGGCAGAGGCAGGCGGATTTCTGTGAGTTCGAGGCCAGCTTGGTCTACAGAGCGAGTTCCAGGACAGCCTCCAAAACAATACAGAGAAACCCTGTCTTGAAAAACCAAACCAAACCAAACAAACAAACAAAAAAGACTACAAGAGGGTGCGGGGTCTATGCAAACACTCTGTCATCGTGTCTAAGGGACTTGGACATTCATGGAATCTGATATATGCAGGGGTTCCCAGAGATAAGACCCTCCCCCCATAGATACTTAGGGATGGCTGGGCAGGCATATGGAAGCTGTGCTGTTATGTTAGGTAAACACACCAGCAGCTACTAGATGTCTGGGCTCAGGGACCAAGCACATGTTGATGCCTGGACAGAAGCCAAGATTACAGTGGCGGAACACAGCAAGTAAGAGTTAGGTAACTAATTATGATTGGTTGGTTGGTGTTTTCCCCATGTCCACCTCTAAGACAGGATCTTATGTACTGGAGGATGCTCTCACATTTATTACGCAGCTAAGGATGGCCGTGAACTTTTGATTTCTTGCTTCTATCTCCTGAGTGATGGGATTATAGTTGTGACCCACCATGCCTAGTTTATGTGGTGCTGGGTTTTGCGCAAGGTAGGCAAGCTAGATGCCTAAGCCCTGAGCGAGACTCTGTATGTGTGTGTGTGTGTGTGTGTGTGTGTGTGTGTGTATTTGTATATGTGTGAGGGTATGCCATGTGTGTGTGTCTTCAAAGGTCGAAGAGATTAGATTCTCTGGACCCGGAGTCACAGGCAGTTGTGAGTCTCTTGATATATGTGTAGGGTCCCAAACTCAGGTCCTCTGAAAGAGGAAGAAGTGCTCTTAATCAATAAACTATCTTTAATGCCTGAGTAAATATGTAACCTTCCTTCCTTTCTTGATGCCACAAAATGAAATTCCAAAGAAGTAGAAACGGTGCAGGTGTCTGACGTAGTAGTTCCAAAGTTTAATGTGTCCTAGTGACACAGGCAGTTGGAGTGTGTCAGGGTGAGTTCTGTGATTAGTTAGTTTTGACTGTTAATACTGAGGCCTCTGGTCTTTCCCATCTCCTTCACTACTATCCAGTCGTTTAAAACTGAACCTGAAGGATGAGTTCTCAATGTTGTTTCTTTTGCTTCTCACGCCCAGCCCACTGGCAAGTGCTATGACCCTGACCTAACCCACGATCCCCGTGTGAGCCCCTGACCTAACCCACGCTCCCAGTGCTATGACCCTGACCTAACCCCTGCTCGCAGTGCTATGACCCTGACCTAACCCACGCTCCCCGTGTGAGCCCCTGACCTAACCCACGCTCCCAGTGCTATGACCCTGACCTAACCCACGCTCCCAGTGCTATGACCCTGACCTAACCCACGCTCCCAGTGTGAGCCCCTGGCCTGGTTCTCTCCTACACCTCAGTTCAAACCCTGACCAGCTCCTGCCTGGACAGCAGCAGATCCTCCAGGCTGATGCCACACAACACACCACTCACGGTCACATGGGTGACCACGCCCTCCAACCTAACTGCCACCAGTTACCCACACTCAAGTCACTCTGGCCTTTTCGCAGTTTTGGGAACATGGCAAATTCCTTCTTGCCTTTGGGTCTTTCCATTAATCTGCTGGGAATGTTCTTCCTGTCCTTGGCTTGTTCCACCCTTTCTTGTCATTTAAAATGTCAATTTAAATGTCGTCTTGGAGAGGCCTTGTCTGAGGTACCAAGCTGAAGAAGCCACTGCACTGGTGCTCGGTGGACACACGCCCATGTGCACTGCGTTCCTGAGAGTTTCCCTTCCTCCTTCATCCCTTCCCGAAAGACAAGGCCTCTGTGGTCTTATTATGGTTCCTAGAGTCTAAAATAGTCCTTGGTGGATAGTAGTTGTTCAATAAACATCAGACTGGTAAAGTGCTCCATCCAATAAGGCTTACTTTTTCACAAGATTATACTTGCATATTTAACAGACATGAACACACACACACACACACACACCCCTCTCACTCAATAATTTTGTACGCTGTAGTCAAGTAAGAGAGAACTTCACTGTAGGTCTGGGTGCAGCCCTGGACCCTGGATTACATGTCAAAGGCAGGAAGTAAATATAAGTTTTACAATTACAGTAGGCTGTGTGGTAATTACAAAGGAGAATCCAGACATGGTCTTGTGGTCACAAAATACATTTGGTTCTGGCCACACACAGACCTAGCATTAGTCACTTGTCTGTCTTCAGGCATCCCAAATTTGGCTACTAGTTAGACAGTTTCATGCTACTGGGGAATAAATGTTGATTGCTATGTATTTTTTCAATTAGACCTGGACATTTTCTGAAAGCGCTTTTCTGTAAAAAAAATACTAGTGTATGGAGGAAATGCTACACAAATATTTGCTGCCTGCTGGGGTTTTCACTTGCACTATTCTGGAACAGCATATGTAGACAGGAAGAGCTGGTGTACAGAAGATGGAGGGACTCCAAAAGTTCATTGGTTCCAAGTGGGAGACTCCGCAGTTGTAACAGAGTCTGTCTCTGTCCCAGCTATGACTCAGCTAGAGGGTTCCTACCTGGATACTCAGCGTCAGATCCTAATGAGAAGATGCATGACAGCAGCAGGATCAGGCTGCGTGCCTGTGTGTGTGTGTGTGTGTGTGTGTGTGTGTGTGTGTGTGTGTGTGTGTGTGTGTGTTTGAGGGACCTCCTATGACTTTGGACATCTAGTCTGTACCTCAGTTTCTTCTTGGGGCTGGTGGTCTGTTCTGAATACCAGCTTTTTAGCTAAGCTGCCACGTCCCTTCGGGAGGGAATTCAGCCCTGGCTCCCAGCACTTCCTGTACCAACACAGTACCTGCGGTGTGAAGAGTTTCTCACAATTAAGATGAGCATCACATTCAGCTAGGTAGGGCCTATGGAACAGAGGATCTGCTACATGTTGTAACTCTCATAAGATGGCAAAAGTCATCGAATGTAAATTTCACCAAAGATATTCAGTCAGCAAAGGGTAACACAATGTAATCAGAAAAACAGCTACAATGTAAGATAGATCTGACAACAGCTATGTATCAGGCATCTGTATCTCTCTATATAACTGCTATAGAATTAGAATGCAGTATGATTATAAGGATGACTATTGTTAAGACAGGGTCTTGCTAAACAGTCCAGGCTGCTCTCAAACTTTCCATCAGCTTCCTAAGTGCTGGAATCGTGGACCAGAGCCACCAAACTTAGCTGGTCATTATCACTGTTTTACAAACACTACGTACTGGGTATTGTCCTTATAGTGAAGAAACCCGTCCTTGGGGGGCCCAGTCACATGGGGACACATACACAAAGCCAAGCAGCTTCATGAGAGCTGCACAGACCTCTGGAAAGCAGGGCAGCCTATCGGGGGAAGCGGCTTTCCTAGGAGCGTCAATGGCGAAGACGTCCAACCAGAATATTCACATGCTCTGTTTTTGAGGCAGATTCCCACATATCCCATTGTTGGATTCACAGTTCTCCTGACTCCACTTCCCACCCCCATGCCTGTTGTGCCTGGCTTTAACAGCTTCACTGCCTCCTTGGATGTGAGTATTTCCTCCACGACCGACGCAGCTCGGTGTCCTGTTCTTGGCACGGCCATACCAAGTCACCTCTGGCCACGTCCTCGGAGAAGCCATCTCCACCCCGCCCGCCCCACCCCGTCCCCTGCACCCAGCCCCCAGCAGCCCGTGTCCTTTCTCCGCCTTCTGGGCCACACTCTTAGCTTTAGCTTTCTCCTTCACATGGCCTTACAGGAATGCAACTGCTCCGCAGGGACCTCGAAGGTTCCTTGTGGAGAAGCATGTGTGAGGCGATCACAAGGACGCCTGATGCAGACACTCTTGTCACTGCTGTGAGGAAAGACAGGCAGCATAGGCGCCTCACAGAAACGACTGAAGCATCCCTAGAGACGAGGGGAGGTGGACAGGTGACCTGCCTGCTGCAGATGGTGTGGTAAGAGGACAGGGTGCCAGGCAACAAGGATTACAGTATGTAAGAGCACGGGGTCTGGGAGGAGCATGCTTGGACATGCTTTGTGCAGCTACGGGGTGTTCCTGGGCAGGTTACCTCAGCTCTCTTTGCCTCAATCTTCTCAGCAGGAAGATGGACTAACAACGGTGTTTACTTCATGGAGCTATCTGAGGACCAAATAAGTGGATGTGGGGGCTGGCCTTGGTGTTGCTGGGCTGGCTTTGAACACGCATAACATTTGTTTTTAGATTGTGTGTGTGTGCACCTGCACATATTTGCAAGTGTACACACACACATACACACACATGCACACACACACACATGTACAGTGCGTGTGGCGGACACAGCACAACTTGCAGGAATTGGTTTTCCTCCCATCCCGTGTGTTCTGGGCGCTGAACTCGGGTCATCAGGCTTGGTGGCGAGGCCATCTCCCTGGCCCTACCCTGAACTCTCATTCTCCTGCCTCCATCTCCCACACACTGGGATTACAGGTGTTGGACATCATGCCTGACTAGGAGAGGTTCTCAGAACGATGCCCGACAAAAACAAGGGAGCTCTTATCAGCGTTACAATGCTTGTTAACATTACTGCGCAGATTCTCATGAGGTGGGCATCCAGTATGCACCTGTAACACATACACGGTCTGTGAAGTCATCCCAGAGAAGCTGCAAGATGGCCTGGCCTGGGGATCGGCATGGGACAAACCCTCCCATGCCCCTGGCAGCAGGGAGGCCAAAATTAGCCTGGTGTGTGCAATTTGCTGACACAGCACTTCCAACATCTTCAATCGGTTGCCTGCTTTCTCTTCCCTGGCTCTTTCGACATATGGCTGATTATCTTACAGGGAAAGATCATTCCTAGGAACGAGTCGACATTTTAATAATTCACAGTTTCCATTTACTAATTTATCCACTATTGGTTTAGACATGTCTTTTGTCTTCAGCGGATGTCACGTATGAAGTTGCTTCACCTATTAAATACTGTTAAAACACAGCTTTTGAAAACCATCAAAACCCAGTGCGCTTAACTGGTGTGGGAAAAGCCATCTAGGTGACACTGGGCTATGTTATCACCTGGCAGTAAGTACTGAAAAACACCACCAAACACGGGCTTTCTCTTGAGTTTCTTCTTGGAGACAGGGCTTCCCTGTGTAGTCCTGGAACTCACTCTGCAGACCAGGATGGCCTTCAACTCACAGAGAACCATCTGCCTTTGCCTCCCAAGTTCTGGGATTAAAGGGGTATGAAACCACTGCCTGGCACATTTATGCTTTTTTTTTCTTAGTTTTTTGAGACAGGGTTTCTCTGTGTTCTGACTGTCCCGGAATTTTCTTTATAGACCCAGCTGGCCTTGAACTCACTGAGAATCACCTGCCTTGGCTTCACATTTGAACTTCTTAGAAGAGAGATGTGGTGATCATCCCCAGGTCATAAAGCAAAAGTAGGAAATTCAATGACCACATTCAAAGTCCTTGTTTTGAGCAATTAACAAACAAACCCCACCCAACAAGAAAACTGACCAGCTACCAACAAGAAGGTATAACTCTCAATTATGTAGATTCACAGAAAAGTCTACTGAAATGAAAGATGGGAAGAAATCCCCTTTAGGTTTATCTTTGTTGCTGTGGAGACAGGGCCTTGCTGTGTGGCCCAGGCTGGCTGTGATCCTCCACGTCCTGAGGACTAGGACTACAGGCATGCACACAGGTCCACTCCATCCTCCTATTTTCCGGACATTAGAGCAGTGGGCACCAAGGCCAGGTGCTGAGGAAGTCCACACACTGCCGTGCACTCTTCTGGATCATTCTCTTCATTCTTAGCGCCGTTCTTCTGTTACAAGCCCCTGCCTAGCGTTTCCTGTTTCCCCCATTACACACAGTTCTTCACTCACCTGTTTCCCCAATTCATCCTTTGTACCCCAGCTAGACGGCTCCACAGTTACAGTCTCACCTCAAACCCAAGCCCAGCGCCCACACCAAACTACCCAGATTTTGTCCAAATCTGCTGCCGCGCTCTTTCTCCTTGACCGTTCTTCAAGCTCAAGTCTTCCCTCTGTGTGGTCCTGCAGCAGAGGTACATCCTGCTTTAGCCTGACTTCCCCACCAGCCTGTAGACTCCTTTGCACAGGGGACTCTGCCCCTGTCACCATGACAGGAAATGCAGGCTTCACAGAGGTTCAGTGAAGGCCTGGCTTCTGAAGCAGGAGCTGCTTTTCTTATGGCTACATGCAAATGATTCTCCTCAACCCCCTGCAGGGACCAAACCCTGGGCCTCAAGCCTGCAAGGCAGTGCCCACCACTGAGCCCCACACCCCCAGGCCTGAGAAGATTAGTTTTGTTGTTGGCTCTGAGACAGGGATGCAGGGTAGCTCTGGCCTGCCTGGGGCTTGCTGAGTCGCCCACGCTGGCCTTGGATGTATGTGTGACTCTTGATTGCTAGGATTGCAAGTGAGAATGGCTAAAAGGACTGTGCCGAGGGCCACTACTTTAGAGGACAACAACGTGGCTTTGGTGTGTTCTCAGTTTCCAGAGTCTTATGACGCCTGCATTGCACATTCTCCATGCGTGCCTCTTTGTCAGATGTTACAGTCCAAGAAATAAACAGCACCAGAGTATGGCCTTAGATAAATCCTGGTTGTCTTCCTTTGCCCCAAAGCACTTGCACCCAGAGGAACACGTAACAATCAGTTATAAAAATGCATTCACTGCTTTAACCTTGCTGGATCTACCACGGTAGGGAAAGTTGCAGTTGTGGACAGATATTTGATAGCCTGAGAACTAAAACAATATGTCATTTTAAATTATGTGTATATGATTATAAAAATCAAATGTATTGTTCAAGTTGCAATGCTAGGTCTCTCCTCCAAACTTATTTTCTATTCATATTTCCCTTTATTAATGATAACTCCATTTGTTAAACCTATTCATTTGTTCTTCCTTTATTATTATACTTTATTTTATCCTACATTATTAAATTAATGAATGTATTAATACCCCCCAAAATTATCTGTATATGTATACGTGGGTTTGTGCACGTGAGTGCAGGTGCCTGCAGAGTCCAGAAGGGGGCATCAGTCCTCCTGAAACTGGAGTTGCAGATGGTTCTGAATTGTCCAACACAGGCCCTGAGAAATAAACTTGGGTCCCCTGCAAGAGATGCTCATATTCTTAATCACTAAGGCACCCCTTCAGCCTCCAGACTAAGGACTTTTATTCTTTGAGGTGCCAGGCGAAAGCTCTAGCCCTGAACAGATAAGTAAACCACGGCACTGTTACTTATAATTTCCTCCCCTTTTGGAGGCAGGCCTCCTGTGTTCCAGCCTGACGATCTGAGCTAATTCCCAGAAGCCCACATGGTGGAAGAGGGGAAGAGAGGCCCACAAGACGTCCTCAGACATCAACACATGTGCTGTGGGATACACATGACCTTCCCAGCCCCAAAGCACACACAAAAACACTAACATTGATACAAAAATTAAATGGTTTACATAGAAAACATGACAAAATGTATGACCCGTCATGGGCAGGTAACACAGTTATTAGAAATGTTAACATCAGTAGAGGAATCAGCAACAATTTCTGAGTTTTTTTTTTATGAGATCAGGTAATAGTTATGAGGTACTGGTGGTCACACTTTTTCCACTTGTCAAACTGAAACAGGTGATGAAATAAAGTCCAAAGATCAAGCTATTTTAAAAAAGGAACTAAGATTTACAAACGCTGAACTTTACGAATGGGATTATCACACTCTGAATCCTGATACTTTCCAGATGGTCTATCCTGTAAGATACAAGCTAGCACGCTGGAATTTTAGCAATACCATTAAATTAATCGATTGCCTGAATCAATCAATTCACCCGTGTGTCTTAGTTACTGGGGACATGCTTACAGGTTCAGAGGTTTAGCCCATCCTCACGGTGGAGAGCATGGTGCTGGAGTAGTAGCTACATCCTGACCCACAGGCAGAGAGAGCATGACTGGCTCTGGATTGGGCTTTTGGACCCCAATGCCTAGACTCAGTGACACACCTCCTCCTAATCCTTCTAATCCTATCAGAGAGTCCCTGGTGAATAAACAGTCAACTCTAGGAGCCTACACGGGTCACTATTCAAATCACCACACCCTGTCTCTCCTCACTTGGGCACCTTCTGGACAAAACACTGGTCAAGTAGCTATACAGATTGAGAGTGAAGAGGCGAACAGAGCTAGCCCTGTTGTCATGGTTTGTTTTATGAAGCTCCTCAAGTAAAAGCTGAACCGTAACCCTTACAGGTGGCTGCCTTATGAGAACGTGCAGCACGGGAGAAAGTGCCTGTGTTACAGAGTGCACTGGTGACAGAGACAGTCACAAGTCAGTGCCTGGTGCGGTCGTGAGGCTAAGAGGACACATGCACCTCCCCGTGCGGATCCCAGACTTAATCAAGAGTCATCAGAGATTCTCAGTGTGATTCTTGAAAACTGCCATAGATCTCAAGTAGTAACTTGTAAGTTTATATTTCCTTTAAAATATTATTATTATTTGTTATTATTATATTATTATCATCATCATATTTTGCCCTCACGTATGTCCATGAGTGCCCTGTGCCGACAGATGTCAGAGAGGGTGCCAGAGCCCTTGCAGCTAGGGTTGGGGATAGTTGCTGACTATCACGTGGGTGATGGGAACCGAGCCCAGGTCCTCTGTAAGAGCGACAGGTGCTCCCAGTCACAAGCCACCTCGCCAGCCCCTTATTTCATGTTTCCCTTTTATACCTTTTGTTAAAGAGTGCTAACACTGATTTTTGAGTCAGGTCTGGTGACTCATCCCTATAATCCCAGCATTCTGAAGGCTGAAGCAGGAGGATTGCTATGAGTTTGAGGCTAGCCTGGGCACAAAATACACAAACAAACAAACACACACACACACATGCTTGTAACCCCAGGACTCAGAGGCGGAGGCAGGAAAGTCAGGAGTTGGAGGCAAGGGGCTGGGGAAACGCCTCAGCAGTTAGGAACATTCCCTGCTTTTGCAAACAAGCCAGGTTGGACCCAGAACCCACATGGTGGTTCCCAACCATCCTTGACTCCAGCCCCGGGAGGACCCAATGCCCTGGACTTTTATGATCACCAAGGGACCAGGTACACATAGGGTACACACACATATACAGTCAAAATACATATATTAAAAAAAAGAGTCCAAGGCTAGCCTGGGCTACACAAAGTACAGGTCTGTCTCAAAACAACCCCCCTCACAAAATATAAACAAAATAAGCAAAACCATAATAAATAAACAAACAAAAACTCCAACTCCCTCAGGCTGGCACAAGGCACTGTTTTTTTCTTTTTAAAGCCAGGATGTCAACCCTCAAAGTATATTCAGTATGGAATAAAGTTTCATTTTTATTTTTTTATCCAAGCTCTGCCTGCCTCTGCCTTCACAAGTGCTGGAATCGGCTGGCCTAGGCAGGATTCTGAATGCTCAGAGCTTGAGGGGTCCAAATCTCAAGAGACTTAACCACCCTGCCACGGCGATGTCAGCAAAGCTACCCACGGAGTAGGTTGGCTCCTCACTGGCTAAGTGGCCAGGCCATCAGAGAGAGCATCAGGGCCTCCTGGGCTGAGGTAACATCCACAGAGACTGCCTTTAGTTTGGGCAGCTCCGTCCAAGTTAGGCTGACAGAGAGCGACCCTCCTGGAGGGAACCTTCTGCTGACTGAGAGGAAAGAAAGGGGAAGAAGGAGCCGGGAGCTAGCACAGGAGGGTGATGGACTGAGAGGCCAAAGGGCCAGTGACGAAGCTAAGTCCTTGTCCCCACCCCCACTTCCTGGCCTCTCTCAAACCTTTCTCACGTGTGCAGGCAGACACGGGCTTCACAGTAAGGATCAGCTAAGGACATGGCACTGGTCAATGTATACAACAGATGTGAGTCATTTGCTCATTTGTAAACATGAAGAAGTCACTCTTAAGACTTCACGACATTCACGGGGCTTCCCAATATGCGCAGCACGGAACACTCGGTCTTTTCCGTCCTCGCTCCCAGAAACGTCAGGGAGGGCAGATTTCTTGTTCCCTGGACGCTTACATACCCCAGGCAGGTGACGACAGCGGGTCAAGCGCTGGAACATGGCAGCAGCATTGGCAGAGGCCGTGCCACGCCGAAGGAAGGAACCAGGAGGGATCCAGGAAGGCATCCCATCAGGACTCTGCCTTCTCTGGGGAACTCACTTGGGAGTCCTCAGGAGGCCCCCACCGTCCACTGTGGGGAAGTAAACACACCTGGCAGAATTACATTACAGGCCACTGCTCCCCTGCATCTGTGAGGCTCCCAAGGCAGCTTTCAAGCATCTCTGTCCTCCCATGGGCAGGATGAGCACTGTGCTCTTCCGGGATCCTTGCTGGCTTCCAGCTGCTCTCTGCAGAGGCCAGGCGGGAGTTACGTCTCCTGTAGGCATGCACACAGGGGGTTGGGCAGAGTCCAGGCCTCAGAACCACAGGCTGGCTCTGCCACCAACTTCAGACGGGTATTTCCGGCATGCGCCCTCTTCTCCATCTCATTAGGCTACTGTGAAGACGAACTAAAACACCCTACCCTCATTAGAGGGGGGAGGGGAATCCCAGTAAATGGATAAAGGTGGCAGCAGAGCCAGAAACAACACGAGGACTCTGGGAACGGTTGCCGAAAACCAAAGAAGGTTGACTGGCTGGTCCATCTTTGTGTCTTCACACCTGCGGTGGGCTGAGTCTTAGATCTGGGTGCCTGTGGCCCTATACCACAGAAGACAGTATTGCTGTGAGTGGAACAGCTTACTAGTAAGTGGGGAACTCCCCCCAAAAACTAAAAAGAGTAAGGAAAGAGAAAGTGAGAGGAGATACCCCCAACACGGCAGAGGACAAGGCAATACCATAGCCCTCAAGCCCCTCAGACTACAGATCTCTTCCTTCGCTATAACATGTGGTGTTTGTTCATGGCAAAAGCAAACCAATCTGGAGAGGCAACTGGAGGCAGTGGGAAAAGCTTCCCTAACTCTGAGGCCCTGAGCTCCAAGCCCTGTGGGGACAGGTAGTCAGGGGCTCCAAGAGCACAGAGAAGAGGCACACTAAAAATAAATGAAGGTTGAACATCAAGGAGGTAGAGAAATTGCGCCGGGGATGTAATCAGCACACTAATTACAGGGTCATAATTAGGAGCACTGGAATGAAATTAAGAAGAGGGAGATTTTAATTGTCAGGAAGAACTCTGAGGGAGAGACGGCTTCTCACACTCACAAGATGGGAGGCCATTCATCTCGACAAAGTTGGTCCAGAAAAGCTGGCAAGCATTTCAAGCGAATTTATTTTTGTTACCCAAAGTAGGCTAGGTTACTTGATGACACACAGAGGCCTCTTGTATCTAATTTTATCATCTTGTTCTTATTCTAAATTAAATAGTTAAAAAAAAAAGCTAATGATAAAGAAGCCCATGACTATTTCATTCCAAAAGCATGATTCAGCTTCTAAGGAGATCAAAGTAGCAAAGCCAGTACAAATAAAACAGTCCAACATGTTCCTAAGGACAGCAGTGATGGATGAAGAAGGAATCTTAAAAATTTAGTTTTATTTTCCAGAATTAATACCCAGATAGAACTAAACTCAGTCAACCATTGGTCAAAGGCTGTATAGAATATCTGTGTTCTTTCTTTCTTTTCTTCCTTTGAGGCAGGGTCTTGTTGAGGCTGGTTGTGAACTCACCATGTATTTGAGGCTGACCTTGAACTCCTGCCTCTGTTTCCCCAGTCCTGGAATTACAGGCATGTGGCATCATGCCTGGCTCAAATTTTAGTCTAGTTTCATGATGAGCCTTGTAGTATTATCCCCGTGAATGCATAACTGAGAGTCAAACCCAAAGTATAGCCAAGTTTCATGTGTCAAAGACGTCAGAGGAGCTGGACAGTGGTGGCCCACGCCTTTAATGCCAGCCCTTGGAAGGAGAGTCAGGTGGATCTCTTGGAGTTCGAGGTCAGCCTGGTCTACAGAGTGAGTTTCAGGACAGCCAGAACTGTTTCACAAAGAAACCCTGTCTCAAATAAACAGTACTACTAATAATAAGAATTAAAAAAATTAAAAAAGATGCTGGAGGTTTAGATTTGTAAGATGAGGAGTAAAACAAAGAAAATTGATGTTTCTCTTCCTCATTTAGGAGCCCAAGATACGACTCATGCAACTTTCATTTGGCAACTGTCTAGGCACAGAGGGTAGGGTTGAGATGAGGCAGGCAAGTCATCCTGTGGCACAGCCCAGTGTGGGGAGCACAGAGAGGTGAGTTCTGGGATGAAGGAGCACTCGGGGAGAACTTGTGCAATGACTGCAGAAGGGACAGCGATGCTGGGAGCAGCCCAAGGGAAAGAGAGATGAGGGGGTGCAGGCAAGCCTGTGAGGCCAGCGCCCCTATCCTTCCATTTCCCACGGAGGACGCAGGGATGGCCATTCCCATGACACGCACGAAGCCCTCGTGTCCATTACAAACCAAAGCACCTGAGGAGGTTTCCTCAGCATCGCTCGACAGTTTCCAAAACCGATTATTTGATGCCCGCAGAATGTCAGCACATAGGAACATGCTTGACCTGTTACTGAGGTAAGTTCCTGCCATGCTGGAATACACTTCGGTAAGACAGGAAGTGTGAGGGCAACATGTGTTCTGTGAGCCCCAGCAGGGCTCCTGGGAGGGAAGGCACTGTAGGGAGCTCAAGGGAAAGCAGGGGCACTGGGAGACATCTAAGGCTGGGGAGACAAGCCAGAGAAAGGACAGTACAGCAGACCTGCTGAAGGTCTTTCCCGGGCAGCCGGGCATCAGGGGCCGTCTAAAACGTACCTCTGCTTGGGAGTTACACAGAACCCTGTGATGGCCTCCCTGGGTCAGTCCGATCTTGTGATGTGGTACTCTGTGTTCTCCCAGCCTGCCTGCTCATCCTTGACCCTCACATCCATCGTGAATTTCAGCCTACAGCTATAATTGGCCTTTTTGTGGGAATCTCTGTAAAACCCCTTTTCTGATTGCAGATACCGAGGTGTCTGAAGCCACGTGACGCCCTGAGTCAGAGCTTATCGCAAACATTTCCATGTACCTCACTTGTCATCACACACTACTGTTCGAGTAACAGCCCTCTGAGACCCCACTACTGACAACGGGCACTGGATTAGAGAGAACAGTCTGTGGGCAAACTCAGCAGTCTGCAGCACGTAACTATGTAATTGCTAACCTGCTTTTTCCTCCCTGTCCCACCTCTGAGGATCTGGTGAAATGCTCAGCTCACTACCGTTGCTAATGATGTCAGACACGGTTCATCACCGGCTTTGGCTCTACTTGGGAATTTTCATGCAATGGCTGTTTGCACGCTCCAGTCACAACAAGCCAGGCTTTCCTCCTAAGGGGAAAGGGAACATGGCTTTTCAAAAGAAAAGGGAGAAACAAATTCAGGTTGAGGGGACTTTGGGAGATCCTGCAGGAGGAGGCCTGTGTTCAGGTGACCCCAGCATGTGGAGAAAGCTTCTGATTGACCCCTCTGTCCAAACAACATCAAGAGCTAGCCTCTCGGTCCGATGTCCACCAAATGGAAGAGGCAGCATGTTGGAGGGACAAGCACGTGACCTGAAAGCCCTGCCCTTAATGGCTTTGTGACCTGGGAGGGCAGGCCATGTGTATCCTCCATCCCACTCCTTCTCTGATTAGGAAATTAAACCATGAGAACAGACAGGAGGGCAGACACCAGGGTCTTCAAACCCCTCCGGGTTTAAACCTCTCCATCATTACCATCAGACCATCTTCAGGAAGCAAGCAGACAAAAGTTTTCGAGGCTACAAGGCTCAGTCAGTCCAAACAGCTCCCCACACTGAGCCCGTGGTACGCCTGGGACTTCAAGAGTCAACCTGCTTGCAAGCCAAACTTGCACAACATCCTAATTTATGTTACAGAAATAAATGGCTATTAGTAACCTGGCAAATAAAATTTGGATTTCAAGTGATGAAAACATGTTTCACTGTGACCAATAGTAAGTAAATTGAGCAACAGAGGTGGTTACCCAAGTCTAGCATGTAGGTGCAATGCGGTTATTACTACCCTTCTGGAAACTGTGTTACAAGAGTCAGTGGACTATAGAGAGGAATTATGTTTAGACCTGTCACATACTTGGAGGGGGAGCAGACTTGCAAGTCAGCCACAAGAGTACAACTCAATTCAGGGGCAGGAATGTGCGTTCCCAGGGAGATGAAGCACACTTTCGCCTACTCTTGGAGCCAAACCTTTGCCCGTCTGTCTCTTCTCACCTCAAGCTTACAAAGACCTCACACAGGTAACCCAGCTTTCTCAAATTTAATTGTTTGTTCCAAAGACTATCAATTCTTTGTGAGTCACAGTAAGTCACAGCTCATCAATGGCAGGTGGCCCATGCCACTTAAAAGGGGAAACAGACAGGACATAGGGTGACAAGTGGGGCATTTCTGGACACAGTGGCCAGTACTAGTTTGGAGGGACGAGTGCCACCTTTCCCAGATGACCTGGGAATATTCAACCCTCCACCTACCGGGCAGCAAAATGCCACACGAGGCATGGAATGTGAACCCGACTATGTGGACTTCTTGTGGCCAGCCTCAGCCATTTCAGCCCTGCAGGATTAAGGCCTCAGGCTCCCATGGACTCTTGGAACTCGGAACTCTACTCCATTGCTGGTCTCTTCACGACGTTTGCCTATGTCCATATCTAGTCTTCCTCACTCACCTCATGTCCATCTGAGGCATTGGGGACATAGAGGCCAGGGTTCAGAGTCAGGCCTGGGGAAGCCTGCCTCTCCCCTACCCACCTGTGAACTCAGTGCCTCTTGTCTTCGTGTGTAAATGGGACACTTAACTGTAGGTCTATTGAAAAGATTTAAACAACTCTCTCTCTGTCTCTCTCTGCTCTCTCTGTTTTTTTGAGACAAGGTTTCTCTGTGAAATAGTCCTGGCTGTCCTAGAACTCGCTCTGTAGACCAGGTTGGCCTTGAACTCACAGAGATCTGCCTGCCCCTGCCTCCTAAGTGTTGGGGTTAAAGATGTGTACTACCACTGCCCGGTCTTAAATTAGTTTTAACCTAATGACTGACTGACCTATAGTCAGCACAGAAATGCTTTCTTCCTTTTTCTCCCTTGCATTCTAGGATACCGATGTGTTTACTTTTGCTTCCTGACTTCCCATCTTGTTAAAAAGCATCTCAATGATCCATTCCTGCAGGGAGCTGGGTCCTGCCAGGCTTAATCCCCCTATTCTCTCTCCTTTGCAAGCCTGGTATGGTAACATAGCTTCCCTGAGTTTGCAGTTTTTCCATTCCTCATTGTATCCATTCACGCATTCCAACACCAGATGCGCACAGGCCTGTGACACATTTAGTGACGTTCCAGGTCCCTGGACACTGGTGACACATTAACGTACTGATTTGCTTTGACCTTTCCCCTTTGGTTGGGCATTGCCTATTCTCGATGTTAAAAACCCAGTTCATCAGTAAAGCTGAGGACAAATGACATCTTTTCTCCTCTTGAGGAGTCCTCCTCTTCTCTTTCTCAATGGGCCATGCCAATGATCTGACAAGTAAGCAGCCTCTGGCCATTTTCCATTTGTCCTTGCTTTTTTTGGGGGGTGGTTTACGAGACAGAGTTTCTCTGTATTGTTTTGGAGGCTGTCGGTCCAGCCTGGCCTCGAACTCACAGAGATCCGCCTGCCTCTTCCTCCCGAGTGCTGGGATTAAAGACGTGCGCCACCACCGCCCGGCCCCCATTTGTCCTTTCTTAAGCACCGTTAAGAAACTGCAAGAACTTGAGTTGTTTTCCCGCTCGTCCTACTCATTATGACCCCAACCTCAACCACCGTCTTGTTTCTCGTTGTTTGCAGGCCCAGGCAGAAACTTTCAGTGACTTCCTATCCCGATATCTCTGACATCCCCTCAATGCTCGAGAGCGGCCTCAAGGAAGGAACCAGCAAAAGCGCGAATCCTGCCTCCTGAGGGACCTGGCTTCTGAGCAAGCCGCCCAGCCTGAGTGGGTGCTCACTGGCACACGTCACTGGCTTGGAGGAAGCCACTTGTCTGAAAAGCTATTCTGAGGGAAAAGACATTTCATGCAACATGCTAGACACGGGGTGGGAACATGGCATGAACTAGCTGTTCAGGAGCGGTAGCAGTGATTTTAACCCCAGCCACCGCCCACTCATGCCGTCACGACCCACCGTAGCCCCGTCACTGGTAACGTTTGGTGGTTTCTGGCCTCTTTAGATTCCTACTCTGCTTTCCATGGTATAAAACAGTTATATCCACTGCTTCACACCTGGGTCAGCGCAAGATACTCTGTGATCTTTATTGGGCACAAATCTTCTCAACACATGCCCGTGGTCACCTGTGCTATGGACTGGCTTCCCTGACATCGTCTCCAGGTGTCCTGAAATGTCAACTCCTGATGACTGCCTTCCTGGCTGTACAGAGGAAACTCACTTGAGGAAACCCATTCTGTCGCACTGTGCTCCACCACTGCTCCCAAGTTGCCATGTGACCTGAGCTAGGTGCATCCCTCCTTCCCTGTGTCAATCTGGCAGGTAGGATACATCCAAGCTCTTCCTGGCTGGGAGGTCGGATTGTCGGTGCTCCTGCCCCTCGAGTAACCTTTGGCCTTCCTTAATGTCTTCAAGCTCAGAGCCCATTATCTGGGTAAGCCCTTAGTACAATACAGCCCCACAGATGGCTGCACAGGTCTAGTGCGTGTTTGGATGACAATGATCAAAGCACCTCCAGTGAGCGCCGACAGCTGTCACTAGATGACTCACACCTCTCTGAAAAATGGCTTAATTTAGCGCCCTTTCAGCTGTCTACGGAACAGACTGTCAGCAAGGGACACGGTGAACAGAACATCTTTTAACCCGCTTAACACCACAGGGGCCTTTGAGGTCAGAAGACTCTTGGGAGCAGGGGGACTCATTTGCCGGCAGGGCAGTCTGGGAGGAACCCGTACTGGCCGAGTGTGTGACCCAGACCTAAGGCTGGCCTTGGTCACTAACTACCCTGGGAGTCACATCGGGAGATCGGGAGCGGCTTCTCTTCTTGGGCCTGTTTTTCTCATCTGTAATGGCTGTGGCAGTGGCTCCCAAACCTGTAAGGCTCAGGTTCCTCACTCCTAGGGATTCTGACACTGTTCTCTGTCTGATCCCCACCTGGGAACAAGTGCTGCTGGCAGCAATGTGTGTGACACCGGACACCACCATCTCCTCCAAGTGCCCAAACCAGTTAGATCATGTGAGCCCTGCCCCTCCTCCCCTCCCCCTCTCTAGAGCCAAACTGGACAGTTTCCATGGACACCACATGGTAGCTCACCACACGCATGAGAACCCAAAAGGTTTTCAAATCGAGGATTGGTTTACAGGACTCAACAGCCACTCCAGGATCCGCCCAAGAGGTAATCTCATTTTGACAGACACCCACGCTCAAGTGCTACACCTCCCTCCAGAGCGAGCATCTTTACCAAACAGGAAGGCAGATGCAGGATGCAGGCCTGTTCCACGGCACACGGACATTCTTCCAAAATGAACCTGCGGCTGCGTGTGGCAGCTCAGGCTGTAACCCCAGCACCCGAAGCGTGCTGAGGCAAGAGGATTGCTGTGAGTGTGAGGTCTGTGAGGGCTACCGATCTCAAACCACAGCAGGACCGGTGGGGTGGCTCAGCAGATAAGGGCACTTGCCGCCAAGCTTGTCAAACCATGTTTGAACCCTAGGACTCACAAGCCGGAAGGAGAGAACCGACCCCTGCATGTTGACTTCTGACCTCTGAGTGTAGCAGAGCATGTGCAAGCTTCCCCGATAAATAAATGCCAAGACAAAAACAGCAACACAATACCACCTGGATTCACTTATCGAGAGCTTAAACATTCAGTGCGAGTCTTACCAAAGTCACCACTCCAAGAACCTGTTTGTCACAAGAGCTGTGACACACTGAGGCTGATGGCCCAGACGTCTGCTATGCATATTATGCAAATTACCTCACTTAATGTAAATTTCATTCTACAAACCATACAGTGCTATTACTGTGACCTTAATATGATAGATGTTTCTAAAACATCTGTGCCTGTGAAGGCTGAGTGAATCTGACGTTTTCTAAGCATGTAAGAGTTGGACACAGAAACACCCCATTTCGGGATTTTCAAGTCACTTTGCTTAGGGGAGTGTGGACACATGGGAGACAAACTGAAATCTGCCACCTAGCTCCCACTCTTGGTGAACACAGCCTCCGGTGTGTGACCTTGAAGGTAGCTTTCACGTGTCTGCGGTCCCACATCAGCTGAGGATGGCTGCTTACACGGCAGGGATGCTGTGAAAATTCAGCAGACTGAGCCCACAAGCAGCCTTGATTTCCTCATGGGAAAGTGCCCAATAAAACCTGCAACCATGGTTTGTGCCTGCAGAAGCTGCAGCTCACTGGCGTTGCCAAGAGTGGCCCAGAGTCCAGACTTCCTCTAAACTTGGCTCCTGCATGCTGTGATCACGTGGCTGGTATAGGAACCGGAAACGAAACAAGCTCGTCTCAAGTTCTTTGCAAAAGGATTTGGGTTGTAAAACAGTGAAATAACTTTCAGTAACACACTCTGGTATTGAAGGCATTGCCCTAAATTGTGTTGGGCAGTCCCAATTAACAGGGAAATACAGATCAAGATGATTCGCTTCTGTTAAAATCTAGAGCTTAGGTTTTAAAGCTCCGTGGGGAAGAATGCCCACTCTCCGTGTTTTCCATACTGCTTTCCTGCCCGGTGTGGTTATCTTACTGCACAGTATTTGACATGTACAGAGCTCTACAATCTTTGTATTATCTACCCCTTCTAGTGCTGTTGCACGAAAAACAAAAGACCCAGAGACGGGTATTGGGGTTCCAGCTTCAAGCTGAAGATCAGAGAAGCAAAGCAGCTGGTCACTAGCTTTCATTTTACCTCAGAATGAAAGGCGATCCTTGCTGCACCAAACCTCAGACTGCTGCCTCTCCTCAGTGTGACTAGAGAATTCTGAGACTTCAATGCCTTCCTATCCTCAGTGTGGCTGGAGAAGGAATGCCTGATACTGACACCTTGCTCCTATCTTATATACCTCCCTAATGCTGGGATTAAAGGCATGTGATCCCAGGTGCTGAGATCACTTTTGTGTGAGCTGTTTCTCTCTAGGACTGGATCAGTCTTGTGTAGATCTGGGTAGCCTTGGACTCACAGAGATCTGTCTACCTCTTAATCTTGAGTCCTAGGATTAAAGGTACATACCACTAGCTTCTGGCTGACTTTGCTTTCTGAATCCTCAGGCAAGCTTTAATAAATCATAAATAATGTTTCACCACATAGGACCCTATGACTGAGGGCCTGGGGACTAATAATCACCCTGCAGGAGGAAACAGCCACAGAGTCTACTGTGCCGCTCAGTGCTATGCCATCACTTTCTTCCTGAATGTGTGACTCTGCTTCCACAGAGCGCAGCCCAAAACACAAGGGCCTAATGTGGAAAGGGAGCAACATAGGGCTTTTAGTGGACTGGTATTACATCAAAACGGAAAAGGCTCTGGCCATCTCGTCCAAGACCCATGGAGAGGCAGGACCTCTACCTAAGGGACTCCATTCCACACCATTTCCCTTTCCTTGGTTGCCATGCGCTAGATCTGAAGCCTCTTTTCTTTAGCACCTGATGTACACTTAAGGCTTAAGGAAATGTTGGGCCCCAACCCCATGGGGTCTCTGTGAGTTGCTGGTCAGCCTACAAGTGCAACTTGTTTTCCAGTCCAAGTGCTTTCTGTTTTCTAGTCCTGGCTTACTGCCCTGGCCTTGACCCTCTGACATCAACATCTAGCAGGAGGAAAACACGCTCTCTTCTACCTGGGGTTTTTCCACTGTGCTGTAAACCTGTATATAAAGCTCCTCCCTCCTACCAGGAAGACCTCTTAGCACTTGCAATGAAGACACACACACATACACACTCTCCTGGCAATAAAGGCAGCACATGCATTCTCTTAGTACAAGCAAGTGGACATCTGGTCTTTCTTTCCCTGATACCTTGGAGTTGCTTGTGGCACTGGCGCAGCTCTCGTTGGGTGTCCAGGATATGTGGAACATTCCAGGTGTGAGCTTATTCACTGTCTAGAGTCTTGGATCTGCGGTGTGGAGCTATGGGTCTGTGAGGCTAGCTTCCTCCCCGAGGAGGGCAGTGGAATCACTCCCTGGGCACTCAAGTGAAGGAGCGAGAGAGTGGAAACCCAGCTGCCCTACATTAGAGCAGAGGCTGACGGAGCTCCTGACCAACACCAAGTCACTGATTCATGCTGGAGACTCAGCCCTAGCCCATCTTTGGAAAACCCTGGGTTGGGAGCTCACAAGAGGCTTGCTACTTGCCGCCTACCTCTGGCCTGGCAGATAGTTCCCAAAGCAGCGGGGCTGAGCTCCCAAGCTCAACAATGTGCTTTAGATACTCTCTGTGCTGCTGCGAACCCAGCCCAGGCTCTCAGGGCGCCCCAGTCTTTATACATGTGGAGCACTTAGCATTCATGTAACACGCTTTCTTTATTCTCCTCCTTGCCGATGAGACATGGAAGTCAATCCTGAAACAAAGACTATTTCACTTGTCACCTTTCACTGACAAGATTGTGTGAAAAGCTGGCTAATCTCTTCCAAACACAGAGACAGCACGAAGCCCCATAAACCAGGGATAGGCTACTGCTACTGATGGATACACTTCTGATTTCTTTCTGTGACAAGTCAGTAGGAAGAGGGAATTGTGCAGAACTGGATAATGCACTCCCCACAATGCCAACACCAGGTTCTCACTGAATAGCTGTGACTATCCTGGAACTCACTATGTAGACCAGGCTAGGTTCAAGTGTGTGTGTGTATGTGGGGGGGACATTTAGGAATACGTAGTGTTAAGGGTGTAGGTTAGTGGCAGAGCTCCTGCCTGGCAGGTGAGGCCTGTATTTGATTCTTAACACAGAAGAAACAAAACAAAATAACAAAGTGCATGGAACAATCTCAACCTTTAGAAAAACCCTGCCCTTAGGTAGTTGTGGATACATCCCTCTCACACACAGCTATGCACATGCATATACACATTCATACATACTCATTTTTACTCAAAGGTGAATGTAATGCGTTGCTCGGAGATAGTCTAGGAGCACAGGATGGCTTTGAACTTGTGATCCTCTTGCTTTAGCCTCTCAAACCATGGGCCATCACGTCTGGCTCGACACATGTTGTTTTGTGCCTTGCATTTCACAACAAATCATTTATTCGTGGGATCCTTCCACCCTGGACACACAGATTACCTTCCTTTAAAGTCTGGTTGCATCATACTGTTTCGCAGCCACCCGGAATTCACTGAGCTAATGCCTAACCAGGAACATCTAAGCAGCCGCCATCCTCCGCTTTAATGAGGCGTAGCTGGGGCACAAAGGACTGGGCTTGGCAAGGCCGACAGGTGCACACAGTCACACAACCATCACTGCAACCAAAACAGGCAACAAATGGATCCTCCCGGAACTTCCTTGTGCTCCCTGTCATTACCTCTGTCACCTCCTTGCTCCCCATCTCCCCGGGCAGTAACTGACTTCACTCACTTTTGGCCAATTTGCATTGCAAAGAATTTTCTCAAAGTGGACGGAGGAAGGACAGGCTCTCCTTTGGTCAGGTCTGGCTCCTGGCTGCCCGTGTCAAGTGTGGTCATTTTTCTGTTCTGGGCAGTGCTGCATTTCTACCTAAGCATGCCGCAGAGCATGTATAGAGCCATCAGTTAGTTATGGGGCGTCGGGGTTGTTTCCAACTCTGAACAATTACAACCCAAGCTGATGTGGACATTAGTGCAGAAGTCTTCATGTGGTGGATGCTTCTGATGCTCTCAACCCAACACTCAGACAGTCTCAGACAGTCTACAGTAGGCCTGATTCTGAGACTGAAGGATTCGTATCTCCCAACAGTTTTCTCTGGCTTAGGTTATTGTGTAGGCTTCTGTATTGTGGGTACAAAACCTTATATTTCTGTTTTGAAAATAACATTTCCAAAAAAAAAAAAAAAGAAAGAAAGAAAATAACATTTCCAAGCTAGGCATTGGTGGCACACACCTTTAATCCCAGCACTCGGGAGGCAGAGGCAGGCGAATCTCTGTGACCAGCCTGGTCTGGTCTACAAGAGCTAGCTCCAGGACAGGCTCCAAAGCTACAGAGAGAAACCCTGTCTTGAAAATCCAAAATGAATGAATGAATGACATTTCCTAGTTTGACACTGGTTTTTTCACACCTGTTAAACCAAGGGCAGTTTTTCCTGTTTTCTTCTAGGACTTCTATAGTTTCAGGTTATATATATTTAAGGCATAAAACTGATTATAAATGAATTTTTGTATGTAGCATGACATACAGGTCATTTGAAATATGAGAGTGTATGCGTGCGTGCGTGCGTGCGTGTGTGTGTGTGTGTGTGTATGTGTGTGTGTGTGTACATGCACATGCCTGAGTGCAGGTTTGCATGCATGCATGCATACCACACCAGGGAGGTCAGAGATAACTTGCAGCAGTCATTTCTGTCACTCTGTCATGTGGTTTCCAGGAACTGAACTCAGGTTGTAAATGTTGGTAGCGCTCTTCACTGCGCCATCTTGCCAAGTCAGAGTTTATTTCCTGTGTTTGTCTATCCAGCTGGCACACACACCATCATCTTGAAAAGAGCGATTCCTTTCTCTGAGTTATCTCTACATGCTTGTGGGAAATTCTTGATTCCTCCTCACACATTTGTGGAGAACTGATTGACTGCCTCCAAATGTCTGTTTTGGATCTGATCATGATTCACAGACTTAAAAAATTTTTAATTAAATTTATTCACTTATTTTACACCCTGACCTTTCTGTTCAGAAAGGGACAGGTCTCCCATGGGGGTCAGCAAAGCATGGCGTATCAAGTTGAGGTAGGACTAAACTCCGTCCCTTGTATTAAGGCTGGGCAAGGCAGCCCAGTATGAGGAATTGGTTCCCCAAAGCCAGTCCCAGCCTTAGGGGCAGGCCCTGACCCCACTGTTAGAAGTTCCATAACGAGACCAAGCTACACAACTGTCACACATTGGTAGGTCAGCTCCTTAGCTACCAGTCAAGTGTCTGTGAGCTCCTACGAGCCCAGGTTAGTTGTCTCTGTGGGTTCCCTTGTGACGACCTTGGCCCTCCTGGCTCGTACAATCTTCCCTCCCTTTCTTCAACAGGGTCCCCAGAGCTTGGACCAGCACAAGGCTGTGGATCTCTGCATCCACACCCATCAGTTACTCACAGACCTTTCTAATGCTGCTTCTCTTACTACACTGTCATGGTTAGTACTGCTCTGTAAGTCTAAAAGTCAGGCAACACTCTCTAACTACATTCTCTGTCAGTTATGTTTGTCCCTTCAGGGCTTCGGTAGTTCCCTATAAATTTTAGAATAGCCTTTCTTTTTTTTTTTTGAGACAGGGTTTCTCTGTATTGTTTTGGAAGTTGTCCTGGAAGTTACTCTGTAGACCAGGCTGGCCTTGAACTCACAGAGATCCACCTGCCTCCGCCTCCCAAGTACTGGGATTAAAGGCGTGCGCCACCACTGCCCCGCCAGTCTCCTTTCTTAAAGCAATGCTCAACTAAGTATTTCTTCTGGATCCCACCTAATTTTCCCTGTAGGACGGCGCTTCTCAACCTTCCTAAGGCCGTCAGCCTTTTCATACAGCTCCTCTTGTTGTGGTGACCCCCAGGCATAATGTTATTTCCATTGCTACTTCATAGCTGCAATTTTGCTACTGTTGTGACTCGTGCTGTAAATATTGTTTGGAGACAGATTTGTCAGAGGGGTCTCGACCCCCAGGTTGAGAACCACTGCAATAGTCTTACTAGTAAGAAGATTTTGCTGTGGAATTCAGTGATGCATAGTCTGTAATATCCATTTTTAACATGTGCACCTTCAAGTTCTTTTATTTCTCTTTAAAAATATTTTTATTTCATGTTCACTCATGTTTTGCCTGTATGCATGTCTGGGAAGGCGTCAGATCATGTGAAACTGGAGTTACAGGCGGTTATGAGTGGCCATGTGCGTGCTGGGAAGTAAACCCAGGTCCTCTGGAAGAACAGACAGTGCTCTTAACCTCTTAGTCATCCCTCCAGCCCCTACCTTCAAGTTTTATTATATTACTTCATGTATAGTTCAGCAGCCTTACAATAGCCCGTTTCTGATCTCCCAGACTCAGTCACTTGTTTACTTTTGTGACCACCTGGATAGCTGGCCTTGAACTCCTGATCTTCTTGAACTCACTTCCCAAATTCTGGGATTATAGGCATACACTACCACACTGGGCTAAATTCTTTAACTTGCTATTGTCATGTCAAAGGATGGTGCGTTTTAATTATAAATGTTTTAACATCTATATGCTTACTGATGACTGGTGTTGCCTGTTCTGGAACTATCTGCTTATGTCCTTTGACTATGTATAAAATTGGCTTGTCGTGTCTGAACTGCTTTCTAAGGTTTATAAAGGAAATGAACACTGCCACATGAATCCCAGTCCCCTGCTTCTCTCCAGTCGATAGCTGGTCTTGTGGCTCTTCTTCAGGGTGTTGGGTTTTGGAATGAATAAATTTAAGATGTTTGCAGTGTCCTTCCCTTTCTGTATGGTTTCTTGGCGTCCCACAGCTTAGATGTACACATGTGTATGAACCAACAGGGGTTTATTCCCTAAATTACACTCACGTAGTCTTACTCTTTGTTCGTTTTTCCTATCAACAGGAATCAACAGTGCTGCTACACTGCATTCAGGAGACAACGAGAATCTGCAGTATCTCTGATGGGCTTCGGATTTACAAGACAAGGACCACCGCAGTTACTGCACTGAAGAGGAGCACCACACAGCACTCTAGGGACACGCAGCCCTTCTTCTCAGGTGGCCCTGTGTCTGCAGTCTGATGGGAAGCGGAGGCAGTGTGTGGAGGGAAGAAATGACCGTTATTAGACCGGATGGCTGACTGGGCTCCCTGAACACTTACGTTTCCTTGGATGACCACCACTCACATACCGAGAACAGACTTTCTACTCATACTGTTGCTTGGTTGTTTTTGATTACTTCTGTTTACCCAAGGTTGGGGGGGGGGCATGTGTTGTAAGCTTTCCACACTGCTAAGTAAGCTATACTGAGCTTAAGTGCGTGTTGCTGAGGGCAGAAAACCTCTACAGAAACCACCTCAAGTGAGGAGGTCAGACTCCCGGGGGAAAGTGTGCCCATCACTGCATTTGTCATCAGCAACCCTGGAGTGAACAGAGACAGCAAGGAAGGGAAGTGAACCCCGCAGTTGAGCCTGAAGGGCCCCCGTCCCAGGGAAAATGCGGCTTAGCACAGTAAAAATGACTAAACTGCCACAGACCCTAAACATGCGCCTCAACGCATCCTGAGGCCAGTGGCTCTCACCCTTTCTAATGCTGTGGCCTTTTAGTACAGTTCCTCATGCTGTGTGACCCCAGCCACAACATTATTTCCGTTGCTAGCTTATCACTCGAATTTTGCTACTGAACTGTAATATAAATAAGGATCTGATATGCAAGACGCCTGATATGTGACCCTCGTGAAAGGGGCATTTGATCCCCAAAGGGTTGAGACTCACAGGTGGAGAGCTGCTGCCTTAGGCCTATGGAACGTCCAGAGTGGGTCTGCAATATACACCGAGAAAGGAGACAGAGAGCCAACATTTGTTACTATGTGGCCCAGCGCTGTGTTAGCAAGCGCCTCTCAAGCGTTCGCTGAGCTTTGGCATGTCCACAAAGAAGTTTTATTCCTTCATTTTATAGATGGGAGCACTGAGCCTTTTGACCTGCGAAATGACTTACCTAACACATGGAAGCAAAGTGATGTGAAAACAGGTCTAGTGAAGATGCCACACGGGGTCACATGATTGAATGTGGGGCTACTGAACCAACTGGCATCAGTGACACACATCCGAACATCCAGTGACCACCGGTTCGTCAAAATGAAACGTAGTGACTTTAAAGGGTTTCCTGGGACTTGACAGCAGCCTAGGTTCTAAACCCGCAACGCGTGACCTCTGTGCTGTACAGGCTGTTGCTGTGTAGTGACAATGAACGCGGCCCGCAACACTTCAATGCACACACAACAGGACCGTATGGTAGCAACTGCAGCTTTTCTGCTCTTACAGGAAACAATGGTTTAACTACTGAAAACAAAGGCTTTTCCTATTTTCCCACTGCCATTCCTCCGCAGATGAGTATCAAATTAGCGTTCTTCAGATTAGATTTTGTTGGAATGTCTGATTCAGCTCTGAAAACCGCTGAAGGCACTCCACGCTCAGTCAAGATCTCATTCTTTATGTAAAAGTAAACAAGTGCACCCCCCTGGTTAGTATGCAAATATACCTTCATCTTTAATAAAGCATTAAAATTATATATGTACTGAAGAAGTAAAAAATAAACCTGCTTTTGATTTACAACCTGTAAATGATTTGTATGCCTATTTTACATATCTATATCATACCTGGTCTCGAATTAGTTTCTCAAGAGGAGCCTTGAGTGGAAAATGCTCAGGCAGCCTTGGTCTGTGACTCACAACTCAGCCCCCGACTATGCTACCCCAGTTCATTTCATCTTTGAGCGCTGGAGAGGACGTTGTCTCACGGTGACGGCAGGTTCCGGCCTTGGAGGAAGAGGAAAAGCCCGAGGCCTCGTAGCCCCTTCTGATTCTAGAGCTCTGCCACCAGGAGACTCACATTCCCTAGTCCTCCCCAGTGCCACCCATCCCTTAGTCCTTGAATGGCACACGTGACATTCCTTCCCTCTGCAACCCCCCCACACAGGAAACGAGAGAGTAAAGAAAGACTCTAGTCACACGAGAAAAGCCGGAGATGAGGCCTTCTGCAGGCCGTAGCTCAGGCAGCCTCCTGTGCCCATGCTTGACTCCTTCCTGAAGCCCTCGATCAGGGGCTGGTCACTTTTTTAGGCCCTCTTTACCCTCTCTGGGCCGAGCCGCTCCCTGCCTTCGTACATTTCTGCTGCAACAGGCTTGTCATCCTTTGCACCTCCCCATCTGGACCCCCAGAGCCTCGGTTGCCCATTGTGCCACCAACAACTGGCAGCTGGGTTGCTCAGCAATGGCATCCAACAGATGCAGCCCAGCTCTGGCGAAAGTCTGCAGTCCAGACACAGCATTTGCCATGGAAAAAGATTCTCATGCCCAGGGTCACCGACCGCGCTTCTAGAGTTGGGAAGAAGAGAACGGGCAGCCACCACCTGCCCTTGGTTGTTTCCGGGGAGTGGTCCTGAGTCTAGGAAGGAGATTGCAAGCCTAAAGAGCACGTTCCTGACTTATGGGCTTTGCAAGAGCTTCTAACGGTGGCGAGGAATGGCCGCTGCTCTCAATCCACTAAGGCATTAGAGACTTTGCTTCTGGTTGCTATATGATTTTGAACAAATGACCACCTTCATCCACGCAACTCCCATCTCTGCATGTTTCCGCCTTATTTGATTACCAGTCTTTGAAGACCACAAGCTATTCTCACTTTCCATTATCTCAAGTCACCGCCCTGCCATCCCTGGGCGGCCTGTAGTTGCTCACTCTGGGGGCCCAGGAGGACTTGGGGGGGGGTTGGAAGCTACAGGGAAGAAAGCATCAGGAGTGCGCACTGCCGTTTGACATTTGATGGTGGCCGGCGTCTCACCGCCACCACGTGACTTCCTCCGACTCGTCAGTCTACTCTGCGAAGCCAATTTCTCCTGCCTGCCGAGCAAGGAAAAGCTCTGATTTTACAGTCCCCTGTGCCACCACGCTTTGTCCGCGGAGGAAGGCGGCGCTCAGGGGAACTCTCGAGGCTAGTGTGAGAGCTGAGAGCGGCGTGCGCATGCGCTCACGTGTGACGAGACGGCTCTTCCATTTGTGTGGTGCTGGGGATCAGGCAAGAGCAGCGGCTGGTGAGGCTGAACTGTCACCGAAGGCTCAGACCAGGCACACGTGCTCCTCTTTGGGGCTTTACACCTGTAGCTACTAGGGTAACAGAGGACTGCACTCCCAGAACTCAGGATGCTGAGGCGGGGGGATCACTAGTTTGAAGCGCACCCTGGACTACACGGTGAGACCCTGTTATACCCTAAAAAGGAAAACAACTGGAGCTCAAGGTAGAGGTCAGTGGCAAACCCTGGCCTGGGTTCCATCACTAGTACCCTGCCCACCAAAAAGAGGAGGAAAATGGAAAACTAGGATAACTCTGAAATCCTCAAATGAACCAATGACTATGTTTTTCCCCCTGTAACTGACATGTTTTTTCCTATCAGAGCTCACTTTCCCAACCATGCAGTGCTTGGGTCCACCTCTCTCCATGTCCTGGCTGCATCTGCCTTCCTACAGCTACTTAGACATCAAGCTCAGTGCAGCCCCAGGGCCTTTGCACACGCTTCACCCTTCCCTTGCTGAGCTCTTGGCATTCTCTTCATGCTGCTCTGCTCTGGATCAGCTGGAAGGTCACTTTCCTCACACCCTTTACACACACACACACACACACACACACACACACACACACACGCACGCGCGTGCACGCACACGCACGCGCACGCGCACGCACGCACACGCACGCGCACGCACGCACGCACGCACGGCAGTCTCTAGACTGTCTCACCGCACGTGGCCACTGGGAGGAAAGCTATTCCATCCTCCTCGCACTGAAAGCCGTCCTCTCGCCGTTGCCCTGCCCGCATACCCTCTCCCACCCCAAGCTGTCACTCGTGTGAGGCTGGCACTACGGCTGCAGCAGGGATTTGTAAGAGATTTCCATTAGCCTCCAGGTAGTTCAAGACACAGCCACAAAGCCCGCACATCTGCAACGACCTTCTTATTATTAGTCAGAGTTCTCTAAAGGAATACAACTGAAACCATCAACTCGTACAATGCGTCTACTTCAGCCCAGCTCCCAACACGGAACAAGCACATCTTTGGAAAAGCATGGGGCACAGATGTGAGTGTTTATTAGACATTTTAGAAAGTGGATTACTCCTGAGGTTTTATCCCTTCCCACAATCTTATTTTCACCATCATAACCATTTCTTTCTATTTTACCACTCGGGTTCCCATGAATGATTCCAAATTTCTTAACTTCCAAGTAACACATTCAGCTCTTTGGACGGTTTCCAAAGCAGGCGGGGAACTCCCTCAAGACTGCAGCTGACAACCCCTTAACCAGGAAAAGATGAAGAATGCTAATCACCAGAAAAGCTGCAGTTTACAGGAAAGAAAGGGGAAGCGCTGACATGTTGCCCAACACCCCTGGCTACGGCAGGGCTTAGTAATGGAATGGCTCACCCATGCTGACAACTTAATCTCGAATCCCTGGTGACATCACAAACTGTGTGCAGCGACTTCTGTTTTAAAGGTTAATTTTAATTATCTGCACGTCTGAGAGCTGATGCCAGGGGCGTCCAGAAGAGGGTGTCAGATCCCCTGGGACTGGAGTTACAGGGTTGTGAGCTGCCTAACACGGGTGCTGGGAACTGAACTTGGTTGGGTCCTCTGTGAGAGTAGTATGTGCTCTTAACTTGAATCTCTTTAGTCCCAAACTGATGTCTTCATTGTCTATGGGTTTTTCAAAGACTAAGGTGATGGTAAGACACCTTTCTTTGAAGTTTTTTTTCTTGGGGGGGGGCTTCTCGAGACAGAGTTTCTCTGTGACTTTGGAGGCTGTCCTGGAACTAGGTCTTGTAGACCAGGCTGGTCTCAAACTCAACAGTGATCCACTTGCCTCTACCTGCTGAGTGCTGGGATTAAAGGCATATGCCTGGCTCTTTGAAGATTTTTAAAGGAGAAATGAAACATCAAACGGTTTGGGCTTTTATTTCCAGACTTCGGAAAGATTCTGGATTTCATTTTAATTTCTCTTTCCTTTTTTCCCTCCCTCCCTCCCTCCCTCCTTCGTTCTCTTTCTATATACAGGGTCTTACCATGTAACTCTGGCTGTCCTGGAACTCCTTATGTAGACCAGGCTGGTCTGGGACTCACAGAACTCTACCTGCTTCTGCCTTCCCAATGTTGGGATTAAAGGTGTGAGTTTGTAGCCAGGCGTTGGTGGCACTCAGGAGGCAGAGGCAGGTGGATCTCTATGAGTTTTAGGCCAGCCTGGTCTATAAAGTGAGTTCCAGGACATCCAGGGCTACAGAGAGAAACCCTGTTTCTAAAACTCAAACTCCCCCCTTCCCCCAAAAAAGGTGTGACTGGTCACACATGGCCATGGGCCTTACTTTTTCACTTATAACGTATTATGTAGATGTGTACACGCTCATGTGCTGGTACACATTTATGTGAGGGTAACGTGTACATGTGTGTGGAGGCCAGAAAACGAAGGAGGTCTGATTTTCTCAGCCGTAGGGCAGCCTGGCTGTCGAACTTGGAGGCTCAGGTCCCCACCTCTCCAGTCCCGGGACCCCGAGCCTGACCTACCACATTTGACTTCTTCTAGACGGCAGCTGGAGACCAGGCACCGGTCCCTGCATTTGCCTCGGGAGAACTGTCCTGAGCTCTCCGCCCACCCCTGCCTGGGTTGTAAGTAACCAATGAAATGAGCTAAAGGAATTGTTGTCTGGTGTCTGATGCCACCCAGCACTGAGGACAGGAATGTCCTTAGCTGGCAATGGCTCGGTGGAGGAAAGGAATTGGCTGCGGCTGCTGCTGCTGGGAATCAGATCCAAGTCCTCTGCCAGGGGACAAAAAGAAATGCCTCAGTGGTCCCCGGAACCCGCCTTTCCCCATGACACAAGGACAGCATGGAGGCCGTAAGCAGGACAGCTGGCTGTCCTCCATCAGAATCAGCCCAGTCTCCATTGCAGGGATTACTCTAACAAGGTGAGTGACAGCACTGGGTTTCCCCTGTGGTCAGTATGAAGCCATCAGGAAGCCATGTCCTTTATTGTGTTTTATTACGAGTGATTGCAATAAGGGATTGCATAAACATGCCAGGTTAATGGTTATATTGCAATCCAGCAGTAGCTATGATGCAGATATTCAGTGCCTTAGTAAAGGAACAGGAAATTTTAAGAAGTGGGCTGCAGGCGGCCCAAGTGAGCCGCAGTGAGTCATGCCCAGAGCCGGCCCGAGCCTTCACTAAGATGGACTCTCAAGAACCCTGGCAAGGAGAGGGGATGAAACTTACAGGGTTACACTAGTGAGGAGCCGCACAGAACAAAAACCTATGACACCAGTTTTATTCAGAAAACTACCGAATATCCAAAATGCACAGGCGTACTTGCATTGTCCCCGACAGCCACGGCCTCCCTTACTGGGCACCCTCATCCGTCAGGCACTGCTCCAAACATTAGCCACATATGATTTCTGTTAGCCCCGTGACAATCCTGTAATGCCTCAATTCTCATTTCAGGGATAAGAAGATGGAGGAGAGGAAAAGGTTACATAGCTGGCCGCCTCTCACAGTTGGTGGGCTGGAGAAGGAACTAACTCCCTGCTCTCCCACCGCAGGCTGAGTGACGTGTCCTCTCTGAGTGACATTTCGGGGCTCTGTCCCAAGTACTCTGCAGGGTCCTACCCAAAGGGTGCTCGTGGTTTTCTGATGTTTCACGCTATTAATTACACAAGTGATTAGTTTCCCAACAGAAAGATACCATCTCCTGTTTCTGTTTAATCGCACGGTTCACGCAAGTCTACTTAAATTCATGGCAGAGATGAAATGGAAGCGGCCCCCCAGCCTGCACGGTTACGGTCTTTCTGCGGTTCTCACAGGAGAGAGATTCTGAGGAATCCCTGAGCTGCAGACTGCTGCTTCTTGTTTTGACAGTCCAATCTTATTAGATCATGTTGTAGCACAATGCGGGCCTTGCTCAACACTCTGAAATTCAGACCTACCAGAGCTATGAACAACTTTCTGATTGAGAAGTCCACGACCTCATGTGAAACGGGAGTCACTGGGAATTGGGGGAAAGGAACAAAACCCCTGCTATGGTAAAGTGAAATATGGCAGCAGTGGAAAGCCCTGATGCAGAGCCCCAGAAGTGTGAGGAGCCTCTCTCTGATGCCAGTGCTGTTTTCTCGTGGTCACGACTGTGTGACCGCGTCGTCCTCCAAGGATTCCATGTGCTGGCCTCCGGTCAATAGTGTTCAGATTGCTCTCAAGGGGTTGGCAGGCAGCCAGAGGACAAAGAAGTCTAGGGAAAGGGCAGGCTTTGCCCACTGAGGCTAGGCAGCCTGAATGGAACCAAGAGGGGGTGCTGGCTATGCGACCAGTAAGAACCGGGTGGGAGCAAGTGGCTTACTGAGACAGTGATTTGCAAAGACTTGTTCCCATTACCTTTGTGCTGGGTGGCCTCATGACTCAGTTCTCAAGCCCATGGAAACGAAACGGGTACCTCGTTTCCCCTCCTCCTCCCCCATATCCAGCCTTAACCTCAGATCTATCAGCAGCCAAAGGTAGATGGATAGTTAAGGACAGAGGGTCAAAAGCTGGGTTGCTGCTTAGCCTGTATAGCAGGTAGGAACCAGAGGAGCATAAAATGCTACCACGAAAAGGTCAAAGGGAAAGCACTGTGACACAGAAATGCCACCAGGTAGGGACCATTTTCAACTGGGCGACTTTATAAAGGTACCGTCCAAAGAATGTTTCACTTAGGAGTTTTCACCTTCAACTGAACCGAAGCCCTGGGACTCCGCATTCGACACCCTGTTAAAATTAGGTCAGGGGAGTGATGAGAACAATTTTTGCTTCTCACTTGGGATTGTATTATAGAGAAATGGCACAGGGCCCGCCCCGTAGGAACACTGATAACCCTGCATACAGGAAGCGGGTCAGGCTGACGCTACCTCAAGGTAGAAGGGCTGATGAGGGCCGAACCACGCAGCTTCTACACGGCCAGCCTGTGTTGTCAGATGGCACCGAGAAAAGCCGGAAACGCTGATGCGAAATCTTCCGACTGGTGTATTGGTAACCAACTGATCCATGTGTGTATAACTGCCCCGGCCAACCCAAACACATCTGTGGCTGGACAGAACCCCGAGAGCTGGTGTCTGACCTCGGTGACCACAGTGATGGCTCTTAATCCTTACGCCACTGAGGAGAAACAGGCGCTGGCTTGACCGTTTTGTCAAAAGACTCTTTGTAACTCTACTCCGTGGGACTGTCCAAGAAGGTGACGGGCCTCTTTCACTGACAGTGTCAAGGCCCGTGACTGCTGTCAGAGAGAGGCACTCTGAGACCTTTGGGGGTTTAGGGAAGTGTCAGGCAGGAAGATGAGGTGTTTGGTGACTACTTATTTCAAACGGCAGGGTTTGTTCCTTGCTGCTACGACTGCCAAATGAGCCCAAGAAACGTGTCGCATGGGGCTGTCACCTGGCAGCTCAACAGATCTGCAGGAAATTTCATTCAGCGGCTGAGAGCACACTGCATTCCCCTGTGACATGACATACCGTATGAAACAGAGACCAGGCCGCGGCTGGCTGTTTGCTTGCCTGCCCATCGTGCCTATGATAAGCCAGGAATCTTGCTACCGCCATGCTTTCAAAGCCTTCTCTCTTGGCTGTCGGACTCCGTTTTAGAAAGAGACGATTTTCTGTCTGTATATGTGCCTGCATGGGTGCACCCAGGTGCCTGCGGAGGCCAGAGAAGGGCGTCACGTGTCCTGGGGCTGGAGTTACAGGCAGGCGGCTGAAAGCCATCTGATGTCAGTGCTGGAAGCTGAACTCAGCTTTCTGCAAGAACAGCAGCAGCAAATGCTCTGAACTGCTGAGCTGTCTCTTCAGTCCCCGAGACTGCAGGCTTCGAAACAGACCATACAGCGTGGGGCTGGAGGGAAGGGGTTTCTAAGCCTTTGCTTGAGTGTGTGTGTGTGGGGGGTATTGCCACAGAGCTCAAGCTGGCCTATAATCCACCGTCCTCCTGACTCGGCTGCTAGGGTGCTGTGATGATCACAGGTGTGTGTCACCACAGCGGGCTGGAGATTCTGCCTCTGACTTGGAGGTGACAGACTAGGTCTATGAAGTGAGCTGACCTGGAGGGAGTGGCAGCTTTGCTAAGCCCGTGCTCCTGTGTATGCCAAGGGTGGTTATCAGTCCTGACCAGACCTACAGACTGTACGTGCTATTAGTAGCCTCACTCACAGATGTGGCGGCTGATACACAGAGGTTAAGGATGTTCCCAGAGTCACTCGGGGGATTAACACAAGAACCCAAGCCTGGATACTCTGGCCCCAGGGCCTCGGCTCTTTTACGAATTTGTTGAGATTTATTCTCTTTATGTGTATGTTTGCCTATGTGAATTTATGCGCACCATGTACAGGCAGGAGTTCGTGGTGGTCAGAAGAAAGCTTCCCGTCTCCTGAAACGGGGGTTAGCAGGTGGCTGGGAACCTTTGCATTGGTGCTAGGAACTGAACCAGGGTCCCCCCAAAGAACAGTAAGCTCTCTTTGTTAGTATTCAGACATCTGCATGGGCCTGCCCTTGGGGTTCTGACAGGATGCGCCCTCAGCCGCAGCCATGAAGGCACCTCCCGTGCACACTCACTAGGCTCCCCTTTAGAAGGACCCTGCCCACCTCCCATCTTTCTCCTTTCTCTCTCCCTCCCTCTCTCCTCCACCACGCTTGTCCACAGGGACCAGCCTCTGCCTTCTCTCTCCTCTCCCAGTAAACCTCCTGGGTGAGCCCTGTTGTACAGTGTCACCTCTCTTTTCAGCCGCCTGGGTCTGTGTTAACAAGAGTGCCTATGAAGGTAGAGGGTAGGACCCAAGATTTAGGCTGCTGACTGTAAACTGAAGGCCTGGGACTTTTCTGCTTTGATGCTTGCTGGGGAAGAGACGTGCTCTTTCCGGTGTACATGGGTCTCATGGGTGATACATTCAGGAAGAAGATGGAAGAAATTTCAGTGTACTCATTTGACTCAGACGCATGTGGAAGAGACTTTCAGTGGGACTCTGGGGTCCCAGGGGGGGAAGTGGAGGGGAAAGAGAGGGGAGGCAGAAAAGGGCTGTTTCCTTAAAAAGGGAAACACTGTCTAATTTCTTGGCTTTCTCCCTCCAGCCTAGCTTTGGGATCAAACTTAGGCAGGCCCCGGTAAGGACATCCATGCTAACACTGGATGCTGTCACTGAGGATGCTGTGAGGACGTCCACGCTAACACTGGGTGCCGTGACTGATGATGCCATGTCAGAGCTGTCTAGTGACTTCTCTATTTATGACTCCCCGCTACTCTAGTTGTTTTGAGAGGGCAGGAATTAAACTCTAACAACAATAGCACAACGAATACTCAATACCGTGCTGATGAAAAGTCTACACATTGCTCATTGACATATGTGCTCTTAAAGTCCAAAACTAGGTGAGCACACCCCTTCACTTACTTAGGAACTGTTTCTTCTTAATGGGCCACCCGTTGAGGCCTTCTCAGTAACCTCATGCATCCCCCAGGCACAGGCCCCCATCTCCCCCCAGCTCTCTCCAGAGCTACATGTCTGATTATCCAGCTGCCTTCAAGATACCTCAGCCCCAGACAGGCATTTCCAGCTAAGCTTCTGCTCAGGGCGGTAGCTCACACCTGCCATCCCAGCACTCGGGAGGCTGACGTGGGAGACCCTTTGTGAGTTTGAGGCCAGACTGGGCTACTCAAGTTCCAGGACAGCCTGAACTACAGAGTGAGCTTACTTAAAGTGGTTTAAAGGCCAGCGTTGCTGTCACATACCTCCAGTCCTAGGGAGACACTGGTTTCCCATGTGGCTTTGGGGACCCCTGAATTTACATTTCTATAACACTAAAATGGCAGTGATGCTGCTAGCCCCTGCTGACCTGTCACGATGACTAAATGAGTAGTGTATTACGTTCTGTAGCTCAGTGCCAGGCTTAGAATCTCTGCCTGTGCTACAACAGGAGCTGGTGTTATCCTCTGCCTCAGTCAGACCATCTCTTGTATCATTCCACCCACTGAACTGGAGAGCTCAAAGCCTCCCCACACCTCCAACCAAGTAGTCTCTATGTCCTGGCCACTGTACTTTTAAAAACTGCCAAGCCTTGGCACAGCAAAAACGGTTTAGCAGGTAAAGGTGCTTGCCCTCAAACTTGATAACCTGAGTCTGACGCATGGTGGAAGGGGAGAGCCAAGTCTTGCAAGTTGTCCTCTGACTTCCATGCTTACCATGGTCAATTTCTTTCTCTCAGGCTCTCATCTTTGCCTGTATTTCCTGATTCCAGTTTGCTATAGCTTAGCTCAGACATCAAAGGGACACAAAAGTAATTTTTACATGCCGCGCGCGCGCGCGTGCGCGTGTGTGTGTGTGTGTGTGTGTGTGTGTGTGTGTGTGTGTGTGTATGTAGGGGCTAGAGGTTGGCACTGGGTATCTTCCTCAATCCTTCTCCACTGTTATTTTTTTTCTAAGACATCAAATTCTCATCAAGTCAGGCGCTTATCAACTGGGCTAGACTGGCTGGCCAGCAAGCCCCAGAGAAGTTCCCGTCTGTACCCCTCAGCCCTGGGATTACAGACACATGCCACCATGCCTGATTTTTTTTTTCAATACGGGTGCAAAGGATCTGAACACAAAGTGCATACATAGCAAGCACTTTATTGTAACACGGGGGGGAAAAAAAGAAAGACCCAGAGACAGATACTGGGGTTCAAGGTGAAGATCAGGAAAGCAAAGCAGCCAAGCTATCAGAGAGCTCTCACCTCTAACAGGCTGGGGCGTCCCTATCCTCCATGTGGCTGGAGAGTAAATGTCTGATACTGAGACCTTGCTCCTGTCTTATAAACCTCCCTAATGCTGGGATTAAAGGCGTGTGATCTGACACGCTCTTAGACTGATTCAATCTCGTGTATCCCTGGGTGGCCTTGAACTCAGAGAGATCAGTCTACCTCTTGATCTTGATTAAGGATTAATCTTAATTAATTTTAATCTAGGATTAAAGGCGTGTACTATCACTTCCTAGCTTCTGGCTGTTGGGATTACAGGTGTGTGCCTGGCTTCTAAGGCTGACTTTGCTTTCTGAATCCTCAGGCAAACTTTAGCAAATCATCAATAACATTATCACTACACTTTATAACTGAGACACCTCTGTAGCCCCCAAAGTCATCTCTTCTAAAACCACATGGGACATGCCATTCCTCTATTTAAAAACTGTCCTAAAGTCCACATCATACTCACTGGGAGGGGATGGACAGCCATGGACATTATCGCTATGTGCTAAATGCCAGGATCTTTACTCTTCATTTGAACAGCACAGTCTCAATTATTCAGATACTGGCATTTACAAACAGGGCTGACTCTGCCCTGTACATCTACCAGTATAATGAATCTGTATCTCTTTTACAGCACGGATTCTAAAGGCAAGGAGCACAGTGAAAAACTCATAGACGTCAACGGCAGACTGACCATTTAGCAAGGCCAAGCACAGCTGTCCTTGCTTTCAGCGATGGAAAGAATGTCGCTCCTCTGCCCACAGAAGACACAGCCTCCTGGGGCTATGCTGTATGAAAACCGTGCCTTTAAACACTAGCTACAATGAGATCTTACCCCAGGAGACAGGAGGAAGTGATGTGGAGTGAGATCAACCCAGGGGGACAGGAGACTGGCCTCTTCCACCTAATGCTCCGGAAGGGAACACAGGCAGAAATATCCCCACCATTTCCATGTATTTCTGCTTTACTCGTTTCTTTTTTTGCTGGGTGAATCAGTGCAGACTGATTCTGTGTACAGCCGCTGGACTCAGGACACAGCTCAGCACTAAACCGTGAGTTTATAAGTTACCTGCGTCTTCTGCACGGTGGGGGGGGGGCTCGTCTGCACAGTCGGGGGAGGGGAGGTACAGTGGTCACCTGTGTTTGCACCGTTGGTGGCCAGCACTGTGCTCTGCAGATAAAGACTGCTATACCCCTGCCCCTTCCTTTTTGTTTTCTTTTTTTTTTTTTAACAGCTCAGTGGTCTTCAAAGGTCTCACGAATTTCAAGGCAGGGAGTACGAATGAAGACTCTCTGGTAGGTCTTAACTTCGTCCTGCAAACTAAGCTGGCTTATTTCAATAGGCCTCTGCCTGTCCTTCTCATTCTGCCTGGAGGTTTGCTCTTGAACAGGCAACTTGACTTTGGGGGTGTCCATTCGGCCTAGAGTAACCTCCTGCAGAGCACGGAGTCTGCCAGTTGTCACAGGCTCAAATGCAGGGTCATGGGTCGCCGCATCTGATCTGAAAGCTGGCCCTGGTCTAGCCAGGAGCAGGAAACCGAATCTCTGACCTTTCAGCTTTTGCACCTGCCCTCAACAAGCACTCGGCAATGCTGGGGTCTTTAAAGGGGGAAAGGGTACAGTAGGTACAGTAAGCACAGTCAAGGCTTCTTCCTCTGGAGGGGCCAGGCATGGGGCAGGGAAGCTCAGCCTGGACTGTGCACTTGCTTGGTGCTCCAGGGAAGCAGCCCGAGTAGCGAGCATCGTGAGCTCAGATTCTTTGGTTCCGGTTCTTCTGGAAGCAAAGGTACCACAACTGCTCCCTAGCTGCTGAGCAAGGGGCTGACACAGAAGTCATGTGCGGTCCAAAGTCGATCCTGCTGCTCCCAATACTGGGGCATGCGCATCCCTCTAACCAGCCGCATTAGACAGTCACAGAGCCCTGGTCTCACCCACAGCCTCTGCCAGTGCCTCTGTTGCCTCCCTGGAGACAGTGTCACTTGCTTTACAGCGAGGCTTTATTTTGCTGATCTGGATTAAAGCAGAAAACCCAGGTCGGAATCTTAACGTGTGTAGCCTAGGAGCTCATAATCCATCAGTAGTTGTTTTCAACGGGCTTGTGCCATCTGGTGCTCTGCTCGAATCTCTTTCCCTCTCCTCTGCCTTCCCAGGGGACTTCATCAGCACTCACTAAATGTGCCAGGCGGACTCCCGCAGCACAGCGTGGACTCGTGTGAACTGGCCGCTGACTTTATCCCAGGGGCTGGGAACAGTCTGGCTCAGAGCTAAACAGCTAACAAATCATTTTGCCACCAGGAGTGAGTTTTCTCAGGGTCGGCCGCCTCCACCCCATGTCCACAGGGTAGTGTGGCATAGTAAGGCGCTATTATTATTCCTTGTCTTGAGAAGAAAGCCAAGTAGAGAGAGGTTACTCTGCTAAAGGGCACTGAAGTGACACCAGGAGCCACTGGCTTAGTGGCATCAATCCCGATGACATTGGAGATATGGCTGACTGCGGCTGGTGGCCCTGGCTTCTCTTGGAGGTGATGAACTGTGGGGGCCTCTTCCCAGTGGTCCTAAATGCTGAGGGTCTAGCATGCTCCAGACAAGGCGGCAAGTCCCGAGTATCTTATTTCGTTGAAATCATACAAGCCCATCTAATCACTGAAAACCATCAGCAATGTTAAGACCTGACGGCAGTGTGTCACATGAGACACACGTGGAGCTGAGGTGACACTGGGAAGGAGATATTTACAGACTGTACGAGAGTGACAAGTTTTTCCGCGGCTCCCCAGGAACGTGTTCTCTGGGCTCAGTGCTATTCCCTCCCGGGGAGATGCGGGGACTTTGTCTAGCCATGGCTTCCTCCACCGTCACCCCTTGCTGGACCTGACCGCCTCCCCCTCCCCTGCACTTCGAGTGTGGGGACATGTCCTTTGCTCAAGTGCATTCCAATGTCCTCTAAGAATTGCTCAGTGAGGGCTGCAGAGCACAACAGTGTCACCCTGCTGGAACGGCACGGCCTCTCAGGTCCCTGGTTTGCCCTGTCCCCTTTGATTTTGGTTTACCCTGAGATCTACAAGGAATGGACCTTGAAGCAGGCCAGCTCCAGCAAAGAAAGCTAAAATCACACGGTCAGGGTACAGTTTTCAAGTTCTGTGCCATTTCCGTAAGTAACTGCTTGCTGGACACCAAAAGCTCTGCATTCTGGATCTTGTGAGTCCCCACTGCAGGGATAACTGGTTTCTTGGGGTGCCTCCTCCCCTTTGGGTAGGGGACCTAGTGATGTCTGGCCCGTGTCTGCCAGAATGTTTAAACTATCCTGACTCCACGGTGCCGACCTAGAAATGTAAATGTCTGTAGGTGACACTGTAACTGTTTTAGGGTTTACTTTCAAGACAGTTCACTGGGTCACAGCAGAGGGAAACAACACGTTCCTTTCAGTTATGTCCACTATTCATAAAATATGCTCTGCCAGCAGTTGGTTGGGTGAGGGTGGCATCTTCCATCTCTCAGGAGCAACTGTCACAGGTTCTGAGGGTTCTCTACTGTTGCCCTGTGTTAGTTCAGGCTGACTAACACTGGCCTGAGCTGTCTGGTCATCAGGAAGAGTCACTTAAAAAGCCACTCTTGCCTATTCTAAGAGGTGCTGACAGGGATCTCAAATTGGTCACAGGAGATCACATACCACAGGGTACTGAAATGAACCACAGGTTCTCTGGGTGAGGCCTAAACTAAAACAAAAACCAAAAGAAACCCGCAAATGAAACAGGTACAGAGTCACCACTGGTCATGCCCAATGGTACTCCACTTAATTCATTTGGGAGAAAGAACATACTTAGTATCGGCCTGTGCGCATCTGTGCGTGTGGGCCGGCACCGCAGAGTGCAGGAGGCCATGGAAGGGAGAAGCGGCCCTGGACTCCCTAGCTGGGGTTACAGGCAGTTGTGGGCCGCATGTCAGCGAGAACCAAACCCATGTCCTCTTCAGGAGCAGTGTTTGCTCTGAACCACCGGCTACCTCTCCAGGCCCTCCCTTTAACTCTTCAAAGAGCCTTGCCCATTTTTATGGGCGAGCAAAGTACTGTGAGGACAGTTTAGCTCCTAGCACTACCTGGCTATTGAAGTGTAGCACCGGAATTGGAAGCCTGGACTGGTTCCTCAGAGGCGACAGATCAGCTGGGATACGTGATTTCAGCTGCCACCTCGAAGGGCTCAGACTTAGAGCAGCTTTCTTAATCCCACCTCATCTTCTCATCTGTGAAATAGGCATATTAACAGTGCACCCTCAGAGGGCTGGGAGAATGGCAAGGGAACTAACTTATAAAGATGCTTGCAACAGTGCCTGGCAGCCAGTCAGCATTATTTTTGCAATTACCTCACTTCAAAGCCCAGGCTACTTCTTCCACATCAAGGGTTAATGTTACAAAGCACACATATTCATATTCTGATACATTGCACAATTGCTTTACTTATTGGGAGCAATCAACAACTGTTTCCTAATTAAGGAATCCCACCCTAGTCTTCACTGTGTGTCGTTCTAGAAGGAGCAGTTGAAGAACAAGATTCAATGAACATAAAATAATTTCCACCCGAAAATGGAGTAAGCTGCCTGTCTCGGGGAGTGTCTCCCAAGGGGGTCACTTGGACAGCAGATTAAAGAATTGCTTCTGCGTGTGTGGTGGGGAAGACAGGCTGAGGAGCGCTCCAGGGACATGCGCTGGGTCTAAGAGCTCCTTTCTGGACAAGCATCGTTCACAGGATGCAGCATGGGCTACAGCTACTCTCTCACCTTAGCGGGAAAGCACACAAGTGGAAACAAAGCAAGGGCGGTTGAAAGTGCGCGTGTGTGATGTGTGTGTGAGTGTGTATGTGTGAGTGTGTATGTGTGTGAGTGTAGTGTTGTGAGAGAGTGTGTGTGCGCGTGACTTGTACACGTGTGTGATGTGTGTGAGTGTGTATGTGTGTGTGAGTGTGTATGTGTGTATGTGTGTGAGTGTGTATGTGTGTGATGTGTATGCTTGTGTGTGAGTGTGTATGTGTGAGTGTGTATGTGTGTGTATGTGTGTGAGTGCGTATGTGTGTGAGTGTGTATGTGTGTGTGAGTGTGTATGTGTGTATGTGTGTGAGTGTGTATGTGTGTGAGTGTGTATGTGTGTGAGTGTGTATGTGTGATGTGTATGCTTGTGTGTGGGTGTGTGAGTGTGCGTGTGTGACGTGTACACGTGTGTGATGTGTGTATTTGTGAGTGTGTATGTGTATTTGTGAGTGTGTATGTGCGCATGTGTGTGTGCCCGCCAGCACGCACACGAGAGAGAGAAAGAGAGAGAGAGAGACAGAGAGAGACAGAGAGAGAGAGAGAGAGAGAGAGAGAGAGAGAGAGAGAGAGAGAGAGAGAGAGAGAGAGAGAGAGAGAGAGAGAGAGAGAGAGAGAGAGAGAGAGAGAGAGAGAGAGAGAGAGAGAGAGAGAGAGTTCACTGGCTTTTAGACCCCTCACAGCACAGTAAAGTGACTGGATAACAATGTTTGCAGCAAGGAAGAAAACACTCTTTCAGGTTCTAAATACACTCCTATTTTCTACGTGAAATAAGAAAATCGTACAAGTAACATTAACTTTTTATTTGCATTCCATAATAGAACAAGCGAGGTTTCAGATCCATGTGTGTTCCACAGAAGCACATCTGATCATTCTCTTACAGAACAAATGAGTTGGCTTCTCCTCGGCCATCATTCCCTCCTGTCTAAGAGCAAACATGTGAGGGAAAGGAGCCCAAATGTTCTGGAGAACTCACCACAGCAGAGCTCAAAATCCAAACAGGAATAAGCTCCACCATGGCCAAACCCGTTGCTAGCTTCCTCTCGTTCAGGGTTTAAAGCCTTTCTCCGCCTCACAGGGCACGGGAGAGTGGGAGCCATCCCGCTCACTAACGATGTCTGGGCCACAGACAGCTAGCTGGGGTGGAGCTATGGGGCAAACTGGACATGACAAGCACTGACTTCATTACATCTCAACTGGAGGACAAGCGTGTCACCTCAGAGCGCCACAGCAAAGAAACAAAAGCCTATGCCTGGCTAGTCACATAATGCTTAGCACACAGGAAAGTGTAGTGAGTACTTGGCATCACTTAATTTTCTCGTACTTGAGGGCTGGTCAGCTTAAGAATCAGAACTAACCCACAATTCCTACTAACTCATCTGTGAATATTATTTGGTTCCTCTGTGGCAGTTCCGGAGGCACACAGTTCAGGATTATCCAGTGGTACTGGGTCATGGTGTGCTTACTTCACCTAGAGCAGTAGTCTAGTTAATTAATTAATTAGCAAGAGTGTCAAAGGAGAGTCACGAAGGCTCACTCCAGCTCCTTAAGTGTCTAAACTTATTCTCTCCCACCGCTCCCCAGCCGGGCCACAAGCCCATATTAGGAGGGGAGCAGATGGGGCAGAGGGGACACTGCGAAGGGGACATCTCTCCACTCTTCTTTCTCTTTCCCTCCTGAGGGCCCTGCAGGCCATCTGCACACCCTGACCCTGACCCTGACCATAACCCACTGTACACCCTAACCCTAACCCTGACCCTGACCTTCTACACATCCTAACGCTAACCCACTGCACACCCTAACCCTAACCCTGACCCCCGGACCCTGACCTTAACCCTCTGCACACCCTAACCTTGAACCTGACCCTAACCCTCTGCACACCCTAACCCCTAACCATGACCCTAACCCTCTGCACACCCTAACCCTAGCCCTGACCCTAGCTCTAACCTTGCACACCCTAACCCTAGCCCTGACCCTAGCTCTAACCCTGCGAACCCTAACCCTAGCCCTGACCCTAGCTCTAACCCTGCACACCCTAACCCTGACCCTGACCCTAGCTCTAACCCTGCGCACCCTAACCCTAACCCCAACCCTAACCTAACCTCTGCCCCTAGCCCTAGCTCTAACCCTAGCCCTGCACACCCTAACCCTGACCCTGACCCTAGCCCTAACCCTGATGCCAGATGAAGTCAAGAGTCCAGGGGCTTAGCTCGGGGTGTGGCTCTCTGCCGGAGAGGAGAGCCCTCTTCAGGGAAGCGCTCCTTCCTGGGGAGCTCTGCCTCGAGAGAGCATCTTCTGCATCTGGCTCAGGGTTCCTCTCCTTTTCTCACTCGGCACACATCTAGAGCTGGTGGAGCTCGCACACTTCCAAGCTGCGCACGGTGCTCTTTCCTCCACAGCACGGGACGGCCGGGGCGGCGGGGGTGGGGGGGGGCCTCCAAGGCTGAGGAGAGAGGTGGTGCCACCGCTGTAGAAGACACCAGAGAAGCGGACAGAGACAGACAGCAGAGCTCTGAGTGGAGGCCAAGGACAGGGAGGAGCTGCTGCAAAAGGGTCTTTCCTCTCCCCGCAGTCGGACCCTGACGTCACCGAGCGACGACAGTCAGTCGAGAGAGCCCAGCCTGTCTTAGGGAGTTTCAGGTGATGGCCCACACTAAGACAGAGTGGGGAAGAAAAGGTCTCACTGTGCTACAAAGCACCTTTAATCTCAGCTGATGAACCCAGAGACGCACACCGCATTTTCAAGTGTGTTACTAGTGACACCACGCCGTGGATCCACCCAAAGTGCTGTCTGGATTATCCAGCAAATGCCACGGAGTAGGACTCGGGAGCTTACAGAAAGAAAGCTGTGAATGAATTCACACTGTAAAACGGATGTCCCAGGTGAGTGTGCAATCTTCAAGTCGGTTTACTCTACGCCCCTGCCCCCAAGTATAAGACACGAACAACATGTACCTGGTCTAGAGCTACGGTTTTGTTTCAGAGAGTCAGTCCAGGAATACGAGGTGGTTTCTATATGAAAGTATAAGATTGAAACGTCTGCCCTGGGTTAGTAACACAAATGCCACAATCTTAGTCCTTAGGGAAATGTAAGCCAAAACAACGAGACACTGCTTCACACCCACTACAATGGTTACAGTGAGGACAGGTGGTGGCGAGTGCCGGCTGAGGACTTGGAGCAATCGGGACCCTCAGACACTGCCGGTGGGACTGTAAAATGGCACCGTCGCTGTGGGAAACAGCCTGGCGGTTCCTAAAAAGGATAAACATAGAGTTACCACGTGACCCAGTACTTACACACCGAGATAAACTCCGCAAGAAAGGAAAACGAAAACTCACACCCACTTGCACACACATGTCCAAGCAGCGTTATTCACCACAAGCCAAGAGAAAACCAAGCCAATGCATGAGTGAATAAACGGGGCATGTCCACACAGGGTTAAAGGCAGGAGAGGGATGAGTGTAGACACATGCTTCAACACGGATGGAACTGGAAAGCATCATGCTGAACCAAAGAAGCAGACGAACCAGACCACAAGAACACAATGAATGCAATATCCCAGAGTCTACGGAGACCGAAGGTCCATTTGCAGCTGCTGGAGCTGGGAATAAAATGGGAAGTGATACAAATAGAGGGTTTCCTGCTACAATTGTTGTCAAGATGGCCGCACGGCTATGTGAACATGTTAAGTTCAGTGAACACTCTGAATAGGAGAATTCTACGAGGTTCTATCAACAAAGCTGACACAAAAGACTCATTGACATAGATAAGAGATGACATGTACTGCATGGTCCCAGCATCATTGTCTCCTGTCTGGCCCACCAGCTACAGACCTGAGGGATGGCCTCCTTATCACGCTGAAGATAGACAACCCTGCCCCTCTTGCTCACTGGCATAAACTGGAGAAGTACGCTTTCCTCGCTACGTTACTTTAAAGAGTGTATATGGAGCTTTCCACAGGGCGGATGCCTGGTGGTCTTTTAGTGGCCTGCTAAATGCCCAGCTTAAATGCAGCAAAACTCCAAATTTAACCGACTCAAATCAGTAATGCTGTGCTGTTTACGGGGTGGGGGAGAGCTAGTAAGAGGCAGCCTGAGGCCTTGAACGCGCAATAGTGGACTTACTTCAAATGCAGGTAGTTTTGCTTACAAAGGGTTCATGCTCTTAAACTGCCCAGTCTGAATCTCCCCATGCAAACATCCTGGGTGGGGGGTATTTAGGATGTGGGTTAATGGACTAGATCCTAGAGAGCTCAAGGTGTAGTAGCATTCCATTGCCCTAGCATTTAAGGTCACGGAATGCCCCTGTGGCCCTTTGTGATGTTTGTCTGTTTGGTTTAATTCCTATACTATGGCTTGATGCTTGTCTGCCTGGCACTGAATCTAACTGTGAAGTCCAACAGCTGCTCAACCTTGGGCAGGTTGTCTGATAGCTCCATCCTTCAGTTTCCTCACTTATAATAAGAGAGCAGTACTCTGGGGTTTGTGCGAGCTGCACACAAACTTAGGATGGCATATAGAATACAGTTAAGTGCTCAGTGGTATACTCTGATATAGAAGTAGAATTAAAATTTGCACAACTTCAAATGGAACTGAGCATAGCTATTGCCACTGAGAAGAAAATGTACCAGAAACACAGCAGGCCCCTTAAAAGAGCAAAACAAACAAGGGATTACACTACTCCCCCAATCTTGTTTGCATCTCAGTGCCCCCTGAAGGTCACCCACAGGAAAACCTTGGTTGGTGTGTGGTACACATCTGGTTCAAGCTCACCCTTGCCCCCTGGACCAGCTTGAATGGAGGAGATTCAGAAGGAAAGATAGAGGCCCCGAAAAACCTCATGGAATGGACATGGCCCCTCCCTCATCTACACCAAACTTGAGAGGGAAAAATCTATAGTAATAAGCCACTGAGGTACAGAGTTGCTTGCAGAGAAGCTGCAAGCAAGCACCAAGAGGAGTTGCTCTAATTAATAAAGCTAGGTGAAAGCTCTGTCAATTAGTTAGACCTGGTTTGCTTCTATAGTAGTTTTCTTGGTTGGTATTGGCAACAAATGTACCAGCATGGCTCCAGAAACCCCACATTTCTTAGAATCCCTGGTCCATTTTACCATTACCAAGATCACTGGAGACAACCCACCATATAGACAAAATATATCCTGACATATTTTAGAACCTGCCTGAACGTCCTAAAGAGAATATGTCTATATGTCTTTCACTCTGTGTTATTTGTGAAATTCTAATTCAAACCTCCTTATAGAGTTGACCGAGTTATTATCTCCTACTATATGCTTAACCACTTGATACTGGCAGAATTGTTTTGTAATTACAACAAACTGTGGGCTGGGAGTATATTATTTAAAACCGGAAAATAAGAATAATATTAAAATATTAAAAGTTACCAACCAACATTTGGGGCATGTATCTATATTTTACTTGATCTTATAATAATTGTTTAGTAGCTAACACTTTAAATGAACCAGTGAATGCTATGAACAGATACTACATAGACAGAGAGTCATGGTTACCATTGCCAGCCCCTTGGGTTTCAACACCTGTAGAAAGGTTTTGTTCTGGTTTTGTCTTCCTCCCGCTCCCCCCCCATTTCAACTTTCTTTGTACACCACAATTCTGCTTTTGCATGTATTCAAACATTTACTGCCTATTTATATCACCAGACTGTAATTTGCATGAAGGCGGAGCTAATATTTTCACCTGCTTATTGAATAAGAGGACAAAGACGATTGCCCGTGGCTGGGCACTTCTCTAGGTACTGCAGAGTGAGATATGACCTGGTCTTAAGGTGACCACCGGCTGGAAGACGCAGGCCATCAGGCTGTGCCAGCCCTGTACCCGCTGAGGGCTGTGACAATATACTTTCCACTTGATGCTTCCTTGGAGTTCCGTGGTGGAGGGCTGCTTGATCTAGCAAGTAAGAGCCCACCCTGTCTGAGAATTGCCCGTTTTGTGTCTGGGTGGATGCTATGGTATCACACTGCCATCAAATGGGCCCTGTCTCCTTGGCCACAGTTGCCGGGACCACAGTGGATTCCTGACCTATGTCACACTAACCGACTTCCCTTCTGAGAGGCTGAAATTGGAACTGAGATATCCTAATTTAGTATGGATTCTTTAGTTGAACTGAAAGAGGACACAGAACCTTGAGTGGTAAGAGGAAGCCATCTCTTGCCAGATGGCAAGGGAGGCTGGCTCAGAGAGACAGAGAGGTAACACCTGGAAAAAATACACGTGTTCTAGACAGAGATATCTCTATTTCCAATGCTTGCTTTAGTGTTCTAGTGAGAAAGCACTATTTTTCTCCAATGCTTCTTTAAATTTGTTAGTATCTTTTTGCCTTTAATAACAACTTTGAAACACGTCTAATTGTTCTGACTATTAAGATCCTCTTTTCACTCATTTTTGTGACATCACCAGACAACGTAACTTTCCTCAATGTCATGGCAACACTGCATCTGCTGGTTTTAGTACTCAGGGCTTCCGGTGACGTTTCTCAGCCCCTTACCTAGACCTTGGCTGCTCTCCTCACTAGTGATTTTATAATACAGTCTCATTTCACTCAAGGGCAGAACGTCAAAACCCAGTATTTAAACTTCAGTTTCTGTGGCGAGTTTGCACTGAGGGCAGAAACTAATTCCTCTTATAAACATCAATGGCATATTTGCACTCATAAACGAGAAGGCTTTGACTGAGACGCAGTAATTGGGCAGCTAGTCTGATTAACAACTGTTAACTGCAGAAGCCAGAACTGAACTCACCTGAAATACAAGAATGGCTCTCAGCTTGGACTCAAGAAACTTAAACTGTGTATTCAGGTGAGTGGGAAGAGATCTAGTCTACAGAGAGCTCAACAGCAGCGTATCACAACATCTGGTTCTTTCCATATCCATCACTTCATTATGGTAAGCAGGAAGTAAGAACTAGGTTTTGCGCCATGAACATGGGGTAGATGATTTTGTTGTTGTTGTCTTGTATGAGCTTGCGGTTAACCCTGGAAGCCATACTGAGGTATCTAATTGGATGGGAGGCGTCTAAATCCACCTCTGGAAGGCCAGAGGGCTGAGTGTGGGAGACTAAGCAGCAGGTAAGAGTGAGAATAAAGGGAGAGAAGGGGCCCAGAGATGGAGGGAATACGTGTTAATCAGTATTCTCAAACATCTGTGCAAACAAGGCATGTTGGAGAAGTACCTGTAGATTTTCCCCAAGGACCGCCACCAAATTGCCAATGCATTATATTCATTCTGTTTATTCTAGAAAGTTCCATCCTTTTCAACAACAGTAAGTTTTAGGCACTGCTGTAGACAGGGAAGTATAAAGACAGAATTAAGGCCAGAAAGGAGTCTTTATCCTACAGAAACACCCAGCAAATGAAGTCTCAAGTCTTGATGGGGAAAGAGCTTTAACAACAGAAGAACAAGAGAAGCATTGTGGACACAAAAGACAACTGCCCCGAGGAAGGGCTATGGCCTGGTGTGAGAGGAGACTGAGAAATACCCAAGGAGCAAAAGAATTGAGCTGCAGTTCCTGGGAGTGGAGGATGAAGGCTGGACCACTCGTGACACAGTGCTCTGTGGAGTGAGTGAGGAGCCACTAACTGACATGGGGACTACAGGAAGAAAATCGGCCGTGTTGACACTGAAATGCCTGAGACATCCCAAAGGAGAGAGACAGGGGCAGTGAGATCACCGGGGAGACCTCATCCAGCAGCATGGAGACGGAATGGGAGCTACATCCATGGCGGCCACTGAAATGAACAGGCAGAAACGCTACAGAGGAAGACGAATGTCAAGAGAGAGGATCCCGAACAACCATATGAAGATTGAGGGCAGGAGTGGAGAAGGAATCCACAAGAGACCACAAAGGGGGAGTGAGAAGTCATCAAAGGAACAAGTGCAGCAGTGCACACCTTTAGTCTTGAATACTCAGAAGGCTGAAGAAGGAATATATCTTGAGCCCAAGAGTTAGACATCAGTCCGGGTATCACAGCAAGACCCTGCCTCAAAACAACACCAACAACAAACTCAGAAGCAATGACTGACAGCATCTAGGTGATGGACAGAGTTTGAGTTAACAAAGAGTAGAAACTTGGGCCAATTGCAGCCATGGAGCATGTTCTCTGAGATGTTTCACTGGATGGTGGAGGCACTCAGAATACTGTAGGTCAAGAGAAAAGAAAGTAGGGGGTATCTCTGGGTAAAGAGGGACAGCCTCAGCTACGCACAGAAGAGCCCCTGCTGCCTTTCCTTTCTGCAGGAGTGGCTGTGCAGGTGGAGAGAAAAGGCAGCAAGACGATGACTCAGTGACAAGTAAGTGCAGGTGAGGGTCGCGGAGGAGAAGGCTTCCTGAGTTAGCCATCTATCTGAACAACGTTTACTTTCTGCTGGCTCTTGCTGGGAGAGCAACAGGTTATGTCCCAAGACAGAGGTCTGTGGGAGTCAGCAGTAACAGGTAACTCACAGCAAAGCCAGAGATTGTATTGTATTGATCCCCAGGTTTCTTACCAAACTGGTGAAATCCTGCAGACGAAGGACACGTGTGGCGGGATTAGAGGAAGTTCATTAACCCTGACACTCTGTGGCAACCACTGCGCAGACAACATTTTCTTAGGATACAAAGGAACGAGAACTGCATGTGAACCCCAGCTTTGCTGCAAATTGACCTTGGCTTTGGGCAATGTCTTCTGGCAACTGTTTGTAGGTCTCGGTTAGTCAAAACTGATCAAGATTCGATCTGAACAGGAGAAACCTCGGGAGGAGGAAAGATGACAGCTCATCCACAAAAATCAATTCCACGAGGTGTATAGAGACCTCAGAAAGGAAAGGGAAGTGTTTTGTTCTTGTGTTCACAGGAAAACCCATCTCTAAAAGGCAGGAAGACACTGAACGTGTGGATACCTAAAGAAGAGAGATGGTTACCCTAAGAGCCAGCAAACAAAGAAGAATCTGATATTTGGTATCAATGTCTAAGTCTCTCAACTTATATCCTTATAAAATCTATTTCTCTTTACTTCCTAATACTCTTTTGGTCCCAATTCACTTAAAACAACGCTGGCTTTGGAGTTGGATATGGCTCTCCTCCTCTAAATCCAAGCATGTTGTTAAAATAAAATTTCAGAGTTCCTGTATTATATCAAGAAGCCAATTGATGTAAGACAGAGGAAAACAACACTAGGGGCTGTCATCTGTTTATACTCGGTTCTTTCTCTGAAAGTCTAATTTCCCTCATAGTTACTATCTTCCTTATTGTTGCCTTTCCCGGTATGCATACATACAAAGTTGAAATTTCTTTGTCGCCATTAACGTTTGAGTTTTCCACAGAGAACAAAGAATTTCTTAACAGCAATCTTCACTCTGGAAAGAAAATGGGGCCCCACTTCATCGATTCCACCTGATCTGACTTGATGCATCTGAACTGACAATTACCACTCTGAAACTGGTGTGTGACTGCATCGCTTTAGACAAACTCCAGACTAATTAACTGACACGGTACATCTTCTTATTATTACACTCTGGCCACAGCCTCAGACAAAAACTTCAATCAAGATAAGAACTTCAATCAAGCATCTCCCGCCAGAGACTGGGTACAAATGTTGTAGCTAGTCTATTCCAGACTTTCACTACACTAACGTTTTCTTCCTACAGGATCCCATGTCATCCCATTTTGGCAGGAAGTAGTTCTGAGAATACTACGCCCCCTTTCCCTACTGTTGATATTACAGGGTAATTTACACCTGTTAGAGTTAGCCTTCGATTGTTTGGGGTTGGGATTGGAAGGAGATGTTCAGAACTGGGCATCTCTTTCAGATAAGTTTAGGTTTAGATGGACAGATATGTTTAGGATGGGATATAGGTAGATTATTATATCTTCTGGTGATTTATGATTTGTTTATCATAATTCATCATACGGTGTAAAGTCTTTTTCTATTCATGATGTCTGATGCATAATATCCTTATCATTTATGTATATATGCTCTATATATGTTTGGGACATTTTGTATATTGACACAATTCAGTTTTGTTTTAAATCTAACTCTTTTCTTTAGACTAAAAGGGGAATTGTAGGGAGAGATCTTAGGCACCTGTTTTGCTGACCACACCCATTTGGGCGTGGTCACAGGTACATAGTAGGGACAGGAGATAAGAGCTGGAGAAAGGAGATGCGGGCTCTCTTGGGGTTCTGATCCAGTCTTGGAGACCAGCAGAGCGCTGACCTCAGGTTCTCGGCTTCTCATGTAAGTGACTTGTCCCTAATAAAGCATCATATGACATCCCTTCCCTGTGTTCCTTGTGTAGCTTAATATTCCCCGGTACTAGAGTATTGTAAGTGCTCCATAAGTGGCAGCTATCATCAATTACACATGTGTGTTCTCACATACTGGGTCATTAACTGATATCCACCGCACGCCAGACAATGACAAGAGCTTTATAGGCAGCAGGCTACCTGAAGTAAAGTGCACACTGTGTTATTCAGTCTCCAGGAGAAAGCACTGTCTACCTTCTTTGGACTGTCCGGGTGTGAAACCATTCTCAGCAAATATGGGCACTTGGGAACTACTGGGAAGGAAAAGGAAGGAAAGATACACGCATGTTGTCTCAATCCCCCAAACTCGTGTTAGGAACACAATTCCCATCGTAACAGGTGGACACGTGGGGCACTCACAAGTTCCTAGGTTGGGGGAGGCCGGTCCTCATGAGTGCACCAACGTCCGTTTCTTAGGAGTGCGTTAGTTCCTGAGAGCAGACTGCTACATAAGTGAGTTCGGCAGGCTGAGGGCGTAGCTTACTGGTAGAAGCTTGTCTGACACTCATGAGAATGAGGGTCTAATGCCCAGCATCAGCACCACGGAAGCAGCAGCAGCCGCCGCCACTGAGTCTGGCTGCCCTCCTGTTTCTTGTTCTTCTGAATCCTACCATCAGATGACACAGAGTAATGGCCCTTGCCAGGTTCTAGCACCTTGACATTAGATTTCCCTGCAGCCAGAACTGTGAGAAATAAATTCCTTTATCAATTACCCAGTCATGCAATTCAGTTGCAGGGACCCTAAACAGACTAAGACAGGTGCTGAGAGTTGCCAACTGGGGTGCCGGGGGAGCCAAAATAGACACAGGGTATCCTGGAAGTCCTGGGTGTGACGAAGACTTCCCACAAATGCCCCTGTGCTAATGCCATCCAACACTTTGGTTGAGACAGGGTCTCCTACAGTCAAGGGTGGCCTCGAATTCCTTCTGTAGCCTAGGATGGCCTTCACCTTCCTGCCTCCACCTCCCAAGTGGTGCACGGCCATGCCTGTGCTATGTGGTGCTGGGAACTGAACCCAGGGCCTCACATCAGCTCCTCCAGCTGCCCCACACTGCCCGCCTGGCACCACCTGACCCTCCCCACACTCTGGTCCACTGCTTCTCTGCACTTGGCAAGCGGCAATGGCCGAGTTACAGCTCGAGTTTGCTGACAGATATTACTCAGGGCAAACACCTGCTGCTTTCCAGAGCATACCACATCCGCTCCAGATTCAGGTGAGGTCTAACAACACATTCCTTCTGATCTAGCTCAATCCGTACTTGCAGCACTGCATGGAAGTTCATCTGTCTTAAGTCCCAGCTATATTTAGAACTCTCGTCACACTGCATCATTCAAACAGATGCCTGCACAGCTGTTGTGATTTTTCCCTAGAATCCCACTGAGATGTAGATTTCAGTCAGGCTTTAAAAATAAACGACACAGGTGTCATCTATGAGTCACTTAGCACACTAGCTGTAAAGATAATGTTGGGAGGGAAATGGGGTTTTCGTTGTTTTGATCAATCTATTTTCATTTGGTTGTATCCCCCCCTCTCCCCCACAAAATAAAAATCAAGCTCTCCCTCGAGTAGGATACTACAATGTTGGTTATTGCTGTAATATTATCACGGAATGAAATGATCCAATCAAGCCCTTTCTGGAGAATGAAGTCCCAGCGATACTTACTGGGCACTGGGCAGAAAGTCTGCAAATGTGTTCAAACTCAGTATAACGTTTTCTTTCGGAAGGACTAGAGACACCGAAGCCAGCCTGCACAGCACGCCTCAGATGTGACAGCTGACGGACTTATCTCGGGGTCCGAGCAGTGCCACAGAGATGGAACATGGCCATGTCCCCACTTCTCATCTGTGAAACCTTTAAGCACTGTCATATGTAATTACATTTATCTTTGCTTTTGTCAACCATACTGGTCTTCACAGAGATCAACTAAGCCGTAGCTAGGTGGCCACAATTACTAAGAGGCACAATAGTGGCTGAACCCAGGCCTTCTAAGTTCAATGTTTTTGAAATTAAAAACAGTAGCCGCAGCAGTAGTAACTGCGATGCACTTGCCGTGTGTGCAGTAGTTGATGTAACTATGGTAACTCTATGATGTAGACAGCATTAGCATGGTGGAAAATCATATACCATGAAATTGTTTTATGCACAAAATATTTAAAATATTACAGAGTTATCTTCAGCCCACTTATAAAGGGCATGCAACGTTAATTATTTTCAGCCCACTTGCATGGAGTATACACTGAACCGAATGCTGATGAGTTTAATTTTGAAACCTGGGTCCTGTCCCTAATTTATCACATTATATACATGCAGAAGTGATGATATCTGAAAAAGCCCCAACACTTGGATGAGGGGTCCTTAACCTGCACCGTTGCTACTTAGCGGAGCAGAAGCAAGGTCACAGAGAGGGAAGGTAACACGCCCACAGTAACGCTGCTGCCATGAAGCATGCCAAGGTCACAGGCAGCCACTGGCTCTATGCTGGCTCTTCCAACAGTTCTGCTAGGCTGACCTCCACAACAGCACAGCTGTGCATCAAAACCGCTCAGCTTCCATCCGGGACTCAGGCAAGATTACTTGCAAGAAGCCAGAGTCGGGGGCCCAAGAGGTTCCACATTGCTACACTCATGTGTGTGACACAGGTCCCTGATGCTGTGGCCTCCTGTTCTTGCACGGCGGGCGGCAGACACTCTGAGGACGAGGGCTGGTTAGTATTACTCTTGCTGCCCAAGCTCTGGCTGTCACACAGATGGTGCAGGAGAACCCTATGCTGAAGAGAACTCTGGAAATGAGACCAAGTCTTCAGGAGGGTTATAGCTCTCAAAATTAAAATACAAACCAACCATCTGAAAAGATAAACACGGACTCCTAAATCAAGGGAGTTAACATACTACATAATACTTACAATCATATATAACCTGTAATTTAAAAATGGGCTTTTTCAGCTACAGTGCTTTGGAAATTTCATCAGTAGTGAATATTTAAACAGCAATATTCCAGCCGGGCGGTGGTGGCGCACACCTTTAGTCCCAGCACTCAGGAGGCAGAGGCAGGCGGATCTCTGTGAGTTCGAGGCCAGGCTGGTCTACAGAGTGAGTTCCAGGACAGCCTCCAAAACAATACAGAGAAACCCTGTCTCGTAAAAACAACAACAAAACAAAAGAAAACAAACCAAACCCCAGCAACATTCCAATTTCCATTTTCTCTAGAGAAACCAGTGTGGAGAGCACTAGACAGGGCAGGGCGCTTGCTCTCCAGCACAGGGCCTATGGAGCCACCAGATCCCTCATGCTGAGTGTGCTGAGCCACACAGAGGGCGACCTTGCTGTGGTGACTGTGATGGCGAGTCTTCACTGTCAACGTCACTGGACTTGGAGTCACCATGGAAACACACCTCTGAGTGCATCTATGGGGGTGCTTCCACAAAGACTTAACTTGGAAGGAAACTCACCTCTGAACGTGGGCACCACCAGCAGTCAGATCTCTCTGCTTCCTGATTGTGGCTACGATGTGCCCAGGGGTGTCCCTGCTGCCACGGCTTCTCCAATATGGTTATGAGCCACACTAAACCCATCCATCCTGTCTTGACCGAGTTTGTATCTTTGCCTCAGCCACTGTATCCTCAGCACTGAAGCACCACCAGAACTACAGATCAGGCCAGGCTTTTGGGGGAATGACCCACCCTGCAGAGTGAGGGAAAACGGTTAACTAGATCACATCCACAGACTTGAAGGAAGAAAACCTGTCACTGGCCAAAAGCTCTGAGTCCTTTAAAGCCATTTTAATTTGCTTATGATTGTTACAAAGCTGAGACTGCATCCACTGACCCAGGTTTCTTCCTGGAAAATGTCTACGGTCTTGGGCAGTTCAACTACTGGAAGACTATAGGTTTGCAAGGCAGGATCAGAAGGTAAGCATGCGTTAGAGTAAGTGTTATTTACACATTTACCTACTCCAAATAAAGGCACGAATGAGCTATAACTATAAAGAGATATCCTTCACAAAACTGGATTTTCTATTTCTAATTATTTCTAAATAAAGGTGTTTCCTCAATTCGTCAACAAGTTGCTACTAAACAAAGTGTCTTAGGTAAGCAATCTACATAGCTGAAGGGCTTTCTCCTGTCTGGGTCCCAAACAGGAATTAAAAGCACACAGGGGGTAAAAGGATGGCTAGAATTATTATACTATAATCAGCTGCACTGCAAACAGAACCTTTGTGTTTCAACGGGAGGTTAGCACAGCCATTCCTAAACGGTATTGTTCTGTGCTACCACTGTAGATGGTATTGTTCTGTGTTACCACTGTGTGAAGTCCGAGGCACACAACCCTGTGTGTGATATTCGCATGGTTAAAAAGGAAGCCCTGATTGTCAGAATGGCTGCAGTGCCCCGACTGCACTGTTTCAAATGCGCAGTTTGCACAAAGGGCAGTAAAACCACAACACAACAGGCTTAGCAGATGCTGCAAGCACAGGACGCCTCCACTGACCTAGAAACAGCTCCCGCAGTCAGAGCTGGCCCCTCAGTTTGTAAAGGGGTCCTCCTGAGTAGTTTACCCAGGGTGGGAAGGGTTAATCTTGTGCTACTAGCAGGGAAGTGCTAAAAACTATCATCCTATGTGTTCCCTGATAAGAGCTTTAGGTGTTAAAGAAACAAGTCCTTCAACATTTCATCAACAATCACTAGATGAGAACACAGATGGTTTCGGCCCTTGGGGAACTTATCTTGGGACAGGAAACAAGAAGTGACAAATGAGTGGGTGTGGTAGCTCCTACCTGTAAAACTCAGCACTTGGGGGACAGACAGATCGGGCTGAGTTCCAGGCCAGCCCAGCTACACAGTGAGGCTTTGTCTCAACAACACAAAAACTAAGGAAGATACAACAACAACAGTACACATGCTCACTCTTCCGTTCAGTTTAGGGATGGGGCAGATGGTGAGACTGAGTTTACTGAGTCATTTCTCTCCTACGACGTTGCTTTCCTAACGACAAATACTTTTATGGCTGATGAAAGGTAGGACTTTAGTCAAAGGGGGAAGAGTGTCAGAACTGTAAAATGTCACCTAACAAGCAAGCCATCTATCGGGGTGTCAGGTGAACATGGAAAACAGTCAGCACTCTATACATGTACACATATTTCCTGACAAGGTTGGATGACACGTTAGACTATTTTAAAAATTATAGGCTAGGATTTCAATGTGACTAGCAATTCAACTCAGCTTTGGGAAAGGAGGAAGCTTACAGCGGGTTTTTCTACCTTGTTAAACGTCTGCTACTCAAGTCAGCCACTAAGTGCCCTCACCCGGCATCTCTACCCTGCATTGGGTGCAAATTTAAGAGGCCTTCATACGACTTGGTCCTGTTACAGCCTTCATTCTCTCTCTTAACAAAATGCTTCGACCACAACAGACTTCACTGTATATTTATTTGAGAGGTGCCCTACAATGATCCTAGAGCTCTTCAGTAATGAGATCTTCTCATGAGGAAGCTACTTGTCTCTCTCACGTCAGCAAAGAGAATGTTAAGGCTCCTCTCCTGCTGGCCCCACCAAGCATGTGCCTCGCACAGGGGGAAAACCCAAGCCTTGAGCTATCTCAGAGCTCCATCTGTTCTAACTGCCTCAAGCTAGGCTCAGCTCCCAGGTGCACCGAACCACATCTATCAAAATATTTACCCCTAAAATAGCTTTGTAATAAGAGTGGAATGTCCTTTTTGATGATTTCCTTTGAAAAATACATATTATTTAACTGGCAACTCCAAACTTTCAGAGAGGGCAAATCCCATGAATCTACTTAGTAAAAACCTCCCTCCATGCTGGTTACAGTTGCTCTTCCTGGGGATTTACAAGCACAGCAGCTTAACACGCTCACATGTCCACAACTGACTCTGCTGTAACTCAGTTCCATCTTGGCTCCCGTGTGATGGTAAGAAGCATGGTGTGAACCTTGAACAGAAATGACACACACATGCCACGAGCTGCCACACTAATGCCACACCATGAGCGGCCAGGGAAAGCTACAGGATCTCTGGCAGTTTGGGGACAGGTTCAGGTTAATTTCAGCACCTGGGACTTGCGGTCTGCATTATAGAAGGAAAAATCGAAAAGGCACGCACAGAAAGAGAAAGAGGTCTTCCTGATGGAAGCAAATGCCTCCCGAAATCTCCCCGCCTTTCAGCCTCAGCGGGGCTGAGGAAATTCCTCTCCCATACAGTCAACGCACAATCAGTTCCTAAAATAATGGCTCAGCATTTGAGTCACCCAGAGCATGAAGGGCAAGTGGAAAGGTCAGTTCCGGCTTGCTTCACCAAAGCAAACAGGGATAAGGAGCCTGAGGCAGCAACGCACAGCCTGGGCTCGGTTACCAACTCCCTGTGTCCTGCCCTCAGGCTTCCCAGCCTCCCCCAACTTCCTCTCCTCCAAAGGAAGCAGAGAAGGGTGGGGAGCAAACCCAAGAGGAGGGCCAGGAAGACTGCTCCAGAAAGCCCCTTCCATGCCATGGAGAACCCCAAGATGGTGTAGGATCTCCAGCACAGCTGGAGAATTCCCTCATCAGTACTCATGCAAACACCCTTCTCTCTCCCTGCGCAACAATCACCATTTCACTACAACCAATTAAAACCTAGCAAGCATTTCTTAAGCTATGTGGACCCTGACAATTTATTTTTAAGACCCCAAGTATGTTTATTTTTTTTACTCCTTTACTGACACTGTATCAAATGTTAAAGTTATACTAAAAATTCAATCAAAACATTTTTCCAGTCAAGCATTTTTTCAAAGAGATTTTGCTTTTTTTTGGCATTACTGGGTGGCTGGTTATTCACTGAATTTATAGTCTGTAGTGATGTCTTACTAATCACTGCTGAGTTAAGCATTTAAAGAAGATAACAAATCTTTGTTTATATATTTATATGCAAACACACATTTAAGCCTGTTCTAGCTTTTGAGGTCTTTGCAAAGTGGCTAATCATTTAGTCACTCGTATTTCTAATGTCTATGAAATATCAGTGCTTGCCCAGGGAGAGAGAAAGGCTCCTAGGGAAGGGGAGGCCCCCTGCAGGGTCTAAGGGGAAGGTACAGAGTGAATGAAAGTCTCCTGGATGAAGCAGTTACCAGAACTCATGCCACAGAGCCCCAAACTCAGCAGACAGGGCAGGCCGCCACGCAACAGTCACTGTGCCTGTCCAAGAAAGGCCACAAAAACGAAGAGACGCTTTCCACACACTTGAGGAACTTATAAGCTGTTAGAGGACACAGTACTAGGATTGGCAGATGGAGTGTGAGGAAGAAAAGGAAAACTGTCAAAAGACCCAAGCATCCCCAAACATCCCGTAAGCAGTGGGCAAGGAGTTATAACAGGACACAGCACGTCTACCATGGGACTCATCCACGCTCGTTTTTTGTGACTCGCTGCCCAAGGCTGTGCAGCGCCATGGAAGGCTGGGGGCTAATAAGACTCTCTAGAAGCGATGGCATCAGGCAGGGCTGCGAAGGCCAGGAAGCTTCTCCACGCACAAGCAGGTGAGTTTCCGTGTGCGCATGTGTCAGAGGGACGATAGCACTGACTCACTGGGTCTCTAGGGGTGAGAAGGAGATGGGCGGCGATGAGGACGCACGTTGAAAACTTACAAAGGACATGCCACACGTGGACGGCACCGCACCAGTGTCAGGTCCCCTCTGTCTTTCTGCTCTCTTCTTTATTCAAACGGGTGTGGCGTTTCCACCACGTCAGAACGTTAAGTTCTCCCAAAGGCAGAAATCACCAGCACTGGCCCTGATGCACGGCCAGAGACAGGAGGATGGTGGGATGGGCGGGAGAGTCAGCACGACCCGATCAAAGGCAGAACAAGATGCCGGTCCTCAACAGGCGGTCGCCAACTCTCCAGAAGCCAGCGGGAGACGGCTTAAGGTAAGAGGGACTCATGGAGGTGACGGGGAACAGGAAGTGGGCCCAGTGACAGACTGGCAGGGGTAAGGGTGAACACGCTTATTGCCCACAGCTCCGCTCAGCTGGCAAGGCTTTCCTGGAAGACTGCAATGGTGGCTGTCAGTAAGGCGGATAGGTCAGACATCCTTTACCAGAGTGAAATGGAGCAGCCGGTCTCTGCAGAGTCCCACAGGACAAAAGACAGAGTCTGGCTGGAATGACGGTCATTCCAGCCAGTGGGAGGGGACGTGATCAAAGGACCCAGAGAGCTGCTGGCTGCTCTAGTGTCTGCCAAGGGTGCAGTGTAGGTTGGGCGAATAACACTGGTCCAAAAAATAACACGCCCCTTCTTCCCTCCTTTCCTGAAAGGCCTGGAGGTCCACACACAGCACCCTTTGGAGGCCTAGCAAAGCAATGTGAAGTTGGGAGAGTCCGGAGGGAGAATATCCACATGGCAGGGCCGGAGCAGGAGGATGGACAACAGGAATTAGAATCCAAGCGACGGTGAGGTGAGGCTAGCCCTGCTTGATTTGCTTGGCTGTAATCTGGGCGCAGTCTTGTGGATGCCAAGAGATTGCTCAGCACAAGCAGGGAGCGGTGTTCTTTGCCTGGGGTTCACAGCCCACCAGGCAGGAGTGTTTTAAGCTTTGACGGGAATGTATGGTGACAATCGATAATCGTGGCCAAGGACAGGTACAGGCCAGCTGCAGCATGACGAGGGCACAGGGATAGGACGACCGAAAGCGGGGATGGGGGGTGGGGGGTGGGGGGTGGGGGGGTGAAGGCTGATTTCACAGTGAAGGCTGTATCAAAGGGTATTCAAAGTTTCTAAATGATGTTTCCCTAGGGAGAAAATGAGTGTGTGTGAGGACCCTGGGCCCCGGGTACCATGTTGAAAGCACCCGGAATATAAACAGTGAAGGAGAAGGTGACCGCAAGCCATGAGCCGGGTGCCGAAGCCACCAAGGACAGTCAGTGAATACTGAACCATGTCCAGATCATCCTGCGAATCTGAAAGAGCAAGCGAGAGTGATGGAGAAAGCCCTTCAGCAACATCTCCTGACGGCGGGTGAGTGAGGATGCACCGTCCTCAGCAGACACTGTGATCTTCACGGCAGTACTCCCGGAGCTGCAAGAAAAGAGTCCCCAACTGAAAACTATCGGACAGTTGGGGGTTAAAGGAGAAAAGACACTTAGAAAATTTTCAAAGGCTAGTACTGTCTACACATTTAAAAATAAGTATTAAAGAAAGCACCAAGTTGATAAGGACTAGAATGAAATTCAGAGGACATTTACTGAGTTTAGCATCTCACTTTTATTATTTTTAATGTGCAGGTGTGGGGACGGGGATGCTGGGTGCCCTGGAGCTCATTTCCAGGCAGCTGTGGCCAGTCCAGCCTGTGTGCCGGCAAGCCAACTCCCGTGCGCTGCAGAACAGCGAGGGCCCTCAATGGGGGCCGTCTTTCTAACTCCATCTGCCGAATCGGGAAAAAAAGTTACACTAATATACTCTGGTGCCTTTCTCCTCTTCCCATTTCATTTTCACTATTCTGATTTGAAATCTTGAATGCTTGACACTTTTTTTAAGGTTCCTCTCTTCACCCCTGCGAGCAAAGGAAGACAGGGAGGGCAAACAGGTGAGGGCCCTGTCTCAAGAGGAAGTCCTCTGAGGATGACATCACCATCTGCATGCATCACCTGCATGGAGACAGAGGAAGGAACACATGCCAGGAGCACGGCAAAGTGTTGAGGTCAGGGAGTCCTGGCACAGCTGGGCAGTGACCAGCTCCGGGTAACACGGGGAGGCACGGACCGTCAAGAAAGAACACACGTGATCTGGGGCCCAATATCACAGGACAGAAATGGAGATGTAGACAGGAATCTGCAACTTCACCCGGCCATGGGCCAGCCTAACCCACCAGTCTTCAACCCTGCTGTTCATCCACAGGCCACTCTGGTACAGCGAGCGAGCCAGAGGACAACCCAATGAACCATATTACACTGCAGTATGTAGGCAGAGAATTCAACTGAAAAATTATGACTTCAAATAATAGCCACAACCCAAACATTGGAAAGGTAGTTTTAAAATGCACTTTCTAATTCTTTTGAACTAAAAGCAGATTTAGGACACTGTAGGAAGACAGTTCAAACAAAAGCTAATTTCGTTTAATGAACTAACCAGGAAAGCATTGTGAAAAGTATTGTGCAACCACATGTTCAGCTAATTACTGTGAGATCAAATAACCGTTGCCATAGTTACTGCACACTGTTTTCCATAATAACTTTTATCACTTCAATAAATCTGTGTGACGCAACAAATATAAAAAGTTTACTGTAACATGACTATACTGTTTTGGAAGGCATACACTAACAGCTGACCTACCAAAATCACCTTCCCATATCTGTCCACGGACGGGGGAGGGACCAGTACCTGACCGGCTCCAGACTGAACCGTCTCACTGGCTTCTTCAATAGGCCGTGCCATTTCACCAGTTGAATTTACCTGGGCCTGTCACACAACAGAAAAACCAATGGCCATTTCGGTATGATTACACTTTGTCTCTGAAGTGAAGAAGCGGAAACTGCCAAACTCAACGCAGGGGTAGCTGACATCTGTCGAAATCTAATTGCTCCTGCCCAGTGTCACCCCGGTCCTTCTCGGAAGGGAATCCAGCCAAGATTTCACTCCAAAGTCGGTTCTCTGGCTGCTCTACTGCACAGCCTTGTTATGTGCTTATACATGTGTGCGTGTGCATGCGCGTGTGCGCACACACACACACATACACGTACATACATATATGACAACTCCCATGGCTGCCCGATCTGTGAGTTGGCATGATGTCCCAGCTTCACTGGAAAATGAACACTTTCCTTGACCTATACTAGGACTGAAGACCTGCCTGTGTTCTGTCTCTTCTCTATGGCAGGACTTAGCCATCTGGTCACATTCACTCTTCCGGTATCTTGCTCACCTACTTCAAAACTTAAGGCTGAGATTTATAAATAGTGAAATGGAAAACATGGTATAATGAGTGAAGGTGAATGATAACTTTCTAGTTTAGTTTGATAAGATAAAGAAACTACATGTTCGAAAGCAGCCTGTTGATTCAAAGGCTGTATTGCCTGGGGGAAAGTCACTGAGTATCTTTGGGTTTTTCCCATTTGAAAAAAAAAAAAGGCAAGAATCCCCACCTACTAACTCCCAGGGACGGTGTGCAGATCAATTACTTTGTGATCTTTGAAGATATGAAGTGCTAGGACAGCAATCATTATCAAGATGAAACATACACATGATTACAGAGCTACTAAGAAGCCGGCTCAAAAGCTGGTATCAAAAGGGATCCCACTGTAATAAGGGCAGCCTGCATGTGCGGAGCCCTGAGGTAGGGACCTTCGGGTTTCACTGGCGAAACCTGATTCATGCCTGTTTAGTGCTGCTCCAAAGGTCTCGGCTTGAAGAGGCCCAGAGCCATTTCACTGGTAGTTTCAGAGACGACCAGGGAGCATTCCTGTCAGTGACTGAATCAACCCTGATGACTCATTCGTCTGTTATATATAATCCTTCCCACTGTGCCCAAGGCTGGCACCAGTCACAGGTCCCCCAGTGTCTGGGCCGAAACTTATCCGACCCCACTGGTTTCTTATTCCCTTCCACTGCTTCCATCCAACTGGTCCCAGATGTCCTACACAGCTTTCCAATTCAGTTCCTTCTCTCAAGTTCAATTCTTCTTCTCTATGTCTGCACGGAGAGACCTCAATCCAGATCTTCCTCATTTCCTGCCTCTAGTTTTCTCTTTCCCTTAAATCTCTTCTTCATGCTTCCCAGAACATGACACAACACCAAGCATGACTTGTTTCTGTTCAAGACAATTCAACTGTGCAGCAGAGCTGGCTCAGAGGGTAGGGAAAGCTAGGTGTTCCCTAGCACTGTGGCGTCGGAGACAGGAGAGCCGGCCTGCTGGCCACCAGCCTGACTCCAGGAGACATGAATAAGGCTCAAGGAAATAAGGCAGAGAATGAAGAAGCCTGTCTTCCTTCCCTGGCCCTCATATGTATGTACATGCTCTCTCTCTCTCTCTCTCTCTCTCTCTCTCTCTCTCTCTCTCTCTCTCTCTCTCTCTCTCTCTCTCTCTCTCTCTCCCCCCCACACACACACTTTTCAAGACAGGGTTTCTCTGTGAACCTTAGCTGTCCTGGATCTTATTTCTTGAGACAGGGTTTTTGTTTGTTTGTTTGTTTGTTTTTTCAGGCCTAGAGCTCACAGATTAGGCAAGCTGGCTGGTCACTGAGTCACCATACACAGCTTTTTTTGTGCTGACGGAAGTCAGTCCTGCACACTTGGAGTTGTCTCTTCAGCTCCTACACTCCCTTTATTTTCTAAACACTCTCTCTGTACAGTCTAGTCATCCCTTTCCCTTACATGGTTCCCTTCAGTCCCAGCTACTGCACCACAAAACCATGCTGAGTTCTGCTACATGCGAGATGTGTGTGACTTAGAGAAGCAAGAGGCAGGGACAGTGATGGCCGGGGATAAAGTAGATCTGTACACAGAAAGGGATGGATGGATGGATGGATGGATGGATGGATGGATGGATGGATGGATGGATGGATGGATGGGTGGGTGGAAGAATGGATGGATGGATGGACGGACGGGTGGATGGATGGATTGGTGGATGGATGGATGGATGGATGGTGGGTGGGTGGGTGGAAGAATGGATGGATGGATGGACGGACAGGTGGATGGATGGATTGGTGGATGGATGGATGGATGGATGGATGGGTGGAAGGATGGATGGATGGATGGGTGGAAGAATGGACGGACGGATGGACGGATGGGTGGAAGAATGGATGGATGGATGGACGGATGGGTGGAAGAATGGATGGATGGATGGACGGATGGATGGATGGATGGGAGAATGGATGGAAGGATGGATGAATGGATGGGAGGATGGATGGAAGGATGGATGGAAGGATGGATGGATGGATGGATGGGTGGGTGGGTGGATGGATGGATGGGTGGATGGAAGAATAGATGGAAGGATGGATGGATGGATGAATGGATGAATGGATAGAAGAATGGATGGATGGAAGGATAGATGGATTGATGGATGGATGGATGGACAGATGGATGAGTGAACCCTTCCAGAGGACAGGGCAACAGTTAAACTAACTTCCTCTGTTATACTCTGAGCTGAAAACGGCCTCTTGGGTTTCCAGATGCTTTAACTATAGAAGACGAGGACAGCTTTAGATGTCTTCTGTTGAGACTCCCATGATCTGAGCTTCTCATTGTTACAGACCTAAGTCACTCGGTTCATCTTTTAAGCTTATGAAGCCTTTCAGGCATCACGCAGTCTTATCAAGAAGCAGGAACTGAAGCAGACGAACGGGGCGGGTGATTTTGCAAGGAGCTGTGATCACTGCATGTCCCATCTGTCAGAACACTGCTGGAAGAAACATCTCTGCATCCAAACCATGACGGGCACAGGAAGTCACATGGAACTCAGGCACAGGGAACTCGTCACACTTGGAGTCAGCTCCTTGACTCCCACCCAACACTTGAATCTTTCAGAATCCTCTCCTTACAGTCTAGTCAACCCTGTCCTCTCCGTGGCTCCTCTCAAGCAGGGAGTGAACGCAGAAGGATGACATTTTACTCTGCTGTGCTTTGTTTGCTCCATAGACGAAATGAAAAGAGAAAGATGCAGTATATTACACTTCCTTGCTCTGGGATGCTATTGGACACATACAAATAGTTTCCCATACACGACAAGTTCCCTTTCCCTCAACGTCCAGTAGAAACTAATCCGTTTTTGGTAACAATGATAGCTATGCTCTGTGGAAATAAAAAAGAGAACTATAAAACAAAAAATTGCCAGGCAGTGAGTTAAAGGTGCAGGCCATTAATCGCAGCACTCGGGAGGCAGAGGCAGGCAGATCTCTGTGAGTTTGAGGCCAGCCTGGTCTACAGAGTAAGTTCCAGGACAGCCAAGGCTATACAGAGAAACTCTGTTTTGAAAAACCGAACAAACAAAAAACCAAAGGTCAGCCTTTCAATCAAGTTGATGTAACATGAGACCATTAAATGTCTTCTCAGTGCCCAGGAAAAAGCCTTCGCCTCACAAGGGCAAAGCACCTCTTTTACTTTAGCTTGCCCGTGGTAGACGCTGGTTGTTATTTTCTGAGTCAAGCCCATTCCTGAGACTGCTCAAGAGACTTGGTCTCCAGGCGCTGGGTCTGCTGACCTTGGGGTCACTGCTGACCTCGGGGTCACTGCTGACCTCGGGGTCACTGCTGACCTTGGGGTCACTGCTGGCCTGGCCATTCTTTCTGCAATACTTCCTCTCACGCCCCAGCACTAGCCTGGGCGCTGGCACAATCTGCACCGTGGACTGTTTGCTTTTCTGTCTTGTTTTGTTTGTTCCATAGGGTTTCTCTGTGTAGCACTGGCTGTCCTGGAAGTTTCTCTGTAGACCAGGCTGGCCTCACACTCAGAGATCCGCCTGCCTCTGCCTCCCAAGTGCTGGGATTAAAGGCACGCGCCACCAACGCCTGACACAAGCCTTGCTCTTATGCTTCTCTTCCAAGTCAATGGCGTGTGTGCATCCTAGCCTTCTGGTTCTGTTTGTGGTGCTTGCACAGTGCATACACGACTGCTTCAGAGAGAGCACACTTGGAAAGACCACCTACATCCCTCTACATCCCAGTTTCTCTACGTGTTTTGTTACTGACTCACCATTCTCTAAGGCCGGAGCGGACGGGTACAAATGAGGCTTTTGTTTGTTTTCCCCTCTTCCCTCCTAACAAGTAGCAGACTAATAGTTACTAATGCTAATTTCTCTGCCGTTTATTAACAACAGAGGAAATGGACATTCTTTCCCTTTCTGCTCTCACTAACCAAATGTTAGCTGGCACTAAATAAAACAACAACAAACCTAGTCACACAACCGAGTGCCCTCTGGCCTCTGTTTTCTTCTCCGTATTAAACCTTTTTGCAACCCCATCCATCCCCACTCAGGTCTGCTACAGCTCAGTGGGACCTGTCAGACAAGCACAGAGTCCTCCAGCCCTGGTTTCGACAGTGTGGCCCAGACCCTTGGGCTCCATTCTCCCCGTTCCCATAGGAACCCCATAAAAATTAAAGCCCCTGTACAAACTAGTCTGACTGTAGCAACATAGGGAAAATGCATGCTCAGGAACGAGACCCCTTCTTCCTCTGCATCCGATTCTCACAGCAAATCAAAGCCTGTAGCCGTGATCAGTTCTATCCTGTGCTACTCTCCGGGATGCTGAAATGGACACTGTAGTATTCTAAAATAGAGTCCCTTTGACTTCAGTTTCCTTTATCTGTAAGAGTTCATTGTAGAGGAAACACCAATTCACTCCCGCGCTTGCCTTCTGCTTCTGGACTCATCCTCCTGTGCTCCCCCAACAGACAACCAAGACCTGAAATCCCCAGGCAGACACTAGGGATGTGATCACCAGAGAGTTTTCCGCTCTTTCCAATGTCCTGCAGCACTAACTGATCCTCACTACAGAAAACAAGATGGCGATAAGAGATGAGCATCTCCACATACTCCGACGTGTTTCCTCCACAGGAATAATGACGATGTCAACTGGGTTGACTATTTTTATTGTTCAAGAAATTTCCACCAGATGTCATAGCTCATACCCGAACCACAAATCCAATTCCCAGGAGGCAGAAACATGGGGGATTATATCAAGTTTAAGGCCATCTTGGTCTACAGAGTGAGACCCTCTCTCATAGAGCCCCTCCCCACAAACCTCACTACAAGAGTGCTCTCTAGAAATGTTTACCTTGCAGCTTCAAAGTTTACGTTGCTGTTTTAGGACCTGGGATCCTCTATTCCCAGGGAGCTGAGATTCCAAGCACATGGTGTTCCCACCTGGCTTTTAAAACACGCCCCTGCATTCAGCTGCCCTCCTGTTCTACAATGTCTTAGTCACTAAGAGAACACACCTCTCCTTCCGCAGCCCATCCAGAGCTGGCTCCATTCAGCTGCTCTTTTCTGTTTGGCTTGGGTTGTTTGCTTTGATTGCTGTAGGCTAGGCTGGTCTCAAACTCAAGGTCTCCCACTCTCCCAAGTGTGGGTGCAGCAGACACACACCACATCAGACTTCTGAACTCAAGCCGCAAAATTGCGTCCTACTCAAAGCAGCGGTCTTGATATGTGCCCTTGGCAGAGACACTCACAAAATCACAAAGGAAGATGTAAAAGACCAGAGGGCACATGACTTAAACTCACAGAACAGAAATGCATAAAGGTCATGGGGAGTTAAGGACATTTGAAAATAACGGGGCTCAAAGGCCTAAGAGAATCTGAAGACAATTGGGCATTTTAAGCAGAATGATGACAAGGCCGTGTGATCTAGAGTCAAATGCAGGCTCTGCTACTTCAGGCCTTATGACTGGGTCACTCACCATCTCTGAGGCAGGGTGGCACCAGGGTGACCTGAGGGAAGCACTGGCCTCAGGAGGAAAAACTGAAGAGTACGCAAAACAAATTAAATAACCGAGCTAATCATGGTGAGTAATAACTTAATGCAATAGTCTAAAAATCAGTGTACAGAATCTAGGATGAATAATACACAATGCGAAGTAAATTTCAGGTTCTGACTTTATAATTGAACCATTTATCTCACCTTAATCCAGACACCGTCAGGTCCTGTCAGAATTGAAACTGTCAATGCACACAGTATTGTTCCCCTTGATTTGGGCACACCCCCTTAAATTCCGCATCTGAAGGGAGTGCCTCACCTTAATTCCAACTCTGCTCTGGGCCTGAGATTTTTCCTTTGTAACAGCAGTGACAATGAGCTGGGTTGTGGTGGTGCAAGCCTTTAATCCCAGCACTGGGATTAAAGACAGTTCCAGGACAGGCTCTGAGGCTACAGAGAAATGCTGTCTCAGAAGGAAAAACAAACAAACAAACAAACACAGTGCCAAGGAAAGCAGAGAGACGCTGTGAAGACTAGACAGAGCATCTGCACACGTCACGGGAGACACTGGAAGGGTGCGCAGTTTTAACTGGGGTATCACCTCGACCACTGACAGGAAGGAGCTCAGAACACCCCCTGCTTAGACAGGCCGTGTCTCAGACTTTTGGGAGCAAGCTCTTCTGCTGCTGTTAGGGCTTGCTCTGGGGAGGGCCTGCAGGTTCCGACCGTGGCCTGATTCACAGCGATGGTTATGCTCGTGTGTTCATTTGAAAGCCAGGCAAGCATGAGATGCACGTGCTGGAGAAGGGTGCGCCGCCGCTCATCTGCAAACAGTTGCCTTGGCAGCAGAGCACCAACGAAACTCAACGAGAGAGTGATGCTTCCACTCATTCAAGCCAGGGGTCAAGTGGTCCAGCACTGAAGAGAACTGGCCTTTGAGCCTCCCAGATGCTGGGATTAAAGGTGTTTGTCATTATGCTGGCTAGTTTGTGGTTTTCTTTGAGGGAAGGTCTTACTGCACAGCCCAGGGTGGCTTCAAACTCATGATCTTCCTGCCTTGGGCTCCTGAGGGCTGGGATTATGTTGTGAGCCATTGCTCTCAGTATAAGGTGGGAGTTTACTTTAGGCTAGATCACTTAAGAACAAAACTCACTTTCTCTCTCTCTCTCTCTCTCTCTCTCTCTCTCTCTCTCTCTCTCTCTCTCTCTCTCTCTCTGTGTGTGTGTGTGTGTGTGTGTGTGTGTGTGTGTGTGTGTGTGTGTTAGCTAGAGGACAACTTCAGGTTACCATCTCCTCCTGTGGAGCAAGGTCTCATTGGTCTACAGCTCAGCAATTAGGCAAGACTGGCTGCCCAGGGATCCCCAGGGATCTTCTTGGCTCTGCTTTCCTGGTTCTGGGATTACATGTACATGTCACCATGCCTGCTGGCTTTTTTATGTGGGTTCTGAGAATCAAACTCCTGAATGAGCTATCTCTCTGCCCAGATCACATTTCTTACCTCATTCTAAAATATTAGCACGGTGGACATGACAGCTAATTAAATACGAAACTGGAAACAATGTCTTAATACCATATCCCAGCAGTACCCTGGTACCCTGAAGCCTAGCAAAAGACTTTCAGAGACATTTACGGGGCAAACGACAGCTCCATCCCTGTAGTCAAGTTCAGGGCTTGTATCTGGTCACTTAGTTTTCAAACCCAAATCTGCTTCTGGGGTCAGAGGACAACTTACATTTTGTCCTTTCTCTGCCCCTTCCCCGAGCACTTTACAGCTGACATCGTTGGCTGAGTTAGTGCCGTGGGCAGACTGGGCCACCTTTCCCCATGCAATGTTGTGAGTTAGTGCCCTGTGCAGGAAGTGGCACAGTTATACAGTTGTATGTACAATAGGCACACGCCCTTTATACTTTTCATAGAGCAATGGAATGACCCAAACACAGCCAGTTGCAAGCTTACCCTGTCTCTACACGAGCAAGGCCTCATACTTCCCAAAGCTCTTTCCAAACGATTGTTTGATGCTACACCAATGCTGTGACGTAAATAGAGTGAGCAACCGCATTTCAGACAGGAGGAAACTGCAGCCCTTACCATGTTACGTCAGACTGTGGAGGGTTAGCACATTCAGGCCTCAAAGCGCCTGGCACAGAGGCCGCACACAGTAAGTTCTGACTGCCTTGTTTACTGCTGTTACCTCGTCTCCAGAGCAGCTCTTGGCAGAGCCAATGGTGAATGGAGGAGAGTGGCAGGGAAGGCATGACTCACGGACTTTAGCTATACAGACAGGAGCCTTCAGAAGCCTGTAGGAAATCAGTTTTGTACTTGTCAACACTTCTACACTGTTTCTGCACTTCCTGATCTGGCCAGCTTTAAAAGGAGATGTTTTTCCCTGACCTAGTTTCAAAGTTAACCATTAAATCTCATAATTATGAAATCTCATGGATTAAATATTGGTTCTGTTGAAAGTATATAACAGCTCAGACAAGGGAAAACTAAAGCAATCCCCAAGTGTGAATACATTAATTAATTGAATTTTCAAGACTCAAGCTACTAATAAGCACGCTGATCCCCAGGGAGAGTGGTTAGCTGCCAGTATTCAAAGGCTAGTCAAGCGGGGCTGTACCTCAGCAGCGAAGCGCTCACGGCCCCAGGTCACCCAAAGGGACCTGTAGGCACTGATAGCCGACAGCGCCCAGAAACCAAACTGAATAGTAGGGAAAAGCCACCCTGACGCCTCCATTGAGAGCTCTGTCGTCACCATACGGAACCTGGACCAGATCTGAACACCCGAGAGATCACCAGCGCGGTGGTACTTCTAACCCGAACTCACACCTCCCGTTTCTCGCCCCAGATGAGCTTGCTCTACACTGCACCACACAAGAGTGACTGTCAGGTTGGCGGGTGAACTCCGGACACCACACACACAAGTGGGTGACAAGTCAGTGGCTGTGGCACGCTTGATTGACTTCTCCTTCTAAAGACACTGAGATGCAAACGGATACTTTCAAAGCTACTGAACACTTTTCTCTGTACACTTCATCCAACACCCCGGCCTCTGGTCTAGCGCAGCCAAGCTCCACCCGAAAACACACACGCTGCAGGGAGCTCTTGGAACTAACCAGACAGGACAGCACGGACTATCCTGCAGCTCTCGCGTGAGGAGATGGTCACGCCCAGGAGACTGAGCTGGCTGGGCATTCTGCAAGCAAGGAAAGCCACCGAACTGAGAAGCGCAGTCATGTTTAGCCTGGGAACCGAAGCCTGCCCTACACTGCAGTCACCCTTGAGCTAGGTGCTATCTTGGTAGAGTGCGATGACTTCATCTTTATCTCCTGGGTCCATTCTGAAAAGCACGCTGTCACAAAGGAAGGGCTGACACCAGTGACTTAGCCTAAGGTATCAGACTCTCCCAGGTAGCCACACTAAGGGCCACTCCCTTCTGCGCTACTGATTCACCACTGAGACATCTCCTCCCAGATGTCTTGACCTGAAACCCAGTCTGAGGAGAGCAGCAGAGGTACTCTAGCTCTGACACTGACTCTGGCCTCTAGGACATCAATGGACTTGTTTGGAATATTTAAGTATCTTAAAGAAACATGCATTGAGCAATGTTTATGGACGGCAGTATCTACCACTAAATGAAGACACTTTAGACACGATACAGCGATACAGAACTCTTAAGGAAATGGCAGGTACTGTAGTAACTTCAGGATCGTACAGGATCTTCTGATCTCAAGGACAGGACAGCTATTCTTCCTATCCCACAAAAACTGAAGAGAAGCTCCAGTTAGCTGGTAGAGGGCTTTTCTCCATTTACAGTAGAGGATCTCAGAGGCTGCCCGGCCTGAGCAGTTTCTGAGCTGCTGAGATGTGGCAGTGCTGGTCTGGACTGAAACCCATAGCTAGCTAACCACAAAGTCCACTACAGTGGACACCGAGCTCCAAACCGTAGCCTGGCATATCCGAAGAAAGCTGGAAGCAGAAAATCTCACTTCTATTTGTATCTCATCCATTTACAGGGCTGGTGAGCTGAAATCCCAAGATGCATACTGCCCTTCCTGGTCTATAAACGGGGTACCGTCACCTGTCCCGAGCTTTCCTCTCAGAGGTGCTAAGAGCAGGAACTATAAGGCAGAAAGCACATTTAAACATAAGCCAGTGCTTTTGGGGCTATTACTGTCACATGTGTGGGTGCTGCAGTAACCGGAAGTTAGCCGGGCCAGAGTTGTTGGGGAGGCCCAGCCAAGATTTCCAGTATACCCAGGCAAGCCTTGTCCAGGAGCCGATCCCCGACTGACACGGAACTGTTCTTTGAAAAGCTCCGCGAACAGGTCAGAAACAAACGGGGCCAATGCCCAGTACAGGACAATGTGTTACACCAAAGGCATCTGAAGGGTCTCCTCGTCACACCCCTCCCTGCCGCCTCCCTCCACTGTCCTTGCCCCTACTCCTTTCATTTGCTCTGCTGTGGTTTCTCTCACTCGTGACTAGAAGTACTCTGCCCTGTCTGTCAGAATCTCTATAGCATTACTTCTTTCCTAAGGTTAAAAACCTTTCTCTATGGATGGGCATTTTGCAAGCACACATGTCAGCGCACTGCCGGTGTGCCTGGTGCCTGTGGAGACCGGAAGACGGCACTGGGTCTCCCAGAATGGAGATACAGATGGTTGTGAGCCCCCATGTGGGTGCTTGGAATTGAACCTGGGTCCACTGGAAGAACAGTCAGTGCTCTTAACCACTGAGCCATCTCTCCAGCCTTCTACGTGGTTACTTTAAAAACGAATAAAGTTGGTTATCTTCCAGTTACGTTATGCGCACAGTGTCTTAAACAAAACTTGGTGGTTGTACAAGCCCTGCTTCATTTCCCCAAGGCTCAGGCCAGCGAGGCCAGGATGGGGAAGAACTAGGTTCTATTGCTTGCACAAAGGCATTTAGTTCAGCACACTACACAGGGAGTTGCTAGTACAAACGAAACCACCAATACCAACCAGGTATCTGGGTTACCCACGGGTCCTTCTGCCTATTATGAGTCAGTACTCATTTCTATTTCCTTAAAGGATTGTTGTAAATGCACCTTCTTCTTCAACATGGCTACAAAGTCCTGCTTTATTCCTCTCTCTAGGTGGACAACCTGGGTCCTATTTCATAGAAAACAATTAAGTCCAACAACCATGATCTTCAATGTTCCTGCCGTATTCTAAAATCATTTATATATAAAACCCTGTCCTTAATATATCCCTCTAACTTCCAAGGATTTCCCTTGACTTGCTTTAGGGTGGAGATTCCTTCACTTCATTTCTTCATTTCGGGTCTTCTTTTTCCTTTCAATCATTTCTTCTCGAATGGCATAAGCTCCTTGGGTCATCAAGTATCTGCCTGTTTCTTACCCTTCTCAGGGCAAGTGTTCCCTGGTTACTCCTCAACCCTTGCTTTTATCATTGCTCTCGCCTCTCCTCCTTTGCCCAGCTGGAGTAACAGCACCAGACTGGTCCCCGCCTGCCCTCTCCAGCCCGGGAGACAAAAGCTCCAAGCCCACTCTGCTGGGACTTCACTCTGCCCCCGCTCCTTGGTGGGCCATGTCCTGCTTTCAGAGTTCCACGCCAAGGCGATTCTTTTCCCTGACTATGAGCTCACTTGCTAATGATGTCAGTTGCCACCTCTGTGGCTCTGGCCACAAGGTCTATTTGCAGGTTGAGTCTCCTCTGTCGTTTGATTTACACTTCTAACTGCCTGTCTGAGATCACTAAGGAGATGCCACAGACTTAAGTCCAGCATGTAAAGCCCCGCCCTTTATTTATACTCCTCACATCCCCCAGTCTCCACTTCAGGTAGGACCAGAACCTGGCACTCATATAACTTAAAGACCAGGCAAGACTTCCTCTACTTTCTCATCCCTCCTTACTAACTTAACAAACAAAACAAACAAAACCTCTCTACTTAACCAACAAAACCCATTAGACACTGTCTGAATCTTCTTTTTCCTCTCTAAGTTCATCGCAGTCTCAACCCGGGCCTTTGTTGTCCTTGCCTGGACAACTTGAGGGCTACACGACCATCGTCCTAATGCTTCCAGTGTGTGTGTGTGGTTTCTTGAGACCACACACTGGCCTGGAACTTGCAGCAACCCTACTGCCATAGTCTCCCAAGTGCTGGGATTATAGGCTGGAGCCACCAGGCCCAAACTCTATCTAGTTTTAACTCCTGAAAATCCACCGTCCTTATTGCTGATAAAAGATCTATCACATTGCTCTGCCGCTCACACACAATACAGCAAAACCCCAAAGCGTCCAGAATACTGCCTCCACTTGGCACGCAAGGCCTCCTTAATCCAGCCTTTACCAGTGTGTCTGGCTGAATCGTCAGTCTGGCTTGCCACTCCCGCAATGCCTGAACGTCCTTAACTCTTCTGCACGGCGTACAGATTAGGCGTGGCTCCTCAGTGTTCACGTGATACCCAGTCCATACTACCCTTGCTATAATTCTCCACTGTTGCACACCTGTTTATGTGTCTACCTCCTGGTCCCTGCAAACGAAGCACTCAGATGCTCCGGCTTAACTCAAAAGTCACTTAGTTTTACCCTAACGTGCAATTTGGAAAAGGCACTGTGGGATGACTCCTTTGTTTTACACAGCATCAGCTGGAGCATCCACTTAGCTAGCAAGCAGGTGCCGGGCACAGCGGCTCACTGGCTAGGTCTTTCACCAGGGAAGCTCAGACATCAGCACGGCATGGCAGCTGGGTACCAGGAGCGAGCATCCCAGCAGACAGGAGGCAGAAGCGGATAGTTTCCTCAGGCCCGGGCACAGAAATGGATACAACATGACAAGCACTTGTGTCACTTACTCCATATTCCACTGGTGCAGTCACAGAGCCCAGAGGGGAGGTGGCCAGCTCTCACCTTGTCACCGCTTTCAATGTCTCACATCTCCTTCTTTGAGGCTGTGAGCGCCTCTAGGACTCGGCTGACACAACTCTACCCCGTCAGTCAGTAAGAGGCACAAGGCTCACAGGGAATCAGGCTTTAAAGTAATATATAACACTTTACAGATGGGAAAGAATCCACCAGCTAATTAGATGATAATCCTCCCGTCTACCAAGGGCAGCTGAGTTGCTTTGGTAAAAGAATTCAGCAAAGAGACTGGCGAAGGTGGCTGTCATCATACGAGGCTGGCAGGGGCTTGGGGTGTGCTACGGAGGAGAATGCACACCATTCACTGCTGACTTTCCTGCAGTCAGCCACCACCAGTTAAACGTCAAAGTCTGACTGAGTGGTTTTCACTCCTTTCCTGTGGGGGGTGGGGTGGGGGCATGACTGACTTGTACCAAGCGGGTCCCATTTACAGCCATCACTGTGATCCATGATGGGAGGTGCATCTCGGGGACATGCTCTGCGGCACACCGACATCACACAGCCGTCACACTCAATCTGAAAGGATACGTGCGACAGACTGAAGACAGAGACGCAGTAGCACAAGCATCAGCTACCCCACGTAAATATTAAAGTCAACGGGACAGTCACTGCCTACCCAGGAAGAGCAAATTACAAGACCAATTTGCAAAAGGAAGCGCTTCCTGGTTTGTGGAGACAGACCTCAATGTAGCCAGGTTGGCCCAGGTCCCAGATCCCACTGCTTCTGCCTCTCAAGGGAAGGACCAGCATGCTTGGATGAAGATGAGTTCTCAGGGAACACTGACGTCAAGTCGGCTTGCTGAACTGGCAGTGAAGCCTAGCCGCTGCCTTGAGAAAGACACAGCTGAAAGCGTTTCCGGTCTTCTAGGCTTCTGAGGTGCTTTTCAGATACTAGACAATCACAGAGGTGGTGACAACTCAGACCACAAGAACAAAACAATCGACGGTAATGGTCAGCTAGGTGAGCACAGGGAGCATTTTCCCAAGGCATAGTAAACTCAGTTTCCCCCAAACAAAGGCATTCTCTTCTTTTTCTTTGGCCTTCTCTTACACTGCCCAACCATCAGGAAATGGAGTAACCACACCAGACGGCCTCTATGACCTCACACTGCACCTTCCGGAGGAAAGGTGCACTGCTAATCAGGGAGTCTATAATAAAGGTGGGGCTTGCACACCAAGGAGGACTTTTCTCTTCAGGCCCTGCCCTGCTGTTGCCCATTGCCCAACTGAGCAACTTACAAAATCCCCTGCGTAGATCAGAGTCACAGTAAAAGGGCAGAATCCAGGGCTCAGTCTACTTGAGAGATGCAGGGATTTCCCAAGCCCCTATCCATACAGAAAGAACATGGCCCTTAGGGAGCAGTCCTTTGTTGTGATCCGGTGTGTGGTGTGGATGGAAGGCTGCTCATGAGGATGTGAGGTTCCGAACCTGCTTCTGCCTACTACTCATGAAAATTTCCTAGCACACCATGGCAGCCTAACGTCCATCGATCAGGGAACACATAGCCCATCCAGACATAAGTGAGCTCCCACCATGCGCATCTACTGTGGTCGCTTCTGTAAGGAGATGCACTTAAAGAGAAGTGCAGGCCAGGCACTGGGGCCAATCTAGACCACACAACAAGTACCAGTCCAGGTAGGGACTATACAGCAAGAACAAAACAGAAAACAACAACACACACACACACACAATCCAGTAACGTGGGGAGGGGAAGAGCTCTTTCCTGTCTGAAATAACCATACATAAAATAACAGATGTCAATGATAACTTATCTGCAAATCACAGCGCTAAGGACTGTGTGTGTGTGTGTGTGTGTGTGTGTATTTATATATTATCTCATTTATTCTTTACCAAGTCTTTGTGTGTGTGGTGTACACACACATGCATGCAGAGGCCAGAGGACACTGGCTATCCAGCTCTCTGCCTCGTCCCTGAGACAGGATCTATCACTGAACCTGTGTTAGGCTAGGGCAGCACACTCAAGGAATCCTCCTGCCTCTGGCCTACCCCAACTCCAGGGGTTTCAGGTGTGCATCTACTCACAGCTGGCTGGATGCTGGGACCTGAGCTCTGGCTCCTGTGTTTGCACCCCCTAACCTGTTGAGCCATCTCTCCAGCCCCCCTTAACGCAATCTGAAAACCCAGTATACCGTCTATTATGTTTGCAGAAAGTCACCCCGTGCTTAAGGTTTACCCCAGATCATGAGATTCATCGCACGAACACGGCGAGGGTGAGGACACTTGCGATGGCTCTTGGATACTCCACAGGTGTCTCAACCCCTCACCTGCCCACCATTTACCTCTATGCACTGCTCTTACGGACTATAAAAGTTAAACACAAGCTTCCACTAATAAGGTAAAGAGCACAATGATTTTAAACCATCAACTGCCAAATTAAAAGCCTGCTGTTTTATGTACAACTGCGATGACCAACGCTGACACTTATTCGTCCTAGAAGTGCACCGAGTTTAGAGACGCTCAAGAACTACAGTGCGCGCATTTAAAAATGTTTCCAACTGTTATTTTCAATGATGTGTCTGTAGTGCTCAGAGGTCAGAGGCTGGGTGTCCCTGAAGCTGGAGTTACAGGTGGCTGTGACGTGTGCCCTTCCTTGCTGAGCCCTCTCCACCCCCCAAGTGCACACCTTTCAACTGATGACACTCCGTGTGTGTGAGGGTGCCTGCTTGCCCGCTTCCTCCTCCTATCTCCTTCTCCAGGGAATGGCTTCCGCTCCCTTCCCAGCCTCTTGCAAGAACTTCTATCGTCACGCCCACCCCAGCTCCAGTGTCACTGTGTCAGTCTCTTACATGGGGCGCATTAGAAAGCTCTTTTTTGGCTCCATGTCTTCTGGTGGCAGCAGAGGGCAGAGAGGCTGAAGACTAAGTTTGAGACTGAAAGGCTAGGTTGCAATCCTGCTCTGGAATTTAGCTCCCTTACACAACTCGTTTCACACTGCTTAGGCAGCCACAGCTTCAGGAAGATTTGGTGCTATACACTGCCGGTCTCAGTGCTTGGGAGTCAGAGGCTCATGTGCAGAAGCCAGCCTGTGCTATATGGAGAGAACATGTCAAAACAAAGCGAAATAACAAACCATACCCCCCAATAAAAAACAAAGTCTCCACCAGGCTCTATATTTTATTTAAAAGAGAGTGTTGTCAACATTCTCTCTCATGGGAAAATATGGCAAATAAGGTGCTGGACATATGAATGTCCTTGATTGGGGTCATTACTTCACTCACTCTCTCTCTCTCTCTCTCTCTCTCTCTCTCTCTCTCTCTCTCTCTCAGTTGTAGACCTTAAGTATATTTGGTTTATTAATTCTGCCTCAATAAAGAAAGAAGAGGAGAAATAATTTGATCAAGACCCTCGATTTAACATAAAACAAGCTAGTTCTTCCTATCTGCTCATGATCTGAGATAGATTAGGCAGCACAGGAAATAGCTGTTCCTTAACTTCCAACAGAATTTAAGGATAGGCACATCACAACTTTGCATTTTGGCGGGGAAAAGGAGTCTTTAGATTCTAATTTTATCAATGCCAGTCAGCTGTTTTGAGTAAATTTTGGTTGTTTTAAAATGATTTTTGGTTATTTTAAAGACTTTAATTATGCATCAACGACTTTAATGTGTAGAAGAGCATGCAGTTTCTCCTTCTGGCGCTGAAGATCCAACCCTGGCCTCACACACTGAGCTCTATTTAGGCTGGCCTTTCAAATGTAGGCGGTAACAGCTCGGTCACACCTGTCTGTATCTGTGTAACTGCTACACCTCATCCGTTTTCATCAAGTTTACTTGGGTCATCTCCTAGTAAAGCATCCCTAGACTTACCAATTCCACTGCTTTTCTATAATTCTTTATCCTTCTTTTATCCTGCCTCGTTGTTTCCTGGTTTTCCCTCTGTGTTGCTTAACACAACTGTGCTTACTTATCTCTCTTACTAAAGGAATTGTTTTTCCTTTCATAAAGTGGTTTTGGTACCCTTCTCCCATCTATACATCTTGATAAATCACGTACATTCTTCTGAATTAGTTTTAACTACACTTTTAATGTATCTCTGACCTGAGTTATAGATCTTATTATTTTCTTTTGTTTTTTTAATTTCAAGTGGTTCTAGCTCTGGCTGATATTTGACACCAGAATGGATTTTCCTGCATCATGGTCAGAGAATTTGGTAAGTACAGTTGCAATGCTTTAATGGCCCGATCGTTTTCTTTGCGATGTAGTATAACTCGTCTAGTGTGCCGACTTGGTAAGTGATATACTTTGTAATGCAAAGCATTCTGCACAGCTGATTAAGTGAAGCCTGGTGACTATCCCAACCTCTACGCTCTTTTTGTTTGTAGATGTCCATTTGCTCTGAAAGGAACGAGCGCCAAGTTGCAGCATCCGCTGAGGCTTTGCCAGTTCTTCTGCTTCTGAAATATACTGAGGAGAACTGAGTCTCACGATCCGCGCCTTACCGCCTTCACTGCATTTTCAACAGTTAAAAAGGAATTATACTCACAATACGTCTTGCTTTAAATTCTCTAGCAACAGCGTCCCAACTTTCCCCATCTGATACTGCCTATGACATACTTCTAGCGCCACAAACAACAACCACCACCTTTGATTTCATTATGGTTGGCTAGAAAGGAGCTTTGAACCCTTGTCTAAATCAGAGCAGGGTATCCACTGGAAGCTAATGGGGAGGTATGGTTTTAATTTAAAGTATATTCTATTTTTCATGCTCACAAACGGCTTCTATTCCCTGGCCCTTGGTCACAGTAATTAGGAATCTCTCCTCCATGCCTCATATTCAAACATCTTTTCTCTTCTCCTTTAGCCAAAAGGGACCCGTCTCTCCTCTCCTGCTCTGCTAGAGATGGTCATCACATCTCCCTGGCCTAGGTTTCTGCTTCCTGTCAGTACTCCAACCGCAGTTAGGAGTCCCTTGCATTCTGTCTTTATCCTGTTGGCCAAGTTGATTTTTTTTTCAGGACAGGGTCTCTCTGTGTAGCCCTGGCTGTCCTGAACCTTGCTTTGCAGACCAGGCTGGCCTCAAACTCACAGCGATCAGCCTGCTTCTGCCCCCAAACTCTTAGGAATAAAGGCATTCTTTGAAATGGAATGATTTTACTAGAATATGTTTAAGAGCGGCATTTCATCATTATTTCCTTTTTATCTACTAATAGCTTTATTAAAATAGAATTCATGCTATCATCCGTGGGGGGAGGATGGCGCCCATAATCCTCCTAGGACATGCTTCACATCACCGTTCTTAACCCTCTCGCACAATTCACAGGCCGCTGGTTTTTACGCTACCTCCACCGTTTCACCTAAACTAGAAACACCTGCTCACTTAACGTCCATATGCAATCAATGTCAAGAATTCAGAGTCCTATTCAAAAATGCTGCTAGTGTAGCCGGGCGTTGGTGGCGCACGCCTTTAATCCCAGCACTCGGGAGGCAGAGGCAGGCAGATCTCTGTGAATTCGAGGCCAGGCTGGTCTACAAAGTGAGCTCCAGGACAGCCTCCAAAGCCACAGAGAAACCCTGTCTCGAAAAACCAACAACAACAACAAAAAAATGCTGCTATTGAATGGAATCTCTGAGGGAAAAAGACAAAATCAGCTCTTCTCTGTGCACGGCTGTGTCTCAAATGCAGCCAGCAGTGACCTCCTGAGGCTGGCCTGACCTTGCCAAGACCCTGACACATGAGCTCTGAGCCACTTCTCGGGAATGCGCAGTATAAGACATGGGGAAATCTCTTCTCCAGCAGCTGTGTGATTTCCATACACTGCACCCCAGCCCGCCCACAAGACTGCACACTAACCCTCCAGTGCCCTGAGCTTGGTCCTACGGGAAGGAAAGGGAGCAGCAGCGCACACAGGCTGGAGCTCCTCAGTTGTGCTTAAAGGCTGTAAAGACGACCAGCTGCATGGAGCTGGGTGGTCAAGGTTACAGGGAGTGTCTCAAGTTCAGCATGGAATCCTGCCCTGAACCAGGAGTCTACCTGCCACAGCCCCACGGTGCACTCTGCCTCCACCCCCTCCCCCGCCTTGTGAGCTATCTCAGGACACGATTTACTTTCCTTACACTTTCCTGGCTTCCCCAATGGGTTCCTTTTCCATCTGTGAGTTTGCCAGGCCTGGTTCCCGTGCCGTCTCTATTCTATTTCCTATTTCCGGGGCACTCTCACCCACCTCTTGACAATTGTGGGTTGCAAAGTCTTCTCTGTGACAGTGTTTACACAGAACACTCCTGTCGGTAACATCCCTCACCTGACACACTGTCTCTCAACCACAGGACACCCTCACAGCTCAAAGGAGCAACTGTAGCTTGTGGAGTTGTTTCCTATGCCCAGGAAACCTGCCTGAGTCCATCTCTGTAGTGAATGACACTGTTTACTCCAGAAACACGTGGCCACCAGTGTCAAGGACATTACTTCTTCACCAGCACAAGGAAAACAGAGGCCACCGCCCCAGCACAACACATACTTCTGGAAACAACGAGTTCATCTAGGCACTAAATTTTATGCTCTCCAGTCCGTATCTCTTCACCCATCTACTTTTAAATCCACATTTCTCAGTATGTTGCTAAATGACAACTGTTTTCGTGACCAATCAGCCTATCCTTCTAGTTAGCAAGCTCACCCCCTCCAGCCCATTTCCCATGCTGCAGTCAGAATTTTATTTTCAGGTGGAGATCAATTCCTAATATGTCTCAACTTGCTGCCCGCAAAACGAAATAAAATTCAAGCCCTAAGAGATGGTTCCATGCTCCACAGTAGAAGAGAAGACCAGACTCTCAAAAGCTGCCCCTGATTTCTGCACACACCATGCCCATCCCCTACAGTAACAAGTAAAACACTCTGAGTTTCTGGTACACAATGTAACGTCATTTTGTCACGTGTGCACGTGTGTGCATTTTAAGACAAGGTTCCTCATGGCTCAGGATTATTTTAAACTGTGAGGCTGAGGATTAACTCCTGGTCCTGCTGCCTTTGCTCCCTAACTGCTGGGGTTACAAGCATGAGCCACCATACCCAGCATCTACAAGAACTTCGTAGGCAGTGCTCCTCAAACCTGAAGGAGCAATTCAGATGACACTGTAAGAATTTCTTCGTGCGTAAGAGACACACTGAACACTTGTATGACATTAACCTGGAAGAGCAAGCAATTCAGATGACACTGTAAGGATTTCTTCGTGCTTAAGAGACACACTGAGGACTTGTATGACATTCTCCTCAATGTCCCATTTTATTGAATCTCTTCTACATAACACCTAGATGCTTATCTGCTTCCTCTTCCACAGTGGTATTTTTCACGGGTGGACTAGTGGCTTTTCCTAGCTTGTATCTATCTCAGTGTTGTGCAGTGTTCCTGGCAGAATTCAGATTCAATAAATAATCTGGTAAGTGACTGATTTCAAACATTGGTAATCATGGGAACATAGGCAACTCTGGATTTCCATTGTAGCCCGGAAATCTAAATGCAGTTAGGATCCACAAGTCGTATGCAGGGGTCTACTGTACTCAACATTTGGTGTATATACATCTTTTTTTTTTTTTTTTTTTAATCATTTTTTATTTTAATTTTAAATAGCTTGTTTCACATGTCAATCCCAGTTCCCTCTCCCTCCCCTCCTCCCGCACTCCCCTTCCACCCACCCTCCCACCCTATTGCCAAATCCCTCCACATAGGGGATGTCTAGAGTCTATCATTTCACTCTTGGTAGGGTCAAGGCACTCCCCTAAGAGTCCAGGCTGAGAGAGCATCTCTCTTTGTGCCATAGGCACATGAAGACAGATTGTATACCAGGGATAGACACTGATCCACAGCTCAGAGCCCCATAGGTTGCCCAGGCCTTCTCACTGACACTCACATTTGGGGGGTCCAGATCAGTCCCATTCTGGCCTCCCCACTGTCGGTCTGGGGTCCAAGAGCACTCCCCTGTTCAGATCAGCCGTCTCTGCTGGTTTTGCCAGCCCATTCCTTGCCAATTTGCTCATCACTCCTCTCTCTGTCACTGGGTTCCTTGGGTTCAGTTCAGTGCTTAGTTGTGTGTTTGCCTCTGCTTCCATCAGTCCCAGGATGAAGGCTCCCGGATAGTTATAGACATCAAGTTCATTATCAGGAATGGGCATTCGAGGTGGTCCTTCCACTATTGCTTAGCTTGCCAATTGATGTTATACCTTTAGATCACTCGAGGTCACTCTGGTGCCTGATCTGTCTTCGATCCTATGATTCCCTCTTCCCCCTATTTTACCCCCACCCCCTCAACTTCCTGTTCCCCCATGACCAACTCCCTTCCTCTTTACCCCCTCTACTCTTCCCAGGTCCCACTACCCCCCCTCGCCCTGTTCCCCATCCATTCAGAGGATCTTGTCTCCATCCTCTTCTCTTGGGTACTATGCATATATGCATATCTTTTAGGTTCTTTCCTGTTTCCCAGACTCTCTATCTGTGGAAGTGCAGACTGGCACTATCCTGATCCATATTTAAAATCCATATATGAGTGAGTACATACCATGTTTGTCTTTTTGCGACTGGGTTACCTCACTCAGGATGGTTTCTTCCAGTGCTATCCATTTCCCTGCGAATTTCAAGATTCCATTGTTTTTTTCTGCTGAGTAATACTCCATTGTGTAAATGTACCACATTTTCTCTATCCACTCTTCAGTTGAGGGGCATCTAGGTTGCTTCCAGGTTCTGGCTATTACAAACAATGCTGCTATGAACATAGTGGAGCAGATGCCCTTGTTGTATGAACCTGCCTCATTTGGATAAATGCCTAAGAGTGGAATTGCTGGGTCTAGTGGTAGATTAATTCCCATTTTCCTGAGGAATCTCCATACTGATTTCCAAAGAGGCTGTATGAGTCGGCATTCCCACCAGCAATGGAGGAGTGATCCTCTCTCTCCACATCCTCTCCAGCATAAATTGTCTTCGGTGTTTTTGATTCTAGCCATTCTGACAGGAGTAAGATGGTATCTCAGAGTTGTTTTGATTTGCATTTCCCTGATGGCTAAGGATGTTGAGCACTTTCTTAAGTGTCTCTTGGCCATTTTAGCCTCCTCTACTGAGAATTCTCTATTCTTTTAAAGAATCATTTTCAGATTGTCAAGAATCACTAATCCTAAAAATTTAACATGCTGCTTCTGGGAGGTATTTGGTTAAAACAGGAGATTTCAAAGTATACTACAAACTAACTTCAACTATAATATATACAAACAACACAAGCAAACACAGGGATTTGCTTAATAACTTCAAGCCGCTACACTAAAAGCTACCAAAAAGGGGTAGGGATGAGAGGAGACAGAAAGCTGTGGGAGACTGAAGAGAAACAGATGTCAGGAGAGAGAGAGAGAGGTGGGGGGGGGACACCCTCTGTCTACTCTGCCCTGTGTAGTCAGCGCATGTAAGGTTGGATTCAGGACAGAGGATGTCAGCCTAAGATAGCAGCACCGTTTTGAAATTATTCTTCAGTTTGCTTGGGTGCTGCCCAGCTTCAGAGCAGTCCTGTTCCACAGCCGAGCTGTCTTCAGCCTGGTGAATTACTCCTCCTTAGACAGGAAAGGGACAAAGGAAAACACAAACAGTTGCCTGGGCCGGTGGGACCAGAGTGGCAAACACTTGTGACCTCTCGGCTGACGTTTCTCTGGCTCGGTCTATTCCTTGGTCTTTTATTTGTGTCGTAGCTTCCGTACTTTCCTATTTGTAGGACCTGGACCACACACACACACACACACACACACACACACACACACACACACACACACACACACACACACACACACACACACACACACACACACGCTAATAAAAAGAGGGAATCGAGGTTCTGCAGAACACAGGTAGTCTCCAGAGCACTGTGTAAGTGTAGACACTGAGAGTGTCTATCCTCTTGTTTACTGGAAGGGTTATAATTTCCCTTCTTAGACTACAGTCGCATTTCTCCTATTAGCACATAACTTAATTCATCGCTGAGTTTGCTTTTAACAAAGCTAAAGCTTGTACTGTAAAGTAATGCACGAAATAATCTACATAGTGCTGACAGGGTGACCTTGGCGTGTGTGGACGCCACCTAGCCTGGTGTCCTCAACAGTGCAGATGTCTTGCTGAAAGCAGACTCTGCCACAAAGGATCCAAACTAGGCCCTGCTCCTTCTCTTCATGCTTCATCCAAGGGAAACAGGAAGCCACAGAATGGAGAATTTGGTCAAAGGGCCTAGAGTGGCTAATTATCATCTATGTAATCAAGAATGGCCCATAATTACCTGGTAGCAATTTGATGCTATGTTATTAAGTGTCACTACCAAGAACAGCTCTGTAATAACCAGCAGACTCACACTCATCAGCAGGCCCTCAGGGTCCTTTTTGTTGCAGGGTTCCAACTGTATCAATAGCACTATGGTTGTCAGAAACGAGAACATTTGGAAGAATCTATTTGCAAGAAGTAAATCCTTGCAAGACTGCATTTACCTGTCCTACCAGAAATGCCGCAGTCTCGCTCATGCACATCTAGTATATTGGAAATTTGTAAACTGAGACCTGCTCTGGGTGTGCTCCCGGTGAATTTATCATGAAGTTTAGTGACGACTCATTTCAGTTAGGCATTGTGGGGAGATGGAGAACAGGGGAGACGATGACACTCACCACCTTAGGTAATAATACAGCTACTGAACACAACAACCCAATGCTAAGAGCCACAAGATTCACCTAAAGCTACTGTGACCTTGGCCCTTGTGTCTACACTGATGCCATTTCATTTTGGCAAGAGATTGGTGTTAAAGATCTGTCAAACTCTGGCTTAAGTTCTACTGCACGCAAAGACATTAGAGGAGGTTCTAGAGACGGGGCTTTATTTCTTCTATAAGGGTGCATAGGACTTGAATTCCTTTTAAAAGCTGTTGGGGCTGTTCTAAGGAAAGACAGACAAATGAGAGGGAAAAAAGTCTATAACCTTATTAATTGTCTGCTCTACTTGAATCCTTAACCCGGCTGACTTCGTTGTGTCTGCCATCTTCTTTGGGTTTCACTACTGCAAGAGAGACGAGGTTAGGACGTGACTTGACCATAACACCAGGGTCAGTGTTGACAATGTAAGGAGAGCCAGAGAAGGGGCGAAATCAAAACTGGAATAAATCGCTGGAGCTCTTGATAAGGTGGCACCTACAACAGATGTTCCATCCAACCTCATAAGCATGGAATGTGCAAAACCAGACAAGTGTTCACCCAGAAGAGCTTCTGTCACCAAGACAACGACTTAGTAATAATTCAAATCAGACATTGCTGTTCTATGTTGTTGTCATTTTGAAAGTGTCTTGGTAACTCTTCCAGGCCGATCCTCTTGTCACTACCTCCTAAGTGCTGGGATTACAGCTGGGAGTCACCACACCAAATTTCAGAAGTTCCTCACGCGTTACATTTGGGAAGAATTATTCTGATAAAGTGTAGAGAATTATTGCTCATGACAGTGGTGACTGGCCATCATTGTGGACATCTAGCAGGCTGTAATTTATCAAGAGAGTCCTACAAGCAAGTGTTTGCCTGACAGAGCCTTGCAGGTTCTGTTCCCTGTATTACTGACCGGACCTAAGAATGTAGAATTACTTTAACAAAACTTACAAAGACACTGGTGCACTAGAAACATGAAGAAGGCAGCTTTATTAGTGTATGGTGAACAATAGGAGAGCCGGGCACATCTGTGTCAGCTGTGGAAAGCTGTCTCCTTGGGGAGGCGAATAACCAGGGCAAGGCTCTGGGAGACAGGGCTACCCCCCCCACACCCCCGCCAGGCCGGCTCGTCTCCACCTGGCAGGGGCCGGTGGCCTGGCCACGCTGTTAAGAGTTCTACAATTCCTTTCTTTGTTCTCTGTTTGGAGATAGAACTCTTCAGATGGACAGTCTCTGTACAGCTGTCTGAGTGTGATGTGTGTGTTTAAGATGTTAGCACCTGCAGTTAGGCTAGAACCAAATTTTGCCATTCAAGATCCCATCCTTGCATGGCTGTCACATGGCTCCCTGGCAGAGTCCCTGCACCACATATATGAGCATCAGCAAATCCAACAGCCAAGGCCAGACCATATAATCTCTCTACGAGCTGTTGGGTATTCGCTCCTCAGTTCAATCATTCCCAGTGGGTACTTTCATTATGTGGCTTTCTGGGATCATGAAGGTTACACCACATGGTGGACTCTGCATCTGCCTACAGTTCCACAAAGTGCTGGTTAAATTCAAAGCAAACTGTATTGACTGTGCCAATTTTATGGCCACTGCTGTGCCAAAGCAATACAACATCTCAAAGTGTTCTAAGAAAATGCTCTACGTGTTGGGTGTTTATAGCCTATGTTCCCTTTCAGGCACATTTATTCATTCCTTTTTCACTAGTATTTAGTTCTCCTATTAGATACCAGGACTTGCTAGGTACAAGAAATGCAAAGTTAAATATGACACTATCTCAGTCTCTGCAAAGAAGAAAGATGAAGTTATAAAGAAAATTCTATGCCACGTGGTGTGGGGAGGGAATACTTTCTACCTAGAGATAGTAAACATTCATGATTATTTAAAGCATAATGCAAGAAATAAGTCTCTTCGTCCTTTATAATTTTCAAGAATGGCTTCCATTAGTAGTTCATTATTTCTAGATATTTTTATATGTACGTACATGTAGCACACACATATTTTTCTGTAAATATAAACATAAATGTATATGCTTATATAAATGCATAATATTTACATACTACACACTCTACTTATAGAAATATGCACACTCCATTTATATAAAACTCATGAAATAGCTCACATTATATCTGTATTTTTTGGTAACTTCTTTTATAGTTTATTATTTATTGTGAATTATAGTAATAAGTGTATATAGAAAAGCACACAGAAATAATTAGCTTAGAAGAGAATTATTTTACACAGAATGTATAGAAAATTATTTTATACAGAATATATAGAGAATTATTTTATACAGAATGTATAGAAAATTATTTTATACAGAATGTATAGAAAATTATTTTATACAGAATGTATAGAAAATTATTTTATACAGAATGTATAGAGAATTATTTTATACAGAATGTATAGAGAATTATTTTATACAGAATGTATAGAGAATTATTTTATATAGAATGTATAGAGAATTATTTTATATAGAATGTATAGAGAATTATTTTATACAGAATGTATAGAAAATTCTAGCACTTGCAGAAATTCCCTGCTTTTAGCAGCCTGAATCCCTGACCTGAATTTTATGGTAATCCTTTGCCAGCTTCCTTTGCATTTTTATACCCCAGGCACAGGAAACCAGCAACCACCTTCAAGTCCTTTGCTGAAAACAGCTTTCATTCTCCAGAGCCTCCCTCCATGCTCACTTTCTTTTAGAAAAGATCTTACTTTTTCCAAAATCAGAATGCGAGTGTGATGTAATTTTTGAAATCGCAAGCCAGTTTTGCACAAGGATTGCTCTATTCTTAAGCGGGGAGGACTGTCAGCCTAGGGCAACACAGGAAGATGGAGGAGATGAAGGTGCTCTGTTGCTTTGCAGATAATTTCATAGACACACATTTAATAATTTGAATGCTTTCAGTGAGAGGGTTGCACAAATAACCTACACACAGTATCTCCAGGAACTGTCACTTCTTTGAACGTCCTTCGTCATGTCAGAAATATAGGACAAATGGAGATTCTGTTGTTGTTGTTGCTTGAAACAGGGTTTCTCCATGTAACCAACTACTCTGCTGTTCTGAAACCCACTCTGTAGACCAGGCTGGCCTTGAACTCACAGAATCCTCCTGTCTCTGTCTCTTGAGTGCTGGGATAAAACCTGACTATAATAGGAGGTTCTTATCCATGGGGTTATGGCTCCTAAGGAATTATGGGAGTCAAACAGTTGGATTTCCCACAGCACCAGCTGTGAATATGCAATAAAAGCACACAAAACAGAGAGAGTGAGTGTGTGATCATGCCCGTCCTTGAAGAGTTTTCATTTCCTTTCCTGCCCATTCGCATAAAACAGGAAGGAGTCTGAGGTAATAAAAGGATAGACTTAGATGCAACCACTTACAGTCTGACATAAATTCCAACACATTGTCAAGCGAGAGAGTTGTAGAACGGTGCAAATATATAAAATACCAGTCTGTTTATGTACCCATCCATTTTTCTGCCATGTATGTAAAACAGCCTGCATGGAGACATGCCTATACACATTCTTGTTCATACACAGTGACAGGACAGGAACACATAGCAGCGGCTACTTTACTCGTCTGAATTTAGGAAGTTCAACTTTCAAATATTCTTTTTTTTTTTCAAATGTATATTGCCAGGTGTAGTAGTGCGCACCTTAAATCCCAGCACTTGGGAAGCAGAGGCAGGCAGATCACTGAGTCTGAGGACAGTCTGGTTTAGACAGTGAGTTCCAGGACCCTGCCCCAAAGTATACTGCTTTTATAGCTAGGAAAAAGCAAACTTAACAACTTATCTCAAAGGAAATTAGGAATTGTTGGGGAAGACTTTTGAGGAAAAGGAGGACTGTGCAACTGTGTGGCTAACAGAGCTGAAATGAGAAGACAGAGGGAAGGAGCAGACATCAGGCAGAAACAGAAATGGTACTTGAAAGGCTACATAAAGTGGTTGCTTAGCAACCAAAGCATCCCCAGTACTACAAGCAGGCAATCAATACAAAAAGAAGCCCACTGGTTCAAGCTAACTCCAATTCCCATCAAGAACTTGATGAAGCGTACTTAACAGAGAGTCATAGCATAAAATGGGGATCCTACCACTTTAAGAGTTTTAAAACCAGCTAAAAGAAATTACAGATAATTACAAGGGAGCAACAAGATATAATAGGAATGTCAAAGAGTAGTTTGTAGAGACTATGAGAAAATATAACTTGTTAGGAACTACAGGTTTCATTTAAAGTTTATACAAAGTTGCATTTCAGGGACTCCACTCTGAGGATTCTGTATGAACACTGGAGAAGACTCAAGAGCACGGCAGTCCCCCAGTAGGAGAAGCCAACAGCCGAGGCTTGCCTGCCCCACCCCCAATCACAAAATGCAATAGTACGGCCTCACAGCGTTAGCATTACATGTCCTTCAAATGGGATTTGTTTGCATGAGGTCACTTTTCACCTACTGCTGAGCAATGTGTACTGTAAGGACCAGACTGACGCCCTGGTCATGAAAACACAAAGCCAAGAGAGTTTCCCAATGAATCGTCCAAAGGGATCTGGACCATGAAGCAGGGGATGAGGGAGACAGGTGGAATAGTGACGTCCTTTGCAGACACTGACCTGTGACCACCGCTTTTGAGTCATCCATTCCGACCATGTGAGTTTTATCTCTCCAATCTGTTACCTACAATCCCACACAGGAGCAGGGCAACTGCCTTGTCATAATACAAAGATGGCTTGGAATTTTTTAAGAGATCAAAGTGTTGCTTACACTCAGCTCATTAAAAAAATTTAAAAAGGAGAGAGAATCTTCAAATCACGCAGACACTCACAATCAGATGAATTCAATTAAGTTTGCAACAACTGCCGTAAAAGGAAAATACTAACAGTAAAACAAGAAAACTGCGTGGCGGATGGGAACTGGGGGGGAGACAGCCATGGGCCCCCTCATTTTAAGTAAACAAAGGATGGAGAATTAGAGTTAGAGAAGGGAAATGGCTCATACGCCATGGAAAGACGCATGGAGGAAGAGATGCAGATGTGTTGGACACCTGCTTGCCACCTGGGTCCATGGTGACGGCAGTGAGGAGGAGACTGCAGAGGGAGGTCTGTTCGCCTCCCAGGACTGTGGCGATGCCCAGAGCAGGTGACCACTAAGGGCCACATGTGGGTCTCTGGTGCGACAGCAGCCAGGGTCTGTGTTTATACCCATGGCTCCTGTTGTCATCGACAACCATGCTGACTCCAGTGGACCGGGCTGCCACTGGGGCTGTACCGATCTGGGTGGCTTTTGCTATCACCTGAGGTCATGAAGAAGGCTGGGGTCAAACTAGTAACCTGAGTCTGGGTTGGTGACCAAGAACCAGGATGCATCCATATCTGAGTGACCTGTGCTGCTACTCAATGTCATGGCAACGTTTGAGCCCGAGCTGCAGCTAAGGGTCATGTCGGGGTCCATGGCCTTTCTGCAGCCAGGGTCTGTGCTGATGTCCAGTGCTTCTGTCGCCATTGAGGGCTGTACAGACACCTGAGATCAAGGACCACGTTAGTGTCTCAGAGCCATATGTTGCTAGGGTACATCCCAGACCAATCTGCTCCTAAGGGCCATGTTGGGGTCCATGGTCCTACTGTGACTAGAGGTCTGACCTGAAGTCTGGGTCCTGCACTGCCACCAACGGTCACAAAGAGGCCCAGGGTTGGGGTCTTGGTGATGTCCGGCGACCACACGGCTTCCGGGACCATTCCCACCTGAGTGGCCATTCTCTCCACCTGGAGCCAGGATGTCATCTAGGTCTAAGCTATGACTAAGGGCCATGTCTGGGTCCATGGTCCAGCCGCAGTTGGGGTCTGAGTTGGTGTCTGTGGTCAGTGGCCCCTCAGGAGGGCTTAGGAATCATGTGAGATGAAATCAGAGGGCTATACAGAGCCAGGCCCGCCCTTCACTGTCCTGGGAAAGCTGGCCTTGCCTCCCGCTGCCCACTGCTGCCCACTACGGGAAGAGAGCTGGCCTCTGCACTCAGGAGAGAGAGCCCCGCCCCTCACCACAGGCGAGGATGAATTACCCTGAGGGCATACATGAAGGAAGCTGACCCACCCCTGCACGGAGGCGGGTGGCCCCAGTGGCCTGGGCTCACCAGTTGGCTAACACCCAGGCCCACCCTGGCATCTACCTCATCTAGGTCCTGCTGGAGCTCGTGATGAGACTGGTCCTGTGAGAGACAGCTACAAGGTCTCCAAGGCACAGGCTACCCCAGAGGAGCTGCGGTGATGGTCCAGTGAGGATGGTGTGCCCAAACCAGGCCGTGAAGCAGACCAGTGACTCACCGCAATGGACAGTCGCCGTCAAGCTGATGGGACAAAGGGGCACACTACACAACACGCCGAAGCCTCCAGCGCCATCAGGATGGATGGAGAGGTGACGAAGAAACAGGAGAGAGAGAAAGAGGCAGAGACTGTGCTGTTCGGGGTGTGGGTTTTTGTCCTGTTTTGGTTTAATGTTTTTCTTTTTTAGCTCTTGCTTTTGTTTGCTTGCTTACTTTGGTTTGCTTTCTTTCTTGGGGGAGGATGCAACAGGGATGAGGGGGAAACATGGGGGAACTGGGAGGGGAACAGAATTGGGTACACAATGCAGAACCCCCAAAATTCAATAAAGAAGTAAAAAAAAATAAAAGAAAGAAACAAGAAAAAAATTTTTTATGGTTTTAAAAAAGAGTAAAAAGGAAAGACATCTGACAGAATTAAACTATTTTAGGATTGACAATTATTTTATATTTATATCATAATAGAGCCAGAATGGTAAAAACTAAAAAAAAAAAAAAAAAAAACAAAACCCAATGAAAATTGAGTATTTAGTGGTTCTAATGTGCTGTGTCTCATTTTTACTGATCCGCTGATGGACAAGCTCTCTCCCACTGAGTTACACCTAACTTTATTTTTACTTTCACCTCTTATGTTTACGACGCTGGGGATAAAACCGGGGCCTTGCCCAAGTCAAGCAAGTGTTGTTCCGAGCGGTGCTGTCCACCCACACCGCCTTTCCATTTTCTTTTAAATTACATGCTACGAGCTCAGGACACAGTCTAAAGCAGAGGTCAGTAAAGTGGCAAAAAACTCTAGGTCACAAAGCTTGAAAACCACAACACAGAAGAGACCTCCCACACCGCGGGCTCCTCCGTAAGGTCAAATTCTACTAGAGAGAAGAAGTCAGGGCTGGCAACTGCATCACTCAGACTCCAGAATTCCTTACAATTCTGGAAGGTTGCCATCCTTTTCAATACTGCTGGTCACCATCACGTGACAATCTTGACAAAATCTCATTTACCTGCTAGTTCCTATAAGAGAAAAACTTATTCTCAAACAGTCCTTCAGTCTAAGCTGTCAATGACTTACTTGCGGGGCTCGGGGGGGATGTGGGTGCCATGGTGCACAGGGACCACAGTGAATGTGAAGAGATTGGGGTCACGTGTGGGAGCCAGGTCTTTCCTTCCATCAGATGGGTCATGGAGACCAAACCCAGTTTGTGCAGCTTAGCAGCAAATGCCTTTCCCTGCTGAGCCTTCCCAGCCCAGGGTCTCCTTTAGAGGGTGTGGAGAGCATTTCCACACATGACGCTCTAGAGCAGAAGGCAGGAGCAGAGCAGCAGGACGCATCTCGCTGTGCAGCAAAAGCAGGAAGGTGCGAGAGGCGCGGATAACAGGGATCTGTCTGTCTGTGAGTTGGGAACCACTGACACTGGAGATGAAGTCCCATGCTACTGTGCCTTGGTTGTGTGTCTGAAACCCTCCATAATAAAAACGGGCACATGCCTAGCTTTGCCCCTAAAAAGGAACACAGCTACTGTTAATAATAGTACTGCCCTAAATGTATCATCAAAACATTGAGCTGTCAAGTTTGAGATGCTTACTGGCTCGACAACAATAACAAATTTATACCAGACAATAATCCTTTGTGTGTGTGTGTGTGTGTGTGTGTGTGTGTGTGTGTGTGTGTGTTTATCGTGTCCACTACCTCAACTGACCTTCATGATAAAAGTGAGAGACCAGTGGGCAACATTCTGATTTGTCAAACAGAAACACACAGCTAAGGAGTTTGGGCCTCCATCCACGCCTGCTCTGCCTGCGTCAGGAACGTCAGTCCTAGGTGCTGCTGACACAGAGAGAAGGTGGCTCCTTCTGTCAGGGCACACTATTGCAGAGGCAATGCATTCACGGTCAGTAATTACACGATGAGATCCATTCTACAACAAAGTGAAACACAGTTTACGAAGTCACACTCTTACGCACAACACACACTACGGTTTGCGGCTAGAATGCAGCCTGTGTCTCTTCTTCTTTAACAAAACCTGGCCACGACTTCTTACACTGACTATCTGTGAGTGGGCTCATGCTTAGACCTTTGATCCATTCGCGGTTGACTTTTGGGAAGGGTAAAAAACAGGGACCTAACTAGGCAAATAATAGCATTCATCAAGGAACAAAAATGTGATAACACATTCCAAACACACGAACACAGTTTCTGTGTTTTCCAGACCTTACCACAGTCTTTGTCGTACAAAGCAAGCATAGACTTCAGATGTAGGCTTGGGTTTTGCTCCTGCCTCTTTCAGGTTTTGTGACTTAGGATTTCTGAGCTTCTGTTTCCACCTGTGAGTGGGGCTGTGAACAGCTTAGAAGGCTGTTAGGTGACCTCAGAGATTATATAACAGAGGGTGCACAGCACAGGGACAGGGACGAACTGACCAGCCACCTGCTACAACTGGCCCCACCTACTCCTCCAGACCTGCCACGTGACCGACCAAGATAACATGCTCTCGGGCCCCGGGCCTTAGCCTCGGATGCCCTTACTAGCTTTCTCCAGTGAAATCCTACCCAAGCTTTGAGGCCCAGCTCAAATGTCTGCTTCCAGGAAGCCTTCCCTCAGTCTTTGATCAAGCGTCCACCACACACCCTGTGTCTTCCGGGTGCGTCTCTTGCAGCTTTGCTGTGGTACTTATTTACAGGTTACCTGCGCTGAACTGCAAGCACTGCCATGCTTGTTTTTATTCTCAGTAATTCCACCACGGGGATATCATAAACACCCACTGACAGGGTATATAAATGCTTCAAATATTTCCAAAAGGAGTAGAATTTCACCAAAGCAAAAATGCCAGTTATTATATAAAGCTTTGAAATAATGTTTATACAAAAATCTAAAAGTACTACTGATTTTAATTTTAATAATACACAAAACAACAAAGAATGATCTAAAATTGTGCAGTGTTGATTCTTAAGACTCAATGCGTAAGACAAGATACTGTTCTAAAACTGTTCAGAAAGAGTCAAAGAAGCTGGTGACATCCACTGCAATCATAAATGACCAGCAAATGAATAATCAGACACTATGCTGCCCCTGACCTTGCTAGAAACAAACACTATGGAAATGCACAAGATGAAAACCCTGCCATTCTTAAGTAACTGAGATTTTCATAACAGACATTTTATAGTCATGAAAGTCATTCAAAAAAGACCAGATTAAAGCTTAACTGGGCCTGGGCTTGGTAGCAAAGCATAGGCTTCCGGGTTCTCACCGTTACTATTAGTACACCCGTGCTGACACAGGCAAAACTCAGAACCTAAGCTGTGGCATGGACGAGGACGCTGACAGAGACCAGCGGCCCGGCTCTGAGGAGAAAGAGGCGCTCACAGGCGTCTGACTTGGTGGCGAACCCGCAGCTCCGCACCGGGCGACTTCTGGGATTCAGGCTCAGAGCCTCTTCCACTTGCTCTGCGACGGCCTCTCTGAGGACACATCAGGGAGCATGTCCACACGCTCAGCACTGCCCCAGAGACCAACACCGACACCCTTTAAACAAAGCTCCACCACAGCCAGGCGCGGACATGGTACTGTGCACTGTGTGGAGGCAGGAAAACTGGCAGAGTTTAAGGGCAGCCGAGGATGGGCAGCAAGACTCTTCCTCCAAACGCCAATGTAAGAAAGCAAAGCAAAACGGAACAAAAACACCTCTCCACCACACCGGCAGGCCCTCTTCTTGTGGATCTGGAGACTGCTCCCAGTCTGTGCTCCCAGCATATAGACTAACCCTCCCCCAGCAAATCAAAGGGTCCACCCTAACTTGAAGGGAACGTAAAAGTCTGGTGAAGCTGTTTGCAGGAAGGAGAGGCTGATTCTAACACACACCCAAGTAGCCTCCGGTATGCCAGCCTCTACAGAACATGGCTGTGTGTGGCAGGCACTCTCTGGTGGAGTCCTCAGTAAATGGCGGGATCACTAAGGGAAGCTTTAACGTCTGATGAGCACAGGCTTGGGAGGACAGAGAAGAAGGAGTGGGGAGAAGGCCTGGGAGACAGTGCCATCGAAAGAAGAGAAAAGAGGCCACCAAGAGACAGCAGAGAACCAGTGAGGGAGAGATTCCTTTCTCTCTCGCTCTTCCTGCCCAGTCTTTCAAACTCACCCTCCATTTCCGCTTCCTGCTTCTCCCACAATCTTGTCCCTGCCTTCTTCATTTAAGAAAATGCACCCCCAAGACTCTGGACAAGTGCACCCCTCACGTGAGCCTCAGCAAGTAAGAACCAAGGGGATTATCTATCTAGGGTGGTCAACGATGCCCAGCCTGGCTCCCAGCTCCCACACAGAGATCTCAGCTGACCTGGCTATCGCTACATGGGCAGGAGGGGCACGGGGCAGGGAAGCGGGTACGCACCTGCCTCCTGCTTTCTCTGTGAGCTTGGCCGCCCCTGCCCTCATCTGCACCCCGCTCCCTACGGAGGACGCTCTGTCTTTAGTTCCAAGTCAGTCACGTGAGGGCAAACTCACGGCCATCCTCCTTTCCTGGTGGATTTCTAAGATGTTCTCTCACAGCTCCAGGACTGGGTTTGTGTGAAAGTGAGTTCACACAACTGAATGTCAGAGGCGCTCTGCTCGTACGAGGCCTTTGGGCAGGAACATGTTTCCATGGGGCATTGTCTCAGGATCCAGCAGGTCAACTCAACATGCCAAGAAAAAACTCAGGACAAAACGCTGCATTCTGAATTACTTATATTTTTGAAGAGAATTACATTCATTTCTTTTTATTTTTTAGTAGGCATAAAATTGAATGGGGCCCAAATACACTTGGGCATGCTATGTGATATGCCCAAGACAACACCAAAAACACAGGATACTTTAGTTAATGCAATGGCTATCAAAACTCATCTTTTGGAAATTATTCCTTAAAAAAAATCAAAAACCACTAGTGATCTATCTGGAAATGGATTCAGTTGAAGGGTTTTATAACTTATCAAACATTATGATAATTTGTTTACAACTGCCAAAAGCTACACTTGCTGATGTAGAAAATAAAATGTCCCTGCAGACAGCTTTGTTTAGCAAATACGTTTATTTTGCTCCCACGTAAAAAATTTCTTGGAAAACAAACTGAGAAATTACAAGGGACTCCCTTGCTAACTAAAACAAACCCAGGACAAGTTGCTGGGGGCTGCCCAAGGGAAGGCTTTGTCCTTAATACTTTCAGAACCTTCTGGGTGCTGGCCAACGGCTGGCTAAGAGAATGGGTGAGCGGCCGATGCTCACCCTCTTCAGCTCTTTGCAGCTCTGGGGAGTTCTGACAGAGCCAAGAGTGGAGCAGAAGCTGCCCCTCTCCACAGCTGGTCAGCAGTGCTGGCCCTCAGAACGATGAGTGCTGGAGCAAGGGACCCGATGGAGAAGCTTGCAGAGAACCTACCCAACAGGGAACAGACAACCACCGCCATCCACGGAGGGAAAGCCTGACTTTGGCTAATTTGCTTCCTGAAATTGGCTCCTGAGCATCTCCAAGTGACAAAACCCAGGGTGTCATGAAAGCTGACTGCAGGCCCTGAGGAAAGGGGTAAGAACATGGAATTCTCCGACTCGTCGAAGGATCACCAGATACAGCCTACGAAAGACATGCTGCCAGTGTGGTAAATCACACTGACTTACCTCCCAGACGAAGCTACTTTGTTTAGCTTGCCTTTAGGCAGAACTCTGAGTCAGCCTGATCTACATAGTGAGTTCGAGAATAGCCAGTGTTCAGTAGAAAGAACCTGTCGATAGATGATAGATAGATAGATAGATAGATAGATAGATAGATAGATAGATAGATAGATAGACAGACAGACAGACAAGCAGACAGACAGACGCAAATTAGAACAAAATTTTAAAGGTGGGAGGGCTGTGGGCACAGCTTAGTGGAGAGCATTTATAGGGCACGGGTGAAGTAAGTCCTGGGTTCAATTCCTAGTACCATGAAACAACAGTGGTATGTTGTTTCAATGGAATCGTTCTTAACCACATAACGAATGCAATCCTGTCATTTGCATAATGTGGGTAGATCTTTAGGGTGAATGAAACAAGGGCACAGAAAGACAAATACCACTTTATGACTCATTTATGAAAACCAGGAAATCAGTCCTGTACAAGGGTAGCAGAAGGTACAGTGATCACTAGAGTTGCAGAAAGAAAAAAGACAAGACTTAAGCAGGACCTCCAGGGCCTGGGAGGGTGCTGGAGAAGGGCAGACAGTGGAAGGAACTAAGAGTAGATGGATACGACCTTTGACTGGAAACAGAACAGGGAAACTCACTGAGCTGCACAACTAGTGTGTGTTAGAAATTATCTTGAAAGTAATTAACATATTAAAAACAATTAACATGGTCTATCTGTTTGGAAACAGGGTTGAGGAGGTAGTCACTAGGGGCCAGAGTAGGAGTGAAGTCTGTCTGTGTCCCTAGTCACATCATTTCAGTACTAAACTATGTAAACATGGGCTGAGGGGATGGCTCAGTGGTTAGAAGCACTTGCGGCTCCTCCAGAGGACCACAGTTGATTCTCTGGGCTACATGGCCGCTCACAACCGCCTGTAACTCTAGTGCAGGGAATCCAACACCCTCTTCTGGACCTTATGGGTATCAAGTATTACATAGACATACATGTAGGCAAAACACCCATAAAAATTAAAACTAAAATAAAACTGTGTGAATATACTCCACCAGCTGAAGCATTAATGATGAAGGAAGGCCCCAAACCACTACTTCTCACAGGGAATATGTGAAAAAACCACCAGAGAAATACAAATGTATACCAAGAGGATGGCACCTTGCTCACTTAGAGAGACAGTTACCAAAAGTAACCAGTATTCAAGAGGATGTGGGAGGAGTAAGAGTTAGCTCAGTCATTGCAGAAAACAGTATGGAGCCCCCAGAAAAGAACCAAAAAGTCCACAAAGCAGAAATACTACATATGCTCCAGCAATCTCTTCTTTGTGTTTAAATGGCCAAAGGAATAAAACTCAGCGTCAACTGCTCTCCCAGGTCCAATATAATCCTATCTGCAACAGTCAACATACGAAGCTACATCTTTCAATGGATGAACACACACACACACACACACACACACACACACACACACACGCGCGCGCGCGCGAGAAACACTGGTCTGCACTAATAGAGTGCTCCTGGGTTTGCTGAGACTCAACTAGGCTAATCCTCTCAGTTTATACCCTGAAAATGCATAATTACCCTGCTGAACCCACCCTTAAGACGTACCAAAACTCGCATGCTTCCAAAAGGCAGCCGTCAGCATAGAGCGTGCATGCCCATAGGTCAGGGGGATGCTAAGGCCAGACTATGTTCCCTTTTCTAGCTCCAAGGCAGGGATGGTATCCTTTTGGGGAGAAAAACACCTCAGTGATATCCGTGGCAGCCGCAAGGGCAGTCAGGAAGCCCGCTTGTAAGGGATCTCAGACTGCAGAATGAGGAACTGCTTATTACACTTGGCACGGCTCAATCTCCAAACGTTAGCTTCATGCAGTCATCACACGGCTCCTGGAAATGCATGGGATCTCTGGGCTTTACTGGGAAGAAACTTGGATAAATAGATTTCATGCCTCTGAAAGGGTTTTAGGTGTGGTTGAGATGGCTGACTTTGAAAACTTAGCAACACAGGATACACTATGAGTAAGTTCTTACAAAAAAAAACCAAACCCCAACCAGAGCTAACTCACCAGACCCTTCTGAAAGGATTCTTTTACTAATTTCAGTGAAGTCTAGCAGAGCACAAGCTGTAATGTGAAACACAGTTTATGCAACTATGTTGAAATTCTCTACTAGAGTTGCATCTTCCAATGTAAGATTTTATGGTAAAATAATTTCAAAATACTATCAAAAGTTATAGTAGGCTCATTTTGGTTTTAAAACAGTCACAGGGAAACTCTTTTCTATATAAGTCACTGAAATTCTAAGACAAAATGATAGTGTCTTTAAATTAGAAAAAAAAAACCTGAAGAGCTGAAGCTAAGCCTCAATCGAAATTATACTGTTAGGCAACTCCAAAGGCTAAACAAAAACATGTTAAAACAGAGATTGCAACATCAAGGGAAAACCATCCTCATATAGAGTTCTAGACTCAGCAACGCCTGAGTCCAGATGAGATGAACTGATCCTGCCTAGGTTTTCCCACAGTCGGCCAACAGGCTAATCACGACTTCACAGACACTCGAGTTTACTCCAGGAAAGGCAACAGGGATCCCATGGGTGGGTCTGGTCTGCCTTTCAAAACCCACGAACTTCCCATTATATAATCGCCAAGAAGGAAAGCATTTCCCAAGTTAAACAGCCAGCTGGGTGGTACAGGGTCCTCAGCACTGCCTGCCTCCCTCCCTTCCTCCCTCCCTGCCTCCCTCCCTCCCTGTCTCCCTCCCTCCCTGCCTGCCTCTATGGTGCTAGGAAAGAGAAAGAAAGAGCTTTCTCGATGACAGTCTTCTTCTCTGCTAATGTCAGAGAAATGAAGTCCGCTTAATAGTATCACTGGGTTCTTTTTAACAAAACTCCCAGAAGCCCCCGTATCTAAACTAAAATTTCCATATAATCCCTTATAAGATCACATCTTAGAGTGACCACAGAATTCTGAGAACCTTGCTTTTCCAGAAAGTCCAAGAAAAATACTTGCGTTTCACCATTCTCGAATTCATTTGACTTAGAAACAAAATAAACATATTACTCTATTTAATATCATTGCACAAGCAAATTCACAAGAATGAAATGTGGTCCGAGTTCCTAGAAAAAATGTAGCAATCCAGGCTGCCAACTTGCTCAGTGTTGAGCTCGAGGCAGAGCGGCAGCCCCAGCGGTGACTCAGACTGAATCACGCGTAAGCTATTTTTGCTTTTAAAGTCCTGCCAGGAGCCGTGCTAATATTCAACCCAGGGTAAATTTAGCTCAACAAGAAAACAAGTGTTTCCATGGCTGCCTCTTCACGGTGTTTATGGTATGGTATATGCGCAGCCATTAGGCCCAGGAGCCCAGCCAGATCCACTAAGTGGAAATGCTCATCTTTCGTTGATACCCAAGCTCTGAAGCATGGGAAACACAAGCACAGCCCAGGCTACCCTTCTGTCTGTCTACCTGCCTCCTCGGCTCCCACGGCAAGCACGCAGTGAGCGCATTCGTGAAGACCCCTGCTGAAGTCTGCGCGCTCACCGAAGGCGCCCACAGAGCTAACGGGCTCAGGGGTTTCACCTGGCTTTGCACTGTGAGTCAAGACTACACTTCTCTAGCAGTAGACGTATACCACACTGAAGTGCTTAAAGGACTTAGCAAAAACAGTAGAAAGGTTGGTGGACAGACACCACATGGCATCTTCACACACGATCAAACATAGTGACAGTCTGTTTATGTGCCTGACACTCAGAGGTGGTGTACAATAAGTAATAGGCAAAGGGTAAGTAAGATCTGATTGTCTTTATGCTGGATAAAAAAAACACACACAACATAAAATGTATCATCGTAACCAGCCCCCTTTATGTTTTCTGTAACAGAAAAAGTTTACTTACTACACTACAAGGGGCAGCAAGCTGGGTAGCAACACAGGAGAGCCACCAGCGAGCCATCCTACCCAATGCTGACACACGATTCGTTAGCGCTATAGTAACAATCTGAGTGTCCTTCAAAGGGCAAACACAAAGGCACGGATCCAGTTTGTAGTGTCACGGTGAGGTGCACGTAACCTCTAAAATGTGGAGTCCAGGGGAGAGTTCCCTTGAAGGGCATCTGGCCCATTCCCATCTCTCTCTCTGTCTTCTGGTTTCCATGAGGTAGACAGACCTCCCCCTCTGGGTGCTCCAGTCACAGCAGACTGTGCTGCCACAGACCCAAAGCAATAGCGTCAAGTGGCCATGACTGAGGCCTCTGAACCCATGGACCAAAATAAACTTTCCTTCTGAAAAGCCTACTACCTCAGGTACTGTGCCATAGTGACAGAAAGTTGACACAATCAGTATTAACTACTTCACATTATTATAAACCAGATCTCCAGAAACTGCCATCTTGTGACTCTTTAAAAACCCTATTTTCAGAATATACTATTTCTATCCAAACACACACAGGGCTTCTGTGCTTGGGTAGCAGAGTGAGTTGAGAAGATGGAGGAACAGATGCTACAGCTAAATCTACATTATTGGAATTCCTACCACAAATACATGGTTCTAGGATTTCATTCGGCAAAAATAATCAGCATTTTGAGCAGAGTTGTCTACTCTATGTAGGCTGCACATACCTCGGAATATACACAAAATCGTAAGTCTCTTTTTATGAAAATTAACTTTTATCTAGGAAACAGAGAAAAGGCGTTACTACCAATGTCAACACTGACACTGTGCAGCATGTACACAGACTACGGCAGAGAACAATGGAAACAGCATGGATTCCCCCACCCCGCCTCCAGGCCACAATTCCTCAGGAGCAAGAGGGGGTGCTTCCTTTATTTTCCTTCCTAGTGCAATGTTTCTGTACACTTAGACGGCCATTACTGCAAAGGAAAGAGTGGAGAAGTTTGGGTACACCGCCCGCGAAGACAGAGAAACTAACCAAGTAGGGCACGTCTGGAGAAGAGTCACAGGGTCTGGCACAGGTGAGACCACAGGAGCCACACAGCAACAACCACACAAACGGCCGTATCCGAGGGCCATGCTCCAAGGGAAAAGCACTCTGCCTTACACAAGTAGGGTGCCCAGAAAATTATCCACGCCATTGAGTATTAGAAAAAACCTTTGCAAGAGTGGTCAACAGGATCTTTTGAAACCCGTGGCTCAGAGGAACACTGTCAAGGGTACCGAGGTGATAGGTCAAACCCCTAAAGCTCTCTTGAACGGATCTGGGCCAGGCCTCAGCATATGGCACAGGTGATTCAAAGAGCTGCACGGACCGGAAAGCGTGTGCCGAACTGCAAGCCTGCAGAACGTTTGACTTGAAGGCCATGGATCTCAAGGTCCCGGGGAACAAAAGTGATTTATAAAATAATGATCTTCTGACTCACTGACTCAAGTCTATCACGAAGTTTTGTGTTAGAGGAATATAAAATAGCTAAGTCTCTACAAAAAGAATATCCTCAAAGCTAAGCAGAGGCACACGTGAAAGAGAAACCCGAACAGTTGAAGAGTGAGTGTTTTAAGAAAGTGGAAACATTCTTTAAGATGCTACACATCATTTCACTCAGCAATTCTAGGTCTCGACACATGCACAGAACAACTGAAGGCAGGAATTCAAACAGACAGATGTAGCCCAGTATTCACATCAGTATGATAACTGTAAAATAGAGACTCGAATGTCCACCAATAGGTTAGTGTTTGAACAAAATTAGCGCTGGTAAGGCATGAAACTGTGATACGGGTGACGGCCAGCCCTGAAGCCATTGTAATGCACACACTCATATGCGTACCCACAACAGTCAAATACGCCCAGACAGGAAGCCCTACAGTGGAAATCAGCCAGGAGGCAATGAAGAATTACTACTTAATGAGTATAAAATTTCTGTCTGAGATTCTGAAAAAGCTCCAGCAGTGGGTGGTGGTGACAACCACACAATGTGAATGCAGTCAATGGCAGCAAACTGCATACTTAACAGTGTCACGGTAAATTTTACGTTAGCTAAAACTTGGCACACATATCAAAACGTAAAGCCGAATGAGCCCTGGTGGAAACGGACTTTAGCAGCAACAGTATACTAACGATTGCTTACCTGCTGAAACTGCAGGCCTTGCCACTGCTCTCCCTTAAGAACAGGGAACCAAAGCCGGGTGGTGGTGGCGCACGCCTTTAATCCCAGCACTCGGGAGGCAGAGGCAGGTGGATCTCTGTGAGTTCGAGGCCGGGCTGGACCGACAGTCTCCAAAACAATACAGAGAAACCCTGTCTCATAAAACCAAAAAAAAAAAAAAAAAAAAGAACAGGAACCAGGAACCAGTAGTGCTTGTGGGTAGGATACTTGAGCTCTGCACTTGATTCTATAATTCTAACCCTGCTCAAACAACAACAAAAAACAAAACAAACAAACAAAACAACAACAACAAAAAAACCAGCCTATTAATTAAACAAAACTTTGGGGACCTAAGCTCCCGTCTGCTGTGCAGAGCCCTGCACTGCCTCCCACTGATCTGACTCATCCTGGGGATACGGAGCTTCCACGATGCAGCCTCCCTGCTTAGGTTCAGCGGCCTTTCTTGCAATGTGACCTCATTTCTAATGCCATGTACCCCTAGTCCTGGAGGCTGGGGTTCTAGACGTCCCTGCGTCCCTTGATGCTCCTATTGCCCCAAGGTTGCTTACCTTGCTCTGACCTACAGCTTCACTGACCCCACCTCGTGTTTATTTTGGCTTGAGGGCACTGGCCTAGTATTTATTGGCCTCTGGTACTCTAAACCTAGACACAGTTCCCCAATTCTGTCTTCTAACCTCATATTTACCTTACTGTAAGGCACAACTCTTCCTGGCAGCAACTAAATAGAACAGAGAGATGATATTGGCCCAAAACTATAATATTCTAGACATTCCCTAATACTATAAATAAGAGTTTTTGTTCAATGTAAACTGGTTCTTTGTAAGGTCTTAGAGCAGAGCTTTATTCTACCTTCTAATTTTCTGCCTTAATCTGATGTTCACCAAGGATAATAGATATGAAGAATGGTACAAGGATGTCTATGGGGAAAGACGAAAAGAAAGATACAAAAGGGACTGTTTCAAATGGAGGCTAATGGAGAGGCGGCACTTACTCATGTGTATTCCGAAACCACCAGCTCCATCACTGTGTAGCCAAACCCTGAACCACGCAGGCTCCATGTTCCCTGTGCACTGTACAACCCAGGGATGGAAGGAAGGCAGGCAGGAAGAAAGCGGACCGGGTGAGCGCCTTCTGTGTGACGTGGCACCCCCCTCTAAGATGGGCGTTGACCAGAACACCCAAGGAGAAGCGTGGGCATAGAGGCACAGGCAGTGACGTCACAGTAAGAACGGCTAGCCCTTGAGCTCCGCACGTGGTTTCGACTGTACCGAGCAATGTGGCTAACCTAAGGGCCGGCAGTAAATAAAATGCATCTTTAGGAAGACTTCTCCAAAAAGTTTACTCCGCTAAGGACCCGTTTGAAAGTTTATAAAGCAAATTTATCTTTCAAATTCAGAAGAGGAAATTCCCCAATTATCCCTACCAGTTTAGATCTCACCTTGATCCAGATATACTTGTAGAAAGTACCAGCTGCCATTACTCAGCGGGGCTTTCCTGCCTTTTGTTGTTCATTTTGGACTTCCAAGTCAGTAGGGAAACACATTTGTTTCTACTTCCCCCAATCAACACAGGGTAAAATGAGCACGGCTCCTGACAGTGGAACGGGACCTTTGTAAACAGGCAGTCTTTCCTAAATTCTCCAACAGACACAGAGGAGAGAGATGAAGCCCAGGCGCCACGGAGGAACCAACCTGTAGGCATGCTCCTAACACAGGGCTGGCATGCTCCTAACACAGGGCTGGCATGCTCCTAACATGGCGCTGCTGCAGGCTGGCATGCTCCTAACACGGCGCTGCTGCGGGCTGGCATGCTCCTAACACGGCGCTGCTGCAGGCTGGCATGCACCTAACACGGTACTGCTGCAGGCTGGCGTGCTCCTAACACAGCGCTGCTGCAGGCTGGCATGCTCCTAACACGGCGCTGCTGCGGGCTGGCGTGTTCCTAACACAGCGCTGCTGCGGGCTGGCATGCTCCTAACACGGCGCTGCTGCGGGCTGGCGTGCTCCTAACACTGAGCTGCTGCGGGCTGGCATGCTCCTAACACGGCGCTGCTGCGGGCTGGCGTGTTCCTAACACTGAGCTGCTGCGGGCTGGCATGCTCCTAACACAGCGCTGCTGCGGGCTGGCATGCTCCTAACACGGCGCTGCTGCGGGCTGGCGTGCTCCTAGCACTGCGCTGCTGCGGGCTGGCATGCTCCTAACACGGCGCTGCTGCAGGCTGGCATGCACCTAACACGGTACTGCTGCAGGCTGGCGTGCTCCTAACACAGCGCTGCTGCAGGCTGGCATGCTCCTAACACGGCGCTGCTGCGGGCTGGCGTGTTCCTAACACAGCGCTGCTGCGGGCTGGCATGCTCCTAACACGGCGCTGCTGCGGGCTGGCGTGCTCCTAACACTGAGCTGCTGCGGGCTGGCATGCTCCTAACACGGCGCTGCTGCGGGCTGGCGTGTTCCTAACACTGAGCTGCTGCGGGCTGGCATGCTCCTAACACAGCGCTGCTGCGGGCTGGCATGCTCCTAACACGGCGCTGCTGCGGGCTGGCGTGCTCCTAGCACTGCGCTGCTGCGGGCTGGCATGCTCCTAACACGGCGCTGCTGCGGGCTGGCATGCTCCTAACACAGCGCTGCTGCAGGCTGGCATGCTCCTAACACGGCGCTGCTGCGGGCTGGCATGCTCCTAACACAATGCTGCTGCAGGCTGGCATGCTCCTAACACGGCCCTGCTGCAGGCTGGCATGCTCCTAACACGGCGCTGCTGCAGGCTGGCATGCTCCTAACATGGCGCTGCTGCGGGCTGGCGTGCTCCTAACACGGCGCTGCTGCAGTGCAGGCTGGCATGCTCCTAACACGGCGCTGCTGCGGGCTGGCGTGCTCCTAACACGGCCCTGCTGCAGGCTGGCATGCTCCTAACACGGCCCTGCTGCAGGCTGGCATGCTCCTAACACGGCGCTGCTGCGGGCTGGCGTGCTCCTAACACTGAGCTGCTGCGGGCTGGCGTGCTCCTAACACTGAGCTGCTACGGGCTGGCTGCAGCTGCATTATCTCAGGCTCCTGAATAGGTGCCACTCAAAAGACATTTTTAATTAAATAATTACCTTCTTGAGAAAACATGACCTCTGCACATACTCAAACTCTAGTTCTTAGTCCCATTCAAGCCTCATTTTCTCTTTGGAGCCATTGCTCGCTCTGCTTTCAGACACGGCTCCTTTCTCAGGTGGCAATTACGTGAGTGACATACACCAGGACTCCAGCATGTACTCCTCCTGTTCAGGCTCAGTAACACCGCATCTCATTTCTTCCTCAGCACTGACTATTTGTGTTCACGTAGGGTTACATTAAGTATCTTCGTTGTTCCGTTTAAAGGACTACAGCAGATTCATCACCCCCCATCTCCTTCCATTAAAGCATAAGGAGGCACTCGCTGGGTATAAACTTTGCCTATCCTGAAAGGGTACAAATCTCTCGAAAATAAGGAATATGTAATGTTTCTTTTAATTTGACTAAATAACTGGTCTGTGGTCAGGTATGAGAAACAATAGTCAACAACTGCTGTACTGTGGTGATATTTTTGTCTGTGATCTAACAAATAAAGCTTGCTTGAAGATCAGAGTGCAAAGCTAGACACACTAGCTATCCATAGAGGCCAGGCAGTGGTGGCACACACCTTTAATCCCAGAGCTCAGGAGACAGAGGCAAATGGATATCTGTGAGTTCAAGGCCACCCTGAACTACTTGAGAGCCAGTCATTCTAAAAAAGAGAAACAGAGCTCACATAAGGTGATCTCAGCACTTGGAGTGACACGCCTTTAATCCCAGCACTAGGGAGGTAGAGACAGGAGTGATGCGGCTGGGTGGAGAGAAGAAAAGATGGAAGGAGACAAGAGAGAGATGCAGTGTGAGGATGCAGTGTGAGGATGCAGTGTGAGGATGCAGTCAGTGTGAGGATGCAGTCAGTGTGAGGATGCAGTCAGTGTGAGGATGCAGTCAGTGTGAGGATGCAGTCAGTGTGAGGATGCAGTGTGAGGATGCAGTCAGTGTGAGGATGCAGTCAGTGTGAGGATGCAGTCAGTGTGAGGATGCAGTCAGTGTGAGGATGCAGTCAGTGTGAGGATGCAGTCAGTGTGAGGATGCAGTCAGTGTGAGGATGCAGTGTGAGGATGCAGTCAGTCTGCAGTCTGAGGATGCAGTCAGTGTGAGGATGCAGTGTGAGGATGCAGTGTGAGGATGCAGTGTGAGGATGCAGTCAGTCTGCAGTCCGAGGATGCAGTCAGTGTGAGGATGCAGTGTGAGGATGTAGTGTGAGGATGCAGTCCGTCTGAGGACAGGATTGCCCCTTCAGTCTGAGCACTGATAGAGGAGAGAACTCTCTAGTGACTTGCTGATTTGCTTCTCTGATCTTCAGCTTTACCCCTAATATCTGTCTCTGGGTTTTTATTAAGAACAATGGGAATTCGTGCTACACTGTATAAGTAAAGCAAATGCAGCTGAATTGTACTTGTTTCTTATTCTTTCTTCAAGTTGCGTTGATATCTGAATAAGTACCCATTTCCCAGACTACACAAATGATCTTGAAGAAAGATTCCTTCAAATGCCCTGGCTCTTCGTGGGTAGCATACCAGGATGAAAGGCAAACACATGGCCATGCTGTTTCAGCAGTTACAGGTAGGCACTGCAGCGGTGTTTAAATGAACCCTAAACAGGAGCTGTCGTAGCACAGTGGAGACCTACGGTTTGCTGGGCAACCAAAGCCAGCCTCCAACTTGAGATCCTCCTGCCTCAGCTCCCCAAGTGCTGGAGTTGCAGGCACATGCCACTACAACAGCCATCCTACCACGTATAGTTTGTTCTCCTCTAAATTTGTTTAGTTATTGGGGGGTGGAGTATCTTTTTAAAATATATTTGTGAAATTATAATATAATCATATCATTGACTCATCCCTTTCCTTGCTCCAAACCCTCCCATGTAATCTCTAATACCGTTTTCCCAACTGGGACCATGGAGCCACCTCTACGCCCTTATTTTCTCAGGTCCAGTATCCATCATCACAACACTTGTGTTTATACGCTCACAACACTTGTATTTATACGCTCCTTTCCAGTGAGTCTCCAGGAGCTTACGACCTCCCCAGCATGTCACTGAGCCACTGTAAGCAAGAATGCTTTCCATCCCAGTCTGTCCTACGTGCCACACACGGTTCACCTTCTGCAAGTTCAAAATCAACCACATGACTCATCTAATGGAAAACTGAGCACGCTCCCTCATTTAATCAAATTGGCTTACATACAGAAAAAATTGACTATTAGTCAGTCCAAGTTACCCTTGTAATCATTTCTATCATATACTCAAAATGTCATTTAAGTGGATTACTTGCTCCTCATGCCTCTTCTGTTTCTGTCCACAGATCTCTCTCTCTCTGTCTCTCTCTCTGTCTCTCTCTCTCTCTCTCTCTCTCTCTCTCTCTCTCTCTCTCTCACACACACACACATACTGACTTAAATATTATCATTAAATGATAAAACATTTTGTAGGTGAATGATTTTCCCAAAGCTGTGACTGCTCCTGAATTTTGAGTACTACAGAGAAATATTAGTCTATAAAGCATTTGTTCTAGAACTATCTGTTACATTAGCATTGATTCCCAACAGTATATTCACTAGAAAACATATTATGGCCTTGGCACACCTTTGGATCTAAATAGTTGGTTGTAACTCTTACATTATCACAGAATTATGCTAAGCTTACCCTTCAGATGCAGCTTGTTACTAATCTTATTAACTACAGGGTGACGTTCATAATCTGAGACTCTCAGCCCTCTGTTCCTGTAAGACATCCTCTCTCCTTCCAATATGGTGCCCAGTCCCCAGACTACGCTATAACCAGGTCAGTGGACAAAGAATAGCTCGCTACCTCTCAAAGCTTGTTCTCAAAACATAATAATGCATTTTCTATTTTTACAGACTGGGTCATGGGGGAACTTGCTATTTGCATCAAATGAGTCAGGCGAGATGAGAAAATGGTATATTTCAGTTCCTGTGTCCCCTGAGATACCCTGCAACCAAAGCAGAGAACACAGAATGACTTGCTGATACAGCCAGAGGACAGAATTCTGGTCATTCAAATGTTAAAAGTTGGATATTTTAATATTAGGTCCATTCTCCATGATCTAAAACAAGGCAATTAGCATATTCAAAGCTATTAAGTTGACTCTCATTTCTCTTCTTCCCAAACAATCTAGCACACATTTTCCAATCTTTGTTGTCAGACTGTTCTCTCCAGATTGAGGGAGACCTCCTTCCTTAAGGGTCTCACACTACGAACTCGCATTTCCTCTGCTTCACGATAGACTAACGGACATCCGTGATGTCTGCGGAAAGACAGGGGACTGGGCTTCCTGTAAGCAAAGGAAGAGAAGGGGTGGAATGAAGAGACAAGGAAGTCTAAAGATGAAAGAGAACTGTGCGGTTTGCAGGGATTGCGAGGGTCTGGGATGGAAGACTAGAGAGGACAAGGGGGAAAGGAGTCAGACTGCCTTTACTATTCCAGATGATGGGAGCCACCAAAAGAGCGCTATTCAATTTCTGACGGTTTCACAAGTATAAGCATCACTAGATCTACACGGCGCAACCATCAATCATCCATCCTTGAAGACTGCATCCAGCAAGCTGGGACGATATACGGCTAGCAGCAGAAGGAACAGGAAGGACAGGAGAGTCTTGGGAGGAGTTTCCAGGCACAGAACTAGATAGCACAGTCTATTAAGTGGCTGACAACCTCTTTAAAGATACATTTTGTATATTAGGGTTTGTTTTGGAGTGTGTGTGCATGTGTATGTGCATCAATGCCCATGGAGGCCAGGAGAATGTGTTAGAGTCCATGAAGCTGGAGTTATAGGCAGTTGTAAACTTCCTATGTGGATGCTGGAAACTAAACTCAAGCCCACCAGCACTCTTAACTGCTGAGCTCTCTCTCCAGTCCTTTTACCCATCCCTAGCAAGAAGGAGTTTTCTTTCTTTCTTTCTTTCTTTTTTTTTTTTTTTTTGATTTTTCGAGACAGGGTTTCTCTGTATTGTTTTGGAGGCCATCCTGGAACTCGCTCTGTAGACCAGGCTGGCCTCGAACTCACAGAGATCCGCCTGCCTCTGCCTCCCGAGTGCTGGGATTAAAGGCATGCGCCACCAATGCCCAGCGGAGTTTTCTTTCTTTTTGCATTTGGTGCATATAAAATAAAACCATGGTGTTTCAAAGCAAAGGAAAATATATGTAAATAAACGACTATAGTTTCTTGACTGCAATGCCACCAAATGTAAGAGTCACGGTCAGTTTGAGGATTTGAGGAGGAGACAGGATCAATGCCACAACATAACAGAAATAGCGGACACTGTCAATCAAGGCTGATACTGAAGGAAGGAATGGAAAGTTCTTGAGCCTAAATTATAAGTTTCCTGCTTTATGCAATGGAAATTAAGTCAAAGTTTAGTGTTGCTTAAGACAAGCAGGAAGAACCGTCCATCAAGAAGGACTCAGTGGTCAGATCGGGTGAGGAGGGTTAGCAGAAAGTCCGGCATCTCCAGCCAATCGGCAGCCGCACACTGTACAGAAAGATGGCGGCTGTCCAGATCTGCCAAGGTGACCCTGGTGAAAAGGGACACTGGGCCCTTTCTTACCTTCTCATGCTCAGGACTCGGATGTGTCCAAACACATGCCACAGAAGGAAGAGGAGGGGGAGAACACCCCTGAACTCATGAGAACACATAATCCTCTCTAGGTCTTCATTCCTTGTTCCACGGAAATTCCTTGGGGTACAGAGTATCAAGGGGGACAGTCCGCTCTCACCCTATATTTCGACCAAACAGAAACTGCACATGGAAGACGAAGGAAGGAATCTCACACAAGAAGACCTGTGCATTTATCTGAACATGAAAATATCGTTTATTTAAAACAACCCCGTGACACTTAACCTGGGAAAGCTCTATTAGAAACCTTCCATCTATCCAACTGCTCAGATATGAAATATCGTCTCTGGATTTTTTTGCTTTATTTTGTTTGAGGGCAAGACTCAGGTAGCTCAGACTGGCCTCACACTTGCTATATAGCTGAGGCTAGCCTCAAAGTCCCGACCCTCCTGCTATGGCCTCCTGGGGGCTAGAATCAGAAGGAGTTTTGCCTCTAGATCCTACCTGCTGAGCCGAGGCCTCCCACCCCTCATCTCAACCATCTCCTGGCCTCTCCCACGAGAGGACTTGGCTACTTGTTTCTATTTCTCAAGCCTGGCTCAATGCAACACACAGCAGATGCCTATTCACTGAAAAGAAAAGTTATCTAGGAAGCCACGCATGTGGGGTGTGAGAACCAAGGGAAATATGGGCATCTAGGTGCCGCAGATTAATTCCCCTACAAACCTGCTGTCAGCTCTCAGTCTTCCCCACAGGAGGAAGCAGTGTGGGCTGCATGTGTCACAAGCTGTGCAGGCTGACTGTGGAGGCCACGGAAACAGGCTCTCAGCAAGAGCTGCTCTTCCAGGGAGCCATTGGGCCTCCTTCCCCTCTCTATTCTAGATCGCCCTGTGCAGGATCCCCGCGGGAGACGAAGGCTGCACAGCAGATTAACAGGAGATATGGGCTGGAGACAGCTCAGCAGGATACAGCACTTGTCCAGCAAAAACAAGGTCCTTGGCCTGATCCCTGGCACCCAACAAAACAAGGCCTGACAGCCTGACAGCCAGGGACACAGACGGATGGATGGATAGACAGATGGACACACACACACACACACACACACACACACACACACGCACGCACACCTGCACGCATGCATGCGCGTGTGTGTATATAAAAGTATTTTCTTAAGTCATCTTTTCTTTTAAATGAAGTTCACTAAATAATCAAGCTCTCACAGTAGGCTCCGCGTTCGTGTTCTCTGGGACAGTCTAATGTGTACCTACCAGACAATCCCTAACATGCTGAAGGCTCCTACGGCACATTGTGATACAGCTCTACAGCATGTGTTTATAATGAGTACGTTTTCATCCCGCGCACAGGCTACCTCGCTACATGAGTAAGACTACTCTCTTTTTGTTCTTGCCTTTTAAAAGGGCAGGATCTCACTCTGTAGCCCAGGCTGATCTGGAACTCGCTACATTATATATTTCAGTTGACCTTGAGCTCATGGCGATCCTCCTGCCTCAGCCTCCCACATACTGGGATTACAGGTATGGTTCACCATGCCCATTAAATTATACTATTAAGAAAATGCTGCCAAGACCAATATTAACTGAAAATACGATCTCATCCCTTATCAGTGATTTGTTCACAACTTGCCAATTCCAGAGCTTCCCCACTATTTTACAGTCTGACAACATTTTACCCTTCATTGAAATCTCTTAGCAATGTAGCAAAATGACAAACCCTGAGTTTGTTTTTTTGTACTTACAAATTCATGCCAATGATAAAACCTATTAAAATATTTACCCTTCCTCATTTGGATATAAATAAAAATGATCTAAGTAAATGGACCAAGAAGCTAATATTTAGGGAGTCTATTACAGTTTATAAAGTCCCTTCATACACAGTATCCTATTTAATTCTTCCACAACTCTGTGGGCTAGTTAGTATCATTCTTATTAGTGCTATCATCATAAGCTCATACTTTCCAACAGCAAAATTCCACTAAGTTAATAAAAAATTACAAACTACTGCTTGGTTGAACATAATGTCAACTTACATTTTCTCATTTCAAACTTTCTAGTGGTTGCTAACCTTGGCCACGTTATTAACATGGAAACTATGAAATGAGTTGAAATAATTATCCAGAAATGACTAATCTGAATTTCAACAAATACAAAAACAGGTAATTCTGAAAAGCAGTACTTGAGCATAACAAACACGGAAATAGATCCCTTAAGACTATAAAAGGAGCTAGAGAAACGGCCCAGGGTATATGCAGGAAGAACGGAACTTGGATCCCAGCACCCATGTAGCAGCCAGGTATGGACCCATGCACATCTGTAAACCTAAAGCCAAGGGCGATCGCTGAGACTTGCTAGATACCAGTCTAGCTGAGAAGCCAGCAGCTCCACATTAGATGAGAAGCCCTGCCTCAAATGAACAAGGCAGAGTGGGATAAATGAGGACAGCCCCACCCTGGCCCCCATGAGTGCATCCAAACACGAGTGTGCACACACCTCGGTATAAACAATGTATACAAATAAACACACAATGTATACAAATAAATTCTTTGCTTAAGAATTACAAAGCAAAGTACCATACTGCGAACAAAATACGATCAGAGGAGTCGGGCTAACTAAATGCCAAAGACCAGAGTGTAGGTTCTGTGACTACAGAGACTTTGTATTTATTCCCAGCACACTCCCAGCTGTTGAATGAATGAATTCTAAGTGCAGTATGTAGCACAAAAATATGGCTCTCCCATACAAGAATAGCCAGGTGTGTGCCCAGGAGGTTTAGGCAGCAAGGCGGTTAAGTTCAAGCAGCCAGGACTACAGGCTGAGGCAGGAGGGTTTAACAATCATATCCAAACACCAAGCACACTGTAGTTCATGACGTGATAGCTGTGTAACCAGTATGTGCCTAACTACACCAAGACACTCATGGGTGATCTTCCCTTTCGGATAATAAGTACATGAGGCCTGGAACCGGTGTCGGAGTTAGACCCATGCTCAGGGGCTGGAGTGGACTGGCTGTTTTAGGCGGACTGTACATTAGCATCACCTGGGGAGCTTTAACTACGCCTACAGAGCTGCTGAGTACCAGCTAACCCTGCTGGGGAGGGAGGCCTGGGTTTCTGTTGTTGTTTTGGCTAAATGTTCACAGGTGACCCTGATGTCTAGTAAGCAGTGAGTGTCTCTACTGCAGACAGTGGCTCTCTCACTCAGAACACAGGAAAAAATTAAAATTCAATTCATTCTCCCGGGTTCAGAGTCAGCTGGTCTGAGGCAGAACACAGCAGTTCGGACTTTAACACTGCCAGGTGGCACAGTCACTGTTGGTATATGGGGGTTAGCACATAGACATAGACATAGACATAGACATAGACATATATATATATATATATATATATATATATATATTGAGATAGGGTCTCATGTAGTCCCAGCTGGCCTCAAATGTGCTATGTAGATGAGAATGATCCTGAATTCCCAATCTTTCGACCTCCACTTCCCATTGCTAAGGTACAGACCACTACATCCAACTTAGGCTGATGTTTGTGGAATAAATTAAGAGTAGATGTAGCCAGGTGGTATGGCACGCACCTTTAATCCCAGCACTCGGGAGGCAGAGGCAGGTGGATCTCTGTGAGCTTGAGGCCAGCCTGGTCTACAGAGCAAGTTCCAGGACAGCCTCCAAAACAGTACAGAGAAACCCTGTCTCGAAAAACAAACAAACAAAGGGGTAAATGTGATAGATGACTAGAGAAATAAGAACATTACATGAAAACTGAAGTAAAAAAAATCAAAAAGTTAAAACTAAAGAACTAAAGGTACCACCACATACATACTAGTTAGAATGACTACATTTAACTCTTGTCCTGGTGGGGGTGCACAGCAAAAGAACCCTGTGCTCCATGCTGAAAAGCATGGGGTCAGTGTTTTGTAAGCAAAACACCACATGCCTAACATACAAGTCACCAACGCCACGCCGAGGTACCCACCCAAGGGAAACACACCCCACACCCACATCAGAGCATTCAGGTGGCACTAGAGCACAGAAGCCACAAGCGATAGCCACAGGCATGCTCTCCAGCGGGTGAACGCATGAACGCGCTACCCACACGGCAGAAGAGGGCTCGGAAGTCACCGACAAGCGGCTGATGTCAACGGCACCAACAGTGGACTTGCACGCACCCTGGCAAATGCAACACCTCCCTCCGAGGGCTGCAGACCGTACTGCCCTGTCTACACATCACTGCGAAAGAGTTCAAATCAGCAGTGGCTGCAGGTGATGGGAAGCGTCAGTCGTAACGGGACAAAAAGAACCCTGGGAGGTGACAACTGAACAAGAAACTTGCTTTGCAGACTGTCACCTGTTAAACAGGGCTAAGGTTCAATTACTCCTTCACACTGCCGTTAAGTAACACACGTGCTTCTAGGATGAAATATGCCTTCCGCTGCACCCCTGCTGGCTTGAAAGGGCCATTTACACTTTCTGCTATTTCCAGAGCAACAGAAGGCACTGACAGAGACAGCAACAACAGATGAATCCTGACTTGGTGACGGGCGAGCACAGTAGACGCATGCTCACGGGAGTTTGCGGGCCAGCATGAAGTTAGAGGATACCTTGCTTCTTTCAACGCCTTTGAAATCTCGGGAAGAAACACGCCTTTTGTTTCACTTTATAATTGTCCCCTCCACCCTTGCAGTGGCAGAGTTTGATGCTGAGGACCTATAACATGCTGGCCACGCACTCCAGTCCTAAGCTGTAGCCCCAGACCTGACTCCCAGAAAACCTCCTAAGCATTCCTGTCCTTCCCAGCCTGTAGCAGTGTTTAGTGATGGGAGGATTTTGGCTTTTATCGGCATTATATACAGACTCATTTAGAAGGTGGAGTACAGGTGCAAACATACGTCTTAGAACTGAGGATGGGGGAGGGGTAGATCATGACGCCACCCAGCAGTGCTACTTGTGAAGGTGGGTTTGCAGGGGTCTTTTGCACACACAACTGCTTATTTCTGTGTACTCCTTTTTGAAGTCTTCAGGTCTCTTCTGGATTCTGCATTGAAGTTTCTCTTTCTGTTATGCTATTGCTCCTCATACAGCCTGGGTATTTTCCGGCCTTTGCAAGATACATGGTCTGTCAGAATTCTGTACAGGTTTGGAGTTTGCTTACTTATTTTCTGAACAGTCTGTGTTTTCATGGGTGATATCTACTTGAGGTGTCATTATCTAGCTCAAGCTGGTTTCAACCATGTGTCAATTCTCTTTTCTCGGCTTCCAGAATGCTGGCATTATAGGCATGAGCTACAACCAGATAAAGTCTACTTTACATGTACTTAACCTACACATTGTAAATCTTATTTTTTTTTTTGAGGCAGGTCTCATGCTACATGTAGTGTATGCTAACCTGGAACTCATTTGGCAGCCCAAGCTGGTTTTAAACGTCCCGCCTCCGTCTTCCAAGTATGAACATACAGGCATGAACTACCAACATACAGGCATGAACTACCAGGCTTGGAGCTAATATTAAACTTCATATGCTACTTCTAAAAACTCCTAGTAGCGTAAGCATTTAATTCCTAAAGCAAACATTCTGCACCATCAGTGCAGTGCATTTTATTTAACTAACCTACTGACAGCCACACATGGTATTATTTATGTGTTAATTATAAGTAGTATTGTAACGGATACCACTGCACAGAATCAATTGTGCTCCATCCTTTCTGAACATCTCCCTGAGGAAGAGTCTCAGCCACAGAGTTTCTGAGAATATATAATCAGAGGGTAGCATCGAGGCAGAGTGCACGTTGACACGTGAGCGCCAGAGATGACACTGAGGTTCTCTACTCCCAACGTCATGACTTCCTTGTGTCACATGAATGGGTGCTTCCAAAACTTTTAAACGGAAAGGAAATACAGAAAGTCACGACTGCTCTGAACGTGCAAGGCTGCACAGCTGGCTCGGTTTCAAACGCTGTCCACTAGCACTGCACTGGGCCAAGAGCTCTGCACGGCACATGGTCAGCGGCCACCATGCCTCCCTCTGTCCTGACCCATGTGACTGCTCTCACACGCCAGGTGACACTCAATGAGAGGGGCTTGTCAAAGCCAAGTTATTAACTTGACACATGTTGTTTTCAAGTTTCAGGACCATTAACTGAGTCTTGCCCAGTTGCAATATGCAAACACAGTAACACTGAGCTGCAGCTTCTACTTAAAAATCTTTCTGAAACACAAATATATGTATGTCTTAAAAAAATGTGACGTACTAGAAACACTTAATAATATGTCTGACATTCCGATAATATATAGATTACAAAACTGAAATCTTTCTAATTTCTGGAGACACAACTTGACAACATAATTATTTTCTTAAGTATAACATCTGTCAGCTCCCGAGCACTGAGCTTTGGCCTTCGTAGAGTCCAGCTGCCTCCTAGCAAGAACAGCAGCACTCTCATAAAAGTCACAATGAGAGAAACACCCACAGTTCAGTTGTTCCAACTTGCTGCTGACTCATTTGTACCTTGACAAGGGCGCCTTCCTTTACCAACTTGAATTATTGCCATCTCTCATTCTAAAACTTCTCTTTTCCTTGTGAATGTATGTGTAGGCTTCGTGGCCTCCTGACTGAAACCCTGGGTAAATGTGTCACCTCCGTGGTTCTCATTACACAGTGTCAGGTCTGCTAAAAACAGAACCTGCAGAGTTTGCTCCTCCCTTGCCCCGTGAGGATACTGCAGAGACCGAAACGATGGTGCATGGGCCAGTTTACTGTTGGTGAGGCTTGAAATAAATGGCATAGAACTTGCTGGAAGCGTGTGATGCAATGACTATCCCATTCCCCTGCCAGAACACGGCAACTGCTTACAAGGGAAATATCAGTCTCAGGCATTGTGTGTTAAGTGTGCTGTCAAGATCATGGGCTTGAGAAAGAAGAATAGCGCGCAGTGTCTGCTCATCTCAACTCCCTGCTTTCTAAACGCCACCACTAGGAACAGTTTCTGACTGGCTAGACAAACACTCCCCTCGGGGTCATTAGAGCACATCAGTTCTGTTCCATGACCTGGTGACCCGGATGATTAGTACTGGACAGTCTTAGAAGTCCACCTCTGAAGGATGAGTACAGTAATTAGAAGGAGAGTCCTCTTCAAAAGTCAGGATCATACGAGGTAAACAAAGAGAAATATAAACCAAAACACCCTCACGGGCTTTGGTGCCACCCTAACGGTACCTGAACTTCAGCACTGTGGGTCAAAAGCAAGTTGTATCATCTCTCTGCAATCATCTTGCAAAGTGATGAGAAATAAACAGCAATGTATATATAGTGCTCCTGTACACGGAGGCATCAAACAATGGTAGCTGACACTCATTAATTCACAAGTGCTAAGAATTTCATACACTGGGTAAATACAGAGCCTGATCATGACAGCCTCAGATGAATGCAGAATACATAGGTGTCTTCACTGGCCAACAAAAGGAGCCAGACAAAAGTTCATTTGTCAGGCCGGGATGTAGCTTCTCTGGCTACTAAGAGTATATCCTTTCTACTGTGCTATAAACTAGCCTCTTTCAATAATAAATGTAAGCAAGGTTGAGGGTTTGTAAGGAAACTATCTCACAGTCTAGGGGAAAATCCTGAGAAATAAACGGAGGTGGACACGGTTTTCTCTGACACACAGGCGCTATGGATTAAGTGTGAAATCTCTCCAAGAGGCTCATGTGTTGAACACTAATGTCCTCATCTTTTTGTGAGGTTCTGGAAACCTTAGGAGGTAGGTCACCAGAGACAGATCTGGGGATACCTTGTCCCTGGCCCTTTCCTGCCATGCACCCTACTCATCAGTCAAGAAGCAACTCCCTTACCCACAAGCTACTGCTGTCAGGGTTTCCACGCACAAGGACACGGACTGAAATCTCGGAAACTGTCAACCACAGTCTTCCTCCCTGAGGCTGCCTCTGCCAGGTGCTGATACCACAACGAGGGAAGTAACCACAACAGGCTACCAGGTAGCCAAGGGATAAAAATGATGTGTTCAAAGAAGCTGGATCTGATACTTAGTTTATCCATAAAGACATAATCACTGCAGCATTATCCATGCAGATAAAACATGTTATCTTTGGAATAATCCCGTCCTTAAACAAGTATGGCTGATCTAATAGGCTCGCACTCTAGGCTCGCATTTGCACTGCCTGCTCTTCCCCAGTGTAACCCATCGGCACCTTCATTCCCACTCTGCCTAAGCCCAGCCTCAGGAAGTTTCTAAATACATTGCCCAGAGCCCTACGATGACAGGCAATGTGAGCAGACCAGATCCAGTGTTCTGACTTTCCTCACATAATTCTGACATTTTCTTTGCTTTAGATGATTATGCTAATGGTTCTCACATTGTCTTATGTTTGTATACATTGTCTTTTACCAAGTACTAGGTTTCCAACTTGTATTCATTTGAGACTATCAACTACACGGAAGGGGTGTGGGCAGGGAATCTAGAGTTAAAAACTCTTCTTATGTCTGGATGTAGTTCAGATCAGCAATCAGTAAACTTTTTCTGTAAAGAACCAGATAGTACGTGTTATAAGCTTTGTGGCCAGTGGTTTGTGATGCAACATGGAATCTGCAATGACATTGTGAAAGCTGCCACAGACTATACATAAACAAGTAAGCATGTCTCGGTTCTAATCAGCCTATTTATAAACACTGAAAGCAGATTATTTTCACATCGCTGAGTATTATCCCTGTTTTGATCCCCCCCAACTACTGAAAACCCTCCCATAACTACAATTATAAAAATTATTCCCAGTTTGCCAGCTGAATTTATATCACAGATAGCCCAGATCTGATATTTACAAAAGGGAAATTTCTGATGGTCCGAAAAGGCGACTACCATACCCGTGTGAGAGACCTTGCTCTCTTTCTGCGAGAACAAGGTCTACAGAGTAATGAAAAAGCAAGATAGAGGGTCCAGCTGCTTGTGGACCAGAAGCTGAGCTTTGCAAAAACGAGACACAATGCCACCTGTCTCAGCAAATCTTCCTGACATTTGGGGAATAGTTAACTTTTTCATAACAAATGTTATTTATACTTAACACGTAATGGGCATAGTTCTTAAAGTATTTTTTTTAATCCTCAGTTCTGATTTCCAATAGGACAAATACTAATACACACACACAAACACACACACGTGTGAACTGAAGCCCCGGAACCCCCAGAAGTATACTTCAGTGTGTTAAAGGGACGTGGGATCACAAAGTCTATGAACCATCTGCTTGGCTGTAGCAGGGTGAACTGTGACTACAGAAGGGTGTGCCTAGTCCTGCCCACCACACTCAACCACCTTCATCCCCACCTAGACGCAACCCTACTCAAGAACTACCTGACATTTCTTGGATTAAATTGTGATTTGATATATTAAATCCCCTGTAAACTATACCTCACATAATGAATATGAAGAAAATATCATGAAAGAACAACCCTTTCCATACAGACTTCAGCAGTTCTTATCTTTTAAGATGGGGTCTCACCACACAGCCGCGGCTGGCCTGGAACTCAGGAGGTAGTCTAGGCTGGCTGCAATGACCCTCTCCCCTCTACCTCCTCAGTGCTGGGATTACAGGGCCACACCGTGTGCCTGATCTCACTTCAGCAGAGTCGTCTCTCACTTCTATTTTCCAGTCTTTGAAAACTTGGAGAGTGGAGTGGGAATGGGGGAGGGGTTAGGGGAGGGCTGAAGGGGGGCAAGAGAGGAGGGGAGGGAGAGGGAGCTAGTAATGACATGTGAAGCAAACTTGTTTCTAATTTAAATTTAAAAAATAAATTAAAAATAAAAAATATACATTACAAAAAAAAAACTTCAGAACAGGCTGGACGGTGATGGTCCACGCCTTTAATCCCAGCACTCAGGAGGCAGAGGCAGGCGAATCTCTGTGAGTTTGAGACCAGCCTGGTCTACAACAGCTAGTTCCAGGACAGCCTCCAAAGCCACAAAGAAACCCTGTCTTGAAAAACAAAAACAAACAAAACCCCAGAACATATTTCAGAATAGATCCATGAGCCCATTTAATACATCACAGTGTACTTCAGATCTGGACTCCCAGTCACTGGGGGAGCCTGGTCCTAATCAAGGCTCTCACAGCAGAGTGGAACTAAAAAGCTACATCTCTCAGACATGGTGCAGATTTTACTAGCAGTGCTCAAAACACTAAGCGAGGAATTTCATTTTGTAAGCAGCATACATCCATCTTATACAGCACTTTAAAAGAATACTGATACTTTGCTGGCTCTGCATTCAAAATCTAAACCTTTAAAAGTAACATTTTAGGGGAAATTAAAGGGACAATTCTGTTAATCCCAGTGTTGCAATGCATGGGGAACTCTTACATAAGGAAACACTCCTTTCAATATAAATTGACTTTGTCATTAGATTTAACTATCCAAATGATGTGTATGGCTGCGTCTGGGGAAACACATCTATCTTCTCTCTCTCACCTCCCTCTCTCCACAGTAAAGAACAATAACCACAACTTCCATACTTACTTTGTTGCATTGCATGCTGTTATTGTAAGTCATTATAATTTCTTTTATAGAACAATAACTTTGTGAGTAACAAAGAAGGAAGATAGTTTTCTATTTACTCCTCAGTTTTTATTATGAAATATTGCTACAGTAAGAGATTCTGACTCAATGTTATATCTGTCATAATCTGTAGACCCATGTACACCAAACTTAAAAATAGGTGTCTGCTATGACAAACATGAAACAAAGTCCCATCATGTCTCCCCTTGGGGGGTTATTCTCTATTTGGGAAACAGTACAAGTTACTTTAGAAAGATTTTGGTAGTGACAATATTCAATGAAGAACCAAACAGAGGGAAAATGCTTACTGTTTAAATTTACAGAACAGTAATAGTCTTACCAGGATTGCAAAACACCCTGAATTGTGAAACTTAAGTTATTTGTAAAATAGACAAAACTGAAGCAGCTTCCTCGGTCATTTTTCAGATCTCAGCACCAATTTAAAGAAAACACTCATATTTAAAAGAAGACCTACTTTAAAACATGAATCACTACACTGAGTACATATAAGGACATAAAATGAATTTATGACATGGATAGCATTCCTTCTCTGTCAGTGTACAAATGATTGTGAAGGAAGACTAACACTACAGAGGAAAAACGGTCATTTGCTCTTCTATGCAATTCTTTCAGAAATAATAAATGAGCCTCAATCCTAAAACAAAAACCAAACCAAACCAAAGAAACCCTGCATAACTAAATAGATGCCAAGACCAAAAAAGATGCAATCCCCTTGACACAGTTTTGAGGATCACGTGGAAAACCAGGAAAGGATGGAGTACTGGTTCTCCACTGGGCGGAGAAGATATAACTGTGGTACACTCTAAGGGGTGTGTGTGTGTGTGTATGAGTGCTTGCTTGCGTGCGTGCGTGCGTGCATGCGTGTAGCAAATTATTTTCCTAGCTTCCATTTTCAAGTCAAAGTTATGTCTGTGAAAACCCTAACTACAACAGTCGTCTAAAGTAGAAGCCAACTGAAAAGTGACATGGAATTAACAGCACCCAGCTGGGTGCTGTGTCAGAGGGACTGGTAGCATTTGAGAAGAGTCCTCTGAGGAGGCTTCATCAATGCTGCTCCGCGGGAGCAAACGCGAACAAACGCACTTTTGAGCGTGGCACAGCAGCAGTTCGGCACATTTGGAAGGAATTGCCATGGCCATCTGAATAAAACGGTCTCCCGTTCTGTTTTCCCAATCCCCCTCCCCGGCAGGGAGACACTTTGTGGAGACTGTAGGTGTTCAGAAATGGAGAGGCGACTGCAACCAAAATCAGACAAACAAAGCTGCAACGAGACAAGGCACTCGGGGAGCGGATGGAGCAAGCAGAGAAGCGCACGCCACAGAGCCCGCGTTCCGCGTTCCGGGACTGCTCACAGGCCAGGCCCCGCATCTCAAGAAGCCAAAGCAAAGCGGCCACTTACATTGCTTCTTCAGCTCCCTCAGCTGTTGCTTATACTGCACAAATTTTTCATTGTCTCTAAAGTCAGCATCCGAATTCTTATCCTGTAACGCCAAAAACCTCTTCTCCACCAGCAGTTTTAAGTCGGGCACCTTTTCTGGGCGCTCTTCTTTTACCTAAGGAAGACAGCAAATTCATCCCAGTTAGAGAAGAGTCACCAACAAGGGGTGCAGATTCTATTGAGCTTGTCTAGTTCAACCAACAGTATGAGAGCAAAAAAGATTCTCTCAAGAGACAACTAGTCAGGAAAGGTGCTGGGACCCACGCCCCCACCTGCCGGCCACACGCTCCAACTTCCCCACACAGCCTGTGGCAGCTGAGGCCACGGGTCCAGACCTGGGCACACGGCTCTTCCTGCACATCCGTCCGCTCGGCCCGTCCCTGTGCACATCAGCCATTATTCCTCCTTTCGGCTCCTTGGCCAGCTGGTGACAGGGACTCCCCACATTAACAACAGAAACTAGGGTTTCAACCTTGACCTTCCACAGCTCCCTGGCCTAACAGGAGTGAGGGTCCCGCTTGTTCTGTTCAAAGCCAAACTCTCAACACTTGTTCTTCTCCCTGAATACTATAGAAGTTTCAGCCATGCAGAAATGTTAAATGCATCCGCTGAGAGCATTATATTCTTACTCACTGCCCCAGTTACATTTGCTTACACCATGAGATCTCCACCCGTCTATCTCGTTCTTGAGTTCATCTTAATTAGCTTAATTAGATCTTCATTTCCTCTAGAACAAACACTCAGGAGCAGCAGCAGCAACAACAACAACAACACTCTATTAGAACCCAACAACAACAACAGCACTCTATTAGAACCCAACAACAACAACAACACTCTATTAGAACCCAACAACAACAACAGCACTCTATTAGAACCCAACAACAACAACACTCTATTGGAACCCAACAACAATAACAACAACAACAACACTCTATTAGAACCCAACAACAACAACAACACTCTATTAGAACCCAACAACAACAACAACACTCTATTAGAACCCAACAACAATAACAACAACAACACTCTATTAGAACCCAATAACAACAACACTCTATTGGAACCCAACAACAATAACAACAACAACACTCTATTGGAACCCAACAACAACAACACTCTACTAGAACCCAACAACAGCACTCTATTGGAACCCAACAACAACAACAACACTCTATTAGAACACAACAACAACAGCACTCTATTAGAACCCAACAACAACAACAACACTCTATTAGAACCCAATAACAACAACACTCTATTAGAACCCAACAACAATAACAACAACAACAACACTCTATTAGAACCCAACAACAACAGCACTCTATTAGAACCCAACAACAACACTCTATTGGAACCCAACAACAACAACACTCTATTAGAACCCAACAACAACAACAGCACTCTATTAGAACCCAACAACAACAACAACACTCTATTAGAACCCAACAACAACAACAGCACTCTATTAGAACCCAACAACAACAACACTCTATTGGAACCCAACAACAATAACAACAACAACAACACTCTATTAGAACCCAACAACAACAACAACACTCTATTAGAACCCAACAACAACAACAACACTCTATTAGAACCCAACAACAATAACAACAACAACAACACTCTATTAGAACCCAATAACAACAACACTCTATTGGAACCCAACAACAATAACAACAACAACACTCTATTGGAACCCAACAACAACAACACTCTACTAGAACCCAACAACAGCACTCTATTGGAACCCAACAACAACAACACTCTATTAGAACACAACAACAACAGCACTCTATTAGAACCCAACAACAACAACAACACTCTATTAGAACCCAATAACAACAACACTCTATTAGAACCCAACAACAATAACAACAACAACACTCTATTGGAACCCAACAACAACAACACTCTACTAGAACCCAACAACAGCACTCTATTGGAACCCAACAACAACAACACTCTATTAGAACACAACAACAACAGCACTCTATTAGAACCCAACAACAACAACAACACTCTATTAGAACCCAATAACAACAGCACTCTATTAGAACCCAACAACAATAACAACAACAACACTCTATTGGAACCCAACAACAACAACACTCTATTAGAACACAACAACAACAGCACTCTATTGGAACCCAACAACAACAACACTCTATTAGAACACAACAACAACAGCACTCTATTAGAACCCAACAACAACAACAACACTCTATTAGAACCCAATAACAACAGCACTCTATTGGAACCCAACAACAATAACAACAACAACACTCTATTGGAACCCAACAACAACAACACTCTACTAGAACCCAACAACAGCACTCTATTGGAACCCAACAACAACAACACTCTATTAGAACACAACAACAACAGCACTCTATTAGAACCCAACAACAACAACAACACTCTATTAGAACCCAATAACAACAGCACTCTATTAGAACCCAACAACAATAACAACAACAACAACACTCTATTAGAACCCAACAACAACAACACTCTATTAGAACCCAACAACAATAACAACAACAACACTCTATTGGAACCCAACAACAACAACACTCTACTAGAACCCAACAACAACAACAACACTCTATTAGAACCCAACAACAACAACAACACTCTATTGGAACCCAACAACAACACTCTATTAGAACCCAACAACAACAACACTCTATTAGAACCCAACAACAACAACACTCTATTGGAACCCAACAACAACAACACTCTATTAGAACCCAACAACAACAACAACACTCTATTAGAACCCAACAACAACAACAACACTCTATTGGAACCCAACAACAACACTCTATTAGAACCCAACAACAACAACACTCTATTAGAACCCAACAACAACAACACTCTATTGGAACCCAACAACAACAGCACTCTATTGGAACCCAACAACAACAACACTCTATTAGAACACAACAACAACAGCACTCTATTAGAACCCAACAACAACAACAACACTCTATTAGAACCCAATAACAACAGCACTCTATTGGAACCCAACAACAATAACAACAACAACACTCTATTGGAACCCAACAACAACAACACTCTACTAGAACCCAACAACAGCACTCTATTGGAACCCAACAACAACAACACTCTATTAGAACACAACAACAACAGCACTCTATTAGAACCCAACAACAACAACAACACTCTATTAGAACCCAATAACAACAGCACTCTATTAGAACCCAACAACAATAACAACAACAACAACACTCTATTAGAACCCAACAACAACAGCACTCTATTAGAACCCAACAACAACACTCTATTGGAACCCAACAACAACAACACTCTATTAGAACCCAACAACAACAACAACACTCTATTAGAACCCAACAACAACAACAACACTCTATTGGAACCCAACAACAACACTCTATTAGAACCCAACAACAACAACACTCTATTAGAACCCAACAACAACAACACTCTATTGGAACCCAACAACAATAACAACAACAACAACAACACTCTATTAGAACCCAACAACAACACTCTATTAGAACCCAACAAACAACAGCACTCTATTGGAACCCAACAACAACAACACTCTATTAGAACCCAACAACAACAACAGCACTCTATTAGAACCCAACAACAACAACAACACTCTATTAGAACCCAATAACAACAGCACTCTATTAGAACCCAACAACAATAACAACAACAACAACACTCTATTAGAACCCAACAACAACAGCACTCTATTAGAACCCAACAACAACACTCTATTGGAACCCAACAACAACAGCACTCTATTAGAACCCAACAACAACAACAACACTCTATTAGAACCCAACAACAACAACAACACTCTATTGGAACCCAACAACAACACTCTATTAGAACCCAACAAACAACAGCACTCTATTGGAACCCAACAACAACAACACTCTATTAGAACCCAAAAACAGCAACAACAACAACACTCTATCAGAACCCCTGGTCTTTTTGCCAGTCACTTTTTCCTTTCAAGTGTTGCCCATATGGTCATGGTTTTCACAGAGTGGCTGACAGTGCCTTGGTTCTAAGCAGCTGTCCCACATCAGCGGTACAGTGGAAACCTGTGAGACTGGGTTCAGTTTTCCAGGGTTTGGCTTGGGAAAGCCATGTCCTTTTCCATGAAGCAATATGGATGTTGATGTCTGGGATGTTTTCACTACTCACAGCCCGCTACCATGCATCCCTCAACAACTTCTGACTGTAGAAGCCTGGTAAGGCAAAGCATTACCATCCAAATGGCAAGTTCTGTCACAGGGGAAATAATAAGCAGCTTAGCCTTTACGACCCAGGTCACTTGGGACAATTATAGGACAAAAGACAGGGAGGATGGCTGGCAGTGCAACTTCCTGGATCTTGAAGAGTAGACTCGTTAAGAGTAGAGTTGTACACTCACTGATAGCAAACTCAAGGAGCTGCTGCCAGGAGCAAGCGAGCCCTTCATCTTCTCAGAGCCCACCAGAGCTGAGCTAACCTCACACTACAGACGAGAGAGGGAAAAACAGACCTAACGGGTCTTGCACACAGCACCGGGTACCACCGTTAGCTGTTTTGTGTTGTGTGGGGCTGAACTTGCACCATGCTAAGCGCATGCTCAACCACTAGGTATGCCCCAGCCTCTGCCAGAAGATCTTAAATCCAGTGGGACCTGGCTCCTGGCCTATCAGTGATCCCACAGAGCCTGATTGTTACTTTCTAATTCCTTTTTTAGATTTTTATGTCTGATTTTAGATTAAGTGTATATGCATGTGTCTCTGTGTAGGTATGGGCATGTGAGTGCTAGTACCTGCACAGAGGCTAGAGGTTTTGGACAGCCCACCCTGCCACACCCCCAGCACTGGAGCCACCTAACATGGGTGCTGGGAACCAAATTCAGGTCGTCTAGAAGAGCAGTCACGTCTCTGCCCTTACTTCCTGTTTCCATTCGGCCTGGTGGAGAAGAGCCTGTGCCTCTCTCCTTCCTGACCCTCAGGTTCTAGCTGCTTCCTCACCACATCTCTGCTCCTCCTCCTCCCTCACCTCTGTGCTGACTGCCATTGAACATGTCCCTCTTGTTGTTCAGAGACTCTCTGAAAGATGTCTGGCTTATCACCGTCCTGCAAGTCCCTGGAGGATACACAGCAGGAGCTAGTGCGCTAAGTAGTTCAAATTGATCGTAACAGGACCAAACACACTTAATCTAGTGACAGCCACAATTATCAACTTGTTATTCATATTAGTGGAATATATAATTTCTGTGCTGGAAGACATCTTATAGAGCATCTAAACTTGCTCTTTTTAATCAGTTAAAAAAGTTAAGAAAGACTGTCAGGCATCATTACATTGACGTTTATTTTCCAGTTGTGTTTGGTTCTATCCTAGGTCTCTGGGCCATCCAGCCTCTGGGTGGTCCTGGCACCCCGGGCAGTGTCAGGGGCACCCCCAGACAGTGTCAGGGGTGGACTCCCGTTCATAGTATGGGTCTGGGGCTAGACCAGTCACTGGTCGGCTTCTCCCACAATCTCTGGACCCTCTACACACATGTGACAGTTGTGTAACTTGGTCTACTAGTGGGACTCCTAACAGTAGGAGCAGGGGCTGGCCCTAATGCTTTGGCTGGCTTTATGGAACCCATTCCTCACATTGGATTGCCTTGCCCAGCTTTAGTATAAAGGGAGAGCCGAGCCCTATGGGACTTGCTATGCCGTGTTTGTTGATATCTGTGGGAGGCCTGCCCTTTTCTGAAGGAAACAGATGAGCGGATGGGAGAAAGGAGGGCTAGAGGAAGGGAGGTGGGAGCAGGGAATGGGAGGAGAGGAAGGAGAGGAAACTGTGGTGAGGATGTAAAATAAATAAATCAGTTTCGTTTCAAAAAGAAACAATACAGAAGATGTTAAAAGACTCATCTTCTACCCGCTAATTAAAGAAAATTCTTGATTTTATTTCAAACTAGTGAGATGTGTTTCTAATCTCTAAGAACCTACCAATGTACATGAAGACAGAAGACTGTCCACTGTGATCACCTTTCGTCACAGAGAAGACAATTATTTTCTTTGCTTAACTGCTATGATTTTGTTTTTCCTTTTCAAGGCAGGGTTTCTCTATGTAGCCCTGGATGTCCTGAAACTTGTACTTTAGATCAGGCTGGCCTCAAATTCAAGGATCTACCTGCCTCTGCCTCCCAAGTGATCCCCAGTGCTGGGATTAAAGGCATGCACCACCACTGCCTGGCTTAATTGCTATTAACTAAGCAGAAATAAACATTTAAGCAGGATACCAGAAATGTCCCCAATTCACACATACGTAACAGAGCGAAGTGTCACTTGACCACGCTTGATTCACCAACAGCGGCGACTATCATGAACAACAGAGATGTGCTCAATGACTAGTGCGCGTTTGTGCCTGGTCTTACCGCATCTTGTTAGGCCATGTTTGGTTGCTATCCCTGGGAGGCCTGCTCTTTTCTGAAGGGAAACGGAGGAGTGGATTTACCACAGCAAACATTTTTTTGAAAGTTCAGTGTTGCATCTGGGGCACATTTCCAGTGCAAACAGGATGCCTGCACCCGAGGAATCAGGACGGTAAGAGTCATCTTATCATGTGTCAATCACTGCAGCAAACTGTACCATGTTTTGCCTTTTGATTGTTTTTCTGTTTCTTGCTTTGACTGCATTTTTAGGAGAAATAAAGGAGAGCAGCTTTTCTTTCTTTTCTTTGAATAACTGATCACGTGTGTTATTATTCTAGTGTAAGAAGGTAAAGGTGGTCCTTGTTCTTTAGGACAAAGTTGAAATAGTTGAAAGGGACCGAGATGAGAGGTTATCCGACCCACTGACTTACCAAAGAAAACATGCCAGGATAGAACATGAAAACCCCACTGTGGGTGTCAACTCAACAAACTGCCATGATGAAACACCAAGATTTACTATGGGGTTTAAGCAACAAAAATTCACTTTTACAGTTCTGCAGTCCAGAAATGCATGATCAGGGGGTCAAAGGGGTCAAAGGGGTCAAAGGGGTTGGTTTCTGAACTGGGCTTGTGGTCCATCTTCTTCCGTGCCATCCCAGGGACTTGTCGCTATACGTGGTCATCTTCTCTGGTGCTATCGTTTGGCCCTCCCACTACATGAGGTGGTCTTCCCACTGTAGGAGGCCATCTTTCCTGTGCGGCCACATGGTCTCTCAATTGTGATGCTGTCTCCTCCCACACCCACACATGGCCTCACTCCCTGTGTTTCTTCTGCTGCTATTAGTCATGTTGGGTTAAGGCCTACTTAATGATCTCAGGGAGCCTAGATTCTATTCAGTTTTAGTGAAAATAAATCATACTTGTGATTCCTGATTAACATCTAAAACACTTTACTCAAAATGATTCTATTTACTCTCTTCTTTTCAGTGTGTCACATGATGTGTCTTTGCACACATGAATGCAATGCCCTCGGAGGCCAGAGGAGGGCGCTGGATCTCCCCTGCGGGTGGAATAGCATGGTTTCTAAACTGCCTGCTGTGGGTGCTGGGAACTGAACTCAGGTCTTCTGAGAGGGTACAGGCGCTTTTAACTGCTGGCCCATGTCTCTAGCCTCTCAAATGGAATCTGTATCTCAATGGGCTCTTCCACAGTGACAAATATTCAGGTTAAAGTTTAACTGTAATTGAAACCAGACAAAATTAAATAGTTGTTGGTGGAAATAATGTGTTTAGTGAAGGACAGGGTTTCTTTGTGCAACAGCCTTGGCTTTCCTGAAACTCATTCTGTAGACCAGGCTGGCCTTGAACTCTCAGAGATCCACCTGCCTCTGCCCACCCCACTAAGTGCTGGGACTAAAGGTTTGTGCCACCACCGCCTGGCAAGGTGCCTTTTAAAACCCGAGGCATGGGCTGGAGCTGTAAGCAGACTAGACCGTGTAAGGTCCTGAGTGCGAAGTCACGACACTACACAAAAGCAAACTCATGTCTACTTCTTCAAGAGGGGAGCACACATGTGAAATCTCAGCACTTGGGAAACTAAGGCAAAAGGACAGTCCTCAAGTTTGAGGACAGCTTTAGGGTACACAGTAAGGCAAAGGGACAGTCCTCAAGTTTGAGGACAGCTTTGGGGTACACAGTAAGTTGAAGGCCAGTTTGGGTGAAAGGGAGACTGATTAAAAAACAAAGAATGAATGAATGAATGACATTTTGTATAATGAACTATTCCACCCTTCTAGGGCTAAGCTGATAATATTAATTTTTATTGGTATTTTTGAAACTTGTCAAATATTCAAAGTACAAGCATTTTCATCCTTCCATCTATTTACTACATATCTATCCATCTATTCTAAAATATTACATATAATATACAAAGTACAATAAAAATATATAACACAAAGCAGCAGAACAATCCATTTATTCATGTTTCCCTTCTTTATCTTTTTTTTCATTTGGGTTATCAGGTGAACCCAGAGACTCACACATGTGACAAACACACCACCCGGAGCTACATCCCAACCCAGAGACTCACACATGTGACAAACACACCACACAGAGCCTTCTTTTTATTTTAAAGCAGACCCTCACTAAATGGCCCAGGCTGACCTTGAACTTGGAATCCTCTTGCTTCAGCGTCCCCAGCCGCAGAGGTTACATGCCTGCATCAGACCTAATCTCCCCGGCCTTGCTGAAACAAGGTCTTGATAAATAGTTTTGTCTGGCTTGGCAAAGATGGCTTCCTTCCCGTCATACCTCACATCGGCCTTCTTGCAACCCACGCATCCCCAGCACTGGCTGAGCACCTGTGGGCTGCCGGGAAGTGACCCTCAGCACATTAGGCAGTTGGTAGCTGCTCTGTCGTGTGTTAAGAGTCTGACGGGGCTTTAGTGATTTCTAACCTGAGCTTTCTTGTTTCCCTTTGGCCAAAACAAACTTTGTCTTAAGAAAATGTGTTCCTTTCTTCCGTGGCATTCCTCACTCCTGATTCTCTCTCCTCTCCCTCTCTATCCTCCCTTTTCCAAGCCAGTGAGAACTAAGAGAGCTCCGATATTTTAGTGGCAAGGAGGGAAAAGCAACGCAGCAGCAGGATCCAAGTTATGAAGAAGCAGCGGTGTCTCACTTGCACAGAGGGCGACAGCAGCTTCCAGTGAGGTGGGCATGGACCCTGGAACAGCCCTCAGTCCACTTCAGGCTGTGGTGCCGGACAATCCTTTGGAATTCTTGTAATCTATTAGGGACAGGAGTATACCCTTCAATAATGTCGAGACAACACAATTGTACTAATGTTTAGACGCCGGCATATGGTGGATGGTCAAAAGCTGCATTCCTTCCCTTCCGGCATCGACGCGGATACTTTAACAACTGGGAAGCATAAATGAAACCACCAAGGGCAAGCAAGTAATATATCTCACTGAGGAAAAAAATCAAGGACTATGAAGATGCGAGCTAGGAGCTCAGCAGCCCTTTTTCAGTTTTTGAGACAGGGTTTTTGTGTAGCCCTGGATGTTCTAGAACTCCATCTGTAGACTAGGCTAGCCTGGAACTAAGAGATCCTCCTGCCTCTGCCTCCTGGGTGCAGGGATTAAAGGCGCGTGTCACCACTGTCCTGCTGGGCACAGGAGTCTTTCCCAGGCACTGGAGTGTTCAAAGCTGGATAACAGGAATACACAAAGGAGAGCCAGGAAAGTCAGGACAATAAACAGTGAGAGAGCAGCTATTCTCACCCACATGGCTGGTGAGAGAGAACAGCTACCCCTACCAACACGGCTCCTGCACACAGGACTGCAGGCCCTGGACTTTAAACTGGAAATCCGGATTTGTAAGGAGCACTTTCTGTTTTTTAAACCAATGATAGAGCAGCTTCAAGACTACAAGTCTGACTCCTCCATGTATGTATGTATGTATGTATGTATGTATGTATGTACGTACGTACGTACGTACGTACGTACGTATGTATAAAGGTACTTTTGAAATAGGGCATGGAGGTGTGCTCCTGTAATCCCAGCATGAGGAAGCAGAAGCAGGAAGATCAAGGAGTCCAAGGGCAACTTTGGCCACATAGTTTAAGGCTAACGTAGGCTACCCAAGACCCTATCTCAAAAACAAAAAACAAAACAAAAACAAAAAACAAGCAACAATAAATACTTCCTTCTGTACCTACAGTATGTGACCATCTAGTGTTTGGGATGAATTCCAGGGCCTGTTTCACGACAGGTAGGAGCTGTACCACCGAGCACCATTTCCAGGTCCTCAAATGTCCTCTCATGTGGGCAGAGGGCAACAGGTGTGTAGGCAGGGCAAGAGGGCAATAATGGAATCCACCTAGACATACTAATCTACAGTGCTAAGATTAAAAGTTTAGGTCAACCAGGCGGGGGTGGCACACACATCTGATCCCAGCACTGGGAGGCAGAAGGAAGTGGATCTCAGTTGAGTTCTAGGTCAGCCCGGTCCACAAAGCTAGTTTCAGGACAGGCTCCAAAGCTCCTAAGAATCCCTGTCTGGAAACACATACGCGCTCGTACCATACACACTCACACACACACCACACACTCACACACACCGCACTCACACACCACACACACACATTTTTTTTTAATTTGGGCTCTAGCGTTAGAACTGAGACTCTGCTACTCACTGAAGGATCTTAGAAAAGCTACTGTATGCATCCAACTCTGATCTCTCATACCAGTAGAATAGTGTTCATGTCACAGGCTGCTAAGAATAAATGAACAAAGAGATAAAGCCCTCAGCCACCTCACAGGGAGTTCTATACCGAGGGGCTGTTACTACTGTCCTGATTCCTAGGATCACTACTGGGATTAACACTGTGGAGACAGATCTGCGAGTGGCGGGATTTTCAGGTCTGCACTCAGTTACGCCTGGAGACAGCCACATGGAGATTTTAATGGGAACCATGGAAATGAATGAGATCACCAAGGAGACTGAATACATGGGAACTCAACAAGAACCAAGATAGAACTTTGGAGAATACACATTTAACAGACAGCTAGAAGACTAAAAAAAAAAAAAAAAGTCCTGCAAGAGCTAACAAGACGAGCAAAGAAAGCGCCCCAAGAGTCTGCGGAGGAATTTAAAGATGTGTCAAATGTTCAGAGAGGCTGAGCACGGTAAAGGCTGGGAAGAGCGTGCCACTCACTCCGGCTAGGGTCGAGCAAGGCACAACGGCTCACGCCAAACACCAGACCTGGCTCAATGAATCATTTCCAAACGATGAGGCAGTAATGCAAAAAACCCACACAAATCACCAAGCACTCTTCAATGAACTCCTCAGTGTGGGCTCAAAAACCAACTGCGAATATTTAGCTGAAATTTTTAATCATTTATTTATATGGATGTGCATGCTACATTGCACATGGAGAGAGGTCAGAGGACAACTTCTGGACACTGTTTCTACCCTTCCACCACGTGGGTCTGGGGGATTGAACTCAGGGTGTCATGGTAGCAAGGACCTTACCTGCTGAGCCATCTCTCTGGCCCCTTAGCTACGTTTTAACTAAAATGCAATCCTGGCTGCTTGTGACTGCCCGCATTTCCTCCATGCCAGCGAGGGACCCGTATCGAGCTGACTTAATTATTCTGGTGGCTAGTCCTTCCTCTAAACAGAAACCAGGTTTGGTTTTTTTTTGGGGGGGGGTACTGGTACAAAAAGAAGGTGGAACTCAGTTGTAACCCACACTGAAACTGTGGGCTACTTTCACTCTGCTTGGATAGAAATATTAACAAAGTCATAAGATGATAGTACACCTCATTTTTTCTGTACAATACTGTATGCGTGTATAATTACTCAAAAGTGTGTCATTTTATTGCCATGGGGCAAAGTCAAGATCTCCTCCTCCTGCAATTACCATTATTGCCTTGTAGGCATCATTTCACTGGGAGGGGAGATCACAGCAGTGTGAGATATTAATGATCTGACTCACTCAGCCACCTCTTGAATCATGTGAGAATCTCGTATAAATTAGTCATTCCTGGGGATGGACTGACTGACTTTCAAACGACCACTTAGATGTCTGGCTTCTAACGCTTTTTTTCCGGTCTGCCTCTCAGAGGTCACTGCAGCACACATCAGCGGAACAAAATTTGCTTTTATTCTGCTTAGGGAGAACATTCAGTATTCTAATTTGTTGTTAGCTGGATCTAAAGCTATAAGGCCTGGCTCGTGCTAAAAAAAAAAAGAACAGAGAATTGGCTCAATTGTTCTCAGAATTCTCACTCAACAAACATTTACTGAGTCCCAATGGAGTGTCAGGCATTATGCTAAGCACTGAAGCACTTATGGATGCTGGCCCACACTTATGACACACCAGCAATCCAACTGGCCATACACAGGGTGCATTAACATAGGTAGCACTGTCTCCACCTCTATGTAGCAAGAGGGCTTGGTGAAAATTTTATTAAAAGGTGTGTCTCAACGGAGGATCACTATGTTTTCATGAATGTACATATGGAGACACACTACACTTTCTCTTTTTACTATACTCTTTCCATACTAAAGGACCCCTATTGCATGCACATACAGAGACATGCTATACTTCCTCTATTTTACTATACCCTTTCCATGCTTACGAAATACCCACATGTCTTTAGTGATGACCGACATGGGACTGTTCCCTTCATCATATGCCAGCTTCTTTTGTGACTGTACAAGGTACACTAACCTCTACTGGACCAAATTATTTGTAGTTTGCTATGTTTCCTAGCAGCACTATTTAGCAAGAGTCTGACTACTAACTAGATACTCGAGAGAAACTACTTCCTTGTGGTTCATGATGACACATCAAGTGGACTTTACAGTTTGCCAAGGTGTTGTGACACCACCAAAGAGCAGTCCCGGTCAGACACGGAACACCTTTCTTCCTTCAAGCTGCTTAGATACAAGTTGAAAAAGAGCAAGGTCAAACACTTATGAATGCTACTGACCTGGTCCTAATGACCAGGCCTGTTAGAATACAAAAGACAGCAGCTTGCCATCTTCGGGTTACTGAGTACTAATGCTGCTGAAAACCACCCCAGCAGATTGCTCATGGCACTATGCCCACCCTAAGCCTGGGACCAACAGGAACAACTGGTGTATTCCAAATACAGCTCGAGGCTTCTAGTTTCCCTGAGAGAACAAACCAGAAGGCTGATCTTGCCTCTCAGCATTTGCTGAACTGTTTTGGAGGAATATTCTTTTGACAACAGTTAAAGAAATATGTATGATTTGTTTACTCGTGTGTTTATCCACTCAGTAATTTACTGATTTTCTGAGTATCTGTGACACATGACCCTGTACTAGACATCAAAGATACATTATCAAACTTGTGAGTTCCTGTTACTGCCTTGGGATTTGAGACCTCGTGGGGGACAAACATTCTTTAACTAGTTAAGGAGATTATGACACACAACGGTGAGCACTGGGAAGAAAGCTTATCAGGCACTAGGGAAGCATCTACTGAAACAAACACTGAGCTGCCATTCCAGATGCTCTCAAGTGCTCAGTCTAAGGAAGCCCGCCCGTAGCAAAGGCAGGCAGCATGAGGGTGGTGGCTGTTGCCAGCAGTGCATTTTTAACTCCAAGTGGCTCCAAGTCCCAAGTTCAAAGCCATCTTTATCTCAGTGTCACAGCACGAGGAGCAGACAGCGGGCAGCAGTCAGTGTCTTGCACAAGGTCAAAGCGGGGCAGACAGACAGGACCAACTCACTCAAGTCACCTTTCACACCATCAGTGCTGCGAAAGCATGAAGGGCTCGGGCAGCTGTCCAAACCACTGCTGCTCATGTGCGGTTCTCCCCTTCGCCCCAGCACACTCCCGGCATCCGTGGACTGAGCCAAGGCCCGGCCAGCTGTCGTGGACCTCACCCGAGAGCTCTCAATGAAGCAGCGCATTGATGCAGGCCGACACTATCTATCTCTTAGGATTTATGGTCCTTGCCATGTATCTTATCATCAGAAAGATGCCAAAGTCATCTCTGAAAGACTCGGCTCTAGCACCTCACGAGGCTAGCTAAGGTGGCATTCTGTTGATAACTGAGAACCAGAGACCGTCAGACATTGCTTCTCCTAGAACCACAGTGGACAGGCAAAGGGACCCGTCACAACCGGTGAGCAGCTCACACCCCACCCCACCCTACTTCACGGCAACTCTGGTTCTGCTGGTCGGACAGTCTCAGACCCCAAGCGAAGAATGACTGTCCAGCGTCTCTACAGATTTGGAAGTTCAAACAGGAGCCTGGTAAGTGTAAGCGCCTCCTGCCCGTCACAGTCAGAGAAGGGCGGGCTAAGAACCGAGGCAACGGATCGTGACTGCGAAGGCTAATCAGGACTGCTACTACAGAGCAGGGGGAGATAAATGTGGCTGACTCTGGAGCCTCTCTTAGCTTTGCCAGAACTAGTGGTAAAAGAAAATGGGTGACAGAAACCACTACATACAGGCAGAGTGAGCAAGATCTCAGGCTTTCGTGTTTGAACACCTAAGCATCGTGAGCAGAGAAACGGCCAAAGGCTACCAGAGCGAGGAAAGAGCAGCAGGGAGAGCAGCGTGGGTCAGGACCAAGGACAAAGCTGGAGCAGGACTGTGGGGCGGGGTGGGGTGGGCTTCTCCACTTTCCCAACAGGCTTGTCTCAAACTTGTGACGCCTGAGACCCTGGGGTTATAGGCAGCCAGCAAGCTCCGCTCTATTCATGGTTCCCTCTCTTTTGATGTGTACATATTATGTTTTTAACTACTCTCTTGTGTTTCCTCATTCTCCCTTTTTCCTAACCGCTTAGCAAGTAAGTTGAACTTTCAGTAGGTACTGAGTACGGGCAGGGGACATGAACGAAGGAAGCTCAGCTCAGGTTCCCAGTCTGAGACCGGAAAGAGTATTGCCATTTTCTTCTCCTCTCTCCTGTTGCTGAGGAGAGAGCGGAGCAGACCTTTCTACCACAGAAGGCTGGTGTGCGTTGAGAGGTAGCATGTTGCTGCTACTGTTGCTATTGTTTTTGTAAGCCTCAAAGGAAGGTGTAGTCATCCAGGGGGCGGGCAGAGGGCCAGCAGAGGGTGGGCAGCTGAACTTACGGATCTAAGTCTGGAACACATTTAGGTTTGGGAAGCATCTTGTCTTGGTAGTGACACCTCACTTGAGAACAACCATTAATTCTTTGTGGTAAGAATACAGCTGTCACCTTGGCCTTTGCTTGTGACACTCCAATTCTTGAGAAAGACACAAGGACAGTACACATAGAAGGTGCTGGCACAGGTTCCCTAGACTGTTCGCCTTCAAATCCCTTAGGTCTCACACAAGCTGAACACTTGTGGGCAAATGAACCACTCAGAAGATCATTTCCTCACATAGCGCTCTACCCAATTCAAGTGACAGTGTACAGATGCAGAGATTTCAAAGTCCAGTAGCGTAGTCGCTGGGCTCATGAAGCCATCTACATTTTGACGATTCGGTGTACTGTCACGATTTCAGGTGCTCAGCAGCCACAGAGCTAGCGGCGGCCATTTTGCACAGCGCAAAATGGTTTCATTACTTCCCAAAGTTCTTCTGGAAGACAGTGGCTGAGAGTACTCCCTCGTACTTCCTAGGTATCCAAATGGTACCTGCTCCATTATTATTATCATTACAGTATTCTCAGGACCACATCGCTATCATTATTAACATAGCTAGTTTAAGATGGAGCCAACTTCAGCTATGGTAGAGAAGGTAGGTAGACAAGGACAAAGGACAACTCAGTAGGATAAACATCTGTAACAGCAACTGCAGCTGCTTGAAACTAATCATTTTTTAGCTGCACTGTGCTGAGATACCAGGCACTTCACAGTGACTGTCCCATCTAACCCTCCCCAAGCAAACAGGAGGGTCGGTAGGTACACATGAAAACAACACCTCCTTCAGGACAGGAAGTCAACACTAAGGGGCAGTCTAACAGCAAGTACCCAGAGAGCTCAGTGTCAGTGGTGGGAGTCCTTACTTTGGTAGGTATGTTAAGTCACTAAGGTCAGGACTTAACGTCTACTGTGGATTTTACCAACTGTGTCCTGAGAGCCTAGCACCCACACCTGCTCAAAATGCAGGGGATACAGTGGAGAGACCAAGTCCCCGCCCTGGCGGAGTCTGTACTCTGGCTGAGTGGAGAGCAATAGGCCATACACGTGGGAACCGATAAGGTCTTCTGTGATAGACGGTAGGACGGCTTCAATATAATACTGAGCAGGGGTCTGAAGAAACAGGGTGCTGAGCCTGGGGTCTGAATGGCTGTAGACACAGACAGGACATGAGGTCAGAGCGAGGGACGCGGCAGAGGGTGGCACCCACCAGCCTTTACTAGGGACCAGAGGAGTGAGCAGGGCTGCGTTCCACTCCTGTGGCTAGGATGACTTTAAGAAAGAGGTGGCAGACAGAAGAGGGACAACAGGCTGCTACAGGTGTCTAAGCAAAAGGTGATGACGGCGTGGTACAGGGTGACAACAGTAAGACGGGATCAGATTCCAATTATGTATCTGAAAAGACAGACATAATTGTTTCTGGAGGAAAGACAGAAATTACTTTGTTGGTAGTCTAGACATGGGCTGGGACGCTGGGCAGCTCTGGTGATGTGCTTGATGAAACTGGTGTGAAAATCTGAGAAAGGGTAATGTGGAAGGAAAACACTGAGATTTGGTTTTGGAAAACTCTATGCTCCATGAAGTGGAGATGACAAGAAGGGAGCCACATACATGTAAGAGGCGCCTTTGAAGAAAACACAAATGACGAAGCTGTGCTTGAACACACACAGGGAAATCCCTTTGGTCCAGAGAGATCGTCTGACATCAAGGAGGAAAGCCAAAGGAGACCAAACTCGACATGAAGAGCGAGAAAGAGCTGTCAGAGAGAGGGGGGGAGAGGGAGAGAGGGAGAGAGAGAGAGAGAGAGAGAGAGAGAGAGAGAGAGAGAGAGAGAGAGAGAGAGAGAGAGAGAGAGAGAGAGAGAGAGAGAGGGAGAGAGCACTCCACACACTGCCTAAAGGACCGCACAGGGAACCACAGAGGGAAGCCGCACGAGCCGAAATCAAGAAGGAAGTCTGGGAAAGGCAGGCAAATTTCTCTTGGGCCGCTGGAGAAGACCAGCTTGCCCTGGGAGGTGTGAAATCAGGAAAGCAGACGGGGAGGTAGGTGAGCTGGGTTAGGAATCAGTAACAGAGCTGGGCGCTAGTGGCCACACCTTTAATCCCAGCACATGGGATGCTCTGTGAGTTCGAGACCAGCCTGGTCTACAAGAGCGAGTTCCAGGACAGCCTCCAAAGCCACAGAGAAACCCTGTCTCAAAAAACAAACAAACAAACAAACAAAAAAAGAATCGGTAACATTTGGAGGAGGGAATGAGATACAAGGAACCCAAAGGAATAGAGCGACCAGATTTCTGAGTAGAAAGTACTACAGTAAGTTATTCAACCCCCCGCAAAAAAAAGTTAAGAGGAAAATTTTGATCTAGAATGTTGACATTAAGAAGTGTATATCTCAATAAAATAAAAAATGTGAACTATACCACTGACTCGTGTATATGGTTCTCTTATGAGGGATCAGGAGTGGACACTGGGCTGGGAGACTCGGCAGCATAAAGTTAGAAACGTTAGTGACGTGCGAGCAAGACATCTCCCCTGGAAACGTTCGCAGTATGAACTAAGAGTCTAAGAACAAGAAGGAGGACTAAGGATTGGAGGGTCTGGAAACACACAATCCAGCCCCTCACGTGGGGCTGAAGGAGTGGCCAGAAGCCCGCCACAAAGTCAGATGTGTTATGTCAGTACAGACAGGTGACATAAAGACCCAAAGCACAACCCCAGGATGTGTCATAGGTGTGACAGCTAGCCTGCGAGACCCAGGTGACTGTCAGCCTTGGGCTTCTCATCTGCACCTCTGCAAGGTGGTGCGGTACCGCGGGCAGAGCACTGGAACACGATCGGATCTGGGCCCTTCCCAAAGGAGCCCTCAGGAGCCTACCTGTCTCCCCATCTGTCGACAGAGCCCGGGCACAGGGGCTCTCACCCGACCTGGAACTGCTGCTGTCTAGGGCTTAGTCCCCCCAGCCTCCCACACTGCACGCAGCTGCTGTGCACGAGAAGCTTATTGCCCTTGTTGGAGCATCTCCCACGGACTGACAAACGTCCACAGAATATGGTGGGAAGTTGGAGGAGGAGGAGCTGGGAGCCCTTTCCCCGTTCCTCTCCTTCCTCCCAGCCTCTGGAGCAGCGGTTCTCAACCTTCCTAATGCTCTGCCCTTTAATACAGTTCCTCACGCTGGGTTGACCCCCAGCCATACATGTATTTTTTTGGTGCTACTTCATAACTAATTTTGCTACCGTTATGAATGTTACACAAATATCTGTTTTCTGATGGTCCTAGGCAATCCGTGAAAGAGGTGCTGAACCCACAGGCTGAGAATCACTGCCCTCGGTGCAGTCTGAACTGCAGACATTCCTGAGAGCCCGTTCAAGGGGATTTACTTAGGATGCTCCAGCATTTACAGAGAGCTGCACTTCTGCCAACGCTCTCACTGTCATCGTGAACGCCTGATGTAGAGAGATAACGGTGGCATTCTTAAGAGGCAGCTTTAAACCCACAAGGTAGTCATAGGCAAACATGTTATATATAAGTTAGACTCATCAGTGATTTCAAAAATACTTCCAAGTCTTACAATGATAAGCCGGGTACTGCTTATCAAATGGAATATTCTAACTAGATGACTAAGCGGACCTTTGAACAAGCACACTGCCTTTCAGCTTAGTTTCGGCAGGTCGTGCCTGGGCAGCACTCAGCACACACACGCATACGAGGACTGAGGTCCCCTGTCCTTTCCCGCTCTCTGCTCCCCAATGACGTAATGATATGGAGGTGTGTCAGACACGTCCCCCGTGCTTCCGTCTACTGCGGAAAAGCTCGTACTTCCTCAGATAAAGTGAGAGTGCATTCCTGCTGTGGTGTGACTGTGACTGTCCAGTGCTCTCCGTGGGCTCATGGGCAGGCTTAGTTCCCAGGCAGTCGGTGGGTCGCTGAGGGCAGCAGGCCTTGAGGCTAACAGCCTGCCTTACTGCCTGCCTGTCTGCCTGCCCCGACTGCAGACACACGTGTCCAGCCTCCTGCCTCATCCTCCGGCTGCCGAGGCAGCTCGTGTCCCTTCTGAAGCTGTGAGCCCAAATGAAGCCGTCCCCCCTTAGGTTGCTCCCTGCCAGGCTGCATTTCTATGGCTGTGAAGAGACACGCGGCCACGACAGCTCTTACAAAGACAACATTTAACTGGGGTGGAGGTTACAGTTTCGGGGTTCCGTCCATTGTGATCATGAAGGGGAGCATGGGGCATGTGGTGTGGGAGCTGAGAGCTCTCCATCCGGCAGGCAACAGAAGCCACTGCCTGTCACACTGAGGGAAGCTGGAGGAAGAGACCTCAAAGCCCGCCCCCACGGGGACACACTTCCTCCAGGAAGACCACACCTCCAAGAGTGCCACTCCCTTCGGGGGCCATTGTCTTTCAAACCACCACACAGGCATGTATAGACACAATAAGAGAAAAATAACTAGTGTAATTTCTGAAGAGGAAATAAAACAATCCCACTGTTTGTTTGTTTTGTTTTCCTCATCTGGTCTTTTCCATCCCTTTAGAATAATTTCTTCTAGAGCACTGTTCCCTACTCTTTTCCATTATACTCTCAATACACATAGACTATAACTATATTACATCAAATTTAGTGTTCAGAGCAATGGGAGTCTTAACTCAGGAGTACCTCAAGCTTGCACATATTTAGATAGCTTTTCTTGTCTCCATAACTCAGGGGCTGCTGGGACACTGAGCTGGCCTGCTGGTGAAGAGTCACCTCGTATTAGCTCGAATAGTAAAGTCCCGAGAGCACGAAGAAAGAGGCTGTGTTCTTAGGCACACACCTGTGGTCCCAGCACTTGGTGGACTAGGTAGGAGGCTACGTAGTCTGGCTATGTAACAAAAGCCCAATTCAAAAGCTAAACAAACCCAGATGGTGATGGCGCACGCCTTTAATCCCAGCACTTGGGAGGAAGACACAGGCGGATCTCTGTGAGTTTGAGGCCAGCCTGGTGTGCAAACCCAGATGCAGGAAAGATTCCAAACCTACAGAGCAACTGTCTCAAAAAAAGAAATCAACAAAAAAACTACACAAACACACAAGTTTATTTTGCTCCAGTCTGTGTCAGAGTGTGCACGAAGGGGCGTGAGGTGATGATGTGATAGTGTGCATGGACGGCCGTGAGGTGAATGAGGTGATAGTGTGCATGGACGGCCGTGAGGTGATGATGTGATAGTGTGCATGGACGGCCGTGAGGTGAATGAGGTGATAGTGTGCATGGACGGCCGTGAGGTGATGATGTGATAGTGTGCATGGACGGCCGTGAGGTGAATGAGGTGATAGTGTGCGTGGACGGCCGTGAGGTGATGAGGTGATGGTGTGCATGGACGGCCATGAGGTGAAAAACGGCTGAGTGCAAACGGAAAGTATGGAGGTCACAGGGTAAAATATGACAGAGTGAACACGGAAGGCATGGAGTCAGACGTGTCACAGTGTGACGTGCGGCGAGAGATGATGTCACAGTGTGACATGGGTAAGAGATGACGTCACAGTGTGACATGGGTAGAGATGACGTCACAGTGTGACATGGGTAGAGATGACGTCACAGCGTGACGTGGGTTAGAGAGATGACGTCACAGTGTGACACGGGGTAGAGATGACGTCACAGTGTGACGTGGGGTAGAGATGAGGTCACAGCGTGACATGGGTAGAGATGACGTCGCAGTGTGACATGGGTGAGATGCCGTCACAGTGTGCACTGTCCTGTGGAGGTGTACGCGGTCAGACAGGACTAGGGATGACACACTGCTCTGTGTGTTGCTGAGGCGGCAGAGAAGGAGGAGAAGGCCCATGCTGAGTGTCAAGAGAGCCACGCTTTCTGAGGAGCGGCCACCTGGGGAGCACTCATGAGATCGGCTTCCTCAGCCTCCTTGGGTCTCAGCCATTAGAACCTAAGGGGAAGGAAATGTGGTTTTCTTCTCCCTAGTGTTGCTAACTGGTGACCCTACTTAGAGGGAGAATAAGTAAAGAGACGGGATTCAGCATTTGTTCTTGAATCCGTCAATTGCCATCTACAGTGACAGTTTGGGATCCTTAAGTCTGATTTTAGTCTGGCCTCACACTCACCATCGGGGGTGAGGACAGTGTAAGAAGGAAAGGCTGCCCTCTGCACTCGGCTTCCATGCCTCCCACTGCACGCTGGGCCACGTGACCAGGGCTCCCACCATGCTCCACGGCTCCTTGTCCCTCACACGGCCAGTCACTCCTCCACAGCAGATCTCCCGTGCTGCCTTCTTTGTAACGAACAGTTTCCTTGCCAAATTGCTTCCGATAGCTGATCTTTCAAATTCCTTTTGCTAAGCCTCTGCCACCATGGATACAGTAACAGCTATACCATGGGGAAAATAAACAATAAGCAGAGCCCTAAGTTAGATGCTTCACTGCCTAAGCGGTGCCTCTCAGAATAATGCGTGCACTTTGGTTCTCATTACTCACAGAAATTAAATGACACCTCTGAAGTAAACACCGATTACTGATAAGCTGAAACTACAGTGTCAACCAAAACAGAAAATACAATACTACAGGCTGAGCATCCTTTTCCAAAAATTCATTTTCCAATGCTCCCAGATTCGGATCTTTTGAACACCACTATGAATGCCACAGTAGGGAGCTGCACAACCTACTTTACACATGGGCCACAGTCAAAACGCATTTATTAAATCAATGCACAATATCTTCAACCTGTGCGTAAAGTCTATATGAACACAAATGAATTTTGTGTCCAGACGTGGATCCCATTCCTGAAATGCCTCACTATGTATGCAAGTATTTCAAATCCAAAACATTCTGAATTCTCAAACAGTTGAGAGTGTTCAGCCTGCACATCCTAATGCTGTAAGACCACCGTGTTACACCACTACATTCCCAGACTAGTGGTGGCACACAGCTTAGTCCCAGCACTCAGAGGCAGAAGCGAGCAGGTCTCTGAGTTCATGGCTAGCCTGGTCTACACAGCAAGTTCTCAAATCGTTTACCATATCGTGGTCCACGCCACCTCCTCCTCGTTCATCATCCAGGTTCTCTAGTTATAGCCTATTTGCCTGATCTGTACTCTATACCAGAAGTGTTCAAGGCAGCAGCCAATGAAAATTGCCACCTGATCCCATAAAAGTTCCCTAACTAGCCCTTTATTCTGGATTTTAGATTTCATTTCACAAAACCCTTAGGTTCGGGGATTCAAAGAAGCTATTACCATGTAGGCACAAAACATTAAAGTCCGTGACCTTCATTTACTTATCTTCCTGACAGAGAAGGAGAGAGGACAGGTTTGTGAGGTGGCATCCCTCAGAGCAGCGACAGGCTTGCTCTGCAGACTTCTACTCAGTGACCTTTCCTCCAGTCATCGGTCAGTCACTCCCTCAGCCCACACAAGCTGACACACAGACCACATCATCTCCTCCTTCAGTAACACATCCCATCCCTATTGCTTCTGACCACTCAGGAACAGGCCTTCAGCTACCCTGACAAGGAGGAAGTGACGTCTCCAGAAGGGGGATACCGCTCCATGACACAGCCCCCGGATGGCATGTGTGAGGCCCTGGGTTCAATCCCCAGTTCCAAAAGGGAAAAGCAAAGTCAGCCTCAGTTAGCGGAATCCAATTCTGTGTGGCACGCATGGCGGTCGTCGGCCAGGCTTCCTGTGACTATGGAAAGGACTGATAAACCCAAGCGTAAACCATCCCACTGGGTAGAGAAAGTCCGGTCTCGTTTCTACTTCACTTTAAATCCCTAAAATCCCTTTGTATCCACAACACTGCCCCCTTCGAAATACAGCATACGTGGTTTTACAAGAGTCAATTTTATTTTATTTTCGTATAAAAGTTACACATATATAACAATATTCTTTTCTCAAACAGATAAGGCTAATGGGATCCTCGCTTTACACAGATGAGTGTGGAGGGACAGGTTTTGCTTAGATTAAACGTCTCAAACCTCTTTCAGCTCGCAGCTATATCCTAAGAGAGCGTAGCAACACCGTGAGGAAAAGCCTTGAGTTGTGTGCAGGAGAACAGTTGTGAAGCTTGACTGCGATTGGTTCCTTGAGAGCAGCAAGGTGACCTGGGTAAGTCCTTTCTTTAGCCTTGCTGAGGTGCAGAGCCAAAGGAGCCACCTCTTCTAACTGCATGAGGTGACCAGGCTCGTTACGGAGGAAGTGTCAACCCTGACTCTGGGGCAGGGGACTGAAGTTCCAGCTGGTATTTACAGGCCTGCCTTAAGCAAGCCTCAGGCACACGGGAAGGAAGCAGGGAAACCCAGAGAGAAGGGGCTTCAGAATCTCTCACCTGGATCTCAGCTAAGTCCTGCAAATCCCCTCTCACAGACAAATATCCGTGCAACCAGTGGGCGGTTTCACTGCGTAAGAGAAACTGGACCGAAATAAACTACTTATGCTTAACCATTTAAGTGACTAGTCTGGAAACTCAGCTACTGAACTGATTTCTGTGAGATCTAGTGTTCCATGATTCATTTAAAACATTCAAATAGAGGATGTGTCTCCTCCTCCAAGCTCCAAAAGCTCAGAATTTCCTTCGTCTTCTCTGGAGAAGGACTGGAGAGTACCTTTTAGTCTTCAGCAGTGTGCTGACTACTTACATACGCACTGTCACACGGATGGACCGTTAGTCTCCAACAGCTACAGCACAATCACCTTTCACTTCTTTTGGGCAGGGGTGAGGGTGGGGGGATGGGGTGGTTCAAAACACATCTGTCTACATTTTGCTTTATGCACAATTGCTCACTGAGGTTCACAGGACAAATACTACTGCTGTCCCATCTTAGCAATGAGAAGACCAAAGTACAGAAGTTGCAAGATGGGCCCAAAGTCACAGCCTGGCGGAGCCAGGGTATGAAACAGGTTTTTATTTCCCAGGCCAGTCTCCCTTATCAGCCAGATAGCAGCTAGTCAGCAAAACGGGGCAAGGGGCAGAAAGGTAACTGACTGACTATTCAGACCTTGTTTATAGACTAGTCATACACGGCTTTATGGATTTCCACTAACTCTGGTTCTTACTGTTTCACAATGAGCTAGCCACTAAAGCATCTGCTCAGAGCAGAGACTGTTTTCACTAAACCACTACTTCTCCCTGTCATGCATCGATGCTCACTTCAAGAGTCTCACATCACAGTGACTCAGTGGCTGAGCAAGCTGGTCTGTAGAGTCACTTGTTGACTGCCAGAGCTTCCCCGCAAACTTCTCACGGGACGCAGGTGCACAGAAAGAAGCCTTTACCAAGAGACCACAGTGCCGAAGGCAGAAGTGAGCGTGGGTCTCACACGTCTTCCTTTCAGCCTACGCTGTGAGCCAGGAAGCAGGAGTCAGAAAACCCTCTGCAGCCATTCACTCAGGCTTAGGCGACTCAGAAGAGGAAGGACCCTGCCTGAAATCGCTGGGTAGGCACTTTTTCAGCAAGAGGAGGAAGCTAAGGGCTACAGCTCAGTAAGTGCTTGCCCAGTGAGCACGCGGCTCTAGGATCAAAGAGGAGAAATAGAAGAACGTGGGGGTGTGGTGAGAGTTAACAGGCCAGGGCAGTCAGACACACTTTCACCTCCAAGGACTTTCACAGGCTGTCTCATCTCAGACATCAAGATACTACTATCAGATAGGCGAGGGCAGGCACTGCTAAGCTGAGTTTGCAGTCTAAGAAGCCGGCTGAAGGTCACACAGCTATTCAGCAGGCGTGTGCAGGAGGGGACACTGCGATCACATTGACATCAGGACAAAGACTTACTACTGCAACAGCGTCATGTATGACAGTCTGCTGGACAGAAAAGCACTTCATTGTCATGTTCTGATGGAGTAAGTGCGCTGTTGTTAAAGAACATGCAGCATGACACATTCTGATTTCATCGTGTTCTACTGCATTATTTCAGCATGCCATGTTATGTCCTATCATACGATTTATAGGTGTCCCAAGTGTGTATCCAGAGTTTCTGCCAAGGAGGAGACAAACAGATGAGGGCTTGGGCATTCCACCTCACTCATCAAATTCGTTTTCTGATTTTGTGAGAAGAGGATCTTCTGGGGACACTTAGGGTTCAGTCCACTCTGAGCTCCCATTCAGTAGTTTATGGGACTCTTTAGGCTTCTGCTTCCCATCAAGGGCTACATCACCTCAGGGTGACGGAGGTGACCCATAAGGTCGGAAGAGCTTCTTCTCGGTATCCACAGCATTCCAAGAGCCACAAGTGACGGAGATGACTGGAAGGCAGGCTGGAGAACATGCGGGAACCTACCAGGGCCGGCTGAGGGCAAGGTAGAAGGCAAGGGTGTCCAGACGTCCGGGAATCATTTGTGTGTGCAGCCACATCCACCATTTCTGGTTACTATTTCCAACTGCAAGAGCACTGCTCAGACCTTTCTATCTAGACCTTTCTTGTCAAGCATAATTAAGTGATTATTTTAAGAGGAAAAAAAGGAAGAAATGATTTTTAAAACCACTAGAAGTGAAATGCAAACATATCTAGTGTTTTAAATTACCAGGCTGGTCATGAAACAAAAGAAGAGAAGTACCACCTTTGCCAGAAGCTGGATGTTCTATGAGCAGCAGAGAGAAGCCCTCTCTGGACTTGCAATGAGTTTGCTGAGCAAGCTTTGCTGTACCACAGTAACTGCAAACTCATGAGGCCTGGGAACGTAACATCCTATACTCTTCCTATTATTCTCTTGCTTGTTAATAACTGGTGGGTATTCTATCTGAAATACAACTGACATATGGCATGTAAGTACTCTTTACATAGATAATAAGTAAGTACATAATTAATCCTATATACTGTTCTGGCCAATACAATACCACTACGAAAGATAATGGCAGCTTTTCAATGGGTATGATGAACGAAGCAAATAAGATTTAAAGATGTGACACACAGATCAATAAAGAGGATAATTCAACAATCTATTATATACAGAGAAACATATTTAGGGTTTCATATTTCCGATACTTATATAAAATACCCAAGAAAATGCCACACATTATTCTTGAGCTAGAAATCTTGTTTACTCAATTATCTGGGGGCACTAGCTGGCCCTGACAGTTATGAACAAACATAAGTGCAGTCATCACGGGGAACCTCTGCTTCACCTGGCCAGATGCCACGCTGCTCAGCGGCCCTGGTTTCCACTGAATCCTTCCCGCGCATAACACTGGCAAGAGCACTAGGTTCTACCCCAGCTAGCTCTGCACTCCAATTTCTGGAGAAACCCTCCCACAGAGAGGGGAAAGAACGGTTTCCCATCGCCCACTCCAGTCTCCACGTGTGAGCTGAAATTCCCCACGGGCTGCTGTCGGGATGGCCAAGAGAGATGATGACTCTTCCCCATGGAACTTCCTGCCCAACCTGACGACAGTGTGACATAGTGTTTCAGGTGCTTTGAGGGTATGTCACCTCTCGCCCTTCCCAGAACTGTGACCTACGCTGCTATCCCCATACTCACAGACACTGAGGCTCAAGGTCAAAGGGTACCTGAGCAGAGCAGACTAAGACTGTCCCTGCTGCAAACTCCCTACTAGGTGTGTTTCCAACGCTTCTCTCACGCGAGCTCACCGGTAAAATGACTCTGTGGCTGTCCCGGGGACAGATCAATAGGCTTTTGTGTCTTACTAGCTGGAGTATGCTATGATCACTAACTGGACAATTTAATTATGAGATCAATAAACAACTGTTTTTAGCTCCCCACGTCAGTGTGCATTGATTTCGAGTGACCCTGAACTCTTCCTGGGTGACTCCCAGGTCAATCTCTTTGTCTGTCTCTGCGCTGCTGCCCACTCACAATCACTGCCAGACAGTGTGGAATCCTGAATCTCAAGCTTAGTTCTTGTCAGCTACAGAGAAACGATGAAAGAGATTAAGTGGCTGTCTGTGCTCTGTGTAGATCCAGGTGTGCCCAGCCCATTACAGCTGAATGCAACCCAACTCTACACTTGGAAACTTCTTAAAGCAAGGGATTCTCCTGTGGACGTTGTTTTCCTTGCAACTTTCCCATGCAGGCATCAAATGTGAATTTTATGCTACAATGTCCAAAGTTAGACATGCCAGACTGCGTCCAATGTCAAAGCAACAAACTTTTTAAGTAGGCCCTGTTATTGGAAGGGTTACCCCACTGCTACTGAGGCTAAGGGTTTCAGAAATCACACAGGTACCCAGTGCTTAACTGGAGTTTGTGGTAACCCTGGTTGTTCAAAGGTCTGTCTGCTTCCGCTGTCCTGCCTGCCTGTTTGATAATCCCCATGTTAGATCCTTTCTTGTCACGATGACCAAACGCCTGACGGGAAGTGAAGGGAAAAATGATGCATCCCAGTCTTTAGTTCAGGGGATGCAGTCATCATGGTGGGGAAGGACAGGCAGGGGAGTGGGCGTGGCCCCAGACCCGCAGAGGGCGTGGCCCCAACCCCGCAGAGGGCGTGGCCCCAGCCCTGCAGAGGGAGCAAGAGGCTGCTGGTTATACCCCGACCTCCTCCCTATGGTCCACATTCACTACCCAGCTCGCACTAGCCAGCGAGGCCCAAGTATCCAAACACATGAGCCTGAGGTCACACTCCACATTCCCACCCTCAGTCTTCCTCTCCTCCACAAGAGCTACGCGCTCTCCAACTCGCCCACCTTCCTTCCCTGCCATTTTTCCTTCTTCTCATTCTCTCATCATCAATCCACAGAGGGGTCACTTGTTCCCAGCAAAATCTCTGACAGCCACATAACCTGGACGTCCTTAAAAATCGTCCCCCCGGAGCCAGGTGGTGATAGCTCGTCTTGAGTTCGAGGTCAGCCTGGTCTACACAGGCAGCTCCAGGGCAGCCAGGGAACTTTCCTCTCTCTTCACTGGCGGAACAATGTGTATCCCCCCCAAAGCCTGGCCCTCTTCTCTCACTTCACAGAACAATCACTAAGAGCCACCCCTGTAGGAATCGCGGGTTCCTCTGCCCACCTCTCGGTTCCCTAGACAACACAGAACCTCTAGACAAACTACCGGATCCAGCCCTTCTTGTAAGAAAGTGAGAGGCGCCTGGGGGTGGGGAGCGATCTTCCAGAGGATCTGGGCTCAGTTCCCAGCACCCACATGGTAGGGGGAGTTCACAAGCATCCGAAACTCCAGTTCTAGAGGACCCAACACCCTCTCCTGACCTCCATGGTCACTGCACGCTGATGCATGTGGCTCATATACATAAATTCAGCAAAACACTCCTACAGATTTTAAATCTTATGCAAAGTAGGAGGCTGTGATGCAGCAGCATTTAACACAGTAGACTCTGCGGCTAGCAGGCTTGTCAGCCCTCCCCTGAGCTGTTTTCTAGCTAGCTCCGTTTAGGGAATTTCTGAATACCCTTTCCTCTGGAATCGCACTGCATAAAAGCACATGAGAGGCTTGGGAGAATTTAAGGAAAGTCTTTTATCAAGCATTCCCCAAGCTCACTTGACCACAAAATCCTATTCTCCTATTATACTTACTCACATCCTGATTAATGCGCATTACGGAGTAAACTTTCGAAAATACTGCACTGGAGGCATGAGGCCTTCTATAATTCCGATTAAAATTCAACCCTTAATACCTAACAAACACGAAGGCGGATTTCCGTGACTATGAAAATGAATCTCGGTGTAAGAATGCTCACCTCTGGCAGCCATACTGCTTGATAACTGAAAGGTTAGTTACCTAGAGTCTGTCCCCTAGAGCATCTCCTTAGTGAACTGTAGTTCCAAGCCTAACGCCACATAGAGACAAAAAAGTACAAATGCAAACGCAACTTTAAGATAACTGTAGAGGGAGCTCAGCTCCTGAGGACCAGACCAAAACCAGTAAGCTCAGCAATAGACACACCCCAAGACCGAGGGGCTGACAGGTGAGCCCCCAAAGTTGATGCTTCTTCCTTTGAAACATCAACTCCCGGCAGCGTCTCCACAGGGGAAAAGCCCTCACACGATCGACTCTCCCGTGCGGCTCTGTGAACTGTTGAGAGGCTGAACGCCTTCGGCTCTGGGGTGTTCCGTGTGGGACACAGGAAGGAGACTGGGGGGACACGACATGACTGGGGGCTTGGCCACAGGTCCAACAGCTGCTTGCCTGCGTTTCTCTCTTTCCTGTAATCTAGCTGTGCTAGTTCACTGCCTAGCTCCTCCCGAGCTTAGGAATCTTCTGTCCTTAGGCTTTTTAACCCCAAGATGCTTCCCTCCCCCTTTCTTTAGCGATGGTTCAGGACGTCTGCAAGAGTGAGATGCATTTGGAATACGCTCAGTGGATGACCACACCCAGCAGCCACACTCTCTGACCTACAACTTCCTTCAGATTCTGGAAAATAAGGTACTAGCATTCTAAATTAGCAATTCTGTTCAAATTTCCTTTCAATAAAATGGTAAGATGACCTACAGGGGCTGGGCATGGTGGTAAATGCCTTTAATTCTAGCAGCTGGGAGGCAGAATCAGGTCAATCTGTGGGTTCAGGTCAATCTGGTGTACATAGTAAGTTCTGGGCCAGCTAAGTCTAAATAGTGAGTCCCTGTCTGCACAGGAGGCCAGGGGATTACCTGTAGGGCTTCATGTCAAGGTAGCAGATACAAAGTTGACTTAAAAAAAAAAAAAAAAAAGAAAGCCGGGCAGTGGTGGCGCACACCTTTGATCCCAGCACTTGGGAGGCAGAGGCAGGCGGATCTCTGTGAGTTCGAGACCAGCCTGGTCTACAAAAGCTCATTCCAGGACAGCCTCCAAAGCCATAGAGAAACCCTGTCTAGAAAAACTAAAAGAAAAAGGAGAAGGAGGAGGAGGAGGAGAAGAAAAAGAGGAAGAGGTGGAAGGAGGAGGAGGAAGAGGAGAAGAGGAGGAAGAAGAGGAGGAGGAGGAGAAGAGGAGGAAGAAGAGGAAGAAGAGGAGGAAGAGGAGGAGGAGGAGGAAGAGGAGGAGGAAGAGGAGGATGGGCATTATGGCCCATGCTTTAATCTCAGCACCAGGGAGGCGGAGGCAGGTAGATCTCTGGGTTCAAGGCCAGCTTGGCCTACAGAGTGAGTTCCAGGATAGTCAAGGTTGTATCAAAGAGAAACTCTTCTCAAAAAAAAAAAAAAAAAAAGGAAGCAAAAAAAAATGGACAAACAACAATCCCTAAGCTTGCCAGTTGATGAAGGGTGAAGGGTGAAGGGCACAGGGAAGAGACAAGTCAGAAATGTCCAAATCCACTGCATAACGACAGGACTGAGGTAAACTAGCTTTGACCCAGCTTGTACTTTTATCATAGCTGGTTTCCAACACAGTACATGAGGCACATCTCTACTCTTAACTCTCGGTGTATTAGCTATAAAGAGCAGAAGGCTGTCAGACTAGCATATCAGACAGAAACTACAGTGACCAGTGAGTGACCCAGAGAATCAGTGCAGCGCCCGCTGGCCCAGTGGAGAACCAAAGCGTCGCTCTTCTCCGGCTTTCAGGAAAAACAGGGTGGACACTACCTTAAAGACAAAAGCAACTATGTGCCCGCAATCCGATTTAAATGCTTAAGTCTTACATAATCTGAACGACATAAGGAGGACAAAACAGTTCTGTGGCACGTGAAGACAATGCTCAGGCTCTGGGCTTCCAACCACAACACAGCAAAGCAACCCCCCCCGCAGTGAGCCTGACGCCCCCTCTAAGGGCGGGAGCTTGCTCAAACCCATCACTTTCCATGAGCTCCATGGCTGTCTGACATAATATAGGTTATCACTGATGACTTATGGGACCAATACAAACCAGTGGTATCATCTGTCACTCAGCCTTAAGGTTCCCGTTCCTTCAGCATCACATTTAAGATCATTACAAAGCTGTAAGGGCTCAAGATGGCTGAGGGAGTCCCTGGAACCCACATGGCAGAAGGTGAGAGCTGCAAGCTGCCCCTTGACCTCACCCAGGCACAGCAGCCCAAGGCGTCTTTGCTGTCTGTTACGTGAAAGACAGTGGGGGGATCCCTTGAACTGGTCTGGTACCCATCTTCCCACCTGCTGTCACTAACCTAAAGGCCACTGGCCAAATCATAGGTGAAGGTGCAGCAGACACTAACAACGCCAACGCGAAGCAACGGCTACCGCCGGGGGTCTGCACTTAGTCTAACCTCAGGAGTGACCTCTACTGGAAAACCAGAATCATCGGTAGCGAAAGTGCTCTTAACTCTGCTAGTGTTGTGCTCTACATCACCAGGCCCACGCCCCAACGAGGTCACACTCAAAACTCTGCTAGTGCCGCACATCACCGGGCACAGCGCCTCCATGGGCTCACACTCAAAACTCTGCCAGCAGCTCAGTCACTGCCCACCCCCTGCAGGTGAGGCCACCGCTGTACCTGAGGCTCTTACCTATGCGGGTAGGCATTTTCGTCTGCTTTTCTGAAATCAAGAATTTGGAGTGATCAAGGCACTCTAGTCTTTGACATTAAGTCCACCAGAAGGAACTGAAGAGATGGCCAGTGATGGATGGTTAAAGATGGTTAACAGTACTTAATGTTCTTGCAGAGAGCCCACATTGGGCCATTCCATGGGATGTGCTGTCCTCGTTTGGCTTACAGGGGCACCTGCATACATGTGGAACACATAAACTCACACAGGCATGCACAATAAACACACAAATAAAAAACACTTGCATCTTTAAAAAAGATGAATACAAAATAAAGACTATCAGAAATGTGGGCGGGGTATGTAGCTTGATTAGCAGAGTGCTTGCCTAGCATGCACGAACAAGTCCTGAGTTCGATCCCCACCCCATAAATCTGGGCACAGCGGTACATGTTGGTAGCTGAGAGTCAAAATGCCTGGGTCTACATGAAGCTGTCTCAATTAAGCGAAAAACTAAAGACCATCACAACTAAGGTACTCCTACTTCTGACAAAAGGCACATTCAGAAGTTAACGACCTTTCTTTCACTCTCCATATTGAGTCATTTGACTCTTATCAGAAACATTCCTTCTTCAGGAAGAAGGCTTCTAACCAACCACCAAAGATGTGAGGAGTCATTAAATTGCCCACAATGCCTTATTTCCCCTTTGTAGTGCACACAGTGATAGCAATTAAATAACAACTATTGCTCCTCTGTTAAATGTTTGCATTCTGCTCTAGACTTCCGGACACACAGGTAGAGGTCATGTGATTTTTTTTTAAAATTATGAAAGCTCAGCCGATAGCTTAGGCTTGTTTCTAACTAGCCCTTATAACTTAAACTAACCCATTTCTACTCATTTCCTTCCTGCCCATCCTACTTGCTTTGCAGCTCCTGGCGTCTCCTCCTTCTTCCCAGCATCCTCTCTGCCCTGAAAATCCTGCCCCGCTGTTGGCCATTTCAATTACACAGTCACAGTGACATATTTTCACACAGTGTAAAGGGATATTCCACAACAGCCACAGGTCACAGGCTTCTTGCTCCATGGCTTTCCATGTCCTGCACCGTCAAGTGCTCAGTGCACAGGTGTGTAGTGCATGTTCATTCAGGGGACGTTGGGGGGGGGGATCAGCCAAATGTGTACTACCTCAGAAAGCAAGGGAGGGATGGCAGGGCCACTGAGAGCTAATGCTAAGAACATCACTGTCTCCACGCGGGGCGGGAGACAGGCAGATTTTCCAGGGCGGTTAACTGTAACAAAGGAAGTACCTCCACCACTTAGGTATCGGTATCAGTGTACCACCTCATACCTTCCACAACATGTATATAACACGTGTGCTCTCATGGCTGGAAAGTCTCCATCCAAATAGATCACAGACGTGAAACCCACTCATCCTGAAAGTTTTTGTAAATGTTTAAAAGGGGTCATTTTTGTAGCACTCACTACATAATATTCCCTCTACAAACAAACTTGCTAAAACAAGGTTCTTTTTTCCCTTTAGGTTTTAGAGCAATGAACTGAATACTGATTCTTAATCAAACCTCAGACTTAGGGATACAGTAGTTCCATTTTCTCCAAGGACAGAGGGAGGCAATCTGAGAGCGTCTACTAACTGCTAACGGGACTTCCCCAGGAAATTACTGGTAAATTAACCTAGACAGCTAAGGTTCCACAGTGAACTTGCCAAACATTTAAGAAGATGCATATGCTCCAAATTCAAGGGCAGAGTAGAAGAGAAGGCTGTCTGTTCAGATGATAAGTACTTCAATGAATCAAGTAATGTCTTTTAAAAGTCCATACACAGAAAGACCATGGATCACATCTGGAACACACGCATGACAGAAGAAAGTTAGATGGACCCAAGGTTTCCCATCACCTACTGCATTTCTTAATAACCTGACTTACAACTTCATTTTAGAGACCACAAACACTTACCATGTTGGCCTAACAAGTTTGTCTTGCATCTTTTTTAATGTAGGCCAAGATCATGAAAAGTACCCAAAGCTGCAGTGAATAAAACAACGTACTTATGTTTTTAGAAAGTGTATACGCCATCTTTCCAAGGAGTTGTTTAGAAACCTGGATTTGCAGCAATATGGTATCGGATAGCCCCATACGGTGCTATGGATGCCCAGCTGTGCTGATACACACCATCTCATTTGGTTGACATGGCAACCCTGTGAAAATGGCAGATCAATGATTTCATGGTGGAATGAGGAACACAAGGATCCAAGAGTAACTTTCTTTTCAAGGGTGCTAACTGAGGAAGGGGGAGACCTCTTCCCCCTCCCCACTGCTGCTATGTCTAAAACACTGGGCTGCCCTGGCCCCTCCCCACAAGCAACAAGACACCAATCCCAGACCTTTACGTATGGAAAGTTGTACCACAACAGCTGCCTCAAAATCACAGTCGTGCCCAGAGTATCTGATTGCATGTCAGAGCCTCTGCAGGTTGGGACTACTTGGGTCTTGTGTGACACTTACATGCACAATGTAATCTGGCACCAGAAAAGGCAAAAACAAAAACAGTTTTCTCCCCACAAAAGCCTGGAACCTTGTCACAAGCATCAGAGTGCCTGAATCCATTTGCTCCGGGTACAGTGAGTAATGATGGCCAAAGGCACAAGAAAACTCACAGTGTGCGGGGACTGGGGCGAGCCCTGCATCCAGATGACAGCGTGTGTGCTACAGGGTGTCGTGGATAGCTGCTTCCTTAAGAGTACCTGAGGCCAGGTGTGGTGGCACATGCCTTTATTCCCAGCACTCCAGAGGCAGAGGCACTGAGTTCCAGGCCAGCCAGTGACAGATAATGAGACTCTGTCTCAAAACAACAACAAAGAGAACTTGAAGGGGTTGAGAGAATTTGAAGAGCTGTATTTTTCTTTAACAGTACATCAAGTACATGTGAATCTTAATGTTTAGGAAGAAAACAAATCTAAATTCTCTGACTCCAAAATCCTGTTGCTTTTTTTATGTGTGTGTGTGTGGTCAGTACTATAGGCCATATATACATTGTTTGCATACACATAAGCTAAAGGTAGTTATCAAATAACACCATAAAAAATACAGATCGCCGGATGGTGGTGGCATATGCCTTTAATCCCAGTTACTAGGAAGGCAGAGTCAGGCAAATCTTTGTGTGTTCAAGGCCAGCAAGTTCTAAGACATCCAAGAGATGTTACATAGAGAAACCCTGTCTAGAAAACCAAAACACACACACACACACACACACACACACACACGTATGTGCTCGAAAATACAGGTCAAAGCAAGACTGAACCTTATAACAGGCCTCACTCTGATCTTTAGTAGCAAACATATATTCTTTAAAGTCAACTGAGTTCATATCGGTAGTTTTCAACTGTGGATACATATTAGTAACAGAATCATGAAAACAAAAAAAACAACCCTGGTGTTCCAGGCCTGCTCCAGATATATGGGAAAGAAAAGAAAAAAAGAAAGAAAGAAAGAAAGAAAGGAAGGAAGGAAGGAAGGAAGGAAGGAAGGAAGGAAGGAAGAAAGAAAGAAAGAAAAGAGGGGAGGGGAGGGGAGGAAAGGAGAGGGGAGAGAGGAGAGGAGGGGAGGGGAAGGGTTAGGAGTAGGAGCTATCTGGCTGTTTCTAGAACTCAACCAGCATTTAAAGACCTTTTGTCTAGCTGAGTGTATTAGCTAACGCCTGTAACCCGAGTTGAGGACTGAGGCAGTGACACTGACCGAGGGAGGCCCTATCTCAAGGGCAAAGTAAAGGAGAAGAGAAGGAGGAGGAGGCAAAATAATGAATGAATGAATGAATGAATGAATGAATGCCCTGTTCTAGTGCTTTCTGGCCTACTGCTTCATTACCTATTTTCAAATATTATGCCACCAAAGTGTATTTTCATATTTTCCTGACAAAAGTTATTCCGAAAGCTAGAGACGGCTCAGTGGCTAAGAGCTCTGCCTGCTCTTACAGAGGTCCTGAGTTCAGTTTCCTGCAACCACACGGCGGCTCACAGCCATCTAAAATGGGATCTGATGCCCTCTTCTGGCCTGCAGGGAAATATGTAAGATAACAAATAAATTAATAAATAAACAGATCTTTGGTCAGTGGTGGTAGCCAACACTTGGGAGGCAGAGGCAGGAGGATCTCCGTGAGTTTGAGGTCAGTCTGGCTTACAGCCTGAGTTCCAGGACAGTCAGAGTTACAAAGAGAAATCCTGCCTCAAAAAAACAAAACAAAAAAATAAGTAAATAAAAGCAGAAACAAAAAACTTATTCGGAGGACTAGACCTAAGCCACAATAGCCAAAAGCATTGGACTTTTATAATCGGAATGAGTTATTTAATCATAAGTAACTAGTCTTAATCGCAGTTATATTACACCAAAGACTAGCCATACAAAGAACAGGAAAATCTGTGTTTAATGCTCATTTCAGTGACTTAAGTATTAGACAACAGATAAAACTTTATCTTCACTTGAATAGCAGCTGGTCTTGTTAAATACTTGCTCTTTGGAATTTTCCCATGGCCATAAGAAGAAAAGGCAAATAAAGAAACCAGAAGTGCAAGCCGCCCTATTACACAGGTATCCGAAATCACTTGGACAGGGAGTTTCCGTGGCTCAGAGACAAAGGGTTTCTCAGGAGCGTTACTGCAATCGCGTTGCTCACTTCTTACTCAACACAGCACTGCTAAAGAGGATGTTGCCACCTTCCCACCTCAGCTGCTGTGTGTGTTGTTCCTGGGACAGCTGGAGCCAGAAAGATAAGCTTGGCCTCTGGAACAACCGAAATGCCAACCTTTTTTTTTTTTTAAACTTTCTCAAAACACTTCCATGTTATCTGATCCTACAAATTTTGCAAGAGATGCACATTAAAGGTAGAGGATAAGTAACTAAGCCTGGTCTAAGTTTCATGCCTAAGCAAATCTGACAACAGAAACAAGCCGCACACACTTTCCACATTTTAATGAAGATCTGCTCGCATTTGAAGGAGCGTAAGCTAAAATTTTTCAGACAAAAATGAAAGACAATCTAACATGCATTTCCCGCGCTAATTAGCCTAGGTACCTGGCTGGAAAATATCAGATTCCTGCTCCACAGTAAGGACAAGGAGACATTAAGGACAGACAGAAACGAGTTTTGATTTTGTTTCCATCTCTAGATCAGAGAGCTGTGGGCAAATACTCGGGGAAGGGAACAGACTCACGTGATTTATGGCAGCCTGGACAGCCTGGACGTAGTGGCTTAGTTCTCGATCCATTTTAGCAAACTCAACCATGGCCCTGTCCATACTGTATTCACTACTCACTTCGGCTGAAAGAGAGAAAGAGGTCGTGATTACTATTTTGCAGTTAAAATGCCACATCTGGAAAAACCCAAACAACACGGTCATCCAAAGGGCTAATTTGTAAAAGGCCTACATTCTTCATCAAAGTCGTCAACAATCAACGTGACTATCTGTGTGTCCCCCCAGGAGTGATTGGGGTGCGGGGTATTTGCCTTTCTCATGGAACCTCTTGCTCGGGTTTCCTGGCCTCTGGCCTCTTGTAGAAGAAGACAGAACTCTGTCTTCCCCAGCCGGCAGGAACACTGAGCTCTAGCCTCTCTGCTACCCTTCTGCCACACATCAAGGGAAGACCACTCTACCTACGTCATAATTCTCAGGTCTCAGGATCACTGTCCTCAGCCTTCTAAAATATCCCCCAGCCCCGCCCCTCGGGCTGCACTGTCCTTCGTCCGTGGTTGTCAGCTCCTCCAGACATTCTCTGGGCCCTGGAGACGCAGCTGAGGCCACTGTAGGTCACACTTCCTTCCTTCCTTGGGCTTTGATAGTTGCTACTACAACATGGCTGGGAGTCGACCAGAGAAGGAAGAGGAGACCCGTCACCTAGAGGAGCTGGATCGTCACTGGACTCAACAACATGCATTTCCACCACCTAGGGGCTACAGAGATGGCCCAGACAGACACTCAGGGTACACACAGCTCTTGCAGTGATCCTGAGTTCCCAGCTCTCACACTGTCGGGAACTCCAGCTTCATCCATAACCTCTTCTGGCTTCCTGGGGCACTTGTGCTCACATGCAAACAAGCTCTCCCTCTCCCCACCACACCCAACCCCACATACACATAACTGAAGATAAAATACGCCTTTTAAAACTTGCCCCACTTAGCCAGGCATGGTGGTACTCAGGAGCTGAGGACACAGGTAGGAGTTCAAGGTCAGCCTAGTGCACATTTACCTCATCTCAACACATGCCCACACCCCCACACCCACACTCGAACACACACACACACACACACACACACACACTCACGCACATACACTCACACATGCACTCTTACTTTCACAAAGCCCTTCTTAAGATTCTCCTCAGATTTACTCTGCACATCCTTCAAGAGCTGAGCTCAAGTCCCATCTGTTCTGAAATTGTAGCAACTAGAAGAAACTACTTGTTTAACTTACTTTAACACCTATACTTCATACTTGGGCACCATAAACAACCACGCCTTTCTCATCCCCATTGTCTCATCTCTCCATGGACAAGAATGGTGTGGAGTGTTCCTGAGACCCAACAAAACACTGCAGAATCAATCTCTCTTCTATACTCTCCTACCTGAAAGTCCAGTGATTAAAATAAAGAAAATGTATGGCACATATACTCACTTGTCTACTCTATTTTCACTGTGATCTTTTTTCCACTAGAAAACCAGATGGAAATGCCCACACCAGGTGGTGGCAGAAGGCAGAGCCACACAAAGATGTCAAGGTTCCTAGAAGGGGCTCCCATCCCATCCCTGCAGACGGCTCCAGGAGAGGCTGGCGCAGGTGACAACGCTGGGAGCAAAGGCGGTGGGGACAGAGCACACGCACAGTGGCAGGAACGGCCGCGGGGACAGAGCACACGCACAGTGGTAGGAACGGCTGCGGCAATTAACCAATGCCTGGGTTTACACCAGCGTGTTGTACTTGTATCTCACCATGCAGCAACGCGGAGACAGGTGGTTGGCAGTTCCGTCTTCTTCCAATACTGGGAATTAAACCCAGGGCAAGAATTTCATCATGGTGCTACATCCCCGGCCCTTCTAAAATCCTCTGACTGGTCTTGAGTTCACTCTGTAGCTCAAATGGGCCTCAAACTAGGGCTCTTCCTGCCTTGGCCTCCAGCATAGCTGATATTACAGGCCCATATGACCAGACCCATCAAAGAGACGGGCAGTTTTCCCTTGCCTTTACACAGGAGAAAGCGGAAATAACTTGTTCAAAGTAACAGTGGTACCAAGCAGGAGAACCAGACTTCCAACTCAGGCTCTGTAATGGCAAAACACAGATGCTAGCCCCTTGAACAAAACAGCTTTATAGCAAGAAAGACTCCAACTCCTTCACAGGGATTTCAGGCAGCCTGAGGCCGTCAGTTCAGCTCCCACCCAGCCCCTGAGAACAGAAAGTAGGTCACTGGGAAACTGACTCACGGTCTTAGTGGCCCCCGGTCCTGGGAGGCTCTTTCTATATTCCTCAAATAGAAGAAACAGGTAAGAAAAAGGAAACGCTTCCCCAGGGTCAGACGCACACTAGGTTTTACATGGAAACTATCTTTTCCCGTCCTCACGGGGAGTTTGAAGTGCTGGGACAATGAACAAGTCGCCCACCGAATGTGGACCACCAGCCCAAGTTCAGCCACTCCAAAGTCAAGGCTCCACTAGTCCATGCACACAGAGAAGCCGCTAAAACCGCCTGGAGGCGACAAAGAGACTGTAGAGAAATGTCCGGAAGGAACCAGTGTAGTGGTATCTTGTTTACACTCTAATAAATGAAGCTTATCTTAAGATCGGAGGGCGGAGCTAGCCTCTAGTCAACCATAGAGGTCTGGGGGTCTGTACAGACAGACAGGAAGTGAGGTGGCAGGGCAGGGAGAGAGATGTAAGGCGGGAGGAGACAGGACCTCGCTCTCTCTTCAGTCTGAGAATTTGGCAGAGGTAAGAGCTTTAGTGGCTGGCTGCTCTGATCCTCTGGTCTTTAAGTCTTCACCCCCTAATATCTGACTCCGGGCTTTTATTATTAAGACCAATTAGAACTCATGTTACAAACCAGAGTCCTACAAAGAACCCAAGTGCGGAGACGCTCCTAAACGGCGCTCACAGTTGGAGATTATTTTCATTACCTATATATCTAATCGCTCTCCCCTGACGAAACATGGCCTGGGAAGGCTGGGAATATTGAAACTTCTTCAATATGTCATCCCATGAACAAGTATTTATTAGACTCCGCCCTTTCTTTCAGTAATTGAATGAACCTACATCAAATACATGAACACTGACTTCCAAGGCAATATGCACATTGAGACGCCCAGTGGGCAGACCTCAAGGCCTCTGGGAGACCTGTCACCTGGCACGTTAATTAAGAAACTGTTCCAAGAAGTTAATACAATAACTAGCTGAAATATGTCCCCCACCTCCACCCCAGCACACCAAGTCCAGAGGGCACAGATAATCCCTGCTTTGCATTATAAAACTCTAGCTGTCTGTCAGCATGCCAGCATCAGGCTGTTCTATGAATCTACCCAACAATGCTGAGCAGGGCTGTTTCTAACACTGTGCAGAACCTGCACATCCTAACACACCAACAGGGACCTGGTTAAGAGTGAGCCACAAACCAGCCATCCCTTCCGTTTCCTTTTGTTTCTTCCTACTCCGGGGCAAATGCCAGGGAAACAAAGAATAATGTAATTGCTGGAAGAGGGCTTCACTTAGATGGAAATACTGTGAAGCTTACAGAACCGGAGACGTCTCTAACTGGATGTAGCTGGCCTGCTCATGGCTTCCCTGGAGTCAGACAAAGCTGTAATTATGCAATCTCAGCAGCCAGGCTGTTCATGAGACACGTCATGTGTTACTCAATGCCGAAGCGCATCCACGGCAGTAACTGTGACCATTCTCCGCGGTGTGGCACTGAGAGACACTGGAGAGAGACAGGTGACCGGCGCTAGAGTGAAGCAGACTTTAATGAGAGCGAGGTGATGGCGGAGGCGGGACCCAACGTGAAAGTGACAGTAGCCATCGACGCTCGTTGCCCTGAACGAGAAAGCCCAGGACAAAGGGAGACAGGCACCTGAGAAAGGAGAGGGGGCGAAAGCTGCTTTTACGGAGATGGACTCTCTCAGGCGGTGGCTAAGATCTGTAGGTGGTGAGCGTGGCAGCATGGGATCCTCATGTGGCATGGGAGCAGCGTGAGACTCTTTTCCCACTCCGTTCCAGCGCTGTCCAGGGTTGAGTCACACCTATTTGCTCGCTCAGTGTCATTTTCTAGGCCACAGGTTCAAGAGCAGCAGCCGATGAGGGGAAGCAGTTCTCTACTGGGGCATGTCTGAGTCCACATGCTTATGGTCAACAGACCCACCCACCTGCCACCCAGACCAGCAAGCAAGTCAGTGAGGGCGGATGACAGGGCACAGTTCTGGGCCTTCCTAACCGCAGGTGTGTTGTGGCTGCAGCCCAAGGCATGCACTGGAGAGGAGTCTACCTGCCCGAGGCCAGCTCTGAGGATTGGGAAGCAGAGCTGACAGTCACTCGTGCTATCTAAGCCTTCACTAGAACTGCCTTCGGGGAAGCACACATCAAACAAAGTCTAGGCTTGCCCGTCTTGTCTCTCCAAGCAAACCACACAGGGACCACTGCACCTCACTAACCTCACGTGTCTCTTTGATGTGCCCTAGGGAGAGCTCCCAATGCTCTCCGCTGGGAGGTCTTCTCCCAGACATCTCTCTACTGTCCAGAATAGGTCCAAACATGCCGTCCCTTATCAACCCATAAAACCTCTTTCCTTTACAAGTAGGACGTGTGCGCACACTGGGGAGGCACGCCCTCAAAACAAATGTTGCCTACTTATCCTTTCCACCTGAGTGTGTATCTGATTCACTCCAACAGCTCTGTCCACGGCCACGCAATTCTCAGAAATTCTGTCCCAAACAACTGAAATGAAAACTGTGGATCAGGTTAGTTTTCCTATTCTACAAAGCTACACATAGGCATGTCCGAACAGAAACACAACCAATTACATGTCGTAGTTTTAAATTCAACGCCATGTATTTTATTAGTGAATTACCAAGCTAAGACAAAGCAGACATTTAGTGTTGCTAAGGATTACTGACTATGAGTCAACATGACTCACACTCTCAGAAGAATCTGATAAACATTAAATGTCATAAAGTACATATACCATTTTGGCAAGAAAGAAGGAAGGCAGCAAGGGGTTGCCTGACTTTATTTAAAATTTCTTAAAATAAATGGCACATGTAGTCAGATTTTATTTTCTGAAAATCGGGAATAAGTACTTCCAGATCTCTTCAAATGAGAACTTGACTTTTCAATATTTTATTCAAAAGGCATCTTTTTTTTGGAGAACTACAAACAGATGACAATATAAACCATGCCCTGAACTCTCCCTGCCAAAATACAAACCAAAACACGACTTCTCTGTAAAGCCCAATCACCCATCTCTGGTGACATACATCTGTGTGTGTCTCCTGGCAGACAGATATTAAGCAATCAACATTCATCAGGAGTTGGATTTAATGACTTACTCACTGCTTGAGCAATCTTTAATAGAAACTTGGTTCCTTCTCACTACACTCACTGCACTTCAAAGTTGCAATTATTCCTCCACACAGATATTAGTGTGGTAAAATTAAAACTGAATCCCCGGGTTACAATTGCCTCCCACTGGAGGTAAGAGTGGAGTGTCAGGTGTACCACTTAAGCTAGTCAGCAGCTGGTTTCTGCCCAAACTTGAGGAGAAATTCTGGAGAATTCTTCACCCTGTCTGCCATCTGCCCCCCTACAGCTCTCCCGTCACGTGATAAACACAGAAGCAGGAAGCCGCCTGCTACAGAACTGAGAAGGCAGCTCTGGAGTCCAGGAGGGAGCCAGTCTTGAGGACTGTGGTACAGGCTGGGAGTCTTTGGAAAGACTGTTTCCACATCTCTGTAATGGGTGCCACAACAGTCGTGGGGACCGGAGAGATGGGGGAGGGGTTAAGAGCACTTGTCATTCTTGCAGAGAATCAGGGTCCAGCTCCCAGCATCCGCGTGGCAGCTCACAGGAACCTGTAACTCCAGGCCCAGGAGAGTGAATGCCTTCTCTGGCCTCCATCAGCACCAGACACACATGTGGTACACATCCATACATTCAGGCACTCACACGTGCTTTAAAAAAAAATCTCGTAAAACAATAAAAAAGATACAGAAAAGCACCAAATTCGTAAAGCATGTAGGTCCAGTCCTCAATGCAGAGCCTGGCTCAGAGTGAGCGCTAAGCAAAGACACCTACCACCAAAGTCACTGCAGAGGCGGTGGCTAATCTGCAAATGTAATCCGTCCCAATCCTGAAGTATCTTCCCTCGGAACTAAAGAGTGTCAAGTCTGTACTAACTTGCAAAGCACCAAGATGAACTCCTAGACTTCGGTGTTCAGTAAGAGGTGTTGCAGACTCCTTTACCTCACAAAAGCTTAGGCACTTAGTACACACCAGGCAGGGAAGGCCTTAAAGGAAGGGACAGCAGCTACCACCGCCACAGGAGGCAGGGATGCTTTAGCAAAATGCCATGACTGCTCACCAGACTCGGGCAGAGGCTGAACAAATGGTTTCAGGGCTCCCCATGGAGACTGATTCAGAATTAAAACAGCCAAACGAAAACACTGGTGGCGAACAAAGAAAGCCATGAGGGGAAGCTGAGCAGCCTTCAATGGACACTGTGTAGCAGGAGTGTGAGCACACCGCCCCCTGAGCCAACATAAATTGGGCATTATTAAGCACACAATGGAGATAAGGGAACTCACTCCCGGAGAGGTGAAATCATCTGGCCAGGTCATGGAGTTAATAAATAGTGGAGTGATGACTTGAAGTTAGTACTGGAGGCACAGGCCACAGCGTCTGAACTGCCACAGGAACAGACAAAGCATGCTTCATACAGAAGCCATGGAGCAACGAATGAGCTATTCTGCATCTGAAGGCTTCCGGTTCAATCGCTTCCTCTGAGAGGAGAGGAGGGAGGGAAGGAGAGACTGGCTCCCTGTGCTGCTCCTCACGCTCCATCTCCCCTCAGTAGACAGACAAGTGGAGCATTTGCTTTCACCCCACAAACTACCATGGCAAAGGTGCCACAAAGTCACAGGAATGAATGCTGCCACGGGCTCCTTTCAACTTACGACGCGCCCATAGGCTCTCTTTTGGTCCCCACAATTTTGAGGGTCAGGTCTTTCACCTGACCATAACACTTCCCTCACACCCCAACCATCCATTTCTCCCTACTAGACTCGAAACGCTGAGAGTTCAAGGCAGGAAGCAATATTCCCAGCAGCATTTCCCAACTGGCGTGGCTTCTGTCGGAGACAGGTTTTATCTACATGGGAGACTCGAAGCCCCAGGGAAGAGGCTTGGGGAAGAGGCTTGGGCTCCACTCTGGCCAACACCATGGCTTTCAGGCAGTAAAGACAAGAGGTGTCTCTTCTGAGCAAGCCTATGGTGCTGACTCAGAAACTTAAAGAGGCACTGGAGAATCATCCACCACCACACCTAAACGCAGAAGACCTGTGAAAAGTGAAGGATTTTCCGTCATTAGTCATACTCTCTAATATTCTCAATGTAAGTTTATCTCACTTACACCAGTAGATGCGGAATTATGGGGTTCCCCACATATTTAAAAACCCTGTTGTAAGGTTAATGAAGTCTATGGCTGACACATGAATGTGGGGTCCCCAGTCTACCCAGGCGACACATAATCCTCTCATAGAAGCTGCTCCAGGTATGACTGCGGATATCAAAATAGTGACAGACAGAATGGAAATAAGGACTGGAAACATGGCACGTTAGGAGAAAAGACTTTCAGGTCTCCCAGTGAAATCAGGGTTCGTTGCTGCCTGGTCTCCGTATACAGGAACTCTAGGCTATCTGCTCAACAGTAACAACATAAAAGCAAACAGCACGGCACTGGAGTGTAGGTGAAGGGACCTCCAGCGCGTCATCCAGCAGTGGTCACCAGCGAGCACAGTCTCTGCCCTGTCCTTCGGAGCGAGCAACAGGGCAGTGGTGCATCCGCTTACACACAGTGGTGACAAATTCTCACCCCATTCAGAATGTCCTCAGAAACACAGGTAAGCCACTTGGACTCTGTCTGACTTGGTGTGATGAGAGTTGTTCCACAGCTGAATTGCTCCAGTTAGCAGAGCCCTCCCCACAGAAAAGGCTGGCTCAGCACCAGGCAGAGAATAAACCTCTACTGCTCTACACATTAACTTATGTACACCTCACAGCCCCTGGATAGTGACTTAATTGCTGCTTTATGCGGCTCGTGATGTTACGACAGACACAGTAATTTCACTCTACCTCAGTATCAGAAGCAAGACTTGAACCTCACACCTCAGCTCTAGAGCTCAGGCAAGCTTCTTCCTGGGCCAAACCTCGTCTCCATTTTCTTAGCGATCTCAGTTCCTCAACGATTAGAAGGGGGCAGTTAATCCTCACCTCCTGCAATCTTCCACACACAATCCCCGGCAAGCTGGCCTGCCTTCGTTTGCCGTTGTAAAGACGGGTTCCAGGGTGGCTGTGGCACCCTTACCACACTTACGTCACTGTATCATGGCACTTCAACAAACAAACAGCCAAACACCCAGGGAAACCGATATTAAGCCAGACCTCTTCCTTCCCTTATTAGAGCCACTGATTTTTTTTTTAACTTAAAGTTCAAACTATAAGTTGATCAAAATGCATGCTTCTGAAATCTGGAACTTTTATTTCACTCAGGAAGCAGAGGTCTTTCTGAGTTTCATTTGTCACCTAACTATCAGCAGGCCTCCCCGGGGTCCTGTGGTACATTAACCTGACAGCATTGCCTTTTCTTAGTTTATTCCTCAATCAGTTAAATAAACAGCTAGTATCAGCAGAGAACTTATGCATCAGGCACTAATTAACTCTGTATATGGTCTCGCTTGGTCCTTATAATGGGTCTGAAAAGAAGATACTATTGCCACTCCACGGGCAAAAGCACGGCTCAGAGGGCCCAAGAACAAGGAACTGAAGTCACGCTTGCTAACGAGCAATGGAGAGGACTCAGGCCAGGGTCTACGATACAGCAGAATTTCCCAAGTGTATCAGTCATTTTTTCACCCTTGGGGCATAAGCCAAGTCCAGGGAAGACATGTGAAGACCAGAAAGTATCCTTACTATAGGGTGATAGTCATGCTAGAGGGAAAAACTGGGAAGAGGGAGGATTTAGGCTGATGAAGAACCAAACTATCAAATTCATCAAATGAGATAGTTACTGGAGGAAAAGAGCTAAGTCTTTAACCTGCAAACACGGAGAGCAGAAGCCAGTTTGCACTTCACCGCGGACTTGTCTCAAAACAGTAACAATCCAAACAAACCCTATCTCTGTACTTATTTTAAATCATCTCAAAGTGTGCAATAAGGAAAAGATTACCAGGTCCAACATGTTAAAATTGTTAATAAAGAAACAAACCATAAAAAAGAACCTAACTAAATGCAATTAATTTAGGATACCTGCTGAATTTGTTAAGTGATAAGACCTATCTTACATGGTCTATAATCTCTGTTATTGACCTACCTCTTAGATATTACTTAAGTGGAGAGTGTTTGGTCTTAGAAACATTTTTTTCAGGAAAGAGAAATGCTATAATTATAAAAGGAAAAAATATTTCACGTTCATATGCTGTATTAGAGTTCTCTAGAGTAACAGAGCTTAGAGAATAAATTTCTCAATATATGTACAGAAAGGGGATTTATTAGACTGACTTACAGACCGTGGCCTAGCTAATCCAACAATAGTGGGCTACGAACCGAAAGTTCAAGAATTCAGTAGTTACTAAGTCCGTGAGGGTGGACGTCTCAGCTGGTCTTCAGTGTACACGGGAATCCCAAAGGAGCAGACTCGAATGCCAGTCAATGAATGGACGTGTGAGGGAGAGCAAGTCCTCACACAGGCTGCCAGCACACGGCGTGACCAGATTAGGTGGGTTAAAGGCATGTCTTCCCTCCTCAAAGGAGATCCTTCTACTTCAAATTAAGCTGAAATCCCTCACAGGTGTGCCTTCTATTTCTTGGTTTTAGTTACTCCCAGACATAGTCAAGTTGACAACCAAGAATAGCCATCACATACACGTCCGCTGGAATATAATTTCTGAGATTATTTTTGAAAAGCCAAATAAATTGGATTTCATACAAATAATAGTAAATCAATCAGTTAAAATTTACATTCCTGGCAATTCTAGAAAGCCAGCCTATGATAATTTACTACAAATATCATAATGCCTGTCCTCATATTTGTGGATCCCTATCATTCAAGTTCCTGAAAAAGTACACCTCGGGCATCATGAGTTAGTACATTCAGGTATCATACAAGGTATATCTTAGGCATTGTAAGGTATGTCTTGGGAATCATAAGGTTATGTCAGGCACCAAAGGTTTCTTACGTTTATACTTATATTAGTTACCTTACAATGTTTTATTTTCCGTATAATAGCCCTAAATCAGCAATGATGTCCAAGATGGCTTGCTTTCCCTTCTTTAAAAAGCTTCCATCAAAGAAATAATGAACTATAGACACTCAAACCTACTAGAAACTTATCAGGGAACTTGCTGGTAAGTAAACTGTAATAAACGACCACCCACTCCTGTACCTGATTTGGGAAACAATTACAATCAAGTATAAAATGGGAAATTAGGAACCATTAGATATTCACTAAGCAAGTGGTTCTGTCCTAAGGTACCAATTATAACCCTGTAGCAGTATTTATAAGATGGGAGGGTCTAGTAGATCACAACCCACATACAAGCATCGAGCTCCAGCAACCAAACAGAACCGAGAAAACTCAAGACCTACACCCCGATGTCACCCTGATGTCACTGAGGCCGCTCCTTCTCGGCACCCCCCACATCTCACAAGTCGAGAAGTTCCTTCAGCCCTGCCCACCACACTCGGTGAGCATCTCCTCTCCGCCTAGAGCTGCCGTGTTTCTCTCTTGACTAGTTTTCCCACAGTCATTGAACTTTCCAATAGCCTTCCTTTCTAATCCCTTTTCCAAGTAACCAGTTCGCTTTCTTTGACATTATATACTTGTTTATCAAAAGTCTGCTATAATACTTTTACTTCTGACCAAGATAGGTGAACAGTTTATCCTCTGGTCTGAAGCAACCAAATTAAAAAAAAAAAAAGGACAAGAGAAAGTTTTAAAGATACACAGGACACTAGCCATGCGCAAAGAGAAAGGGAGGAGAGTGGCTGGGTTAGCCTATGGTGCAGGCTAGTAGTCCTCAGCCTCTGGGGAAGCAGACACGCGGCAGGCACCCAAGCCCACCCAATATCTCGGCTCGCTTTTGTACAAAGTATTAAGTTGATTACAAATGCAGAGAACATGCAGAGTACTACAAAACACATAGGACGTACAACCCGATCTGAAGATACATCATAAGGCTCCGTTATCAGGATAACGTGGTGCTGCCATGAACACCAACAGGGATTAACAGAAGAGAGCCCAGGAGCAGATATTCACATGCGTGGCCAGCGGACTTAACAAAGGAACCAGGGCAATTCACCAGGGATCTTTGTCTCCAAGTGATGCTAGACCCACAGGAAAGAGGAGCAGAAGGGAGGGAAAGGGGAAAGGTCAGAAAAGAGGAAGGGGAGCACAGGGCGGAGGGAAAAGAGAGAGAGCAGGGACAGAGGGAGAAGAGGAAAGGCGGAGCAGATGCTTACATCACCTTACACCACATGCAAAGTGCAAAGCAAAACTTTCAGGGGAAAAAACTTACACAAGAAAACCTTTGGGCCAGGCGTTGGTGGCGCACACCTTTAATCCCAGCACTCGGAAGGCAGAGGCAGGCGGATCTCTGTGAGTTCGAGCCCAGCCTGGTCTACAAAGTGAGTTCCAGGACAGCCTCCAAAACAATGCAGAGAAACCCTGTGATGATGATGATGAAGAAGAAGAAGAAGAAGAAGAAGAAGAAGAAGAAGAAGAAGAAGAAGAAGAAGAAGAAGAAGAAGAAGAAGAAGAAGAAGAAGAAGAAGAAGAAGACGACGACGACGACCTTTGGAAACTTGAGTTCAGGAAACAACTTCGATATGTTACCCAAAGCACAATCCATGAGATAACAAATTAATAAACTGCATGCCATCAAAATAAAAATACTCCTGCTCCTCACAATAGCCTGTGAGAACACAAACTGGAAGAAAATACAAATTATGTGTCTGATAAAGAATCTACACTCGGATTATGCAAAGACTTTACGTACAATAAAGAAAAAAAGACAGTTCAGTAACAAATAGGGACAAAATAGAATAGCCACTTCACCAGAGATGAGTGTCAGAGAAAACATGAAAGAGTCCCCAATTTTATTAACACTCAGGGCGACACAAGTTAAAAGGGGCAAAACCAGGACAGCAATCTACCACTGCATTGCCACTGGGGATGCTAACCCTACCAGATCTGCCTGGACAGGGTTTTGCAGAGGAAGCAGGACCTAGAGCTCTCCGGCACAGCAAGCATTATATAAATTATGCTAACACAGTGCCTCACACAGACTTTAGATACAATGTCTCAGGGTCATCCGTCTGTTTTTGTTGAACTTGTGTTGGTTTTTCAAACAGGCTCTCAATATGTAGTATAAACTGTCGTGGCCTCCTGTGGGGTGGGATTACAGGAGTACATGCCTGGCACTCACCCATTACAATTTTTATGTAAATGTGGAAACATTTCCTTTTAATAGATCATTAATAAAGCAAATATCACCCCCCCCCTTGGAAAAAGCAAAGAAATACAAACAAAACCCGGCACTGGAATGAGTCTCCCGTCAGTCGGCTGGTGTGTGACCTCTTTCTATCCCCACCTCTTTCTATCCCGTGTCTTCTGCAGTTCAGTGCTTCTAAGATCAGACAGTCCAGGAGCATCTACACTGCCCGTGAACTTGCTAGAAACACCAGTCACAGTGGAGACCTAAACCACAAGCCCCACTCGGCAATCCCGGGGTACAGTCCAATAGTAAACAGCCACAAAAAGCAACCTGTATCTTTGCAGGATGGTGATCTACCAAAATGTGTGGAATGATGTGAGGCCACTGTTGCAATGTGTCACCTAAAGTCAGAGTCAGAGACTGCCTCTTGTCTTAGAGTCTGTTCTTAATTCAAAGAATTCTAAGACCAAAAAAAAAAAAAAGGATCAAATCATTGTTTTCAACAAATCTAGAACTTAACCAGCTGTCTCTCTATTTTTATCTTCCCAAATTATTTTAGGCCTTTATCAAACTAGGAAATTAAAACTGGGTGTGAAATCCCATAAACACTGCTTTCTACAAAAGTGTTTGTTTTAAAATAAGCTTTGCTCCTAATAGCCGCTATTCACGCACAGCTATTTTTGAAGCTGCATCCAGCATGCCTTCTACAAGTCTCTAGATTTGCTTCTACTTTTAGCTACAAATTGTCACTTTCTAGTGAACATCTGTGAGCTTTTAATTAGGCTCACCCAAATGGATACATGTTAAAAATCCAGTTCATTTCTGAAGCTTTCCATAAAGACAGGATAAAAACAACGAAAATGAGAAACACAGGATGCTAAATCAGGACAACTGGGTGTATCTGTGATTTGCTCTGAGACTTGGGGCTCAGCACCCTCATTTTTAAAAGGAGAGTTGAAATAAGTGAGCTAAAAATGTCCACCAAAGGCTTAAGGACTCATAAATCTGCGATCTGACTCTAATGGTCCATGGACATTGCACTTTTACATTGATGTGGCATCGCTAAATTGTTTTCCTTAAGTATGTATCTATATTTAAAGTTTTAAAATTATTTTAAGATACATCTTCTGGGAGTTCGAGAACCTCTTCACACTACTTCCTAGAGTGTAAACACTGAAGAAAATGAATATACATATTTTTGGTTGATATAGCAGCAAAGTGGCATTAGAAATTCTAAGCTTCTTATTCTTTCTTGGATTAGTTAATCTGTCTGTGAAACTATGGGATACAGTCATGAGTTCCTCCCCAAAAGCTTTGCTTTCACACTGTTGCTAACAACCTATACTTTGGACGAAGACTGCCTGAGTTTGAATTCTGGGTCCATCACCAAAGACATTTCTGCAATCTTGAGTTGTGATTTAAACTTTAATCTTATCTATTTTCTTTTCAGAAATCTCCTATAAGTTAGATGATTAAATAAAAGTATTTAGCGCAGAATAGAGAGTAAGCATTTGATAGCTTACTAATGTTATCTACATATAGTACTGGTTCTTTAACCAGAATGTCACCAGAAGTGATCTGCAATTTGATTTAGTAAACTAATTTTGGCAGGCTACACACCCAAAGTCAGGGGCTAGGGCACTTTGGCTGATCTGCTTGTATGTTGACAGGGTTTCTCTGTGTAGCCCTGGCTGTCCTGGAACTCACTCTGTAGACCAGGCTGGCCCTGAACTCAGAGATCGCTTGCCTCTGCTTCCCAAATGCTGGGATTAAAGGCGCTAAGGTTATTAAATTTCAGGGTGGATCAGAATTACTTGGGATACTGGTTTCAAATGTGTAGTTCCAAGCCCTAAGTGCCCCAGGTGCTTTTAGCACAAGTTGCTAACACCACAGCTGGAGGCACTTTTCCATAGTAAAGTCAAAGAGACTCTCTCCCTGAGGTACTTAAAAAGAAATCTCCAAGTTTTTGCTTGTTCCTATCACGTCAGAGCTCACTGTAGCTACCAGTGCTGCCCGTGTTGGACTCCATTTGCCAGCACTAGGTTCATCCTGTTAGCCAGGACTGGGCTCCAGGTAGCATCCCAATGCCATGCCATGACTCTACGTTACGTTTGAGAGTCCTGAGCACCTCTGATCTCTTGATTACTGAAGGTAATTAACATAAGGATGAATCCCGATCTCTACAAACAGAGGGCTCTTAACACTGAGAGCTGACCAGGAAAGCTGACCACAGCATCAGTGACAGATGGAGTCCCAGCTTTACACCCATTGCCCTTGCTGTGGGCAAACGGCATGTCACCAGCAGATGTGCCATCAAAAGGAGACTGCAGTCAGTCCAAACACATAGGGGTTCCCCCCACGAAGACCTTTGGTTCCTGTAGGACTCAGGGTTCTCTGGAGGAACAGAACTTAAAGAATGAAACACATATGGAACTTATTGCAATGGCTTACAGGCTGTGGTACAGCTAGTCCAGCAAGAGCTGTCTGTCAATGAAGGTCCAAATATCCAGCAGTTGTTTGGACACAAGGCTGGGTGTCTCCGCTGGTCTTCAGTACACAGGGAATCCCAAAGAGGCAGGCGCTAACGTCAGTGAAGGAACGGACTTGCTAGGGAGAGAGAGAGCCAGTGTCCTTCCATGTCCTTTGTATGGGCTGCTAGCAGAACGTGTGGCCCAGATTAAAGGTGAATCTTCCCATTCCAAAAGATCCGGATGAGAAATGCGCCTCCCCACTTCAAATGACTTACTTAAGGAACAATCCCTCACAGGTGTGCCCAGCCGTTTGGGTTTTAGTTAATCCCAGATAGTCAGGTTGACAGTCAACAACCATCACAGGGCATGTCAAGCACGAAGAACAACAGGATGCCAACAGTCAGCCATGAGAGGACCCCTGAAGAGACTAGACTATGACAAAAGCTCTTAACCATTTTCCAAATGCATGAGGCCTAGGATATAACTCAGCACTTGCCTAATGTGGGAGAGGCCTTGGGTGTAAATCACCAGCACTGCAAAAACAAAAGGAAAGTAAACTAACAAAACTCATCAAAACATGACAGACATGAAAAATAAAAGACCCACAGACAAATGTGGGGTTCGAACTTCAAGCTAATTTCAGAAAAGCAAAGCAGCTGGCCACTATATCTCACCTCTACCTCAGGCTGAATGGACTGATCCTGTCTCTGAGCTCTCACCAAGCCTCAGACTGTAACCTCTCCTCAGTGTGGCTGGAGAACGAAGCCTCTCTGAGACCTTGATCCTGTCTTATATACCTCCCTAACACTGGGATTAAAGGTGTGAGCTATAATTCTCTTTTAGACTGATTCACTCTTGTGTAGATCTGGGTGGCCTTAGACTCACAGAGATCAGTCTATCTCTTAATCCTGAGTCCTAGGATTAAAGGTATGTTCCACCACCTCCTAGCTTCTGGGATTAAAGGTGTGTGTCTGGCTTCTATGGCTTGTGGCAGACTCTGCTTTCTCAATCTTCACGCAAGCTTTAATATATCATAAATAATATATCACCACCCAAACCTGCCTGAAAGGAGTAAGGAGAAAGGAACTGACCTACATAACCATGGGCAATTGTGTTTGAGAACAAGACTAAAGGCAAAAAGAACCACAGATAGCCCTGTGAGCTAGTTCAAGCTAACTGTCACTGAAGGATGTTAATGACTCTGAAAATGGTGGTGGGTTGTAGGACCATGTTTCGTAATGTTGGTAGGGTGACGTGACAGGCCACCAAGGGAGGAAAACGCCTAGAATTTAACCAACTGCAGTTGCATGCAGCAAGACAGGTGGATGGAGACAAGGGCATTAGCCCACCAGCATGCACTTACCAACTTTGCTGAAAGTGGCATTCTGGGGAAGAAGCAAAGCCAGGGCTCAGATCTTAGTTTCTAAATACCAACTTCCCATAACAAGAACCAAGAATCCTTGGAGACGCTGCTGATAATGTGCCCAGGGTAGAGAAAAGACAATTCTTTTCCCCACTTATTAAACATGGGTTCTTATCTCATACAATATAATGTGATTATAGTTTATCCTCTCTCTACTCCTCCAAGTTTCTCCCCAACTCCTCTCCCATACAGATCCACTCCCTTACTGTCTCTCAATGGAAAAGAAAGCAGGCTTCTAAGAGATAACAAAACATAGCAAAATAAAATATAATGAGATTAAAACAAAAACCATCATATTGAAGCTGGACAAGTCGGCAGAAAAATAAGAGAGCCCCAGGAGAAGGCACAGGAATCAGAGAGCCACTGGTCACACACTCAGGAGTCCCACGAAGCACAACTGAAAGCCACAGTCTATGTGGAGAGGGCCTGCTGCGGACCCCTGCAGGCCCCAATGCACACGAGATTTGCTCGGTTGTTTCACAGGGACCTGTTCTCCTGCTGTCCTCCATCTCCTGTCTCCCCATTCCTTCTGTCTCGTCTTCTGTGGAGTTCCCTGAGCTCTGAGAGGAGGGATTTGACGTACACATCTTGTTTAGAACATAACATTCTGCCTCTCCTCCCCCTGCCCCCTCTCTCTCTCTGACTCCAGAGAGGACAAAACCTGCTGTGCCTTGACTTCAAGCTTTTAGATTTCAAAACTGTGAGAGAACAAGTTTGTTGTGCTTCCTACGGGCATCCCTTGGGAACCAGTGTAGCACGACTAGTAAAACCCAGAGACAGATATGGGGGTTCAAGCCGAAGATAAGTCACCAGAGAGTTCTCACCTCTACCAATGCTCAGACCAAAAGGGGCGATCCTGGCCTCAGCGTGACTGCAGACTGCATACCAACCTCTGTCTCCACCGGCCTTATATTCTTCTCTAGTGCTGGGATTAAAGGCGTGCACCACCACCACCACCACCACCACCACCACCACCACCACCACCACCACCCAGCCTCTATGGCTAACTCGTGTGAGTGCTGGGATTAAAGGTGTGGCCACCACTGCCTGGCCTGTATGGCTGACTAGTGTGGCCTGCTTTGCACTCTCATCTTCAAGCAAGCTTTATTTGTTAGATCATAAACAAAATATCACCACATTTCCCCTTTTTTAAATAAAACAAAAAAGATTATAATTAATATTTTAAAACTATGTATAATAAGTACAATAACTACATAAAACATATACAGGCAATAAGTACATCAACAATGTCTAGCCCATTTGCAATTGACAAATTCAGAGAAAATACTCCACTAGCTAGCCTATCTTGGTGAGTCCAAAGGGTTGTACCTAATTTACTTTCTATTCTAATTTGCATTATCAAATTATCTTTTAATGTCTCATGACAGGTGCTGAAACAGAAACCATTGGTTCTGCAAGGAAAGCAAGTCGTGTGTGTGTCCATAAACATATATGTGCAGTTACACATCTGTGACAGTTGGAATCATTACTATGTTTTCTAAGACTTCCACTCTCTGGTGGAGGATGGTGGATGAAGAGACAGTCAGTAAATATTTTATCTATGAAAGAAAGAAAAAGAAGAACGGTGTGTTCTGAAGACTGAGAGAAAACAATTTTAAAGGAATTCTAGCTAATTCTGTAGACATTCACCCTTTCAGGAGGCGGCACTATCCCTCACTCGAGTGTGGGCAGGGTTGGCTGACTTGCTTCCAAGGGGCAGTCTGGAGGCCAGGGGGGAGGCCGGGCACACCACACAGTAGCAAAGAACCCTGGCAAACACTTCCAGGGCCACGAGGCGGGGGAAACATGATGGGTCCCTCACAGGACGGGATCAGGTGTTTGGCTTTTGTCTTCTTCCAAAAGCAATAACCCCAGTCAACTCATAAGAAAAACATCAAATTTCAACTGAGACATTCTGTGTACGGCACCCTAAATCTGTCAAACATTAAAAGAACAAAAAACAAGACAAGCAAGCAAACAAACAAAAAAAAAAATAGAAAAAGGTCACACAACTCAAAAAGCACTAAATGCAATGTGGCAGCCAAACTGGATCCCGGACAACGCCCTGAAAAAGGACACAAGTCAAATGGTAATAAAAGAGGAGTGTGACCATTTTGTGTGGCTTTGATCAATGTACTGTGCTCTAAGATCTGAGCAAGGAAGGACACCAGGTAAGGACATCTGGGAACTCTCCTATTCATTCCAAGTTCTTATAAGTCTAACATTAGTCCAAAATAAAAAGGCTATTTTAGAAAAAGAGAGTGCAAAAGGGGACAAAAGAGACTACAAAATAATAATAATAATAATTCTTAACTGTTATTTAATATAGAGAGTTTTATTTGCATGTAAATAAAACACTGGTGAGAAAACATTCCAGCAACTTTCCCTTAGTATTGAGGACGCCAATGAAACACATATGCACATAGTTGACTCTCTGGCCAGCACCACCGGTATGAGAAGAGGCTAGGCCAGCAGAGCAGCGTGTGTCTGTACCCACAGCTGCTTTGCAAGCTGAGAAGGAAGGGTCACTGGAGCCCACAGAACTTTGAGGGTAACCTGGGCAGCATAACAAGACCACAGGTCAAAGTTAATCCTGCACAACAAAGGGAGTAACTGTTTCAAATCAAGAATAAGCAAAAAAAAAAAAAAAAAAAAAAAAAGTCAGTCCAGTGTAAGTTTCCATATGCAGAAAAAAAAGGCAAGCTCAGAAAAGAAAAGTGAAGCAATTACCTCAAGCTACTAGATGGAGACTGCATTTTAATTCATAACTCTGTATTTTGTACAAAACTAATCTTTAGCCTAAGGCCCCAAGGGATCCATCTTTTCAAATGCAAAGGGATCACACAATTACAGTAAAAACAAAATAACTAACCAATGAAATAGAAATACTATGTATTTACTCAGCAAAAGCATTTTAGATACATTCCCTAGTACCTAGAGCAACCCTAAATAAGGCAAGGCTCACGGAGACATATATGAGTACATGGTTGAGGGCCAGGCAAACCCTGAATGCTATTTTACAACCTTATCTCTATTTTGTAATAGACAAAAGTCAAAAGTCACAATGCTACTAAAATGAGCAGCGCTGAGTCTGAACGAGTCTGCAGTTGTGAAAAGTCCAACGTTGTTTCCCGCAGGCAACCAAAGGACCCTCTTCATCTCACCGCGGCTCTCCGACATCTTGGACAAAGTTCATTTCCGAACTGCGGGAGCGTTCAGTACTGCTGGTGGCAACAGCCTGGAACCAAGCTGACGTTAATCTTCAATCGGAACCACTCGCAGTTCCCTGAATCTGAATCTGCAGTGTACTGGGGACAAGTCTCCTTGGTTCTCACTCGTTTCTGCACATGGTGTGTGCAAAGGTACCAAGTGCCCTTCTGTTCCAAATCATCTTTAAAAGGATGCTTATATCAGAGCAAAACCCCGCAAGACTGAGATGGTGTCTGCTTCCAAAATAATACAGCAAATGTCTTCTTTCAGAGTCAAGCGTGCTCGGTCTCCACTACAAAAGCCTGAGGCCCCTAAGCTGTGACATCAACCCTCCTGGGCCCTCCCATAGCACCCCCATAGAGCATGAGGCATGGGGACAGGAAGGGGAACTAGGATAAGCATAGCACCTGATGTATGACAATAACAGACCTTTGTCTCTGACCCAGACGTCTCTCCCCTCTCTAGTACCCATGAAACTCACAGGTAAACTTGTCGGCTTTTACATATGGAAAAGCTCTCGAGTTTTTCTTTCTTTTTTTTTTTTCTTTAGGATTTCTCCAAGTAGCCCTGGCTGTCCTGCAACTCACTCTGTAGACCACGCTGGCCTTGAACTCACAGAGATCCATCCGCCTGCCTCTGCCTCCCAAATGCTGGGATTAAAGGTGTGTACCCAGCTCATCAAGTTTTTCTAGTCTGTATTGTCCTCAGAAATATTTTCTCCTGGGGCTGGAGAGATGCCTCAGTGGCTAAGAGCACACACTGCTCTTCCTGAGGACCCGAGTTCAATTCCCAGCACCCACATCAGGTAGCTCACAACTCTCTGTAACCCCACACCTTTGACCTCTGTAGGCACCTGCATTCATGTGCACATACCCCCATGTACACATAATTAAAACAAAAATACAAATTTAAAAAATATTTTTTTCTCTCACTTGACAGGGAACAGCTACTCATCTTTGACGGCACAGTGGTCCATGTGAACTCTGTCCTGAAGGCCCTCATCTGTGTCCCATCAACTCCAGGGTACCAGACAGTTTCTAGGGAAGGTTTGCATCACAGCACTTTGCAGACCTATTGCACTTGCTCATCTGTAATCTGCATACTCATCGGTGGAGCCCCAGCTCAAATCTCGTACTCACAACACAGGAACGGGACAGGGCTAGACTCAACGCTCTAAGCTCCATCAAGAGAAGTCGCGGGAAGGGCACGGGAGGAAGGGAGGGAATGGGAGAGGGACCTGGAACTGACTTGTGAAGCAACCTTGATTCTTATCTAAATTTAAACTGGAAAATAAAATTAAAAAAAAAAAAAGAGAGAAGTCGCACCAGAGCAACAGAAAATACAGACAGCTGGGCTCTGTCAAGATCACAGCCTTGTGTCCTTCTATAAATACTATCAAGCCGTAAAACGGGCCTGCAAATCATATGCCTGACACAAAACTAGAATATATAAAGAACTTAAAAACTGGATTAAAAATGGGCACTGGATATGAACAGGCAGGGACTTTAGCGATTTCTCTAATGGCCCCAAAACATATGACATTATTAATCATAGAAATGCCAATCAAAACCAGACTGCGACACTCACATGAAAATAGATGCTTAGCAGCACAATCAGTATCATACCAGTCACTTTTTTGCTGCTGTGACCAAGCACCACGTGAACAAACGCAGCTTGCAGTTTACTTTAAAGGGCCCCAGACCCATCACAGCTGGGACGCATGGCGGTGCGCAGCAACCAACAAGCATCGTGGCAGGAAGTTGAGAGGTCACGTTTGCAAACGCCAGAGCAAAGCAGAGGCCGCGGACTGGCAGCAGGGGCCAGCTATAAAAACCGAGGGCTGGCTTCCTCCAGCAAGGCCGCACCACCTAACCCTCCCCAAGCAGCGCCACCTACTGGGGACCAAGAAACTCCAACACCTGAGCGGAGGGAGGGCCTTTCTCACCCAAACCACACCACAAGCGTCCAAACAATAATGCAGTCATATTAACAGCACAGTGCTTGAACTCACAATACTCCAGCCTCAGCCTCTTGGGCTGGAATGATCAGTGTATATCACCACACCTGGACAGATGGGTAGATAATATGGTGGGTAAATTACAGAATTAAAAAAATTAAAAGGCTAAAGAGTCAGAGCATTTAAGGGAGGACTAAAAAAAAAACTAGATTAGAATATGTAAAACTCCACTGAAAAGAATTTTAGATAATAAACACTATACCCACAAGATAAATTCTTTTTAAAAACCTATATCCCATAACTATAAATTATTATTTACTAACCTAATAACTTAATAACTTCATGCAAAGGCAATCAGGATTAACAGAGAAGGAGCTGGCACGTACATACGTGTGTGTATGTGCTCGTGATCCACACATTCAGTTTAGTACAACAGAAGCTAATGGGAGATGGAGCCACTCTGACGGCAGACAAGTCATTTCCCCTCTGGCTTTAACTATCTCATATGTCAAACGTCGGTTCACTTCCCTAAGACTGGAAGAGAAAATCTCTGGAATAAGGTCTACAAGCAATAGAAGACACCTTATTAGTTTTATATTCCTAGCCCAAGTGCTTGCCAGATAGAGAGCAATGAACAGAGTGAAACCAACTTTAGAAAATGTAGAGGGATTACAGACCACATCATTAAAATAGTAAGCTTCAGGGTAGATTACCTGACTCTAGATCAACTTCACAAGTTAGATTTGTTAAAAATCTATGGCATGGAAGCAGCTAAGGCTCATATCTAATTTAAAAATTATTTTCAACTAGAAATTAATAGCCCAGTAAATCATACACTAACACATGCAACTGTGTGGGTGTGTGCACACATCGTAAATGTGGAGGTCACAGGACAACTTGTTGGAACCAGTCTTCTCCTTCCACAATGGGGGTTCAAGGGCTCAAAGTCGGGTTGTCCGGCTTCATGGTAAGTGCCTTTACCCAGCCAGCCATCCTGCTGGCCCACAAGGGACGCCTCTGCTATTCTCTCCACAACTTCTTTGCAGATGCTATTTTATATTTTCGGTTTACAACATTTCAATCATTACAGACACGAGAGGAAACTACCACAGAATAACTTTTATCTAGGACAGGAATCAATGAACTGCTGACCAAGGCCATCATTTGTCTGTATGCTGTCTGCAGATACCCTCAGCTGCTTCGAGTACAAAAGACACTTTGGAACCCAAGGCCACAACATGCAAACAGGACATAACTACGTGGCCTTTTCACACCTGTCTGTCTGTCTGTCTGTCTGTCTGTGTGAATGGACATAAGAAAACAGCTCGATGAAGTGTCCCATTCCTTGATGAATGAATGCTATACCCAGAGGAGCCAAAGAGGAGAGAAGGAGCTGAATCACAACTGTGGGTGATGGCCAGGTGCCCACCAGAGCTCTACAGAAAGAGCATGTCTCAGGGAGAGGAAGTGACGTAAACAAAGGTATCAAGTATACAGAGCCTCTAAGATCGGAGTGTATACGGAGGGATGTAGCCAGACACCACATTCCGGTAAACTATGCTCAACAGTTTAACATGGGTGGGCAAATTAACAGCTAGAAGTTTGAGAGGAAATGCCAAGTGCTGTGGTCATAGATAGAGAAATGATCAAATGTGGACAATTATGAGAATTAAGATGTGTACATACAGTCCAGAGGGAGGGCTGCTCAGTGGTCAGAGCACACAGTGCTCTTACAGAGAACCTAAGTTTGGTCCCCAGCACTCAACACTCAACATTAGGCAGTTTACAATCACCTCACAGAGCTCCAGAGGATCCAGTGTTCTTTTCTGACTCGACACATACACTCACACATGTGTGCACCCACATACATGTACATGTAATTGTTTTTCATAAGTCACCTACTACATCAAATACACAAAGGACTGCAAACTGACACACAATCGGGTTGTTCTGTAATAAACAAGGGGAGGAAGGACTTCCTGACTTGTTTTGGTCAGACTGAAAATCTACTAATTAAAAATATGTCACCGTAGCTCTCCTAATCTTTGCATGTATACATATGTGCCATAGCTGATAACTAAATCATTAACCTTTTCAAGGCCTGGGTCAAAAATTAACTGGTGATCAATCAACAACAACAAAGTGTTAACAATTATATAATGATGAAAACCATACAGTTCAAAAAGACTTTTGGGGTCAGTCTTATACGCTACTCTATAGTATAACACTGTATTTTGCCCATGCACTGCATTAGAACCCAGACCCCCAGGTGCAGATGCTACTGCTAAGAGCTGATAGGCCAGGCCCCGCCCTATAACCCATTCCCCTCACTAATGAAAACCTAAAGCACCCCAACTGCGGTCAGGGCACATTAACTAGGCCTCCTCCCACACAGCATAAGGCGTCCCCTCCCTCTGAGACCCTCATGAGGGGACACCTTCCTTCGGCTGGCAGGACTTAAAGCCTCTGGCATCAGCCTGGACCACAGGACAGACTGTGGTGCTAATAAATTCCCTGAACTCAGTACTTCTGTTTCGTGAACTCAGAGTCCAGAAGAAAAGTGCAAACTTGGTCTTCAGGTAGCAGTGGCCGATGCTGCCACCACCAGCTCACAATGGCAGTAATTCACAGCATGACATTCTCTCACCCCTTCTCTCTCAGGCATGCGCACAGAGAGCTCTGGCCACGCAGAACGTCCTCAGCGAGCTCCCCTTTCTTCTCTATTACTCAGCGTATTCAGGAGCAGACACTAAACAGCTGCAAGGAACACAAAACTGAACCAGATGTGCGTGTATACACCTGTAATCTGGAGGTGGAGGCAGGAGGATCGAGTGTGAGGTCAGCCTGTGCTACATGGTAAGACCCTGTCAGTAAAAAGCAGGGAATGTGTGTGTGTCACGAAAGGTGACCTCCGGCTCTTCTGAAGGACAAGAATAGATCCGAAGGTAGAGGAAGCTGCCTTTCAACCTTGGTCTCTCACTCCACGGGCCTTAAGAAAACACCAGCGAGAACGTGCCTCTGTGGTCACAGGCAAGCATGAAGCAAGAGGCACGTGTGTTTGGAGCTGGCCTCAAAGGTCTCCAGCTCTACTCCACACCAGGTTCCTAACTCCCACCCACAGAGAGAAAGCCAGGGCCTGAGGCAGCACCCAGGGACAAGCAAATTAGCACTGCCAAGGTCAACTGCTGACAGGCTTGACTGTCTGCAGCAACTAGAATATGCTGGCTGCTCAACGGAAGAGGCCAGCCTTCAGCTTGCCCAACACCATATGAATGGATTTACCACACCAGCTACAAAATCCCAAGTACTGCAGACGCGGATTCGAATGAACACACATTTCATACAGGAGTAAATGTAACAGGATCCCCAGAAACAACCACACTTTTCATCTGAAGCTGGCTGGCTTTGGGGAAACCCTAAAATACTAGCCATGCCAGCAGCAGGAGTGACAAGTACAGGAGAAAATGAGACAGTCTCGTTCTTCCAATTGGTGTGATTCCAACACCCACCAGAACCACTAAAAAAAAAAAGTTGCAGGTCTAGCTGATTTGGCCACCCCTTATAATAAATTTCTTACCTTTCGCTGTCACAGAGACGTGACTTGTCATCTCAGACAGTAGCTGTGTGTCACACATGGCTAGTAAGCATAAGGATTCTAGTGTCCTGGAGGATTTTTTATTTCAGTCCCCTCTATGTCAAAATGACTCCCTAGGACCTGTCATATTTATTATATGTAAAAATAGTGTTTTTATTGACTTTTTAGATTGTATTTGTGTGTGTCGGCACATGTACACCTTGACTACATGTATGTCTGGGTACCATGTACATTTCTAATAACCACAGAGCCTAGAAGCAGGTGTATGACTGCCTGGGTCCTTGGGAAAAGCAGCCAATCATCTTAGCTCCTGAGCCATCTCTCTGGCCCCTAAGTAATAGGCGAAATAAAACCTTACAAGCCTCTCCTTTCTCCTTACTTACTGAAGATGAGGACAGCAGAAAAAGTCCAGCGACATAGGTAGCTAACAATGCAGATCTACAGACTGCACTTCCACACTAAGTAATGCGACGCAGAAACATACAGCACGAATACCTTAGCTGCAGAAACAGGAAAAGAACAGTCTGGCCAATAACCTCCAGAAGAATCAAGTTGATTTCGGCTACGTTACGTGTCACCCTCATAAAAGCTGCTTTCCGCTGACCACAGGACATTAACATTTGCATCGTTAAAAGAGGACCACGGTGTTTCAGTCACTGCTCCTGACGCCTTCTCCATTCTGTCCCTGTCGTAAACGCTGCGCAGCATTAGGCCCGGGCTCAGCCCTCGCCAGAGACCAGAGACACGCTGCAGTGCTGGCCTGGCTTTGCATCTTACTGAGTGCCTCCTGTCTAGTTTTCCTGTGTTAGTCCCTTTTCTACCCTGTGCAGTCACGGAAATCCAACCAAACCTCCAGCTCCAAAGGTCAGGAAGAAAACAAAACAAAGAAATCCAAGAAGAAAACAGAAGCGGAAGAAGAGTATCCTAAGGGTCTAGAAAACCCAAGCAGTATTTAGATACTATGTATAACGTGTTTAAAAAAAAAAAGTGACTCATTTACTATTTCAAAACAAGCCGTCCTAATGTGCACAGGAGAGCTCAGCAATGGAGCAGAGTCAGTCCTCAGCTCCACGCGTACCTCCATGTGGAAACTGATGCCGGCCCTCAGGCTGCTACAGGGGCTGAAGAAAGAGCATCTGGGGTGTGGGGACAGCTGCACACGTGTGCCGTGGGACTCCAAGGCAAGAGGAGGGGAGGCAGACGGCAGCAGCAACTCTTTGCCTCGGGAACCAACAGGGCGTGTGTGTTTCCCGTCGTTTCACCCTCTGCCACGGTTTCCAATGCAACTGGAAAAGGACAAGACTATAGATCTTTATGTGAATAGGCAGTTGAGAGCGATTCCAAAAGCTAAGCAGTCAAAGCCCGGGAGTGAGGAAGCGTAAATCCCCTTGCCTGACGATTCACGAGGAGCAGTTTGCCCATGTCCTTCGGCTGTGACCCTAGCCTTCAACTGCAGAGCCAACTCTCTAGCCCTTTCCCTATACATCCTAAAGGAATTCTTTCCTCAGTTTTACAGATTTCTTTATTGTATTTTACCGTGTGACATAAAATATTTGTTGCATCTAATGCATATGTAAAACCCATGTGCCAGGTGTTCTTGGGGGCCAGAAGGCGGCATGAGGTCCCCAGAACTGGCAGATGGTTGTAGGGCGGCCAGTGCTCATAACTGCTTAGCCACCCCTATAGTTCCACTTAGTACCAAGTCTTGTGGCAATCCCCGGTAAATAAAATGGAACAGCATGAATAACCAAAAAGGAGTCCCTGGAATGAGAGCAGTGTTTACTCTAGCTGAGGGGCTCTCGAAAGACTGCAGCGGTAATGTCCCTACAGTTTTCTAGGTTTGACAGAATCAAAACACCTTTACTTTTATGTATATGGATCCGAACAGGCTTCAGATGCTAAATTCTAATAACATGATGAATCTTTTATACAACCTAAACTCCAATCAAGAATCTAGAACAATTCATCCAAGGACTGCCTCCTAAGAAGTGTTCTGATGCCATCTGGTGGCAGGTCACCTACCGCATGGGACATAATGACTGGACTCATGCTCTTAAGTGAAGTCCCTGGCATTTGCAGTGCCTGGGAATGTTGGAAATGCAAACCGCTGTGGGACTCCCGATTACTGAAACTATGTGGGCGGGGACCAGTGACCTGTCCTAAGGAGGTCTCTAGTGGCTCTGACTCACCGTCAAATTCAGGAGCACTGGTACAGGCGGTCCTTTTAAGTGCAAGTCTCTAAACTGTTTTTAATGAATTAACAAATTCTAGACAGAAACTCCTGTTTCATTCTGGATCCAAATACATCTTATAAAGGAACAGCCTTAAAAGCCATCTACAAACCCAGTGTGGAGACACACACCTTTAATCATAGCAGAGGCAGGCTGATCTCTGAGTACAAGGCCAGCCTGGCTTAACATACTGAGTTCTAGGACAGCCAGTGCTACAGAGAGAAACCTTGTCTGTCTGTCTGTCTGTCTGTCTGTCTCTCTCTCTCTCTCTCTCTTTCACATACACAGAGAGAGAGAGCGCGAGCTCAGAGAGAGAGAGAGCTCAGAGAGAGCTCAGAGAGAGCTCAGAGAGAGAGTGCGCACTCAGATTTATATATATAGTTCAACACCTGATATGCATTACATGGGTTCCAAACTCTCAAGATATCCAATGAGCGTCAGAGGGCTGTGTCCCCAGACAACTCATATCAAGGGGATCCCACCATTAAAACAAACAACCTACAAAATACCACTTAAATTCAAGCAACTTCATGGAACAAAGACGAGCATTAACTGCTATCCGTATGAAAGGATGCAGTCTGTGGCTGGCTAAGGACAGAGGGAAAGAAAGACCAAGGAGGACAGTGGGCTACTTTAAGTTACGTGTCATCCAGGCTGACAGCAGACGCCATGGTAAGCCCGCCCACTGCAGCACAAAAAGGCCAGAGGAAGCCTGGGAGTCTGGCTAATGTCTTTTCTTTTGTAGCAGCTCTCAGAGGAGAAGCCGGCTTCCTAAACACCAACCTGGAAAACATCACGTTCAGTAAAACTAGTCCCAGGGTGTACCTCTGTGCCGCCTGAGGGGTGGGAGGGCTTTGAATTTTAGCGGAATCTATTTAGTCAGAAAGAGTCCTACACTTAAAATCGCAAACCTGAGTCAGACACATCCCGTGTGCAGCCACTGTCACAGGCCAGTGCCATCTCGTGCTCTCGAGTTCAAATCAAGAGTGTCTCCCGTGGAGGAGGAAGCGTGAAACGCTCGACTTACGGCCCGTGCCTCAAACCCGAGGGAGCATCTCAAGGCTGGCTTTACTGCTGTCTCTGTCTTGTCCTGTCAGTGGATAGACTTAGACATGCAGGGAACCGCGAGTTAAATCTAACACTGCAGAACTGCACAGGCTGGTGGTCAGTCCTTCCTTCCTTCCTTCCTTCCTTCCTTCCTTCCTTCCTTCCTTTCTTCCTTCCTTCTTTCCTTCCTTCCTTCCTTTCTTCCTTCCTTCCTTTCTTCCTTCCTTCCTTCCTTCTTTTCTTCCTTCCTTCCTTCCTTCCTCCCTCCCTCCCTCCCCCCTCCCTCCCTTCCTTTGTGTGTGTGTGTTTTGTTTTTGTTTTGAGACAGGGTTTCTCTGTGTAGCCCCAGTTGTCCTGGAACTCGCTCTGTAAACCAGGCTGGCTTTGAACTCACAGAGATCCTCCTGCCTCTGCCTCCCGAATGTGGGGATTAAAGACGTGCACCACCATCCCCATACTGATGGTTTTAACTGCTTTTCTCTTTTCCTTTTCAAGCCTGTTCTCAGCTTCCCCCGCTGTCCCTGTCCTCGCACCTGAGGCTCTGTGCTGTACGGTATCTGGGCCTTCACACTTTGGCCATTTATTAACCATTATGCCTGTCAACACAATTGACATTTTTACTTAAGCTTTCTCATTTTTAATCTAAAATAACACAGACTCCACACACTGTAGTAAAAACTATAGAAAAGACACCAAACTCTGCATGTCACTAACAGTGGTTGCTACAGTCTGAATAACCAGTGTGCCCCAAAGGCCTGTTGTGTCATAGAGCTGGCGCACTAGGGAGGTGATCGGTCCTGGGGTATGGAGCCTTTGAGAGGAAGGAGTGTGAGGACGCTCCTTAGGTCACTAGTCCATGGTCTTGGAGGGCACTGAGACCCTGATCCCGTCTTCCTCCTCTCTCCTGCTTGCTGGCAGGATCCTGAGTCCCTTCCATTAATGTGCTGCCTTACCAGAGGTCCCGAGAGACTGTGGACTGGAACCTCCAAGACAAGGAGGCAAAGATCTCTTTTCTACGTTAGTTATCTCGGGTGTTCTGTAATGGAGACACAGAGCTGACTGACACAGATGTTGGGGTTACCACCATCCGCTAGCAGCTACTAAGAGGAAGATAAAAAGAGGGTCTAATCTAGGGACCAGTAATCGGGTTCAAATTCGAATTCCCTATCTGTGTACTGGCCTAAGTTATTTCAATGCAGTGAGCCTCGTTCTCCTACTGACAGACCGAAGACCAGCTCTGTTGTATCTATGGCAACTCCCTCGCTTCTCTCCCTCAGCACCTCTGAACATGGCTGCACCAGGAGGTCTAGCCCAGGTCAAGAATACCAAAGACACTAACAGCAACGACACAGTTAAACTCACTCTCACACATTTCTAAAACACACATCAGGGTGTGGGGAAGTTTCGCAGCAAGGGAAGCAGGTAATTCTAACCGTGCTGCAGACACTGGTTGGGGCTTTTGTCAACGCTGGGTAAAAAGCTGCTGCAGATTCGCCCCGCGGGGCTGCCAGCTGCTCACCAACCAGCCCCCAGTCTACAGAGGAGAGGCCAGGCAGCAACACCGGCCAGTGTCGCAGGTGAAGTCAGTGCTCCCGTCCCCGGCCCTCAGACCCCAGCACCCACATGCCTCACAGGCCTGCCTGCCTGATTCACGCAACAAGCTTTTACACACAGGCTCTGGGACGGGAAGAAGCGTGTCTACACAGGACTCCTCTACCCAAGGCCTCAACAATCCAGGCCAGCTACAGAACTGAGACAAAGAAACCTCGAGGAGACCTTCTGAACACGAGGGAAAACACTAATGCTGACAGGCAGAAAGAACACCTAGAGTCAAGTTATTGCTTACCTAGAGAAGCCTAACACTGCCTGTGCTTTCTAATGCCCAAATCTGCAAAATCTCCAGTGGAAACACTTTGCCCAAGTTCATTAACATGTGTGCACATACATGTAGGTATGAATGCATGCATATACCTCATCCTAGGCTAGTCATGCATATCTATGTCGTAATCCTGATTTAAATTTTACAATCACTTTAAAAAGATTTGCTCACATAAAAACTTATAATTTTGTCCTTTCCTAGACAGCTGCATTTGGGAACGTTTTAGAACTAGAACGTTAAGAGGTATGTAATGTATTTCCTACTGGCTGCCTTAGTCGGAAATGACAACTAGAAGCCAGCAGAGGGCAGTAACGCACATAATCCAAATTACAACAACCTAAATTTTTAAAGTGTTTGGTGGCAACTCCTAGAGTATAAAATGGCCCTCTTTTCTGTGTGTGTGCGTGTGTGTAAATACAGCACATACCCGGACAGGAATTAGACAATCAATTATAAGAAACTGTATAGTACCTGTCCTTTTAGGTTTTTAAACAAATCATTCCGTACACTGTGTGTTAACTTCCTATCAGGTTCTTAGTGTTCTATTGCCATGAACAGACACCATGCCACAGCAATTCTTATAAAGGAAAGCATTTAACTGGGGCTGGCTTACAGTTCAGAGACTAGTCCATTATCATGGTGAGAAGCATGGCGGCCCACAGGCAGACATGGTGCTGAGTGCTAAGTCTGTGGCCTTGGGAAAGGGATTTAGCTTTTCTAAGCCTGAGCTCTGTCGTGCAGAAAGTGAGGATAACTTCCTTCCTACTTCACAGGACTGCTGGAGGGACCCAGTGAGAATCCAAGAAAAAACATACAGCCAACACATTGAAAGTCTGAAACAAACTCAGTTGTTACTTTCATCATTACCGTCATTATCACCAATACCACACTTGGACACAGACCAAAACACACACTGTCTGACTATAGTAACCATGGTCTTCCTGCCGTAGAGCGTCAGAATCCTGGGAAACAGACAAAAGGACTAAAGTGTCCCTCAACTTCAATAATGTATACTCCAGTTCTACCCATAGACAACAAGATTCTGTCCTTTCCAATGTCTGAATAGAATTGCATAATATATTATAAATTATGTAACTGCGTAATATATTATATATAATAGATGTACTGCAATATAATATGTATATTTTATATGTATATATAAAATTCAATATATAACAGGTGATACTAGATGGTGTCAACCTGACAAGTTAAAAGTAACCATCACAATGTCTAAGAAGGTATACTTAACCAGTGTAGGTATGTATCAAAACATCACATAGTGCCCACAAAACATGCATTTTTATTTACCAGTTTTTAAAAGATACTGAGGGAAAAATGTCTCAAATTAAAGACTACTTTCTTCTATAAAAATTTGGGGAGGGCTTGTAATTGTATTTTTATATAACTTAGGCCATGAGGAACTAACTTAATGTACAATAGACTATGATTAGAGTTTAGGGCTATTATATATACTTGGAAATTCCTGTGAAAAAGGAAAGCTAAACTAACAATTTGGAAATATAACCAAAATTTCTTGACATTGACAGCATATGCTTTCTATTTAATTATATTAAGCCAAAACGATCAATGATTAAAAAAGAACTCTCCTAATAAGTTCATGCAGGACGTGGTTGCCCTAGGCTTAGTCTCTGAAAAGACTTTCTCATGTCATCTGCCTCTTGCTCATCAGCATTCAAATTCAGTTCATAAGACGGAGCTCCAGGCTGGATAGAGACCACAGGTCCACAGACCAAGACCACGACAGAGCTCCAGGCTGGATAGAGACCACAGGTCCACAGACCAAGACCACGACAGAGCTCCAGGCTGGATAGAGACCATAGGTCCACAGACCAAGACCACGACAGAGCTCCAGGCTGGATAGAGACCACAGGTCCACAGACCAAGACCACGACAGAGCTCCAGGCTGGATAGAGACCACAGGTCCACAGACCAAGACCACGACAGAGCTCCAGGCTGGATAGAGACCACAGGTCCACAGACCAAGACCACGACAGAGCTCCAGGCTGGATAGAGACCACAGGTCCACAGACCAAGACCACGACAGAGCTCCACAGGCTGAACTGCAGACCACAGGTCCACAGACCAAGACCATGCTCACTATAATTTCAAGACATGATTTTTTTAGTCAAGTAGAGTACAAAATTGTTTTTGAATGCACAAACCATTGTGGGTCCTTTAACATAAATCACAGCAGTGGCACCCAAGGGCACTAGTGTGGAAAGTCTGTGTCACTCTCCATCACTCACTCAGTATAGCAAATGTCTCCTTCACTTAAGAATGTCCTTGATGAATAAGCAGAGCTTACTACATTTGCTCTATCTCAACTGCTAGGTATAAACCTTCATACTGCGCAATGAAGTGGTAAATGTGTATAGAAACAATTGAACTTCACACCCTGAGGGCTGAACAGGGAGGTGCCTTGGATGTGTTACAGGCTAGTCTAGCTGTGTTTCCTTCCACTTGGATGTGTTACAGGCTAGTCTAGCTGTGTTTCCTTCCACTTGGATGTGTTACAGGCTAGTCTAGCTGTGTTTCCTTCCACTTGGATGTGTTACAGGCTAGTCTAGCTGTGTTTCCTTCCACTGCGCTTTTGAATGCAAAGAATAGCTGTAATAGGCCAACTAGGATCACTGAAACTTGAGTATCTAGTGAAAATGAAGAATGTGAATCTGCATTTATAGGACAACACCTTTAAACACAAATTCCAGCTTTGAAGAATCTGTGAATACCCTTATGCAAGCTTGAGATTTTCCTCCTAAGTTCGGTGGTGACGGTAAATTATCTCCATCCTTGTAACATCTTATCCATTCCCCCACACAGTTGGTATTTTAACACATATATGTTTTCAAATTAAGATGGTAAATCCTGTGAAGGATGGAAGTATTTAATACTCATCTGTGTGCTTTTGAAATCCTAGCACTGAGTTAGGTACAAAATAGTTATTTTGTAAGTGTTTATCAACTACCATGGTATTAACTGAAGTAGGAAAGTGTGCTTCCAACATATATACATTCAAAACCCGTCCTCCAGGGTATTCCTCACAAGCATCTGCATATATCAAGACTCTTCAGCTCGTGTATTTCTTTTCCATACAGCTTGGTCAAAATGTCTTAAGGTAGCTTTTTAAAAATCAAAAACCAAGTATTTGCTGCAAAATTAACCCAAATAATCAGGATAAATAACTCTAGGTCTATTTATGTGTCTGAGTGTTTTATCTGCACTCACGTATGCACACCACACGCATGGCCGGTGCCCACCAAGGTCAGAGGAGGGGCCAGATCTCCTGGAAGTAGACTTATGTTCTGGAGGGCTAATAAACAATCCATGGCGGCAGAGTGGGGGTAGCTTTCCAAACAGTTCTCCCACCTGAGGACCAAGGATTAAACCTATGAGCCTATGAGGGTATTCTCATTCCGACCACCACGTCACCGTTTATTGCCAGAGTTTACAAGACCTCATAGCGCAAATGGTATTTGCCGCCTGGCCATCATAGAAAAAAATTACCAACCCCAAGTTATACTATGGGCTTTTCTGAGAAACACTGTCAGCATCTCTTCTCAAATGACAACGAATGGCTGGGCATGGTGGTGTGTAACTGTAGCCCACTATGAGGAAGGAGGAGCTGCGTGACAGGAAAGAATTCATGGTCAGCCTCCTTTACGTAGGGAGTTCGAGCCAGACCTGGCAATACTGAGACTCCTTCTCAAATAAAATAAAACAAAACTGCACAAAGTGTCTTTTTATGCTAATACAAACTTCTTTCTTAAGACAATGATAAAGAAGTCTATAGCCAAACGCTCAGAAATGTTTAATTCTGGAAACTACTAGTCTGATGCCCTCCCCCGGCCTCCAGGGTTATGCTCCAGCTCATCTCTTGAGGCTTAAGGTTCTGTTGTGACTTTAATCAAAGCCAAACGTCCATCACCACCGAGAACAGATCCAAACCAGATGGAGCAGGGTCGAGACACTTAAAGACCAACACTAAAAGGATCACAGGTGACTAATCGCTAGACACGAATGAGTAACTGGGGTGGACACGGTCCTCTTGTCAAGAATAATTGCAAAAGCTGATCAGAAACGCATGCTGTGATTACTTGCAGACAACGGGACAACAGCCAGACCAGAACCATCTGACCGCAGCCAGGAAAATCCCTGAGATTAGTCCTGCCACCCCCTCCCTTCCTGCAAGCACTAAGGACGAAAGGTCCACACAGAGCATGGCGGCCTAAAGGATGAGAAGGATCTGGAGAGCCAGGAGGCTGAGGCAGCGGAACAAGCTATGACCTCCATCCCTGGAGTCTGGTGCTCGGTCCTGAGACACTGAGGACCAAGTGCTGGGAGCCACAAAGCAAATGATCCCAGGAGACACTGGAGCCCTGTCCGTCCAGGGCCAAGTCATGCTGAGCCTTCAGAGCACAAAGCAAATGATCCCAGGAGACACTGGAGCCCTGTCCGTCCAGGGCCAAGTCATGCTGAGCCTTCAGAGCACAAAGCAAATGATCCCAGGAGACTAGGAGACACTGGAGCCCTGTCCGTCCAGGGCCAAGTCATGCTGAGCCTTCAGAGCACAAAGCAAATGATCCCAGGAGACTAGGAGACACTGGAGCCCTGTCCGTCCAGGGCCAAGTCATGCTGAGCCTTCAGAGCACAAAGCAAATGATCCCAGGAGACTAGGAGACACTGGAGCCCTGTCCGTCCAGGGCCAAGTCATGCTGAGCCTTCAGAGCACAAAGCAAATGATCCCAGGAGACTAGGAGACACTGGAGCCCTGTCCGTCCAGGGCCAAGTCATGCTGAGCCTTCAGAGCACAAAGCAAATGATCCCAGGAGACTAGGAGACACTGGAGCCCTGTCCGTCCAGGGCCAAGTCATGCTGAGCCTTCAGAGCACAAAGCAAATGATCCCAGGAGACTAGGAGACACTGGAGCCCTGTCCGTCCAGGGCCAAGTCATGCTGAGCCTTCAGAGCACAAAGCAAATGATCCCAGGAGACTAGGAGACACTGGAGCCCTGTCCGTCCAGGGCCAAGTCATGCTGAGCCTTCAGAGCACAAGCAGAGGCTCCGGAAGGGCCGTACTTTGTAACACGATGTCAGCCCTACTAAAGGCTACTGTATTAGCAGGAGTCTCGAGAGGAACAGAACTTATAGCTCTATAGAGAGAGAAAAAAAGGGACTTATTACAGTGACTTGCAGCCCAGCTAGCCCAACAGTAGCAGTCTACTAACAGAAGGAGGCCGGATGTCTCAGCTGATCTTCAGCATACGTGGAAATCCCAAAGAACAGGCTCTGATGCCGGCAAAGGAACGGGTTTGCCACGGCGAGCGAGAGTGAGCGGGCGGAGAGAGTGCTTCCTTCTTCTATGGCCTTTATGCAGGCGGCCAGCAGAAGGCTGGGCCCAGGTGAAGAATGGATTCCCGCCTCAAAAGATGCAGAGTGAGCCAGGCGTTGGTGGCGCACGCCTTTAATCCCAGCACTCGGGAGGCAGAGGCAGGCGGATCTCTGTGAGTTCCAGGACAGCCTGGTCTACAAGAGCTAGTTCCAGGACAGCCTCCAAAGCCACAGAGAAACCCTGTCTCGAAAAAAAAAAAAAAAAAAAAAAAAAAAAAAGAAAAGAAAAGAAAAGAAAAAAGACCCAGAGTGAAAGCGGTCCTTCCAATTCAAATGATTTAATTAAGAAAAATCCCTCACAGGTGTGCCCAGCCCCTTGGATTTTCCCTAATTGCAGACAGTCAAGTTGACAACCAAAAACAGCCACCCCGGCTACCAGACACCCACCCTGACAAAGCTTATCAGTACTAAAAATGCAGTACCCAATCCACAAATTGCTTGGCTTCTCACCAAAACAAACTTCAACTCTCTTTAAAAGTATGTTTGTTTGTTTTCTGTTGCTGTGATAAACACTACAAGCAAAAGCAACTTAGCAATGGAAAGGGTCTATTCAGCATTCAGGTCGCAGCCCATCCGGCATGGGAAGTCAGAGCAGAAGTCAGAGCAGAGACCAGGCAGGGACACCTCTTACTGGCTGGCTCTGCCGTTTTTCCTTACACAGCCCAAGCCCACCCTGCCTGTGGACAGCACCATTAGCCATTAAGGAAATGCCTCACAGACGTGGCCAATCTGATCTGGACAATTCTTCAGTTGAGGCTTTCTCTTTCAAGGTTGATGGGGGACGTCCTTCTGTGTATATGTTTATCTTATTGGTTGTTGAATAAAGCACTGTTGGCCAATAGGGAAGCAAGACAGGTGGGACTAGGAGTCGAGGAGGATTCTGGGAAACAGGCACAGTCAGTCATGATGGAGGATGCCAGAGGAGTAAGAGGTCCAGACCCTTTCTCCAGTAAGAGAAGACCACGTGGAAATACTCAGATTAGCAGTTATGGGTCAATAATTAAGTCAGAGCTAGCCAATGAGAAACCATAGCAAATGGCCAACAGCTTCATAATTAATATAGTGTCCTATGTGTTATTTGGGGGCTGAGTCAGCAGCGGAATCTGGGCAGCTGGTGGGAAAAAATACATGTTACACAAGATGACTCCAAGTTTGTTTCAAGTTGACAGCTAAGGAAGCCAACTATGACAAAAGAAAACAAAATTTCAACTGGCAACATAATATACATAAGGAAATCAGATTAGAATGACGTTGAGAAGAGGGACAGACAATAATTTTTAAATGGCTATTAGAAATATGTTTTATAGACTCAAGGTTGAAGAAGGGGGTCAGCAAGATATCTCAGCCAATGACACGAGCCTGATAACATATATTACATATATGATATATGGCAAATCTTTTAAAAGAATGGATAGGAAAATATAAAAATAAACCTTAGAAAAGGCAAGCATGGCCGGGCGTTGGTGGCGCACGCCTTTAATCCCAGCACTCGGGAGGCAGAGGCAGACGGATCTCAGTGAGTTCAACGCCAGTCTGGTCTACAGAGCGAGTTCCAGGACAGCCTCCAAAGCCACAGAGAAACCCTGTCTCGAAAAACCAAAAAAAGAAAGAAAGAAAGAAAGAAAGAAAGAAAGAAAGAAAGAAAGAAAGAAAGAAAGAAAGAAAGAAAGAAAGAAAAGGCAAGCATGAGCATGACAAAAAGAGAAATGGAAAAGTGGAACCAGAAGGTTCCATTTCACCCTGTCATGTTGCTGAAACAGCCCAGTCACTAAACAGAATTGACAGCAGACTGCAGAAAATAAGACAAATGAACTTAAAAACAGCACAGAAATTTCTCAAATTATAGTGAAGGGGGAAAAAACAAAAGCACTAAGCCCTATGTGGTTTAAGGGACAATGTCAAGCATTGTTACATGTCATCTACATGTAACAACAGGAATTGTAAAAACAAAGGAGACTGAGGGGAGAGGTGAAGAAACAGAAACAGAAATTCTTCCAGCTTGACATAAACTTTAAGTCCTTAGATTCTTAAAACTCAATCAGGATAAGCAAGGAAAAAAAATACGGGAAAGCACATCACAAATTGTTCAAAAACAGCACCATTTAAGGAAAAAGAAAAAAAGATACTATGCCACTCCCCTGGCTCTAAATATATCAAAAGGTAGTAACGCTAGCCCCCAAAAAGCAAAGAGCGTTGTTCTAAACCTTGTACTTGAAAAGTAATAATCCACCAAAACCGAATCCTTACTCTGGTTGAGGCCGTCCTTTGCTGGTATTCCTGGCAGACTAATCAAGCATGAAAACTGATGCTGTCACGGCATATTACACACTTTCTGGTTCACATGCATCCCATACTTTAGATTGCATGGGCTCAGCCAAAAACCTTAGTATGTTTGTGCGGAAATGTCTAGGGCAGTTCTGAGTGGAGGATAACTGTACTACAGAATAAGATGAGACAAAGTGTCCAGAAGGATTAAATGCCTATCTCAAAGGGCATCTCCAGAGTAATGCAACTACACTGTCACCTCAAAGTAGACAGACAGACATAGACACAGACACACACACACACACACACACACACACAGAATTGTAAGCATTACTTACTCTGAGTCTCCACAAGGTCCAAGGCAACACTAGAAACGGTGTCCATTCCAGAGCTGATACAGGCTTGGAAGTTTTTTAAGGAGGAGAGAGCGGACTCCACACCACTGAAGGATATGTAGCGAGTGGCGCCTGAATTTGAACTGGAACGCCCTGGCATCTTGGAATTGTTACCTAAAATTTCAAACACAACGGTAAGAGTTCTAAGTCGGAACAGTAACTGTACAGGCAAAGAGCACAGCTGCAACATTCAATGTCGACTGTATCCAACATCCATGTGCTACGCTGATACCTGCAGGCGGTACCCAGAGGGTACCAAGGTACTGTGTCATCACCTGGCCATCAAGCACAAGCACAACATAACACAGGAAAGGTAACTAGCTTCGGTTTTTAAGAATACCGTCTTCCTTGTTGCTTCAACCAACTCTACAAATCCCTGTTCTTACTAGCCTAACACACACAGAGGATAGAGACTGTCTGTGACACATTTTCCTTTGAAATAAACAAAGAGAATGAAGCTTAATGAGATTTTTTAACCTATAGCTTTTAACTTACCAAATATATATGTATATATGTATATATTTGAACTCTTAAAATCTGTTTTTAAAGTTCTAAAAGATTTACAGCTGTAATTAACTCAGATTCAGTAGAAGTAGAATTTCTATAAAGACTTCTTGTAGCGGTTGACCTATTATAGCTGTAGTTATTACCCTCACATTAAGCACTCCCTTATCTACACCTTTAGACACCAGTTCTAAGCTTTGGGCCCATTGCCTGTATCGACGTCTTTGCCTAACTGAGAGGCCCCTGAAAGTCAGCCCAGGGAAAGCAACTGGAGAAGCGCAGGGTCCACATGGCCGTAACTGACAAGCAGGCTGCAGCGGAAGCTGTGCGGCACCATAAAATTAGAAAATCTCTTCTGGGATCCAGGAGACACACCATCAACTCAGGCTCATGGGACCAGAGGCTGACTGCAAGTCCTTCAGCCCCTCTTGGGGAAGGAAGAGGCCACACTCAGGGTGTGACCTGGCTTCTGGGCCACAATCTACATCAGAACTCACTCTCTGGGGGAGGGGAGGGGGCGTGTGGTGCCAGCAGCACTTCCTCCTCTCATAAGACCAGCTGTTTCACACCTCAGCTGCGACTGCGGTTTCTCCACTATTGCTTTCAACCAGGTTTGTTTGCTTATTCCACAAATGGGAATTAAAGGTCCCATCATGTAAATTCTTAGGCTCGTTAAAAAACACAGGACAGAAAGGGAGAGAGGCTCTGGGGGCTAAAGAGCTAACTTTTATCTTTGAGTTTAATGCCAGTTTAATGCCACTAGTTGCTGATTCAGTTAACTTGGGTAACATTTAGTAACTGTCGTCTTAAAGACCAGGCAACTAATTCTCTGAGCATGGGAATATAGTGGTTTTTCAAGGTAAATACTCTGAAACTTTTATTCCAATTCAGTGAAAACCTTGTCATATGCCAGGCAGTGTTCTAAGCAGCAGAAACACTCAGATATTGTTCCCCAAGAGCTCACTGGTTCACAGGACCAGCCATGCAAATATACGGCCGAAACAGCATAGGTTACTTGTAAAATGAAGGGACAGACGAAAAGTCTGACTTGGCCCTCACGGTGAGGAAAAGGCATACAAGAACACACAGCACAAACGGTTGCAAACAGCATCCGACCTCTGGGCAGCGACTTGGATTTTTCTTGTACAGACAATGGGCCCCTTTTCTGCCTCGGGTTCTCTGACAGCGTCTCACTATGTAGCCCAATGGCTTCAGACTCACAGCAATCCTCCGCCACTCAAAAGCTGAGACTGTAGGCAGGAGCCACCCACAGACCTGGCTTAGAAATACTCCGTGACCCCCGACGCCACAAACTCCTGACACCTCCTCACCCACGTGCGCTAACGCCCACAGCCAAAGACCTTGATTGCTACCTGACTGAGGAAACAGAAACCACCAAGGAGGGTACTTCCGTCCCCACCGGGCACCCTCGGTGTCTGCACTCTGCCCTCTCTTGTTGGATGAAGCTGCCACGCCCACTGAGACCAGCTCCCCTTTACACCACTTCCTCCTGGCCTTCCCCCAGCGACCCTCCCTGCTCGCCTGCATCACTAACTCTCTCCTCTCCAACACCACTGTCCGCTGAAAACCAAAGACACCTTCCTTCTCTCTTTAATGGGAAAGACGAGCATCTCCCCACCTTCCCCTCTGGTTACTTCCCAGGCTTCTCTGTTCATCCTGGCCACAAAACTCTCCTGTAGGCCTCCGTTTGTCTCCAAGTCCTCTCTTCCTGCCCTTGCCTGGGCGTCCACCAAGCCAAGGGGAACACGGCTCCCTTTTGCACGCCTTCAGACTCTCGTCTCTTCCCATCGGATTCCTATGATGTGTCTAGAGTCCCAAGCCACAGCTGCTAATCCTCTCCTCGTCTCCATGACCCGCATACCCACCTCCCCCAAGCTCATCTATCTGCAAGGTCTCCATGTTTCCATGCCGGAATCCTAATGTCCAGAGTGGCGGTGTTACCAGACGAGGCCTGTGGGGAGGCAACTGGATCCACCCTCCGGAATGCAATCCGGCCCCTTTAGAACGATGCTCCAGGGGACTCTCTTGCCACACAAGGAAACGGCAAGTGCATGCCATGCGCAAAGCAGGAAACACGCCTTCACCAGACACTAAATCTGACGGCAAGTTGGCCTTGGAATCCTCAGCCTCTACAATGGAAAGACAGTAGCTTCTAATGCTTTTTTGTTTGTTCGTTTTTCGAGATGGGGTTTCTCTGTATTGTTTGAGGCTGTCCTGGAACTCGCTCTGTAGATCAGGCTGGCCTCGAACTCACAGAGATCCGCCTGCCCCTGCCTCCCAGTGCTGGGATTAAAGGCGTGCGCCACCACCGCCCGGCGTTTTTGATGCTTTTAAACTACTAGATGTAGCATCTGTATTACAGACATCTGAACATTCTAACCTATTCCTCAGGTCTAGGTTTTCAGTTAAGGCTTGGGAGGGTCTCCCCCAAGGAACATTTAGCATCATATGGAGACATTTTTAATTAGGGTGGGGGCTGTGGACCTGAGGCCAGGAATACTGACAAGATTCTTGAAAGTACAGTAAACTCTCTCTACAAAAAAAATCATCTGAAAATTCAATGTCGTCATCACATTGGTTAAGAAACACTGGTTTAAGTCAACCTCTTCTTGCAACCTCTTTCCAAAGACATTCGTGTTTTTGTTCCCAGGACCTACAGCCGCCAAGGCAGTCCACAACAAAGTTGTGCGCTTCTTGAGGTCTCGTCAAGCCATCAGGCTCGGTACACCTTGTTGCTTTCCCTATATTCCTGGAAGAGTTGCCGCCAGCTGAGTCAGCTGTTAATGTAAATAGGCAGACACTGCTCCTACGTGTTGCTGCACAGCATTGTAGCAGACACAGAGCAAAACAAACAGGAAGTTGGGCCCCCAGCCTCCTTTAAAGCCACGGTGGCAAGTTCGGCGGAGTTGCGTCTCCTCTTTCAGCACGCCGGGGTGCACGCATCCTCCGAGTCGGTTTCCCTGGCCCACACACGTCTGCTGCTAAACTTTAGCCGGCTGCGTGCTTACCGCCTGCCATTCCCTTAAAGGAGCGCATACACCATGCGTACAACGTCTCCCGAAGACGAAGTGACCGGGAAGGATTCGTTGAGTTAGCAAAGTCACAATAAAGACTACTGCCATCTGCATCCCAGGTCACCACCAGGGATGCCCGTGCCCAACAAGGCTTCGCCCCCATCAAGGCAGTGTCTCACGCACTACTTACCTCCACCTGCAGGGGCGAGACGGTGCCCGTGGCCTCATTCATCGCACAGGGTGACGGGGCTGCAGTGCGGACCCCCCACCCCCCTCCGTCCCGCTGCCGCGGGGGGAAGACAGCCGGGGCCCACGGCCAATAGCCCAAGTCCCCGGAGCGCACAGGGAGGCGACAACGCCCGCCCGCCCTCCCCCACCGCGGCTCCTCTTCCAGCTTACCTGGCTGCCGCACCCGGCTCGGTGGCAGCCACCGGAACGCCGCTCGCACAGACCCCAGCGCCTTCCCCTCTGCCCACTTCTCCAAGAGGCTGAAACGCCCCGCGCGCTCTGCGTCATCAGTCGGCGCCCGCCAGGGGATCACATGACGCCCGGGCCCGGGACGCCGCCCCTCGGTCACGTGACGACGAGCCGGGCCAGCCGGGGGCTCAGAAGCCAGGCTCCGGGCAGCTTAGCTGCAGCCCAGGGCTCTAGGGGGTCGCTGGGGCCGGAGACGGGGGCCCGGGTGTCCGGTGCGCGCGGCCGGCCGGGAGGCTGACAGGTGAGTCCCCGAGCGAGCCCTCTCGCTCCCCGGGCACCGCGCCGGGTGCTGGCCCCGGAGCCGCCAGGGCGGGGACACCTGGGTCCTGCAGGGCTGGGGCTGCACCCCTGCCGCTCGCCTCCGTGGAAACGGCTCTTGCACGCATCTTGGAAGCTTTTGGGGGGTGATGCTCAAGCCGCTTGGCCCGCAGCTGAGTGTGCACGTTTCTCGGCGCGGTGCCCTGGTAGCGTGGTCGGGTGGTCTTCTGTCCACTCTGGAGAAAACCGAGACGTCGCTGGAGTAAGGGCTGTCACGCGAGCGGGAGGGTGGGGTGAAAGTTCTGCCGCGCGCTTTGAGTTTGGGCAAGTCGCTTCTCGAGCACCCTGATGCCCCTCGCCCAAGGTGAGGTGCTGAAGTCCTCTGTGTTGGGGGAGGGTGTCACCGGGTCCTGATTCTCCAAAGGTAGGAAAATAAATACTTGGTTCTATGTAGATGGGGGGGGGGTATTGCCTCCATCCGCTACCAGGGACGCTCTCCCTAGGTTTTCTTTAGCATTCATGAATCGGGCTGGAGTGATCAGCTTATCCCAGAACTTATCCGTTATGGTTTTTGTGAAAAGATTAAAAATAGACCCATCTTTGGTCCTCTGGATCGGGCCAGAGATGCGGTTCTTGAAAGCATGTCCCTTTGACAGGTGATTCTTCCTCATACAGAAAAAAAAGCAAGGGCCGGCGCCAAGCACCTAAAAAGTAAAGCTGCCATACTTTGTAACTCATAACATAATATTAGTAAGGGAATTAAGATCCCGATCTCTAAGTTTGTTTGACCTTACTCAAGAAAGGCTCAACTAAGACACAACATCTTGTAAAGCTCACTGCTTGCATCTTAAATGATTGCATGGTTACCAATCTATAACGACGGTCATTTGATTCTGTTACTCTGGGTCAGTTTCTCCATCCTACTCTGAGCTGTTTAGAGAATATCCTTACCAGATAAATGACATGGGAAATATAGCTAGCCCTGATTAGGTCTAGTATGTCTTAAATCGTCTAGATGTGATAATGTAACTAAGTGATTTATCCTTTCATTTGATGCTGCCTTGGTACTAGTCTCCAAGAATGTAGCAAGACACTTTCATTATAAGACATTAAAAAAAAACAACTCAGCTTTCTTTATATTTCACTAAAGAGGGATCAATTGTAATAGGTATTTTTCTTTTACACTGAATTCTATATAAACACTTGTTTTAATGCAGGTGTAGATAACCTTAGTTAATAAAGGCCCATAAACATTTGTTAAACCATTGCTAAATATGTTTGATTACTTTATGTTCTTGTAGCGTTATAGTGTGTTTTGATTGTTTGTCTGGAGAGGGTCCCACTATGAAACTCTAGCTAGCCTGGAACTCACCGTATGGGCCAGGCTGGCCTCAAACTCATAGGAATCTACCTGCTTCTGACTGTGGAGTATGCCACCACGCCTGGCCTTAAAGTAAGATAACCTTAAGGGCCAGGAGGTTGCCACACACAGTCTTGATACATCCTCCTCTCAAGCCTGATCTTCCCTGGATGAGTGCACGCGGGTGCTGTCTGTCTCTCTGCCCCTTGGGAGAGATGAGGGAGAGGGCAGGATCACTGCTTTGCTCTGAGCTGTGTCCTCCAGGGTCCAGCTGCCTGCACTGTCATCGTATATACAATTAGGCAGCAGTTTTCACCTGCTAATCACAGCCTGGCCTTTGCCCGGTGGGGCAGAGTTTTACCGTTTCACTCCGAGTGGGTTTGGTCTTCACTGGGCGGCGGTGGCGCGTCGTTTTGCCCATTTTGGATTATCCTCTCTGCTGTCCCCTCTCACTTCCGATGCCAGCCCAGATCTGTGCAGGAAAATGGGACAGCCTGAAGTTCAGCCTGTTACTTAGCAGTGCGGCTTAAGAGGCATGGGTGACTGGGAGTACTAAAAAGACTTGTTAAGAATGACCTGGGCGGTGGTGGCGAGCGCCTTTAATCCCAGCACTCGGGAGGCAGAGGCAGGCAGATCTCTGTGAGTTCGAGGCCAGCCTGGTCTACAGAGTGAGTTCCAGGACAGCCTTCAAAGCCACAGAGAAACCCCGTCTCTAAAAACAAAACAACAACAACAAAAAGGTGTGCTCTGATGTGCATCGGGTGAAAGAGTTCCAGGCAGCTGTCGTGACTTCCCAGCATCCTTTGCTTGCTGACCTGATCCGGTCCATCTCCATTAGCTCTGTGTCTACCCCTTGTTCTCTCTGCTCCACACTCCCTAGTCTCCCTGCCATCCCTTAAGCATCGTCTTAGTTACTTTCCTGTTGCTGTGTAGAGGGAGGAGTTCACCTGAATACGGGTGAAGTCATTCCACAGGCTGGAGCCCCAAACCGAGTAAAAGGGAATGAAGGAAGTGACCTGAGCACCGACATCCCTCTCTCCCTGAACATCGGGGAGTGAATGCCTTCCTTTTCCTCATACCAGGGCTCGTTGGCATACTTTCCCTGCGTTGGAGCTGTACTTCAGAAGCATGTACACACGTTTCTTAAACAATTGTTAACTTCCCTTTTTGCAGTGCAGGTTCTTTCATGGAGCAGCCTTTGGGTCTCCAGTCCTGGCTTCACCCGGTGACGCACAGACGCCAGCGCTGAGACCGGTTAACCGTTCCCACCATCCCGGCGTGGAGTAGCAGGTCGCCCTCACGATGTTGGACTTCCTGGCAGAGAATAACCTCTGCGGCCAGGCAATCCTGAGGATTGTTTCTTGCGGCAATGCCATCATTGCCGAGGTGCTGCGGCTGTCGGAGTTTATCCCTGCCGTATTCCGGCTGAAAGACCGTGCCGACCAGCAGAGATACGGAGACATCATATTTGACTTCAGCTATTTCAAGGTGCTTTCCCCCCGTGGCCTCGGTAGTCCTGTCCCTTTTACAAAAGCAGCCTTGCTGTGGGAGCCGTGAGGCTTAAAGTAGTCAAGCTAATTATGGAGCATTGAAAAGGACAGCTTTTCACCCAAAGTTAACATCAACTCCTAAGCTGAAAATAAGGGAAGGAAGGGTACTGTGTGGAAAGTCCTAACACAATGTAAACCACTACCTGTAACATAATAGCTTTTGCCTTGAGGTGCATTTGAAAGCGTACTAACCTTGGTTGAGATTCACACAGAGGCTTTTTGAGTCTGGCTTGCATGGCCATCTTCTTCTTTGAGTCTAGGATTGCGTGGCCATCTTACCTTCTGCTGCTCTGCTTTAGTTTTGATGTGTGAGAACCTTAGAGCACAATTTTAAGGCATCCTAGAACTGTGTCCAGCAGATTGGCCTTTGCTGATTCTAACACAAGTGTTTCCTTCTCAGGGTCCAGAGCTCTGGGAAAGCAAACTGGAAGCCAAACCTGAGCTACAGGATTTAGATGAAGAATTTCGGGAAAACAACATTGAGATTGTGACCAGATTTTACTTAGCCTTTCAAAGTGTACATAAATACATCGTAGACTTAAACAGGTATTGATGAGTTCCATAACAGCTTATTCCGGGGTGGACTAGCAGAGGAGCAGGGACCCAGCAGAACATGTGTGTCTTTCTCAGAGTTAACTCATCCATGCTGTGCATCGATGTAGTTTCATTATAGTCTCCCGTTCCTGTGATGGGTCGTAATAAACTTTGTCCTCAAGCTTTCAGCTTTTCAATTTGTGATCCTGTTGCCCTAGGCCCAGCTTATATTAGTTCTTAAGAGTTGACCAAATAATATGCAGGGTGTGTGCGTGCGTGCCTGTGTGCATGTGTATGTGTGTGAGTGTATATGTGTGTGTATGTGTGTGTGCAGTATGCGTGTATGTGTATACAAGTGTGTTCATGTGTGTGTTCGTGTGTCTGTGTGTGTGAGTGTATATGTGTGTGTGCACGCACGTGCGTGCACCAATCTATTGACCTTCAGCCACTCTTCGTGTTCCGTTCCTGAGCCGTTGTTTCTGAGCTCCTGCTGCTTTGTAATTCAGGAGTAGGGAATACTCCTTTGAGTTTTGAACAGCCCTAAGTGTTACCCTGTATCCCCAAATCACCATGAGTCACAGCTCATAGGACACAAAGTTCACGACACAGCAGAGACTGCCTGCAGAGGACGGAAACCAGAGTGCGGTGTCCTGCCATCTCTCTGGAAACTCTGTCCCCCTCAGAGATGTCACACCTGTGTTCACATTAGCTCATCGCCCTTGCGTTTCGTTTGTAGATACCTCGATGACCTCAATGAAGGAGTGTATATCCAGCAAACCTTAGAGACTGTGCTTCTCAACGAAGATGGAAAACAGCTGCTGGTAAGTGATAGGAGCTGTAAAGTACGTACTCAAGAATATGAAACAGCTGGGCATGGTGGCAGTCAGAGGCAAGCGGATCTCTGGGAGTTCGAGACCGGCTTAGTCTACACAGCAAGTTTGGGAACAGCCAGAGCTATCTAATAGACCCTGTCTCAAAAATAACAATAATATGAAACAGCATCAGTATATACAGCATACCATTCCTCAAAGAAAAGAAAATAGCCTAATGATTGTCTTCTGAGTTTTGAATGTGTGGGTGTCGTATGAAATTACTCACGGAAGACAAGACATGTTGGATTATGAGCGTCCTCTGTAGAAGAAGTCCTTCTTCGGGCTTGGGGATTTAGCTCAGTGGTAGAACGCAAGGGTACTTACCTAGAAAGCATAAGGTCCTGGGTTCAGTCCTCAGCCGAGTGGTGGTGGTGGCACACACCTTTTATCCTAGCTCTCGGGAGGAGGAAGGAGGCCGATCTCTGAGTTCAAGACCGACTGGGTCTATAGAGCAAGTTCCAGGACAGCCAGAGCTACACAGAGAAACCCTGTCTCCAAAAGCAAAAAGAAGAAAAAGAAGAAGTAGTCCACCTTCTTTTTGTATCAAGACATTGAGCTGATACTTAGTACATGGTGACTGTTTAAGAAATGTCTATTAGAGCCAGTGTGGTGCCCTGTCTATAATCCCAGCACTTGGGAGGTAGACACAGAAAGATTAGTTTCAACGTCATCCCTAGTCATAGAATTGAGATTTCATTCTGGTATGACTAGCAAAATAATCACTGGGTACTGAAATTTATTCTGAGTCAATTTTTTGTTGTTGTTTGGTTTTGGTTTTTCGAGACAGGGTTTCTCTGTGCCTTTGGAGGCTGTCCTGGAACTCACTCTGTACACCAGGCTGACTTAAAACTCACAGAGGTCTGCCTGCCTCTGCCTCTGCCTCTGCCTCTGCCTCCCAAGTGCTGGGATTAAAGGCGTGCGCCACCAACGCCCGGCTTTGAATCAATTTTTAAAGCCTGTTCTGCACAGCAGTTGAGAGCCCTGTGCAGAAAAAAACATACATTTACTTTGAAATATAAACAGCTTCTAGGAGGAGAGTGACGGAGCGGTCGTTTGTACCGGTGCCAGCTGGCAGGCAGGCAGGCTTGTGACATCGCCATTGTCCTTTTCTTCACAGTGTGAAGCCCTGTACTTATATGGAGTTATGCTTCTTGTCATTGACCAGAAGATTGAAGGAGAAGTCAGAGAGCGAATGCTGGTTTCTTACTACCGATACAGGTAACCCCACAGGGCTGCTGCTGACCACAGGCACTGTGCGCTCCTGCGCCGTTGGGAGCGGTGGCCTGTGGTGAAGGATGCTAGTGTACACACATCTGAACACACTGAAGAGTATGACTTTACCCTTTACGTATTAGCATTAACAACTACATCCTGGAAAAACTATATAAAATGAAAACTGCTGGATCCGAGACTTAGAAACATACAGATATGATGATGATGCATTTGTCATAAAGCGGGAATCAGAATTTCGAATGTCTTCACGTGACGATAAATTGTAAGGAATTGTGAAATTCTTAAATGTTTTACTTTTGAAGTTGTCTTTTTGAGTTTTCAAGCAAGACACCTTGGCGCCCATAAGGAAATGAAGGAGCTTTCTGTTGTCGCTCTCAGGCGGGTGACCGAAAGCTATCATTCTGCGTCAGGCTGAAAGTGGACTCTCCCCCATACAATCATAGACACAGAGACACCCCAGGCCTTGCGCTACATGAATCAGTGCAGAGCTACGGGCTGCAGGAAGTAGGGTCCCGAGAAGCCACCTGGCCAGCTTTTTAATCTCAGCACCTCCCATAGAGGTTTTCACTCTTTAGAAAAAAAAAAGTGTCCAAAAAATGGATACATGGCGCTGGAGAAGTAGCTTAGCTATTAAGAGGTTGTTTTGCAAATGTTTGTTTGAGATAGGGTTTCTCTGTATAACAGTCCTGGCTGTCCTGGAACTCACTCTGGAGACCAGGCTGGCCTCAAACTCACAGAGATCCGCCTGCCTCTGCCTCCCAAGTGCACACTTCTAGAAGACCTGGTTGAGTTTGTTCCCCAGCACCCATGTCAGGCAGCTCACAACCACCTGTCACTCTAGCTGCAGGGGGCAGTGCCCTCTGTTGGCCTCTACAAGCATCTGCATGCATGTGGATGCATGTGCAAACACACAAATAAATAATACAGTAAGTTCTAAAAAATAAAAATAAAAAAATAGCCCAATCGGTGTTAAGTGCAAAGTATAATATCTCTGAGTTTGAGGACAGCCTGGTCTCCAGGACTACACAGAGAAACTGTATCTTGAAAAAGAAACACGAAAACCTGAATGCAGGTTAAATTTCAGAAACCATCTCACGGAAGAAATGGTGGATAAGCAGGGGCCATTGTGAATTTCGGATAAAGATATGATGTGTAGAATTCACCAGAACAGCCAAGAGAGGCAGGTCCTCCTCAGAGGGACTTTCTCAGGACGTTGCATCCTCCGGAGCGCTCTGCCTCCGCTGTGAGCTAGCCCCAGCTGCTTGTCTAGCCTAATCTTTTCAACCTGATCATTCCTGAAGGGACGGTCCCCTGTTGCAGATCATTCATTCACATCCATTTGTCCATTCAGTGTCTTACATCCATGTCTGAGAAATGAAATCCCAAGTCACCTCGGGGCCTTTTGGAGAAGATCACGTGTGAAGGTGATACTTGAACTAGCCCAGAGAAATAAAAACTAAATAACGTGAGGCCAAAGAAAAGTGTTTGCGTATGGACCTTAACCGCGAGAACTCAGTTTTGTCCCTTGGGGAACACATCCCTGGCACATAAGCGCCATTGTCAGTTGCGAGGCAGTAGTGTTGAGGGAGACTGTGACGTCAGCTATAAGGTATTTAAGATGGATTCATGCCTTACAGGGCCAGTATTCCAACATGAAAAATCCCAGATATTGTTATATGGCTTGCCAATAGAAACTAAGTAGTAGAAAGCCATATTAGAATAATTTTTAACTTTGTAAAATATTAGCTGGCTTTCATATTCTTTGTCCATAACTCTAAGATCCAAGGAACTGCACACCTGTGATCCCAGCACTTGGGAGACAGAGACAAGGGGATTGCTAGTGTTTGAGGCTAGCTTAGGCTACATAGTGAGACCTTATCTCAAGAAATCCAGGCATACACGTGCATGCGCACACGCATACACGAGCAAGCATGTATGTGTGCGTGCTTACACACGCACACATGCACATGTGCTCTGCATAACTCATGTGGTAGTCAAACCTGAACCTGAAATCATTTGAAGTCAAGACCTACCCAGAACAGATGTGGCTGTCTGTCATCTTCATTTATCTCGTCTCTGTAAGATAATTTTTACCTTCATTATTAACATCTATTGATCTTGAGACAATGCAAACCCTGCTGTGGTATTCTGTAGTATATTCCACATACTGTATTGCTTGCTTTTTTATTTGGAGAGCATGATCGAGACAAATCTAGCTCCTAGAATTTGGAAAGTGGGCTGGAGACCTTTACAGAAAACCAATACCTACCCTTCTAATAGGCTTTTCAGATGGACGCTTTTGAATTAGGACTCTAATGGGCCCGCTGTTGTTCCGGGATGGAGTCCTTTGCTTTTAGACTCACGTATTTCTGACATGATTTCTTTGGTTCTTTTGTTTCCCGTTGTGAACTTGACTCAGTGCTGCTCGATCCTCTGCTGACTCGAATATGGATGATATTTGTAAGCTGCTACGAAGTACGGGGTATTCCAGCCAGCCAGGAGCCAAAAGGCCACCCAACTATCCTGAGAGCTATTTCCGGAGAGTGCCTATCAATGAAACCTTCATTAGCATGGTCATCGGACGCCTGAGATCGGACGACATTTACAACCAGGTAGGAGTTGGGGGCCTTAGTTTAAAAGGGGGAATTTCCTTTTCTTCTTCCTTCCCTCCAGTGAGTCCGGGCAGCAGCTAGAAACTATTTGTAAAGCCTTTAAACAGCGCTGCAGGGTCAAGGACTGGAAGCTGTGAGTTTGGGACAATCAGAGGGTTCAGGGAGAGGTGGACATGAGCAGTGAGAAAGAAGAGGCATTCTTTTATCATCCGCTCGAGAAACAGTGGTTAAGTTGTTGTGTTCACTCGTGGGCTGGGTGCTGGGGGTTCATCACCAACGGAAGCGGGCTGTGGCCCCACCCAGAGTGGACTTGGAGCTTAGGAAGGAAGACACCGCCAGAGGTGTGCGTGTTAGCTTGGGGGACACCGTGTGCCACTGGAGCGTGCTGCAATGGTGTCAGGGTGGCAGCCACCGACAGTGGAGCAGGAGGGGGTCTAGAGGGAGCCCGGAAAGACCCTGCCACGGCTGAAAGTTAACTCACTCCTCACCGCTGTGCACACCACTCAGAAAGACACAGAGCATTGCTATGCTCTGGCTTCTCTCCGGATTGTGGAGCTCCTCCCCCTTACTGCAGGGAGTTACCATTCGACTGCACTGTTCTAGGGGAGACACACGGTTTCATGCATCTCTGTAGTACTATAAGGTAGACTGTCATTGTCACACAGCTCTCTTTGGTGGCCCATTCCTTTTTCACATGAGTATGTTAATTAACTGTAAATAAGACTTTTTGATTCTTGTGTTGTATTTCTTAAAACATTCAAAATCAGCCGGGCGGTGGTGGTGCACGCCTTTAACCCCAGCACTTGGAAGGCAGAGACAGGCGGATCTCTGTGAGTTCGAGGCCAGGCTGGACCGACAACCTCCAAAACAATACAGAGAAACCCTGTGTCGTAAAACCAAAAAAAAAAAAAAAAAACACACATTCAAAATCAGAACTGTGTGCAATGCCAGGACTTTATAATATCTGTCGCCATTTGCTGAGAACCAAGTCTGAATCAGCCTCACAGGAGGGTGGTTCACATTCCATTTTCTCAGTTGCGCATGGCAACCCTGCAGGGTGGACATCACCCCCTCATTGCCGTGGAGGGAGGTGAGCCCTGGATGCCTTCAGCATCTTCCTCAGGTCACAGAGCTGGGCAGCAGAGCCACGGTTTAACTCAGATGGGCATGAAGTCAGAGCCCGTGCTGTTTCCCCACACCCTCCTCCTCCTTCCTGAGCCCACGAGCCACTTCCGACAGTGGTGTGTTACACTTTTCTCCTTCCCTTGTGGCCTTCACTAACAGAGGGTCAAGCTGAGTTTGTTCTCTGTGTCACCTCACTCTGTCCTGCATCTCCCCCATCCCATCCCTGGCTCTGACTGACAGGTCAGATTCTCTTGTTTCTTGGTATTGGAGAAGAGGCTTGAAACACAATTTCTACAAAGTTTTTAAAGGACAGCCTCATCCAGCTGGGTGAAGAAGGATCTGTAAGGAAAGAGTTGGGCAGACACATCCGGGGAAGAAGTGGGGTGCTCTGTTTACAGCCCCAGGCCCTTTGCGTACACACAGACCTGTACAGAGCATCTAGGGTGGGGTGGGCGTGCACACTCTGATGGAGCCGCACCAACTGCCACACAACAGCTCGGAACGTCAGCACTTTAGTATATGAGACAGTGGTTCGCAATCTGTGGGCGGTGAGCCTTTCGCAGGGGTCACTCAAGACCACTGGAAAACACAGATATTCACATTACAGTTCATAACCGTAGCAAAATTACAGTGGTGAAGTAACAACACAAATAATGCTATGTTTGGGGGGTCACACAGCATGAGGAACGGTGTTAAAGGGTCACGGTATCAGGATGGTTGAGAACCACTGGGCTAGATGGTCGGATAGGAGATCTGTGTAGTGAGCAGCCTAATGTTGCATCATCTGAGAGAGGACTGCTGCCAGCATCTGCCCTCCAGCCAGAGGTCTGCCGTTTCCATAGGTCTGAGGCGTTGGGTCCGTGGCCTGCTGTGTCCATCTCAACAGTACACATTCGCTCAGGCCTTCCTTGGCTCCCCAAGCCCTTCCAGACCCCTTTCCTGCCTGCAGGATCCGCGTGAGCTTGCTGCGTCTATCCTTGTGATATTTCTCCCCTCCCAGCACTCGGGAGGCAGAGGCAGGCAGATCTCTATGAGTTCGAGCCCAGCCTGGTCTACAGAGAGAGTTCCAGGACAGGCTCCAAAGCAATACAGAGAAACCCTGTCTCGAAAAAAAAATCATAGCCAAGTGTCCATTCTTGCATGAGTTCTAGAAAGCAGTTGTTGAGCTGGGTTAGGATGATGGTGGAAATTGAATTTCAGTGACTGATGAACAAATAGAAAGTAATAAAATCACAATTTTACCTTGTTGCAGTCCATCACTTCCAAGACAGTCTGTGTGTGGTATAAAAGAAAAAAATGGCGACAAGTTGGGGGTGCAGGGTTAAGACTCTTGTTTTGTAAAGCGGAAACAGAATTGCAGTAGTCAGGGAACAGAAAGAAGAGAATGTTGTGGCATTCGAGATAAGAGGAAAGAAAGTTCCACGACTGCTTCCGGGGGCCACTGTCCGGGAAGCTGGTGGGACTTCAGACACCAGCTGTTCCCTTCAAGCATGGACTGTGCCCTCTGGGATGTTGCAGCAATGCCCTCTGGGATGTTGTGTTGCAGCAGTGCCCTCTGGGCTGTTGTGGGATGTTGCAGCAATGCCCTCTGGGCTGTTGTGTTGCAGCAGTGCCCTCTGGGATGTTGCAGCAATGCCCTCTGGGATGTTGCGGGCTGTTGCAGCAATGCCCTCTGGGATGTTGTGGGCTGTTGCAGCAATGCCCTCTGGGATGTTGTGGGCTGTTGCAGCAATGCCCTCTGGGATGTTGCAGCAATGCCCTCTGGGATGTTGTGTTGCAGGTCTCCGCCTACCCTCTGCCAGAGCATCGCAGCACTGCCCTGGCCAATCAAGCCGCCATGCTCTACGTAATTCTCTATTTTGAGCCTTCCATTCTGCACACCCACCAAGCAAAGATGAGAGAGATCGTGGATAAGTACTTTCCAGATAACTGGGCAAGTATCCCCTCCCTTTTGTAGACCTTCGCAGAACCGGCGTCCGGGGCCAAGTGTGTAGTGCACAGCAGTGACCCGAGCTGAGGACACAGAGGCAGGGGTCGGGAGCGGGTCCTTCTCAGCCGCCTACTGACTGCAGGGGTGCGCTTGTACCGTGTACACTTTGTTTCGCGTAAAAACGGTCCGCACACCTGCTACAGATGAAATGTTTGCAGAGAAAGTTCTTATGGTGATGCCCTGAACCAGGTCAGGTTCTCAGCTACCAGGTCTGTCCCCTGTCTCGCTGCTGAGTCGCACTGGCTGGCTGTCAAAAGCCGCTTTAGTTCTCTGGCAGTCTGAGAATAGGCAGCAGCTAGGAGATGACGGCTACCGCCAACCTGTGACTTGAAGTCAGGGGCTCGGGCTTGAGCAACCAAAAGGAAAACTCCGGTAGTTTTGCCCTGTGTTGCTAAACTGAATCGTTTCGACCGTAGTGCTGTAATCACAGCATCCTGGAGTATACCGCCTAAAAGTGCACCTCCCACACACATGACCCACGAGGTTTTTAAAAAGATATGCCAGGCGAATGTAAGCCAGTAAAAACAACTTCTAAGAATTATCAGACAGTGGAGAATGTTAAAGGAAACCATTGATAGAGATAAGGAGATACCATATAAAATGCTTAAAGTGGATAATCCACAGAGATGATTGACAGAATCCACAGAGATGATTGACGGAATCCACAGAGATGATTGACAGAATCCACAGAGATGATTGACAGAATCCACGGAGATGATTGACGGAATCCACGGAGATGATTGACGGAATCCACGGAGATGATTGACGGAATCCACGGAGATGATTGACGGAATCCACGGAGATGATTGGCGGAATCCACGGAGGTGATTGACGGAATCCACGGAGATGATTGACGGAATCCACGGAGGTGATTGACGGAATCCACGGAGGTGATTGACGGAATCCACGGAGGTGATTGACGGAATCCACGGAGGTGATTGACGGAATCCACGGAGGTGATTGACGGAATCCACGGAGGTGATTGACGGAATCCACGGAGGTGATTGACGGAATCCACGGAGGTGATTGACGGAATCCACGGAGGTGATTGACGGAATCCACGGAGGTGATTGACGGAATCCACAGAGATGATTGACAGTTGTGAAGTCATAGGCACTCCATAACACCCTCAAAATACACAAAACTCTTGGATTCACATGGGAAAAGTGACAAAACTAAATCATGATGGAAAAATTTTTTATATATCTCTTCCAAACATAAGCTATTTCATAAATGTTACGTGTGTGTTTGAGGAATATATATATGAAAGTTGAATATGTGGTAGATCATAAAAGAATTCAACAGATATGCTTATAAACTATATGTGATGGTTTATAAACTGTATTTTCTCACTATAGTGAAATTCAGTTATGATTAAGCGTTAAAAAGATGTGTTTACGTGTGCATACCCGAACTGGGCATTGGTGGCGCACACCTTTAATCCCAGCACTCGGGAGGCAGAGGCAGGCAGATCTCTGTGAATTTGGGACCAGCCTGGTCTACAGAGTGAGTTCCAAGACAGTCTCCAAAGCCACAAAGAAACCAAAAACTGTCTCGACAAACCAAAAACAAACACACACACACACACACACAGATTGTGTAAAAGAGGGAACCATACTACAAATTAAAAACAAAACAAAAAAACCAGAGTTATGCGATATGAAAGTGCTACGTGACAAACTTTGGGAAAACGGATCAAACTGCATTAAAGGAAAGTGTGACATGAAATTCACTTTCCAAACAGCAGGCCTGAAAGTGATGAGTCAGGCGGAGCGATGATTAGGAGATGAAGAGCCAGCTGTGCTCCCAGAGGACCTGGGTCTGATTCCCAGCACCCAGGTGACAGCTCACAGCCGTCCATAGCTGCAGCTCCAGATCTGAAGCCCTTTTACAGCCTCAGTGGGCACCAGGCACACAAGCCATACACAGACATGCGCATAGGAAAGCGCCTACACACGTAAGACAGAAATGAAAAGTCGCTCACTGTTGACATCAATAGATTGGTCTGAGAGCTCTCAAGAGTTAAAAGTGTGTGCGCGCGTGCGTGCATGCGTGTGTGTGTGTGTGCGTGCGTGCGTGCATGCGTGTGTGTGTGCGTGCGTGTGTGTGTGCGTGTGTAGATGGGGCTCACACGCATGCCAGAGCCAAGGGATCAGATTTAAATCACCAGGCCCGTACGGCAAATGCCTTTCCTCCCTGAGCTGTCTCACCACCGCCATCAGTGACTTGTAGGAGCATGAAAGAAATTGTGAAAACTGAGCTGGCGTCACGCTGCCGTAGAACCTTGCGCTTCCGTGCACAACTTTGCACTTCCCGCCGCTTCCTTGACGGTGCGGCCAGCGCTGAGTGACTGTGCTCTCTTACAGGTAATCAGCATCTATATGGGCATCACTGTTAATCTAGCTGATGCCTGGGAGCCCTACAAAGCTGCAAAAACTGCCCTAAACAACACCCTGGACCAGTCAAACGTCAGAGAGCAGGTAGGTTCCGGCTGACCAGGGCGCACCCTGGACCTCAAGCTGGCTCTACCCTTCGTGGAGGTGGGGAAATGCACTCCTGTCCGTCTTACTGCATGACCAGAAGCTCCCGTGTGAACATCAGAATTAATTACAGGCTTTAAACTCGGGTGACGGGAAGTAGAGACGGGGGCCCTAAGAAGGGTTCAGTCCCTAAGAAGAGTTGGTGTGGCAGGGCCACGGTTGACTTACGTGAAGAGCGGAGCTGGCTTGAAGTCTTCAGCAGTAGGGTGAGGGCTGAGATGACAAGGGAGGGGTGCTGTAGTGCTGCGAGTGAGGTCAGTTTCCAGTGTGCTGGTTGGTCTCTGTAAGCACAAGAGTCTGTACTCACGTCTGAGTTATGTGGCTGTGTTCATCTTTGGTAAGAACACCGGGCAGAAGGAAATAGCTGAGGAGATAGAGAGATATAAATAAGATCTTTATTCAAGCGTGTACTTAATACTTCTTAGTGGCTGTGTTCTCCTGCTTGACTGTCAGGGTCATAGAGCTTCCACTGTAGACAGAACAATATTGGCTCCCAAGCCTCTACCATGTTTTATTCAATTGTGTTCCTTAAATAATGCACAGAGAACCACTTCAGTGTTGACCTGTCTCCTTGAGATATATCAGGACAGAGTCTCCTCAGGTGTGTGAGGACAGTGTCTCCTCAGGAGTGTGAGGACAGTGTCTCCTCAGGAGTGTGAGGACAGTGTCTCCTCAGGTGTGTGAGGACAGAGTCTCCTCAGGAGTGTGAGGACAGAGTCTCCTCAGGAGTGTGAGGACAGTGTCTCCTCAGGAGTGTGAGGACAGTGTCTCCTCAGGAGTGTGAGGACAGAGTCTCCTCAGGTGTGTGAGGACAGTGTCTCCTCAGGTGTGTGAGGACAGAGTCTCCTCAGGAGTGTGAGGACAGTGTCTCCTCAGGAGTGTGAGGACAGTGTCTCCTCAGGTGTGTGAGGACAGTGTCTCCTCAGGAGTGTGAGGACAGAGTCTCCTCAGGAGTGTGAGGACAGTGTCTCCTCAGGAATGTGAGGACAGTGTCTCCTCAGGTGTGTGAGGACAGAGTCTCCTCAGGAGTGTGAGGACAGAGTCTCCTCAGGAGTGTGAGGACAGTGTCTCCTCAGGAGTGTGAGGACAGTGTCTCCTCAGGTGTGTGAGGACAGTGTCTCCTCAGGTGTGTGAGGACAGTGTCTCCTCAGGAGTGTGAGGACAGAGTCTCCTCAGGAGTGTGAGGACAGTGTCTCCTCAGGAATGTGAGGACAGTGTCTCCTCAGGTGTGTGAGGACAGAGTCTCCTCAGGAGTGTGAGGACAGTGTCTCCTCAGGTGTGTGAGGACAGTGTCTCCTCAGGAGTGTGAGGACAGTGTCTCCTCAGGAGTGTGAGGACAGTGTCTCCTCAGGAGTGTGAGGACAGAGTCTCCTCAGGTGTGTGAGGACAGAGTCTCCCCAGGAGTGTGAGGACAGTGTCTCCTCAGGAGTGTGAGGACAGTGTCTCCTCAGGAGTGTGAGGACAGTGTCTCCTCAGGAGTGTGAGGACAGAGTCTCCTCAGGTGTGTGAGGACAGAGTCTCCTCAGGAGTGTGAGGACAGTGTCTCCTCAGGAGTGTGAGGACAGTGTCTCCTCAGGTGTGTGAGGACAGTGTCTCCTCAGGAGTGTGAGGACAGAGTCTCCTCAGGAGTGTGAGGACAGTGTCTCCTCAGGAGTGTGAGGACAGTGTCTCCTCAGGTGTGTGAGGACAGAGTCTCCTCAGGAGTGTGAGGACAGAGTCTCCTCAGGAGTGTGAGGACAGTGTCTCCTCAGGAGTGTGAGGACAGTGTCTCCTCAGGTGTGTGAGGACAGTGTCTCCTCAGGTGTGTGAGGACAGTGTCTCCTCAGGAGTGTGAGGACAGAGTCTCCTCAGGAGTGTGAGGACAGTGTCTCCTCAGGAATGTGAGGACAGTGTCTCCTCAGGTGTGTGAGGACAGAGTCTCCTCAGGAGTGTGAGGACAGTGTCTCCTCAGGTGTGTGAGGACAGTGTCTCCTCAGGAGTGTGAGGACAGTGTCTCCTCAGGAGTGTGAGGACAGTGTCTCCTCAGGAGTGTGAGGACAGAGTCTCCTCAGGTGTGTGAGGACAGAGTCTCCCCAGGAGTGTGAGGACAGTGTCTCCTCAGGAGTGTGAGGACAGTGTCTCCTCAGGAGTGTGAGGACAGTGTCTCCTCAGGAGTGTGAGGACAGAGTCTCCTCAGGTGTGTGAGGACAGAGTCTCCTCAGGAGTGTGAGGACAGTGTCTCCTCAGGAGTGTGAGGACAGTGTCTCCTCAGGAGTGTGAGGACAGTGTCTCCTCAGGAGTGTGAGGACAGTGTGACAGTGTCTCCTCAGGAGTGTGAGGACAGTGTCTCCTCAGGAGTGTGAGGACAGAGTCTCCTCAGGAGTGTGAGGACAGAGTCTCCTCAGGAGTGTGAGGACAGTGTCTCCTCAGGAGTGTGAGGACAGTGTCTCCTCAGGTGTGTGAGGACAGAGTCTCCTCAGGAGTGTGAGGACAGTGTCTCAGGAGTGTGAGGACAGTGTCTCCTCAGGAGTGTGAGGACAGTGTCTCCTCAGGAGTGTGAGGACAGAGTCTCCTCAGGAGTGTGAGGACAGTGTCTCCTCAGGAGTGTGAGGACAGTGTCTCCTCAGGAATGTGAGGACAGTGTCTCCTCAGGAGTGTGAGGACAGTGTCTCCTCAGGAGTGTGAGGACAGTGTCTCCTCAGGAGTGTGAGGACAGTGTCTCCTCAGGAGTGTGAGGACAGTGTCTCCTCAGGAGTGTGAGGACAGTGTCTCCTCAGGAGTGTGAGGACAGTGTCTCCTCAGGAGTGTGAGGACAGAGTCTCCTCAGGTGTGTGAGGACAGAGTCTCCTCAGGAGTGTGAGGACAGTGTCTCCTCAGGAGTGTGAGGACAGTGTCTCCTCAGGTGTGTGAGGACAGTGTCTCCTCAGGAGTGTGAGGACAGAGTCTCCTCAGGAGTGTGAGGACAGTGTCTCCTCAGGAGTGTGAGGACAGTGTCTCCTCAGGTGTGTGAGGACAGAGTCTCCTCAGGAGTGTGAGGACAGAGTCTCCTCAGGAGTGTGAGGACAGTGTCTCCTCAGGAGTGTGAGGACAGTGTCTCCTCAGGTGTGTGAGGACAGTGTCTCCTCAGGTGTGTGAGGACAGTGTCTCCTCAGGAGTGTGAGGACAGAGTCTCCTCAGGAGTGTGAGGACAGTGTCTCCTCAGGAATGTGAGGACAGTGTCTCCTCAGGTGTGTGAGGACAGAGTCTCCTCAGGAGTGTGAGGACAGTGTCTCCTCAGGTGTGTGAGGACAGTGTCTCCTCAGGAGTGTGAGGACAGTGTCTCCTCAGGAGTGTGAGGACAGTGTCTCCTCAGGAGTGTGAGGACAGAGTCTCCTCAGGTGTGTGAGGACAGAGTCTCCCCAGGAGTGTGAGGACAGTGTCTCCTCAGGAGTGTGAGGACAGTGTCTCCTCAGGAGTGTGAGGACAGTGTCTCCTCAGGAGTGTGAGGACAGAGTCTCCTCAGGTGTGTGAGGACAGAGTCTCCTCAGGAGTGTGAGGACAGTGTCTCCTCAGGAGTGTGAGGACAGTGTCTCCTCAGGAGTGTGAGGACAGTGTCTCCTCAGGAGTGTGAGGACAGTGTGACAGTGTCTCCTCAGGAGTGTGAGGACAGTGTCTCCTCAGGAGTGTGAGGACAGAGTCTCCTCAGGAGTGTGAGGACAGAGTCTCCTCAGGAGTGTGAGGACAGTGTCTCCTCAGGAGTGTGAGGACAGTGTCTCCTCAGGTGTGTGAGGACAGAGTCTCCTCAGGAGTGTGAGGACAGTGTCTCAGGAGTGTGAGGACAGTGTCTCCTCAGGAGTGTGAGGACAGTGTCTCCTCAGGAGTGTGAGGACAGAGTCTCCTCAGGAGTGTGAGGACAGTGTCTCCTCAGGAGTGTGAGGACAGTGTCTCCTCAGGAATGTGAGGACAGTGTCTCCTCAGGAGTGTGAGGACAGTGTCTCCTCAGGAGTGTGAGGACAGTGTCTCCTCAGGAGTGTGAGGACAGTGTCTCCTCAGGAGTGTGAGGACAGTGTCTCCTCAGGAGTGTGAGGACAGTGTCTCCTCAGGAGTGTGAGGACAGAGTCTCCTCAGGAGTGTGAGGACAGTGTCTCCTCAGGAGTGTGAGGACAGTGTCTCCTCAGGAGTGTGAGGACAGTGTCTCAGGAGTGTGAGGACAGTGTCTCCTCAGGAGTGTGAGGACAGAGTCTCCTCAGGAGTGTGAGGACAGTGTCTCCTCAGGTGTGTGAGGACAGTGTCTCCTCAGGAGTGTGAGGACAGTGTCTCCTCAGGAGTGTGAGGAAAGTGTCACTCGATGTTTGCTGGTGTCAGAGCATTAATTTTCATTACTCAAATCTTTTCCAAATTTGCGTTTTCTCTTTGTGACATTTTAGGAACTTTCTTCAAAGCTTGAAGTCAGCCTGACTAGATTAACAAGGTTTAGTGTTAGACCCTTCTGTAGTAGCATAAATGCCCAGGATTGTAAAAGATTGTTAGAAGAACCACAACTTTGGTCTGCCCAGGTCTACTTTTTATTAATCTTTATAAACCTGCGGAAATCTCGTCCTTTCGTGTCGTGATCCCAGGACTCAAAGACTAAGGCAGCGTTGTTGTGAGGTCAAGACCAGTCAGGGCTAGGCAGCAAGACCCTGACTGAAAACTAAGCACGAGTCTACTTTTGAGTATGTCTGCTGTGTCCTGAGTTTGCCAGCCACAATAGGAAGAACGAACGGGCAGCTGAGCCCATGTCCCGTGCTTCCTTTCCTTCCAGCGTAAGAGCTGGAGGGCTCAAGCTGGCGTAGCGGCATTAATCCCAGCAGTTGGGAGAAAGAGGCAGGCAGCTCTCCATGAGTTTGAAGCCAGCCTGGCCTGTGTACTGAGTTCCAGACAGCCAGAGTTACAGTGAGATCCTGTGTTGCAACAAACAGACAGACAGATAGATTAATAAATGAATAAATGATTGGAGAGATCAGAGACACCACCCAGTCCAGTTTTGAATTAGACAAAGAAAGTGTGCAAACGGATAAAGCCACCAGTATTTCGTCACACCCCAAACTAGAATTGAGTCTCAGAATTCTAAGTACAATATTCCCTTTAAAAGGGCGAATAAAACCAGTCTTGGCGCACGCCTTTAATCTCAGCACTTGGGAGGCAGAGGCAGGCGGATCTCTGAGTTCAAGGCCAGCCTAGCCTAGAGAGAGATTTCCAAGGTACACGGTGAGACCCTGTCTCAAAAGAAAAAAACCCACTGGCCGTTTTCCCTTCGTGTTGTAACTGTGATTCACGTGTTGTTGCCTCGTGTGGGAATGAGAAGCGGGCAGGGGAGACGGGTGGGAGAGTGGATAAAGAAGAGGCTTGTGCTCGTCGGGGTTCAGGTGAGAGAGACTCCGTTCCTGCATACCCACCCTCCCGTCTGATTCCCACTGTCCGCTTTCGTCCCAAAGGCAAGCAGATCCGCCAGCGTCAGCGAGAAAGTGCACGGGCAGGTGCAGCAGTTTCTGAAGGAGGGCTACCTGAGGGAGGAAGTGCTTCTGGACAACATCCCGAGGCTGCTGAACTGCCTGCGCGACTGCAACGTCGCCATCCGCTGGCTGATGCTCCACACGGCCGACTCGGGTACCGCCCGGGGCTGGGGGGCGCATGCTGGCTTTAGAGGTAGAAAGACCCAAGGGAGCACAGGCAGCCTCCAGAGCCTAAAAGGGGCAAGGAAAGGAATGCCCCCCGATTTAGGGCTACCTACCCTTTGGATTGCGATACGATGCTGTAAATGCATGTGGCCCTCACACCACAGGTTGGACATACCTTCTTAACCCGCTAATAACTTCAGCAATCCAACCGTGCTGACATTTTAAGAAAATGTATTTAGTGTCTGCTTTTGTGTTCATGTGTACATGATCTGTCTGTCTGTCTCTCTCTCCTCCCTCTGTGTGTGTGTGTGTGTGTGTGTGTGTGCTCACATTTTGCAATTCTAAAACGTAAAAACCTAATTTTGTTAGCTGCTGTTTGTGCTAACCTGTTAGAACAGCTCCAGGAAACTAAGGAAGGTTCCAGGTAGCAAGTCAGAGCTTGGCTGTGTGAAACCCACAATGGGTATGGCATGAGCCATGGTATGGTTGACGGGATGAACAGAGGAGTCAAAGAAGGCTCCCCCAGAAGGCAGGGACCGGCTAAGCTCTTGGGAAGATGCTGGCTTAATAAAAAGGAAGAATTCGGAACCATCGGTGTGGTCAGAACCGGCAGTAGAGAAAATGTGTGAGCCTACTGATTGGGGGCCTCCCAGAGCAGGGATTTGGTAGCCTTAACCTCTTCTGGGTCACGGCTCTCTGAGACCTTCTGTCCATACATGTGGACATTACGTCCGGGAGCGTCACAGTGTGTGAAATGCCTCCACACGATCCGTGAGCTGTGACTTTAGACCAGTGATAAAATCTCAGGAAAGCAGAGGACCCTTGAGACAGAGCGTCTCCAGAGCTGGTGCACTTGCTTATTCTTAGCAGATGCTTCGTAAACGTTCACTGACTTATCTGGAGTGCACACTGCTGCCCTGAGCGTGAGCGTGTGTTCAGACTGCACACTGCTGCCCCGAGCGTGAGCGTGTGTTCAGACTGCACACTGCTGCCCCGAGTGTGTTCAGACTGCACACTGCTGCCCTGAGTGTGAGCGTGTGTTCACACTGGTGCCCCGAGCGTGAGCGTGTGTTCAGGCTACACACTGGTGCCCCGAGCGTGAGCGTGTGTTCAGACTGCACACTGCTGCCCCGAGTGTGAGCGTGTGTTCACACTGCTGCCCCGAGCGTGAGCGTGTGTTCAGACTGCACACTGCTGCCCCGAGTGTGTTCAGACTGCACACTGCTGCCCTGAGAGTGTATGTTCTGCAACCCTGCAAAGCTCTTAGTTCTTTTCCTTTGGTTTTGCTTTTATTTTGTTTCTGAGACAAGGGTTTACGCATAGCCATGCCTCACCCCGGAACTGCTGTATGGATCAGGCTGGGCTTGAACCTGTGGTGATCTGCTCAAGGGCCAGGATTATACACTCTACCACATGGGGGGAGCCTTCTGCTTTTCACCTCTTTTTCCTGAGGACCTGCCCTGTGTCCAGCACTGCTCACTTCCGTTCTCCAGCACTGCTCACTTCCTGCTTCCTGGGAACCATCCACGGTTGGGCTTCCTCGCTCTTTATGTCTCTGTCTCCAGCCTCTTACGTGGTTTCCACATAAGCTCTTTCCCAGGTTTTCACATGTTGGCTCCTTAGTGTGTAGGTCCAAGCACACTTTACCCACAGTGTAAACTCAGTCGTCTAATTCACAAGCTTTAAGACTTTTTGTGTCTGTGTGTGTGCTGTGTGTCTGTGTGTTTGCTGTGTGTGTTTGCTGTGTGTGTGTGTGTGCTGTGTGTCTGTGTGTGTGTCTGTGTGTGTGCGTGTGTCTGTGTATGTGTGCATGTGTGTGTGCTGTGTGTCTGTGTGTGTGCGTGTGTCTGTGTCTGTGTGTGTGCTGTGTGTCTGTGTATGTGTGTGTGTCTGTGTGTCTGTGTGTGTGTCTGTGTGTGTGTACTGTGTGTCTGTGTGTTTGTGTCTGTGTGTGTGTGCGTGTGTCTGTGTGTGTGCTGTGTGTTTGTGTGTTTGCATGTGTCTGTGTGTGTGTGCTGTGTCTGTGTGTGCTTGCATGTGTTTGTGTGTGTGCGTGTGTCTGTGTGTGTGTCTGTGTGTGTGCTGTGTGTCTGTGTGTTTGCTGTGTATGTGTGCTGTGTCTGTGTGTGTGTATGTGTGTGCGCGTGTGTCTGTGTGTGTGTGTCTGTGTGTGTGCTGTGTGTCTGTGTGTGTGTGCGCGTGCGCGCGCATGTCTGTGTGTGCGTGTATCTCTGTATGTGTGTGTGCGTGTGTCTGTGTGTGTTTGCATGTGTTTGTGTGTGTGCGTGTATCTCTGTGTGTGTGTGCGTGTGTCTGTGTGTGTGCTATGTGTGGATCCCTTGGCGTTTGGGTTTTGAGTGTTTGACATGGTATTGGAAATACTTGTCCTCTGGAAGAGGAATTGCCCTGAGCTGCTGAGCCGTCTCTCCGGCCCCACTGACCTGCTTTTAATACTCTGGGTTTCCCCTGCAGACTCCTTTTCTGATTTCACCCCACTGACACGGTTTGTAGCCTTCCCTGACACATGTGTATAAACCACACAAGCACTCACTGTAGCCCGCCCCATCTTATTTCATAGGGGTTTTATATACTTAATCAGTGGAAATTCTTCCTCCTCTTTCTAGCTTGTGACCCAAACAACAAGCGCCTCCGTCAAATCAAGGACCAGATTCTGGCAGACTCTAGGTACAACCCCAAGACCCTTTTCCAGTTGCTGCTGGATACTGCGCAGTTTGAGTTTATACTCAAAGAGGTAAAAGTACCAATTTTTCAGCACCTCTGCACACACGATAAGTAACATTTTATTTAAACACACGTATGCAGTGGCCATACCCCACTCCCTGTGCTCTTAGCAGATAGGACACCTGTGAGTCCAGTGAACAGCATCTGAGAAACCTCAGCCCTCTGCCTGCGATCAGAGTCTCCTTGTTGTTCCGTGTATCCCAGGCACTCACAAGGAAGGGTAGATTCCATAAGTAAGCTCAGTGTCCCACACTGACTCGCCCTTGATTCTCCAGCCTGCAGACAGAGGCTCTGAAACTGTTCCTCTCCTCAGTTTCCTTCTGCTGACCAGCGCAGACTCTCTTCAGAGAAAGATTAGTGTTCCGGCACATTTATCTCACGAGAGGACAGTGAACACGTGTACTTTTGTGTGACCAAGCATGCCCTTCGAGTAGTTATCAGTATGCTTTTTGTAGTTTTGTTTCCAGGGGAGAGAAAAGCAACCCCAAGTTACATTTTCTCCTCTGGCCAACCCTGCATAGGCTTACATTTCATGCAGAGAATTCATAAATAGAATCACCATCTAACACAGCAAGAAGGAACTCACGTAGGTCATTTAGTTCATTACCGTGTCGTCCGGCAAGATAATACTCAACCCTTCTGTGACTAAATTGGAATTATGGGATGTGTTCCCTAGAACAAGCCATAGAGCAAATTTAATTTCATAACCAAATGCTGATTGCCAGGCCTAGCCCCAAGACCTTCCACATTGAACCGTGGGGGCTCAGGGACTTAAACTTTTCAAATCCTCCAGGTTGTGCTTATGTGCAAGTACCCTGGGAACACCTGGCTGGCCCTCCCTTTAGATTTTACAATGTAGTGTTAAGAGTTGGTGTGTGGGGATGTACAGCCAGTTTCTGTAGGTGTATGCTGTGTGCATGTGTGTTTTCGTGGGTAGGTGCGTGGGTGTGGGGGGATACACACATATGGAGGCCAGAGTTGATGTTGGGTGCCTCTTTAGGTCACTTGCAATTTATTTGTAGAGCATGGTTATGCTAGGGTTTCTATTCCTGTGAAGGCACCATGACCACGGCAGTTTTTATAAAGGAAAACATTTCATTGAGGCTGGCTTACAGTTTCCCAAGACTAGTCCATTATCGTCATGGGAAGAATGATGGCAGCATGCAGGCAGACTTGGTGCTGGGAAGGAGCTGAGAGTTCCACATCTCCGCCCTCCCCACCCCCACCCCCACAGGGTTTCTCTGTGTGACAGTTCTGGCTGTCCTGGAATTCACTCTGTAGACCAGGCTGGCCTCGAACTCACAGAGATCCGCCTGCCTCTGCCTCCTGAGTACCAGGATTGAAGGTATGCGCCACCACCACCCAGCTTGAGTTCTACATCTTGATCCACAGGCAACAGAAAGTAAATTGTCCACCGCGCTGGACGTAGCTTGAGCATAGGAGACCTGAAAGCCCGCCTCCACAGTGGCACACCTCCTCCAACAAGGCCACACCTCCTGATAGTGCCACTCCCTGTGGGCCATTTCCTACCAGACCACCGCAGTGGTCCCTTACAAACCCAGAACTCAGCAGCTTCAGCCAGTCCAGCTAGCTGGGGTCCCGTCTGCCTGCCTCTGCGCCTGCCTGGCTCCTCCTGAGTCCTGGGGATCTGAACCCTGCTCCTCACCAGTACCTCCAGCACGTCGCCCACTGAGCCACACCCTCCAGCCCTCGGCCACGTGTTTGTTAATTACATTGGGATTCATTGAGGATTTCTCTGTAAGCTGTCCGATCTGAATCTCCTCTTAAGTACTCAATCGTTCCATGTTGTCAACAGATGTTCAAGCAGATGCTGTCAGAGAAACAGTCCAAGTGGGAGCATTACAAGAAGGAGGGCTCCGAGCGGATGACGGAGCTTGCTGATGTCTTCTCAGGGGTGAAGCCACTAACCCGAGTGGAGAAAAACGGTAATTCCTCAGGAGGGGTTAGGGGGTGTTTGAGATACGTGTTTATATCATTGAAGCCTCAGGAAATGGCTGTTAGAAAACCCGTGGCAAGCAGACTTAGGGAAGGGAGGGTTTATTTTGGCTCCCAGTTTGAGGGCACAGCCCATCATGGCAGAGGAGGTGTGGAGGCAGGGTCTGAGGCAGCTGTGTGGAGGCAGGGCCTGAGGCTGCTGTGTGGAGGCAGGGCCTGAGGCTGCTGTGTGGAGGCAGGGCCTGAGGCTGCTGTGTGGAGGCAGGGCCTGAGGCAGCTGTGTGGAGGCAGGGCCTGAGGTCAGAGAGGGGAGGGCTAAGTGCTGGTGCTCAGCTCCCGTTCTGTTTTATTAAGTCTTGAGATCTCAGCCAGTGGGACGTCACCCTCCTCAGCTACGCCTCTCGGGAAAGGCCCTCACTGACATGCCCAGAGGTGTGTCTCCTAGGTGGTTCTGAATGCATTCAGGCTGATGATCAAGATTAACCGTCACTCTCACCAAGTTAACAAGACCCGGTCTCATCATCGTAGCTCTGCCCCCTATGGCAGTGTCATAGCAACCTGCAGTTTAGTTTGTGCGGCTTCTAGCTTGTTCTCCTTGGGCAACAACCAAAGCTGCTGTAGGCTCCATAGTTTGTATCTTGTCTTTGAAATATGAACCAGGGGATTCCTATAATTGGTCCATTGATAAGGTTGAGAGCTGTAATCTACCCCACCAATATCAGATAAAACTCTGAAGTGTGTTTATTTGCAATTGGGGGAAGGAAATGAAGGCCAAAGAGCTCTTGTGATCTTCTAGAAGTACATGTCGCCTGAGGTCATTAATAACTACTGACCCAGATCTTAAGATTGTTTCTAATCTTGATAAACTGCCTTAGTTAGGGTTTCTATTGCTGTGAGGAGACACCATGGCCACAGCAACTCTTATAAAGGAAAACATTTAACTGGGCTGGCTCACAGTTTCAAAGGTTCCGTCCATTATCACCATGGTGCAACATGGTGTCGTGCAGGCAGACACGGTAAGGAGAAGGAGCTGGGATTCCCACATCTTCACCCTCAGGCAACAGGAAGTGGTCTGTCTCACGGGGTGTAGCTTGAGCATAGGAGACCTCAAAGCTTCCCAACCCCCTGTGACACACTCCTCCACCAAGGCCACACCTCCCTGGAGCGCCATTCCCTTTGAGGGCCACAGTTGTTTTCCCAGTGACAGAAGTGGGGGCACTGGCTGTTCTTTACAGGACACACCTCAATTTTTACATTAATGATTGCAACCCTGGTTCTTTTAGGAAATCTTACCGACAGAAAAACTTGTTGTGTTTTTTAAGATAACGCTCTTACAGATTTCCTCCCAGGTTGGAGAGTCGTCTGAAGCAGTTAGGGGCATTGCTGGTATTGTAGAGGACCTGGTCTTGGTTCCCAGCACCCACACGGCAGCTCACCAGCACTTGTAACTCCAGAGGATCCGATGCCCTCTTCTGGCCTCTGCAGGCACTGCACACGTGTGGCACATACACACATGTAGGCAAACACACACACCAATCTGCTCATACCTCACGGTTCTGACATGTTGGTCTCCACCCTGCCCAGAAGCCTCTACTCATGTCTGTCCTTCACCCTGGTAGATAGCCTTCATTTCTAACAACCCAAATCTCTATCCTCCTTTGCCTCTCCAGAAAACCCCTCGGTCGCTCCATGCCCTGTCCAACAGTCAGTGTCCTCCTGACCCCTCCCATGCCCGTGAGCACCTTAGCAGTTAGTGTCTGCAGCTTGACTATGGGCCTTTAATGCTTCGGTGGTCAGTGTCGCAGACTTGAGTTGCTCTTGTGAAAAATCTAATCTGTTAGCTAGGGTTAGGGTTAGGGTGCCCTCCACATCGTTGGTGATGGCACTGGAGAATTGTTGGAAGTGACGTTCAGCATGTGATGAAAGTGCTTTGAGAACTATTTGTAAAAGACGAATTAAAGCCACAGCTGCTGTGTTTCAGTATGCCTTCCGTGTTTCTGCATTAACAGAAAACCTTCAAGCTTGGTTCAGAGAGATCTCTAAACAAATACTGTCACTAAATTATGATGACTCTACAGCTGCAGGCAGAAAGACTGTGCAACTCATACAAGCTTTGGAGGAGGTGAGTGTTGCAGAATATTTGTTTAACTGTGTAATATTGTGTTGCGCTTGTTTATGTAAAGATGTGTTGCTTTTGTTTAACTGTGTAAGGATTATTGCATTTGTTCATGTTGCAGAATATTTGTTTAACTATGTAAAGGTGTGTTGTGCTTGTTTAATTATGTAAAGTTGTGTTGCTGTTTTACCTTACTTGCCTAAGGTACCTGATTGGTCTAATAAAAAACTGAAAGGCCAATAGTGAAGGAGGAGGTGTAGGCGGGGCTTCCAGCAGGGAGAGTAAGTAGGAACAGGAGTTGAGGCTCAGGGAAAGAAGAAAGAAAAAGAGATGCCAGGGAGGCAACAGGGGCCAGACAGATGGACAAGAGGAAGCAGGAAAGTAGGACATGTGAATGAAAGAAAGGTAGAAAGCCCAGAGGCAAAGTGTAGATGAATAGAAACAGGTTAAATTAAGTTAGAAGAGCTGGTGGGACAAGCCTAAGCTAAGACCCATTGTAGGAAGAGACATTAGGGCTGTGCAGTGGGCGTGGCTAGCGGCTCAGTCCTAAGGTCTCTTCCTACAACCCAGTCTCTGTGTCTGTATTTGGGAGCTGGTTTGCGGCCCAAAGAAAGTTCCAGCTGTAGGTAAGATGGTCTTTTTCAGCCACAGTGCTTGGACTGGAGAGTTGGCTCAGCAGGTAGGAGGGCACAGACGCAGGTTCATTCCCAGTACCTGCGTCAGGCAGCTCACAGCCACCTGTAACTCCAGCCCCAGGGACTCTGACATCTCTGGCTTCTGTGGGCACCTGCGCTCACGTATGTGCTCACACACAGACACACACACACACACACACACACACACACACACACACACCAGTAAAAGTAGTTTTTTAATCATGAAACTATGTCCTAGGTCAGAAGTTATACCTTATGACCCACTTTGCTCATAAAAATATATCTGAGGGATTTCATCAGAAGCAACCCTTGTAGTGTTGTAGTGTTGTATCCAGTGTCCTAAAAGTGACTGATAACTGACTGACCGGCTGATTACAGCTGTAGCAACAGTTGTGGATCCGAACTTGAATAAATATGGTTTTAGAAGCAGAATTATGAAAATAATCTAGAACTATTGCAGAGACTGTCGTAAGGTATGAAAACAACAAAATTATAGATCTATGCCTTCTTTTAGATATGTAAAATGTTGTGTGTCTTTGGGAGAAAAATACTAGAAGTAAATACACAAAAAATAAAAGTAGTTACATAATGATATTAGCCTTGTAAGTAGTCTATGTTATTTTCTGAAATGTTTATGTTTTTTATATATTCAAAAATAACTGTACCCAAAGAAGTGACTGTAGCTCACCATTCATAAATGTTGTCTGTTTGTGAAATACCCCTGTCAGAAGTTCCCCAGACTCCATTATTTAAAACATCAGCTGTGCTGTGTCCATTAGCATAGTTATTATTTTCTCTTGCCATACTTTCTTAACAATTTTTTTCTGTTTCTTTGCAATTATTCTGATCACTATAAATAACAATTTCATCTGATCCTGGCAGTTAGCTCAGAGCTTCTCACTACAAACAAGTGCTTGTCTTTTGTCTGGGGATTTCCTCATCTATAGTAGCACTATAAACAGCTTTATGAGCCTCCGTTTTGCGGGGGTTTTCCCTTATTTTGGCATATGTCTCGGGCCTCTTGAGTGACATATGCAAATTTGAGGACTTTAGGGAACCCCGAGAACTTGGGCACGTTGGCTATGCTAACTCACTACAGAGGACATGGGAGTGTCCTGCCCCGGCATGTTGACTCTGCTGTAACTCACTACGGGCTTGGGAGTGTGGGCATCCTCAGGAAGAAGATGGTTTCCAGGATGCATGCATTTCTTCCAAAGCAGAGGGCGAGCCTGCCGACTTGTCAGGTTGTCCACGCGCAGGACAGGAGCAGGGGGAGAGTTTTCTAACCCTCCATACTTGTGTACTTAGAGCTTGTCTTAGAGATCTCTGAAGCTTAATATGAAATGAAAACTTTGGTCAAGAAATGGTGGCGAGCAGTAAGCTTCCTTTGATGTATTAAAGGCAAAGGTTGCGCCCAAGCGCTCCTTTAACCAAATGGGTTGGTGTGACGCAGGTTCAGGAGTTTCACCAGTTGGAGTCAAATCTGCAAGTGTGCCAGTTTCTTGCTGACACCCGCAAGTTCCTCCACCAGATGATCAGGACCATCAACATCAAGGAGGAAGTCCTGATCACAATGCAGATCGTGGGGGACCTTTCCTTCGCCTGGCAGCTGATTGACAGGTAGCGTGGGCGGGTGTAAAGAGAAGCTTTTTTCTTTGAGAGTTGCTGTTCCGCCAGCCTGGTTCTAGAGCTGCATCAGTCCCAAATAAACACACAGGAGGCTATATTAGTTATGAAGCTGTTGGCCTTGCTTGTTTCTTACTGGCTAGCTCTGCTTTAAGTAATTACCTCATAATTGTTAATCTAAGTATGTCTCTTACCTGAGAATAGTTCCGGGCTCCTACCCCATGGCGGTTACATGTTGACTCTCCTGTGTTTCTCCTTCCCAGAGTTCTCCTGGACTCCTAGTCCCTCCTATCTTGGTTCCCTATTGGCCAGACAGTGCTTTATTGACATAAGACTTCCCTAACAGGCGGGCACACTGACACTCACCCCGATGGAGGCCACACTCCATCTGCTTACCACATGTCTGTCTTTACAGCTTTACATCCATCATGCAAGAGAGCATAAGGGTAAACCCATCCATGGTCACCAAACTCAGGGCCACGTTCCTCAAGGTAAGCAGGGACCGGCGACGGCACCCTCCCTCCGGCAGAGGAAAGTCACTTCTGCTCTGCCGTCATTGGTCAGCATGTGACGCTCTCCACTTTGCACTAAGCCTTTATGAAATGGTTCATAAACATCTATGGAAATGATCTGGGCCCTGCAGCATCAGAGATTCTGCCGAGGGTTAGTTCTTGATGTAAAAATGAACATCCATTTCATGGGTGTGCAAATTTAATGGTAAAAGTGGTGTGCATGTTTTCAAATACATCTGCAGCCTGTTGCTGGTAAATGGTTGATCTGTGCCTGTGGCGTGGGCTTGGACCACGTACCACTTTCCTGGGTGAAAGAGTCATGAGTGGGAAGAGCTCCAGCGGCAAGCCGCTCTGCAGCTTCAGGGGGCATCAGAGTTACCAGCTCCTCCTCCTCCGCACGCCCAGCTCTGCTGGGCCAGTCCGCCGTGGGCCTGGTGATCCGCATGTCTCACCAGTGCTGCTGGCGGTCCTCGGTGGTAATGGAGACATGCAGGTGGTTTTGTCTTCATATGTTGTCAGAAACTACTGAGGCAGTGCTGAGGCTTGCTGGTAGTTCCCCTCTCCTGGTGAAGCACGAAGGTCTCATTGTAAACTCCGCTTGCGGAAAAGAGGTTCTGGGGCATTTATGAAGCAAGAAACGTGTGTCATTTCCTTACAGCTTGCCTCTGCTCTTGACCTTCCCCTGCTGCGTATCAATCAAGCAAATAGCCCTGACCTCCTCAGTGTGTCTCAGTACTACTCGGGAGAGTTGGTGTCATACGTGAGAAAGGTAAGGAGTGCCCCGGCTGCATTTCAGTGACAAATAGAGCACACTGGTGTCATGTCCTCCAGGGTTCCTTCCAGAAATGACAGATACCCAGTAAACGGTTTTTACTCCAGCTGTCGACATGCAAAGGAGATTTTGCTTTCTAAGGAGATCACACTGGTTTCCACGCTCTCAGTGGCAGAGCACAGCTCGCTCTCCCTTACCAGAGCCTAGCCCAAGTCTTCATGAGAAAGGATGCTGGCCCCAGTCATGACGGATCCAGGTCCCGGCCATGTCCGAACTCAGAGTCAGCCCATGGGTACATGGCTGACAACTTCTGACGTTGCCGGCATTGTGAGCATTGATCTTTTAAAACCTATAATAGCATGGTAAATCATAGTGAGCGCTCCCAGGATTAACTTCCTATTCTCTGGGCAGTTGACGGCGGGAAGAAGTGAGCTTGTGCTTCGTAGCAATTGTTTGCTTTGTTTTGAGAGAGCTTATTGTGTACACGTGCTGGCTGGCTGGACTTTTCTGTTAGACCAGGATGGCCTGGAACTCACAGGAGATTTTCCTGCCTCTGCCTCCCTGGTACTGAGGTTAAAGTGTGGGCTCCATGTCCAGCACCTTTATTACCGTTTAAAGATGATTCAAGTTTCTCAGCATCTCTCTGGGAGCAAACGGCCGTCCTACACACTGGTACCCTTGTTGCTGTCATCTTCATTATCATTATCGTCAGCTAATACTCAGTTGTATTCCTTCCTTGTCTTCCCATGGAAGGTTCTGCAGATCATTCCAGAAAGCATGTTCACATCTCTTCTGAAGATCATAAAACTCCAGACCCATGACATCACTGAAGTGCCTACCCGCCTGGACAAGGACAAACTGCGGGACTACGCTCAGCTCGGCCCACGCTACGAGGTGCCGTACCCCTTTGGCTTCTGTCTTGATATTAAGGCCCAAACCCTGAAGCATCCCAGGCCTGTGGCTCCCAGCGTATCCCAAGGAGTAGCAGTCGCTGGGTTGTGTCCTCACACTCTGAGCCATGGATAGCATGGTTTGCGGGTCCTGTGACGTTTCACTAGTGTCCCTGAGAGCCTTTTCCCTCCCGTGTTCTCGGTAGAAAAGGAGCTCTTTTCTCTCCAACATGGCGGCATTGTCCTTGTTTTTCCTGTACTACACAGCCTGGACTTCTCATATCCGCGTTCCCTCTTTGTTACCCTCAATACTCAGTTTAGGATTGCATCCCAGTAAACCCATCCTAAGTCGGAAACTTCACAAGGGAAAATGCTTTTAGAACAGGCAGGCAGCAGGGTGTTGCAGCTTGTCTTGAGGCCAGCCAGGAAGTTTGGACAGCCCAGGGAAGGGAAGTGCAGTTAAAGGGCGGAGAACGGCTCACAGGGACTGTCCCCATCCCTGGCGCACGCACGCCGGGGTGTCCTTTACACAGCCACACAGCCGCTTCCGGTAGCCTTTGCCCGCTCCGGCCATCGGCCAGTTGCTAAGAAGGGAGGGTTCTTTCCCCTCAGGAACTTCACCCCTCTTCCTCTGTTAAAGGTTGCCAAGCTCACTCACGCCATCTCCATCTTTACCGAGGGCATCTTGATGATGAAAACGACCCTGATGGGCATCATTAAGGTAACAGCTGTGCTGCCGCTCTGTGTGGCCCGGGACTGTGTGTTTGATTTTTCTGGTAACTGTGCGTGGAGCAGGAAGGGGTGTGGCCGTCCTGTGCCACTCAGCAACTTTGTTTTTACTCATTTGTTGATGGAGGAAGAGAGCATCATAATCCCAGTTGTTGAGAATTAATGACAACCATACAACGTGAACTTCTGTTCATGATTAAAAACAGCCATGTAGCATGAACTTGGACTTTTTTGTCACCATGTCCTGCTGGCTGTACGGAAAGTCACGTTACAGTTCAAGAAATGGTTAAAATGTGAAGCAATTAAGATTTGTCCGTGTCTGCCATCTTTGTAATCTGTTGTAAAGTTATCATGAAACTGACTGAGATGAGCAGCGTCCTGTGGAGGTGACAGGGTTAATAATTCAGTCCACCCTGTGAAAAATGTAGTGGGGCAGAGATTTAAAAATGTAAATCATCCAGAGGTGAGGTGGGAAACGCTGCACTGCAGACTCCTCTAGACACAGACTCGTCTAGACACAGACTCCTCGAGCTGCCTGCCCTGCCTTCCTGACTTGCCTTTTCCTGACCGCGTTGAATGCCTGTGGTTTGCACCTAGGTGGATCCCAAGCAGCTGCTGGAAGATGGAGTAAGGAAAGAGCTAGTTAAGCGAGTTGCTTTCGCCCTCCACAGGGGCCTGATATTCAACCCTCGGGCCAAGGTACAGTGCCCAGAATGGACCCGTCACTCAGCTCACATGCGCACTGGGACACCGTTCCTGACGAGATAGGCCCCTCTCTCTCCTGCATCTCCAGCGTGTGGCCTGAGGTGCCAACAACTGATAGGCCTTTGACCCTTCTATAATCCACTCACAAGAAAATCCCCTTTAAACGCTTCTCTCCCCCTTATGGTTCGGTTACTTATCGCCAAAGAACTTGTGTACCGTAAAGCAGATAGAAACTATAAAGACTGTTTTTATTCAAGTTTGCATTACCTATTTAAAAGTCTGGTAATTTTTTAAAAGAGAAAAATGAATAAGCCTGAAACTTTTACATAGAATATGTTCACTTCATAAGTGTTAGGAGTAGAATATTAAATGTGTTCATTAGCTAGCTGGTACTGGTGAAGCCGTCAGTGTTCATCCTAATGTCCTTCGTGTACGGCTGTCTTCCCAGACGAGTGCAGTGTGGTCTTGGCTGAGTGTCTAGCAGCACTGGCTGCAGAAGGAAGGATTTCTAAAGCTTTGACTATGTCTGCAACCATGGCTAGGGTCCCTTAGTCAGGGTGTCATTTAAGGTAGGCGTCAGTGTTATTGACATTTTTCTGTCCTCCGGTGTAGCCAAGTGAGTTGATGCCCAAGCTGAAGGAGCTGGGAGCCACCATGGATGGGTTCCATCGATCCTTTGAGTACATACAGGACTACGTCAGCATTTATGGGCTGAAGATTTGGCAGGAGGAAGTCTCTCGGATTATAAATTATAACGTAGAGCAAGAATGTAATAACTTCTTAAGAACAAAGGTATTTAACGGGTCTTTTTTTCAATCCTTGACTATTATCTGTTGTTTCTCATATTTAAAATTACACTCCCAATCTCAAGAATACCAACAAGAGAGTTGTTTTGTCTAATAATTCTACGGAAAATCACTAGTCCCGTGGAGCACCTTCAGGAGACTTCAGGGTAAAAGGAGAGTTGACATGGGACCTGGCCTCACAGAGCTGTCTGTTCCAATTGACACAGCAGGTGGAACTAAGTGACTGGGCAGCTGCTGCTTGTTGGAACCCAGGGGTTGAGAGGCGGAGCCTCGGGACCTCTCTTGGCTTTGGAATGCTGCCTGGCTTGTTCAGGACCCACCGGAGTCCTCCATGGGAGCACTTCTTCCCTGCATCCCACCGGCAGAGGCTGGGCTTCTGCCTTCCTCACACCTGACCAGCACCTGCTGCTGGCCACTTCCCAGCTCAGCTGGCCCTGGGGTGAAGGCGCCTCTTTTATTAAGGTGTGCACCCCAAATGGTACACGTGGTTATTGGCCACGCGTGCATATCTTCTTTTGAAAGTGGGTTGCTTTTCTTTTTTCTTCTTTTCATGAACCACAAAATAGCACCAGTCTCAAGTGCCATTGCTTTTAGACAGCATTTAGCAAGGGACTGACATGTGACGCTTTGAAAAGGCTGCTTAAGCTTATGGTATTTTAGATTTCTAAACCACCCTGTCCATCTCTACTCACAAGACAAAGAAGTCTCTGTCTCTCCTTAATCCTCACTTGTCTGCAGCCCAGACTAGTGTGCAGCTCACTGGTTAGCCAAGGATGGCCTTGACTCCGCCCCCTAGCTCTGGGCTTACAGGCCTGCATCACTGGGCCTGGTTGCTGTGGGTGGAACCCAGGACTCTGTTCACGCTAGGCGGGTATCCTGCCAGCTGAGCTCCAGCTCCAGCCCCCACTTCCTTTTAACAGCTGTCTCTTCTTGTTTGCATGCTGTGTAGCATTTAGGACCTTCAGTGTCGATTTAAACTTTTTCTCTTCAACGCCAAGCAACATCTGTTGCTCTTCGTGCAGCGCTTGTGAGAGTGTGTACAGAAGATTCCCAATTACACTGGCAGAGTTGAACCGGACATCTGTGGCTTTGTGTTCTAGACTCGGCACTGGCAGAGTTGAACCCCAACATCTGTGGTTTTGTGTTCTAGACTTGGGACTGGCAGAGTTGAACGTTCTAGATTCAGGACTGGCAGAGTTGAACTGGGCATCTGTGGTTTTGTATTCTAGACTTGGGACTGGCAGAGTTGAACCGGGCATCTGTGGTTTTGTGTTCTAGACTTGGGACTGGCAGAGTTGAACCGGGCATCTGTGGTTTTGTGTTCTAGATTCAGGACTGGCAGGGTTGAACGTTCTAGATTCGGGACTGGCAGAGTTGAACCGGACATCTATGGTTTTGTGTTCTAGATTCAGGACTGGCAGGGTTGAACCGGGCATCTGTGGTTTTGTGTTCTAGATTCAGGACTGGCAGGGTTGAACCGGGCATCTGTGGTTTTGTGTTCTAGATTCAGGACTGGCAGGGTTGAACCAGGCATCTGTGGTTTTGTGTTCTAGATTCAGGACTGGCAGAGTATGTACCAGTCCACTCACATTCCCATTCCTAAGTTCGCGCCTGTGGATGAGTCCATTACGTTTATTGGTCGACTCTGCAGAGAAATCCTACGGATCACAGACCCCAAGTAAGTATTCCTGAGTGTGACTGAGCTACAGACTGCAAGACACCAAGGTGTGCTCTCTTGTCCCTAGCCTTACCCTTGTACTTGTCAACTCGTCCTGACCGTTAAAGATGGCATGCTTATTTCTTAGCCCAGGACCGAGTACTTACTGTTATCTGCATGCCGCCTGCCTCTGCAGACTTACTCCTTGTAACCTCAGGAGGTGGGCACTGTTGTTCTTACCACTTTAAAGATGAAGAACTTCAGGCCCAAAAGCTTACTCTCCTGCCCAGCATGACACATACCTAGAGCAGGCCAAGCTCCCAGAGAGCGGCTAGTCAAGACCACACCGTGGGCAGTGAACCCACATCCTGGTCACTTGGGTTCGTGTGACTTCAGCAGGGACTGGGTGAAAAGCTCCTGATTCAAGCTCTTCCTGAGAGAGTCTGGTGGGCACCGTGGTGCCTCGCAGTAAACCCAGCTAACCCATTTCCTCTTCCTGTGAGCCTCAGAGGGGGCAGCACACCAAGGACAGCCGAGGAAAGGGCGGGCGCGTGTCTTGGGGTCAGCTGATCCTGAGCGCATGCTCACAGAGGACCATGATGGATGGACTTGTCCAGAGAACGCAATGCTCGTTCTCCCCCACCTACCCATGTCTCGTTGATGGCATATGCATTCCTTAAGCGCTCTGTGCCGCCTTCTGGTCCAGGCCTGTTTTATCTCAAGACTTATGAAGGTCAATACACTGTAGATAAACTTTTCTAGATTTCTAGAGGAAACATTTTATTCAACATGTCACAGGCAAGAAAGTAAATAGTCCTTTGTGTGAGTGGCTTGAATCACGGAGCCATTCTAGAAACTACCCCGCCTAGCACCCTGCTCACACTTTCAGCAGACATTAGATGTGACTGAGAATTCATTATCAGAACCAGGGCCCTTGCAAATATCACATCCAAAGTGCCAGCACTGGGAGATAAAGGGACACCCTGAAGTCTGGGTGTAAAAGATGCATGTGCTTTTGCAAACCTTCCTGAGTTGTTTTTTTTTTTTCCCCACATTTACTTCTAAGTCAACTTCCTCACTCCTGAGGCTTTTCAGCTCCTTCTTAAGCCCATGTGTGTGGCAATGTTTCTAGCATGAGGCTCACACGTGTGTGTGTGTGTGTGTGTGTGTGTGTGTGTGTGTGTGTGTGTGTGGCAGTGTTTCTAGCATGAGGCTCACGTGTGTGGAGTCTGTCAGAACTGCAGAGGCAGGCTTCACCCTTACCTGCTGAGTCAGTTTATCTACGAGTGAAATGTAGACATCTGTGCCGTCTTCTGGCTCTACTAGTCATGCAAGGCCCCTCCTCCATGGCTTGAGAACCAGAGCTTTGAAATTGTCTAACCTTGGGCCCCGGCCTGCCTTGCCCTCCGTCTCCCCCCTGTAAAGTGGGGGTTGAAGGGCTTGTATTTCACAGAGCTAATTGAGAGTGGCATAGGACAGCACTAAGTGCTCAGTAGATGGTGTTGGTCACCACACTATACTCCCAGGACTAAGAAGAGTCCCTGAGAGACTCCGGGAGGATGGGCATCTACCACTTAATGAGCGGGGAAGAAAGTGCACAGCCTCATCTTCCCTCTCAGACGTCACCGTTCAAAGGTCCTAAGTTTCTTCCTCCCCAGTAGGATTGACACCAGGCTGCCACCTGTCCTCAGGCTCTGGAAATTTCGAGAAGCATCCTGTCCAAAGGGAGCTGGGCTGTAGCGTCCTCCAACCTGGCAGCAACTGAACTGAACTTTTCTTCTCCCATGGTTGCCAGTGGTAGCTCAGACGACAGGAAATAAATAAAACCGGAAGCGGCATCAGTGTGGGAAGGAGGCCTGGGTGAGGTTTACTTCCTGTGACATCAGGCAGACGAGATTGAGTACCGGGGCAAAAGTGAGGAAACACGACACACGAGTCACAACCAGTAGTGTCTGCTCAGCCTGCAGACCCAGCACCCAGGAGGTTGAGGCAGGGCGGGCGCACGCGCAGGCTGTGCCAGACCGCAGAGTAAGGCTGTGTGGAGCAACGGAAGGCGCGCAGCCTGGGCCCTGGGCTGCGATGTCCCAGCTCCCGTCCCACACCTTTGATCCCATGGGACTTCTGTTTCAGAATGACGTGTTACATAGACCAGCTGAACACTTGGTACGACATGAAAACTCACCAAGAAGTGACCAGCAGCCGACTCTTCTCGGAAATCCAGAACACCTTGGGGACCTTTGGTCTGAATGGATTGGACAGGCTCCTGTGCTTCATAACCGTGAAGGAGCTACAGGTGAGCCTGGACGCCCACGCCGGGCACCTCTCTCACCGCCATGCTCAAGTAGCTGACGAGCGACTTAAGGACGGAAGGCCGTAGTTTGAGATCCGTCATGGAGGGGAAGGCCTGGCTTCCACTGTGGTCACACAAGTGAGAGGCAGCTGTCACCCTGCTCCTGTGTCAGGGAGCAGAGAGAGGTGGAGGTCAATGCTCGACCCCAGCGTACGGGACAGCGTTGTCCTGTTCAGCATTGGTCTTCCTTTTGCCATTAAGCTTCTCCGTTAACATCCAGACACACTTGGTGGTTCTGCCTGCCAAGAAGACAGAGCCTAACTATTGCAGACCACATGCCTGCTCTCTGCCTGGGAAGCGTAACAACAGGTCTCACCTAACAAATTATACTCGGTGTCCTTCATGACTTCCATCCTGGTATGAGGCATGGGTGGTTTTACTAGGTAGACAAGAACCACTAGTGAACTAGAATCTCTTTGTACTTTGGTGGGTAGACTGCTTTAGTTAATTTTTAATTTGGCAAAGAGAGGCTTGTGTTGGAAGCCATTGCTCCTAGTAGGAGCCTGGGTACCTGCTACCTTCCCGTTCAGAGGCCGTAACCCAGGTGGATGGTGTTCTGCCCAGCATTTGAGTTTACTGGGATTCTGGGTCGTTATGTTTGGATTTTGATCATGGGTTCTTGTTTGTAGAATTTCCTCAGCATGTTTCAGAAAATTATCCTGAGAGACAGAGCTGTTCAAGACACTTTGAAAACACTCATGAATGCTGTCAGCCCCCTGAAAAGCCTTGTAGGTAAGTGTCCCAAGACTCCCCAAGGCAGAGATAATGCTGTACTATAACCTTCCCCAATTTACTGGATTGAGATTGTATTTTAACTTTCAGCAAATTCAAGCAAAGTTTATCTTTCTGCCATCACTAAGACACAGAAGATTTGGACCGCTTACCTGGACGCCATAATGAAGGTAAGCTATGGGAAGCAGAATTACCAACATTATGTAAAGAAAGTATGTATGGGGGCAGGAGTAATCAACACTGTGTTTTGTAAATTACTATTTTCCTATGACTCGTGTTTACGGAAATGTATTCCTTTTGTCGTTAAGGCCTCTTCCACACTTCCTGTTATTTCTCACACCTTTCTTTCCATTATCCCTCTCTCCGGGGCTGCCATTGACCAGGCTTTCATGGACCCACGGCTCCCCACTTGCTCAAGAAAATGTGTTCTTCCTGAAACACCTCCGATTGGTGGTGCTTCTGTCCAAGGGAAGGGGCATTGTCCTCCACGGCGTGTAATGCTCCGCCCTGTGGACGTACTGGTGAAGTCTCTGGAATCTGTAACCCTCACGGCATTGCAGCAGGGCAGTGATCCTTGCCCTCCCGTGTCTGCCTGGATGGAGGAAGCAGGGATCTTTGGAAATGAGGATGAAAGGCGAATGAAGCAATTAATTATTTAGATAAAAGTTAGCTTATCTTAGAATCCAGGCGCCTACTTTGTAAGCGAGGGCACGGTGAAACTGCTGACTTGGACCGTTCCGTGGGTGTTAAGAAAGGTGTGTCATTGCAGACATGAGGCTGCAGTGTGGCTCTCTCTGGTGCAGGGAGAGAGCGGCCCGAGGCATTTGGAGGAGCCATTGCCAGGGCTGTCTCAGAGAGCGCGCGGCAAACTGGTGACCGCCAAAGGCACACCCCTCGACGGCTGTCCACCTCTGTTTGCATGCTGGTGATGACTCTCAAGTGCCCTGTGTCACCTCTGTTCTGTCACTTGTCCTCAGGTTGGGCAGATGCAGATCCTGAGGCAGCAGATCGCCAATGAGCTCAACTCTTCCTGTCGATTTGATTCCAGACATCTGGCAGCTGCCCTGGACAATCTCAATAAGTGAGTGTCAGGGCCTGACCGCCACCTGTGGGCTCGCACTGCCCACCTTCCCCGCCCCCACGCTCACACCATGTTCCTTTAGGTCTCTTTGGGCTTTCAACATGTGTTGATCACATAATACCCGGCAGCACTTCTAGATCCGTGTCCCAGCTTAGAATGCTGTTGTTAGCAGAATCTCCAAGAGGTAGACTCTGAAGAGCTAAGCAGTGATTGCCCAGGGAGTGGGAGAGCAGGCTCACACATCCTGGGGTGCACACAGACCCTGCCTGCCTTCCCTGCTGCTCAGATGAGCAACCCAGGCTTCTCCATCCCAACGTCAGCTCTACTAACAAACCGGTCTTAGAGACAGTGAGGGCCGGAGAGGTGGCTCAGCAGTCAGGAGCACTGGCTGCTCCTTCAGGGGACCAGGGTTTGACTCCCAGCACCCTCTCAGCCAGTTAACAACCACCTGTAACTCCAGCCCCAGATGTCCTCATCTGGTCTCCATGACCACACACACACACACCACACACACACACACACACACACACACACACACACACACACACACACACACACACAGTTTTTTCTTTTGTAATCTCAGCAGTGAAATCACTTGATATAGCTTGACTCCAGACATAAAGTGACCGTAGTCAGGTTTCACAGTGACGCACAGTCATACATGGAGAGTCATAAGGACAAGACTTGGGTACAGATGTACAAACCCAGCTCACCACTCATGCTTCTCTCCCCCATTAGGGCCCTCCTGGCTGACATCGAAGCCCACTATCGAGACCCTTCGCTTCCCTACCCAAAAGAAGATAACACACTCTTATATGAAATCACAGCCTATCTGGAGGCAGCCGGCATTCACAACCCACTGAATAAGGTCAATGACTAAAATATAAAGTTGGTGGGGGGCGGGGCTACAGGGCTCTGTGGTACAAAAGGTGACTTTTTCCAGGTAACAGATCACTGTGAAATATTCTAGAAACCTGCATTCAGCCCCCCAGAATCCCATGCTGGCGGGCAGGTTCCAACCTTTTCTAAAAGATGTCACCTCCCTGGCTGTGAGACTCCAGGAAAGTCCAGTGTGTGTGCGGGTTCTCCTGGGATTGGGAGTCACCCTGCTCTGTCTTGACTGCAAACGCTCCCCCGGTGACCAGCAGGAGCGCACTTACAGTGCCAGGCTCATCATCCTTCTGCAGCTCCGAGCTCCAGCGCCACCAGTGAGTGGTGCAGGGTGGCCTACAGAGTCAGTGCCCGTCTCCTGGGGCAGGACCTGTCCCCCACCGGCATCCACGCCTGAGCTAGCCATGCATGAGTGTTCATGTGTGTTGATTCAGAAACACGTCCATTTGAGAGAGTTACTCTGGTTGCTTTTGAAGATTTTTGGTTACTGTAAAAAACCCTGTCTCAAAATAAAACAAAGATGACGAAGCTGAAGGGCCGCTGACATCTCAGTGCTCTGTGCTGAGCAGCCCACGCACAGGCCATCCCTAGGTGAGAAGACTGGTACTCAGAGATCAGGGACTTCCCAGGGCCTCTGCACTAATGCAGGAGCTCTGGGCTCTGATCCCGGGCGCTGCCCTGTGCTCTGTGGGCCAGAGGCCTGCTGAGAGCTGTATGGCTTTGTCGCCCCGACTTTTCTGCCATGTTAACTGGAAGGGAGACTGCCTGTGGGAAGCATGTGACAAAGGAGGACAGCATTTGCTGTCGCTCTCTTGTTTTTAAGATGCATTTTATCTGTATGAATACTTGCCTGCCTGTGTGCGTGTGCCCGTATGTCTGCCTAATGTCCCAGGAGACCAGAAGGTGGTGTCCCCTGGAACTGGAGTTAAGGACAGCTGTGAGCCCCCACGTTAGTGTTGCAAACTGAACCTGAGTCCACTGTAGAGTGCCCGTCGCTAGCCTCTGGGCCACTGCGGAGTTTCCGTCGCTAGCCTCGGGGCCGCTGCGGAGTACCCGTTGCTAGCCGCTGGGCCATCTTTCCAGCCCCATACCTTCACTACTTAATCATGCTGTCCCTTGCCATTCTTACTCGTCACCTCCTGCCCCTCCTTTTAGAAGCCATAGTAACAGGATCTGGGGGGAGCATCCTGCTCTAGTCTGTAAGCAAAGCTGCTCTTCCCAGAAGGACTAAAGCGCTAAGTGCCTATATGCCTGTATTTACGTGGGGCCATAGGTAAGTAAATCTCCAAAGGCCACAAATGATGGAGCTCTCCCAGCCAGGGGCACAGGGAGCTGCCTATTTGAACTGTGTTCTCCGATACTCTGTAACGTGAAGAGACCATCCCTCCCTCTGTTCTTTCTCTTCCAGATTTACATAACGACCAAGCGCTTGCCCTACTTCCCGATCGTCAACTTTCTCTTCCTGATTGCTCAGTTGCCAAAACTTCAGTATAACAAAAATCTAGGTACGATGCCAAGGCTTTGCTTTGTTATATATACACAAGCAGTAGGTCAATGTCTAAGGACAGCGCCCTGAATATAATGCTGTGTAGACAGCAGGGTTCTTCATGACCAAATGCCCATGGGTGAAATAGTGTCACTGTGCCACTGCAACATGATGCTGTTGATGGAGTGCGCAGTGTGCTCCACGTCAGCGAGCACTCCTGTCTCTCCCAAGTGCTCCACGTCAGCGAGCACTCCTGCCTCTCCCAAGTGCTCCACGTCAGCTGAGCACGCCTGTCTCTCACAGATGTGCAGCCCCTTGGTTCTCCTCATTCAGTGCATAAGTAGTTGGTAATGATATAAAAGAAACTTCTTTATGTTCATGTTCTGTCCCTGCAAGTGTCTGCTGCTGACTACCAGCACTGTAATAGGGGTTACAGTGTATGTAGTTAAGGAGACAGGAGTGATGAGTATCTCAGACTGAACTGTACATATGGTTACATGTCAGAACATTTGCTACAAACAATGCATACCCAAGGCTTTTGATATAGGTTGTGCCCAAATTGCAAAGATCCCCAGAGACCACCAGGAAGACAGATCCTGCAAAAGCAAGGTTTTAATTGATCATCCAACCATGACAGGGACCCAATCTAGCAAGTTCATGCAGCAGCCTCCAGAGGGAGCTAAGTTCTCTGTTTACTGCTAGACAACAGTTATAGGATTACATCGGTAGGTACAGGTTGGTTTCTGATTGACATTTGGTAACAATTAGGAGCACTTTCTAAGTCATATTTTGGCATGAAGTACCTGTGTAGCAATTGTTTTTATTGGTCAGTGCTGAGAGGGAACATTCTGTGGTTTCTATGGCATTGTCTTGTTACTTGCAGGTGGCCTGTTGTACATAGATACCAGTAGTTTTCAGAACTATATCCTGGAGACTACAGGGGAAGTTTTAGTCTCCCTTGGAGTTTCTTTTGTGACCAAACAGTTCCCAGGAACCAAGTATCTAGGAGGCGGGGGTGAGGACGGTGTCTGGAGTTTCTTTGTGTTCAGTTTTGGCCCTAGACTCCAGGAGGCCAGAGGATCTGGAGTTTCGTTGTGTCAGAGGCCTTTGTGTCTTTTCTGTATTCTGTCATGGCTGCTAAAGCAGGGGGCTGAGTGAGGGTCTGGTCCCTTTATTTCTAAATTACTAGATGTTCAGCCTTTGAGTTTAGCTTACCCCTTTCATAGGTATCCTGACTAGTACCATAACTAATCATTTTGTTGATCAGTTTATTGTGAGCATCTCTGTAATTACCCAGGAGCAGGAGATCCCCAGATCCTTCCTCTGTCTCCAGAATTTGCATCTAAGTGGAATTTTTTAATCCACTGTATATTTAGCTGAAGCTAGCACTGCAGCCATTCCGTCACCAGGACTGTAAGGACATTGCTACCAATGGAACTGTGTTACTGTTTCCTTAAACACTTCAAATGTGTCTCTTCCTTATTTTCCTTCCTATCTCCTAAAATGTTTTTAAAGTAAACTTGTGCAATCTCTTTAGTTTTTTCTGTGGTTGTTGGTGGTGGTTTTTGCTTGTTTGTTTGGGTTTTTCAAGACAGGGTTTCTCTGTATAGCTTTGGAGCCTGTCCTGGAACTCCCTCTGTAGACCAGGCTGGCCTCAAACTCACAGAGATCCGCCTGCCTCTGCCTCCTGAGTGCTGGGATTACAGGTTTGCACCACCACCACTCAGCGGTTGGTTGGTTGGTCCTTCTGGGTGTCTGGAGTACACCCAGACACCCAGACTTGACTTTAACTTTTGTCTTGTCATTCACAATAATGTTTATCTTAAGTCTCTACCATAGGGGTATTAATAGTACAGAACAAAATAAACAGTAATGATAAAAACTAAGTCCTTCAGACTTCAGCATGCCCCACGAACCTCACAGCTAGTTTAAGAGGTAGTCAGAATTACTGTTTCCTCAAAGTAATCTCCTGCCAGCCATGATGACACTGATGACAGCTGATACTTAATGAGTGTTGTCAAAAGCAAGCAGCTCACTGGGTACTGTCACTTTCCCCCACAGGCATGGTCTGCCGGAAGCCTGCCGACCCTGTGGACTGGCCGCCACTCGTCGTGGGGCTGCTCACCCTGCTGAAGCAGTTTCATTCCCGGTACACCGAGCAGTTCCTGGCGCTGATTGGCCAGTTTATTCGCTCCACAATGGAGCAGTGCACGAGGTACAGAGGACTAATCAGAAATGTGGAACTTGGTGTCACACAAAGGGACTGCAACCTCTCCTGACAAGTCCCTCTCACTGCTGTCCTGGCAGGACAGGGGAATAGTGGCTTCTCCTCTATAAACAGGGCAGGACACCTGTCCGTGTGTGGAGCAGTTAACCTCCAGTGCCTGTCCTTGGTCACCCTGCCAGGAAGTTTTCCACAGTTGTACTGGCAGGGACATTGTAAGACTGGATCTTGATGGAGATTGGTAGACATTAATAGATTTCTTTCTTTGTGAAGGGAAGAGCAGACCTGTGACTACCATGTTGAATCCAGCTCTCAGACCTCAGCAAGCCCTGCACTCTGCTGGATGACCACTAAGACATGACTCTACTCACCAGAGGGAGTACACTCCTCAGTGAGCACCACTAAGACATGACTCTACTCACCAGAGGGGGTCACACTCCTCAGTGAGCACCACTAAGACACTGCCCCACTCACCAGAGGGGGTCACACTCCTCAGTGAGCACCACTAAGACATGACTCTACTCACCAGAGGGGGTCACACTCCTCAGTGAGCACCACTAAGACATGACTCTACTCACCAGAGGGAGTCACACTCCTCAGTGAGCACCACTAAGACATGACTCTACTCACCAGAGGGGGTCACACTCCTCAGTGAGCACCACTAAGACACTGCCCCACTCACCAGAGGGGGTCACACTCCTCAGTGAGCACCACTAAGACATGACTCTACTCACCAGAGGGAGTCACACTCCTCAGTGAGCACCACTAAGACATGACTCTACTCACCAAAGGGGGTCACACTCCTCAGTGAGCACCACTAAGACATGACTCTACTCACCAGAGGGGGTCACACTCCTCAGTGAGCACCACTAAGACATGACTCTACTCACCAGAGGGGGTCACACTCCTCAGTGAGCACCACTAAGACATGACTCTACTCACCAGAGGGAGTCACACTCCTCAGTGAGCACCACTAAGGCATGACTCTACTCACCAGAGGGAGTCACACTCCTCAGTGAGCACCACTAAGACATGACTCTACTCACCAGAGGGGGTCACACTCCTCAGTGAGCACCACTAAGACACTGCCCCACTCACCAGAGGGGGTCACACTCCTCAGTGAGCACCACTAAGACATGACTCTACTCACCAGAGGGAGTCACACTCCTCAGTGAGCACCACTAAGACATGACTCTACTCACCAAAGAGGGGGTCACACTCCTCAGTGAGCACCACTAAGACATGACTCTACTCACCAAAGAGGGAGTCACACTCCTCAGTGAGCACCACTAAGACATGACTCTACTCACCAGAGGGGGTCACACTCCTCAGTGAGCACCACTAAGACACTGCCCCACTCACCAGAGGGGGTCACACTCCTCAGTGAGCACCACTAAGACACTGCCCCACTCACCAGAGGGGGTCATACTCCTCAGTGAGCACCACTAAGACATGACTCTACTCACCAGAGGGGGTCACACTCCTCAGTGAGCACCACTAAGACACTGCCCCACTCACCAGAGGGGGTCATACTCCTCAGTGAGCACCACTAAGACATGACTCTACTCACCAGAGGGGGTCACACTCCTCAGTGAGCACCACTAAGACACTGCCCCACTCACCAAAGGGGGTCACACTCCTCAGTGAGCACCACTAAGACATGACTCTACTCACCAGAGGGAGTCACACTCCTCAGTGAGCACCACTAAGACATGACTCTACTCACCAGAGGGGGTCACACTCCTCAGTGAGCACCACTAAGACACTGCCCCACTCACCAGAGGGGGTCACACTCCTCAGTGAGCACCACTAAGACATGACTCTACTCACCAGAGGGAGTCACACTCCTCAGTGAGCACCACTAAGACATGACTCTACTCACCAGAGGGGGTCACACTCCTCAGTGAGCACCACTAAGACATGACTCTACTCACCAGAGGGAGTCACACTCCTCAGTGAGCACCACTAAGGCATGACTCTACTCACCAGAGGGAGTCACACTCCTCAGTGAGCACCACTAAGACATGACTCTACTCACCAAAGAGGGGGTCACACTCCTCAGTGAGCACCACTAAGGCATGACTCTACTCACCAGAGGGAGTCACACTCCTCAGTGAGCACCACTAAGACATGACTCTACTCACCAAAGAGGGAGTCACACTCCTCAGTGAGCACCACTAAAACATGACTCTACTCACCAAAGAGGGGGTCACACTCCTCAGTGAGCACCACTAAGGCATGACTCTACTCACCAAAGAGGGGGTCACACTCCTCAGTGAGCACCACTAAGACATGACTCTACTCACCAAAGAGGGGGTCACACTCCTCAGTGAGCACCACTAAGACATGACTCTACTCACCAAAGAGGGAGTCACACTCCTCAGTGAGCACCACTAAGACATGACTCTACTCACCAAAGAGGGGGTCACACTCCTCAGTGAGCACCACTAAGACATGACTCTACTCACCAAAGAGGGAGTCACACTCCTCAGTGAGCACCACTAAGACATGAATCCACACACTAAAGGAGTGATTCCTCAGTGTCAAGACAAGGCTAGTTCGTGGTGTACAACAAGTTGCTATCAGATAACAAACCGTGCCAACCATCCATTTCTTCTAGTTCTTTGCTCCCTTCTCTTCAATTGTGGATTTTTCTAGGGTAGGAAGAACCAAAGCCATGGCCCTGGATGCTGCAGCCTGCGCCTGCCTTTCTGCAGCCTGGCTGACGCATTTGCATCTGGTTACCATGTAAAGTCAACACATTGCCATCTGCTTGTTTCTGCCAGCCTAATGCAGAACTCTCTGCTGTGCTAGGACCTCAAATGCACCAGGCAAGCACTCTAAAGCTAGGTCACACCCCATCCTGCTTTTTTCTCTTAGAGACATTGTCTCACTGTTGCCCAGCCTGGCCCTGAATTTAGACAATAGCCCAGGTAGTTGTTAAATTTGCAGTTCTCCTGCAATAGCCTCCAGAGTAGGTGAAATTGCAGATCTGGTCCCACCAGCCCTGGCTAGTCATTTACTTTCAAGTGAGCATGCCCAGCAAATGTAGCTGGAAGCCTAGAGGATGGGGAAGTGTCGGCCCATCGGGCATTGATTGAGTCATGGAGTATGACAGGCATGAAAGGAAAATGGGTTCTAAATAGACTACAGGGCCATTTTATAAGCCAGAGACGAGGTTAGGGTTGGCTTTTTTTTCTTTAATTGTATTTATTTGCAATCTGTGCATGTACCAGTCACAGCATGCATGTGGAGGTCAGAAGATAATTCCTTGTTCCTCATGTGGACTCTGGGGATGGAACTCAAGCCATCACACTGACGGCACATGCCTTTACCCACTGGTCCATCGCACCAGCCCAAGGCTAGGCTGGCTCCTAAATAAGAGCAGGATAGTTATTCCATAGGGTGCCCTGTGGGTTTGGTACAGTCTTGGTATGCTGTTCATCAGTCACGTGAGGGCCGGTAACACAAAGCCGCTAACTGACCCTGACTTCTCTCACAGCCAGAAGATGCCGGAGATGCCTGCAGACGCTGTGGGTGCCCTTCTGTTCCTGGAGGATTATGTTCGGTACACAAAACTCCCCCGCAAGGTAAGCCGCAGACATAAAGGATGCTGGGAAGCCCTATCCGTGAGCGATGTGACATCAACCCCGGGGTTCTCCTGGTGAGGTCCTGTTGCCCTCAGCAGCTGCCTCAGCCCCTCCCACTGCTGCGCAATAGAGGCTTCTGTCCCCTCCTCACTCTCCACCTCCTCAGGGCCAGCTCAGAGAGAGGAGCAAGCAAGAAGGGATTTCTAACTGGTCAGAGAAAGAAATGACCGCCGAGCGTTGGTGGCGCACGCCTTTAATCCCAGCACTTGGGAGGCAGAGGCAGGCGGATCTCTGTGAGTTCAAGGCCAGGCTGGACCGACAGCCTCCAAAACAGAGAAAAAAAAAAAAAAAAGAAATGACCACGGGTGCTCCCCCTTCTAAATAATAGCAACCTTGGGAAGTTTAAGCACAAAGGAGAGCTTCGTTTAAGAAATGTAAAGACCGCCAGGCAGTGGTGGTGCACGCCTTTAATCCCAGGACTCAGGAGGCAGAGGCAGGAGGATTTCTGTGAGTTCGAGGTCAGCCTGCTCTATAGAGCGAGTTCCAGGACAGGCTCCAAAGCTACACAGAGAAACCATAAAGAAACCAACACACCCCCCCCCCGCCAAAAAAAAAATGAAATGAAAATATCAAAAAACAAGAGACACAAGAAATGTAAAGATCTATAACAAATACTGAAAAAAAGTTTCTCGTCGTTTAAAATTAATACTTAAAAATAGGAGTCAGTAAAATGGAGTTTGCCACTTGATGGCCAACTTGACAGTCTGAGTTCAGTTCCCAGGACCCACAAGGGAGGAGGAGAGAGCTGGCCCCACAAGGTGCCCTCTGACCTCTGAGGCCCTTGTGGCCCTGGGCATAATAAATACGTGGGAAGGAAGACTTTCTTAACTGAAGACGCTTGACTGTCAAAGCCAAAGGGGACGTTTCAGAACTGGGTGAGCACAGTACTTAGTGAGACGACACGGCATTCCTGTTGTCAGGACCGCAAGACACTGTGGTGTCACTGGCGGGCGCTCCGGTTTTCATGGTCTAGATGTCAGATGATAAAATAAGTGAAAATCCAGATGTCAGATGATAAGTGAAACTAAATCTGGTAATGAGAGCCTAGCAGGATCACGGGGAAATTTTGAAACTAGCTCAGATGGTTGAGGTACAACTCAGTGATAGAGCAAGCCCTGGGTTCAACACCAGTACTGAAAAATCTTAAAGATGACTGAAAGTTGGGGGTGGTAGCACACACCTTTAATCCCAGCACTTTCAAGGCAGAGGCAAGTGGATGTCTGTGAGTTCAAAACCAGCCTGGTCTATATAGCAAGTTCCAGGCCAGCCAAGGCTATGTCTCAAAAACCAAAGCAAGGTCAGTAAATAACCTACTTAAATAATAAATGGACAAAGTAAAATAACTTAAAATACAAGAAAAAGGTCCCATCACAGAGGCATGAAGGAGATAGTATACAGTTAAGAAGACTGCTAGAGACTAGAGCCGTGTCTCAGTGGTTAAGAGCACATACTGTTCTTGCAGGGGACCTGAGTTCCATTCCCAGCACCCAATCAGCCAGCTCAAAACTGCCTGTAACTTCAGCTGCAGGCTTCTGACAGGCCGCTGACCTCCACAGACACAAATGAGTAACAATGAACATAGAAGACACTAGAAGAAATAGTCTTTCTTCTGAGCAGCCCTTTTCAACTGACCTCATGCTTAAGCATCTCAAAATCTCAAGTTTTGAAAGTCTGTTTCAAATGAGGGGACTTTTAAATTATACACATGGGCGACACTTAGTTTATAGACTTATATAATTGTAATCAAAGCCCCGGTTAATCTTTAACCTGCTGTTTTAAAGTTTTTGACTTTTGATAAAGGACTTTAGAAACCATTATTACATACCATATGTTAACATTACCACACAAAACTACAAAAATGAGAGCAGTGTGGTAGGGGACAGCAGGACCAGTGGACGAAGTCTGCACTTAGCAGCGTGGGGACAGAGGGGCACCTCACATGAGAAGACAGACTGTTGTCATGTGGCGGTTCTGGGACAGGAGACTCACAGTGTGAGCCCAAACTGTCACCCATGTTGTTAAACTCAACGGCAGACAGTGAGTGGTGAAACAGGTAAGTTAGCGACATTTAGATGAGCATGTGCGACAACTTCCTCACCATAACACATAAAGGAGAAAATGGGAAGGTGGGTTCAGAGTCAATCTCTAATTAATGCCTGATTAAATTCTATCAGATGCCTCTTTAAAAAAAACCAAGAGATGAAATAGGTATTAATACCTATAAATCAAAAACTGGACATTTCCTTGATCTGTGTAATGTTCTCATTCAATTCAGTAAAGAAAAAGGTGGCCGGGCGGTGGTGGTGCATGCCTTTAATCCCAGCACTTGGGAGGCAGAGGCAGGCGGATCTCTGTGAGTTCGAGGCCGGGCTGGACCGACAGCCTCCAAAACAATACAGAGAAACCCTGTCTCATAAAACCAAAAAAAAAAGAAAGAAAAAGAAAAAGATGACCTGTTGAGTAGAGGGATGGATAAAGGATACTAACGGGCAGGTTTTTAGGGTAAACATTTGGAAAAGGCTCGACCTTACTTATATCCATGCTGCAAACCTACTGGGGAAATGCTGGGCCGTATGCTTGGAAGGACTTATTCTCCCTGCTGTGAATGGGAATACAGCAACCCCAGCCTTTGAGTGGAGTTCAGCTTTATCTGTCTTCTTGAACTTAGAAGATATGTTTACCTAGTTCAGAAATTCTGCTGCTAGGAATTTACCTGCTAAAGATTAACATACACAATACATATGTGTGCAAATGTTCATGAGAGCACAAGGTCCATCAACTCTGCTATGAGCTGTAACCAACCATACTTTGATGTATCTCCTGGGCACCCTTTTTTTTTTTAACTAACCTCATGCCTAAGCCTCTATTAAAATATCTTTAATAAAGTCTCTATGCTTAAAAAGTTATACGATCCCAATTTTGAGTGAGTGTGGATTGTAAGAACACAATTTTTGTTTGCTTGGTTTTGTTTTTTGAGACCGTGTTTCCCTGTGTAACAGTTGTGGCTGTCTTGAACATGCTTGCTTTCTGTAGACCAGGCTGGCCTTGAACTCAAGAGTTCTGCCTCTGCCTCCCGAGTGCTGGGATTAAAGGTGAGGGGCACCACCACAGCCAGAGTACAAATTTAACCATTGGTTTTTAGTATGTCAGGACAGACACACACACACACACACACACAGGAAATGTTTTCAAACTCCTCTCTGGCTCACAGAGATCACCTATTCCATCCCCCACCCCACCCCAGTCTCCTTGCTTCCTTCTAGTAAGAACCGTTAAGGAATGCAGGCCTCTCGAGACCTTCCTGTTCTCCCCCCTGGCCTGAGGTTTCTCATTATTGCCTCTCAGATGTGCATTCCTACATCAAAGTAGCAAGTGTACGGTTTGGAGGCAGCAGGCCGCTCTCAAGTCTTGTGGGAGCGGTGCGCTCTAAGGAGACTAAGACACCAACAGTGAAAGGGCTGTTTCCTGGCTTACCTATGTGAGTCCGCTCACTCCAGCGCTTCAACGTATTCACTGCTTGAACTTTCCTGTATAAAGCTGGGCATTTGTTCAGCTACAGCGTGTCAATTTAAGTTCTGCTTAACATTCCAGGTGGCCGAGGCACATGTGCCTAACTTCATTTTTGATGAGTTCCGGACAGTCCTGTGACTTCCTCTTGCTTCAGCGGCAGGACTGCTCTCATTATTTATCTTCCTGTAACTAAAATGAACTTGGAAATGAAAAGAAAGTTGACTGCTCATGCAAGGCGCAGTTGTCCCTCCACCGTGGGAGTCAGCCATCCTGAGGGAGATGACTGTCGGCTCTGATACATTGTTTAAATCATGGTATTGTATGGAATTTGTATCATGTAGAAGCAGAGCTGTTTTATACTTGCATCTTCTAAGTACTCAGTATAACTGTGATGGATAAATCCATTTAGTTTTATGTTCTAAAGAACTATTTGTGAAACGCCCAATCTTCAGTAAAATAATACTGCCGGTACTCGGTCGTCTGTCTGTGATTCAGAATTGACACTCACCCCGTTAGAAACCCCACCTGGAAGGTGACAGGTGGCCGGGGTGGGGGGCAGATAGGCCTATAAGGAGCACTGACAGCCCAACAGTAAACTCAGTTCATGTCCTGTATGCTGTGTTCTGAGGGCTCCATCTTCTGGTCCTAGACACCACTCCCTGTGCCCTGTGCCAGCTGCTGAAGACAGACAAACAGTCGCTACCCATTGTTCCTGTTCTGTGTCTGGGAGGGAGTAGGGGCATGGGGGAGGGGTTATAGAGGTTTAGTGATAAACTTTTAAGACTCAAAATCCTAACTCGTTTCTACATGAAAATGCTTCGGGAAGAGAGTTGCCATCCCACCAGGATAACTTGGATGAGACAGGACAAGAGTGTCTGCCTGAACCTGTAGCTGGTGGTACCCGCTGCCTGCAGCTCCCAGGCTGAGCAAGAGACCTGCCTCAAATACCCCTAATGTAAAGATGAATTGAGGAAGACAACCTCAGGCCTCCACATGACATGGGCGCAGCCCTAATACATACACACACATAACAAATGGTAGATAAGTAGACAGAACAGGCTTAATAGCTGCACTTTCCGCCCCGCCTGGGTCATCGTCTCTGTGGCCATGAAGCTGTGAAAAGAAGTCTACAATGACAACAAGAAGGGCGAAAGAGTTCACTCTTCACTTTATTTGCATGTCCCAGTGAATCACCCCAGACACTGAAGTCAAAAGAAGACTCCGGTGCTAGCCCTGATCTGTGGAAAGAATCATCCTTTAAACACTAGCTCATGTGACCCTTCATTCTCATTGTCAAGTAAGGCATTATTTACACGCTTATACACAGCTTGGTCCTCGAGTCTCCTCCGGACAAGTCCCACACTTCTGGGCTATGTACATCCTCTTTATGGGCTTGACTTGCAAGCGGTTCCGCGTCAGTGAACCAGATACTTCATTTCTGAATAGATGAGAGGAAATATTACAGCACACGCTTTGTACAACACAGCACCACTGCTGAAAATGGCTCGGGGCTTTGTCGCCCAAGGCTCTGATTTAAAGCAGAAATACGTGGCATAGACGGCGACGGCAAAGAAGTGTCGGATCAGCACTAGCGGGTGAGGAGACAGTCTGTGGTGGAAAAGAAACGCACCGTTACAATGAGAGGTCCTAATTACGTGTCATCAACAGAAGCTCAGTGCAGGCCACACGAGAGGACTTAGCAAGCCAGCTATCTGCATCTGATGACGAGAATGAACTTTTACTGCATTATAAAAATCCACTTAGAATTAATAACCCTTTGACAAACCAATGGCCAGCCTCCCTCTTGAGTCAGATTTTTTTTCAGCTGCTTTCTTTCACTAATCCTGAGGTCCAAAATGAAGCACCAAACAGCTGCTGCAGTCTGGTTTGGCATCAGTACTGACGCTCTGACTACAGATCAGTTAAGTGGTGCCTTGAATTTCACTTCTCAGACTCCCCGAGGATACATCTGCACTAGCAAAACTACTCAATTTCAAACCAGTAGGATTAGATCTCCTGGAGATCACACGTGAAGACACCACAGGTGAAAACCACACTTCAGTTTTACTTGGAGGGCTCAGGCACCTTGCTCCATTTCTAATCAGTGTGTCTGAATCCTGGAAGACAGCGCGGTGCTAACCCGTGTCATCACTTAACGCCATGATGACGGGGACGCACTCACTCTAAAGCGCACGTGGAGATCAGGGGACAACTTCATAGAGTCCTTTCTTCCTCGTGGGTTCTAGGGATCGCACTAAAGATGCCAAGCTTTTGCAGCAAGCACTCCACCCGCTGAGACAGCTCCCTGGCCTCGTGGGGCTACTTGTGTCTAGACTACTACTAATGGGTGACAGACAGAACTAAGTGCCCATGGGAAAAAGACTGGCAAACTACGTTTCCTCCCTTCTGCTGTTGGAACTTACACAGAAAGCAGCCCAACAGGACCCGTCACACATTCTCCACCAAGTTTAAAATAAAGAAAGCAAGCTTTTCGGAGCTGATGCAAGGAATCTAAAATGAAATGTAGAAATCGTTATTTATCTTAGAGTGTTAGTGATTGTGTGAGAAAAAAAATAATGAAGACATAAAAGTGCCAAACATGACAATTTCTTCAAAGTCCTAGAATTCAACAATTGGGAGTTCTTTTGCATTCCCGAACTAATACTATAAATGGTAATGTATGAATAATCTGTTTCTGTTAATCCTGCTAGTACTTGGGTTTTATGAGTTATACATTAATTAAACAACACCAAATATTTTGTAAGTGCTTACTATAAAAACACAGGTGCTTAGATGCCTAACCCATAGTGCTGGGTCAACAATGGTTATCAAGAAATGAGTCTCTGCCTTACATCCACATAGCTTACAGGGTTTCTCTGTGTAGTTTTGTAGACCAGGCTGGCCTCAAACTCACAGACATCCACCTGCCTCTGCCTCCTGAGTGCTCAGATTAAAGGCGCGAGCCACCAACGCCCAGCTCCACGTAACTTTTAAGTGCATTTCAAAGCCTTCAAAAATGATTAATAATAAACTTTTCCTTTTTTTAGTTTTTTGAGACATACTTTGTAGCCCTGGCTGTTCATTATGAAACTTAGTTCTCTGACCAGGTCGGCCTTGATCTCACAGACAGCCGCCTGCCTCAGTCTCCCAAGTACTGGGATTAAAGGCCACTGCCATCTGGCTAGATTTTTCTTTACATGATTTTTTTAAGGATGAAATATGGTAAACTTTTGCTCACAAAGTTCTTTCCTCCCCTGATCTGTCACTAACTGTTTGTTGTTGGCAGCGTTGCTGTTTAAGAATCTCAGAGCTTAGACAAACTCAAAACTTCAATTCCTTTCCTCTCATCTGCCCAAGCAGCCACTTTAACTTCCTCTCCAATTCAGCAGACCCGCCTTGCAAACCACAGTGCATGATGGGTCATTTGTTTTAACGAGAGAGAAGTGCGGGTGGCTGTAGCCTATGGGAAGCATTTCTGTCCCATCTCCTCTTCAAGCAAGGGGCTTGAAACATCTCACATCTAGATGCTCTTTACTTAGTTATTTTGAGTGTGATACAGGTGCGGGGGGGGGGGGTGCAAACACCAGTGTCATTTGTCTTGAGACAGTGTGAGGTCAATGTCATTTGTCTTGAGACAGTGTGAGGTCAGTATCATTTATCTTGAGGTAGAATCTTATTATGTAGCTCAGGCTGACTTCCCAATCCTTCTGCCTCAGCCTCCTGGGGGCTAGGAGAGCAGGCCTCACCACACCTAGCTCACAATTTCAAATTAGGAATGTTCAACCTATAGATAGAGTGGTCAACCTCTCTACGCTACAGAAAACGAAGCACATGGCTATTCCAATGAGTGACACTGTGCACTGTAGCAGCAGAGAAGCCTGGTGTAAGAAGGAAAAGGCCACCCTGCTTCCCACACCCCTCCAGAAAGGCCTTCCTTCAGCGACTTGCCATGTGAGGACACATGCTGTAGTCTGACCAGAGGCACTAAATGGATGCGCTTCTGAGACACTGCTAGGGATGCTTTCTAAAGAAGGCCAACGGCCTCCAGACAAAGTGGTAAATGCTCAGACATCAAAAGGGACCATCACATTGGCGCGGAGTTGGGTGAATTGTGATTATGGACTAACTACTTTACTACCAACTTGTGTAATTAAGGCCCTTACCTAAGGAAACATAAAAATCTGTACAAATCAGTACTGTCTGCTTATGAACACGTACACTTACCGTCTGTAGCAGAAAATAATTCATACAGAGCCTGGGCCAGCACATTCACCACAAAGGAGTGAGTCCTTTTTCTCGACCAATAGAATGACTTCTTGGCCTAACGATGAAAGATGTCATTTTACATAGTTAAAGAGGAAGAAAAGCATAAACTGATGTTTACAGTCTCTTGAGGAGACTGTGATATCTGTCCCAAGGCCTAACTCAATTTCAGAGCTATGGGTCACAGGCTACTGAGCTCAGCTCACAGACCTGAGCAGAGTGGCCTGAACCAACTCGGTGTAACATACTAAAGCATACAAACTAATGAGCAAGTCGGGCACATTACACCTCAACCAGACGCAGCAGCATTGTGAAACACAGGCTTCCAAGCAGATTCCTACCAGGCTGCCGTTCCTTGCGTCCCCACACAGAAATGTATTTTGCGTCATGTTCAGGAAGGGAAACTCTAGAGTCTCACCTGGAAAACAGCAGCATCGTCACAAAGGTCCGGAATGCCTTTCAGCAGTTTCCTCCATAGTTTCACATCCTTTAAGGCGACTGTCATCCCTCCACCAGTGAGAGGGTGCCTCAGGTTATATGCATCACCCAGAAGGAGAACGCCTGTGGAAAGGGAACTAAGATCAGGAAACCCTGGACAGCTCTCGGAGACAAAAACGTTAGTGCTGTCGAACTTATGGCTAACTAATATATCCTGAGAATGGGTAATTAAATTTGCTTTCTGAACAACTTTCAATCTATATCTCAACAAAGTTGCTGCCAAAAAATTTTTTTTAATTATCAAGTTCTGTTGTCTACTTAGGGTAAAACTATTAAGCACATATCCTACCAGGCATGTGGTCTATAATCTGTTCTTGGGAAGTATGGGCAGGACAGACAACCAGGAGTTCAAGGTCATCCTCAGCCACATAGTTTTAGTCTGGGCTTTATGAGGAAAGAAAGGGGGGTTGGGAGAGGGGGTACTGGAGACATGTCTTAGCAGGTGAGAGCGCTTGCGACTCTTGCGAGGACCCGTTTGGTTCCCAGCACCACATGGGAGGGACCATCTCAGCTCCAGCTCCAAGGACCCTGACCTCTCTTCTAGCAAACACACACGTAGTAAAACTAAAAATAAATCTTTAGCCAGGCTTGGTGTTGCACACCTTCAATCCAGCGCTCAGGAGGCAGAGACTGGTGGATCTCTGTGAGTTTGTGACCCAACTGGTCTACATAACAAGTTTCAGGCCAGGCAGGACTGCACATTAAGACCTGGTCTCCAAAAAGTAAATAATAAACCTTTAAAATAGAAATTGAAAACACAACTATACAACTGTGTGGCCAGTCCCAGGAATCTACTTGAGTTCCTAGAAAGCCTCCACACTCAGCCATCCTGGGGGCGTGTGGATGCATTACCTCCTAGTAATTACCTCCCTCTCTGTCCACCTTCCAACCAGTGCAGCTTCCCAGGCAAGCAATGTCCGCCCTAACCGCCTTCCACTTCAGAACCCCCCTCCCAGTCTGTGTACAGGGATGGAGTTCTATGGGAACTGTCATCAATGCCGCTGTAGACCCCATCCCATGCCCAGGAAACTGGTCTTCTTCAGGTCACGGGGCAGCCTTTAAACCCTGTTGTCCTCTCAATGACTGCATGGTGCCTTCCACAAAGCCAGAGCGAACAGTAATTACATCATAAAACCCTGATGTTGGGAACATGTTCAGGTAACCAATGGCCCTCCTCCTGCTCTTCCTGCAGTGTGAGCATACTACTCCAAGGTCACCAAGGCTTCCTGTTATTGCCCGACCACAAACACTTGTCATTTGAAGTAATGGCAGCAGTATGAAATAATGCTAAGAGATACCTCGTTTGTTCACTGGGGAAGGAGGGAGGAAGCTTGCTGGCATGGTCCGCAGACGAGCGTTCTGAGAGGCCTCCAGGAATGGCTCCTTCAAGTGGTCTGCAATAAATCCCATCCCACCAAATAAGACAGAGGTTCTGAGCATTTCAGTTTCGAGTTAGCACACATCTTCTTGTCAACATACAAGAATACTTACCTGTGTATGCCTTGTGGCTGTACACAGCTCCTTGCAATAAACCAATTTCCTACTTAATAGCATTATCCAGTGAGCAGCTCACTATGCGTGTTACAGAATGACTAAGAGCTGAGAGCTGCTGTGAGAGTATACAGCAGGTGACAACTATGGTTCCCTGGTGGGGAGCCCCACTTGGCAAGGCCGTGGGGTCCGGCTGTGGAAACCAGTGGCTCCTGTCTGTAATTTCCCACATCACAGTTCTGGGTGTGTCCCCACTACTCGTGTCTATGGCGGGAAAATGCTCCATCTAGTGGGCACACAAGAAACTGCAGATGGTCAGAAGGGCAATGTCTACTATCTGTGTTGTCCTGATGAATACAATACTAGGACATTTTACACTGCTCAGACTGACATAGGGTTCTCAGGCAAAGACAGCCTCTTACACACAAACTAACTTTAGACTTCAGAGCAGATTCAAGGCAGGCTGGCTGCCCCTAGAGACAATATCCGGTTACCTCTAGAGACAAATACATGAGCTCATCTTCCCAGGTGCTGCTGCTGCTGAATTCAAGGACAGACTAGAAACAACTTGATTAGGCACAACTTTCTCAGTAGTTGACTTTCTGCATGTAGTCCTAGCCTCAGGCTCAAGGTCCAGCCAAGTGCTTACTCACTGTCTAAGACCCCTCACCAACTGAGAGCCACGTGCAAGGCCACTTGCTCACGGGCCAATCAATGTGACATTCCTAGCCTGAGAGAAACTATGTGACTTATCTTGGGTTTTGAGAAGGGGTCATGGGGCCATAAAAATGTAACTTGTAACTGTCCAGAGTCCGGCTGTGAAAGCAGCAGCAGGACGGACGTGTGCGGGTGGGGGAGGGGGAGGGGGCGCGAAGGGCAGGGGCAGCAGAGAGAGAAGGATGGAAGGATGGACATCTCTTAGGGAGACGCTGCTGAATAATGGAGCACTGGGAGGAGAGCAAGAGGGATTTTCCAGGGAGGATTTTTTTTCAAGATGAAATCAAGAGAAAGTTGCCATTAGAAAGATCTGTGTTTCTTTATTTTCCCCTCAGGTAAAAAAGGTCTAACTACTGGATAGGTAAGAGCTTCTCCTAAGCTACGGCCGCATTTGTGGATTTTCTCACACACCCTGGTGCTGACTGGGGGCTGTGTGTACACTGTGCACGCTAAGGAATCTAAGAGGAGACAGGAGGAAACGGCACACCGCTCAACAGAAGAGAGAGGCGGGAGGAGACAGGAAGAAGCATGCTAGCCGGCAGCCGTCTGTAGTCAGCTCTCGCCAGCCCCGTACTCTGATAACCCAGGACACACACTGCGCGCTCACGAGCAGCTGTGCTAGCCTGACTGCCTCAGGAAACCGGGAAGAGGCTTTTGTGAGACCAGCTTTCAGCTAGAGATTAGTAAGGGTAACATCCTGATTCTTACCAGGTATTTGGGGGTAAATCTGCTCAGCCAAGTACTCTCTTAAGTTCCTCGGCATCTCCCCGCGGATGTCAACAAGCACCCGGGTCTCGCTGGCTGAGATCTGGTAGATTAGAACTGGACTTGGGTTGAGCAGAACAAGTTCAGCAAAATTGGCTTTAAACTGTGGCGCATTCTGAAAAAAGAATGATCTTAGTAACTTTCAAGTCTCAGGTTGTTTTTATTTTCCCACAATCGCAACCCTCCTTACCTTCATAAGGAAACCCACGAAGTGAGATGAAACAGAGACTTTACTGCAGATGAGGTTCTTCCTGAACTTGGAGAAAAGCCCATCTGCAACAACAGTCAGCGGGGCGTGGAGCTCCTGCAACACAGGGGAAGACCGCCCGGCAAACGGTTAGACCCGACACCCGTCTCCTACAACACAGGGAAAGACCGCCCGGCAAATGGTTAGACCCGACACCCGTCTTCTACAACACAGGGAAAGACCGCCCGGCAAACGGTTAGACCCAACACCCGTCTCCTGCAACACAGGGAAAGACCGCCCCGCAAATGGTTAGACCCGACACCCGTCTCCTGCAACACAGAGCGTACAGGAAAATACCCGAATGCATTTAAATGTGCTTGAGTATTTGAATAAATGTTTGAATTATGCGCTTACAGAAAGTACCAGAGCATCCAGAGAACTTAAGAGAATGAACCTTGTGTCCCTGGAGGTCACCTCCCTGTGCGGCTCTGCCACCACAACTACCAAAACTCTCCCCCGTGGCAGACACGAAGGAGAACGTCCAGGCAACATGGGCCAGGGAAGACTGAACCTCATCACAGACTTCATTATGAAATCGCCTACCTTCCCGTGGCACTGTCTGATGAGCGGCTGACAGAAGCATTTCTATACAAGATGATGTGTACTGACTTTACTACACGGAGAGCAAGGAGAACCTGGTAACCCTACCAGAGTCCAGTTTCTAGGAAGGGATGGCCCCGTACAACAGTCTAGAAGGGCCCTTTGCCTCTCTCTCTCTTGTTAACAGGCCAACATTAACATAAACCAGAAACTCTTTTAAAAACTGTTCCTTGCTGTCAACATTTTCCTATTCTGACTATAGCAACATGTACAGTAACAACATGTACAGTAACAACATGTACAGTAACAATAAGTACACACAGCCCCATCCCTGGAGCCTCATAAAGTGGAAGAGAACCAACTGCACAGTGGTCCTCTGACCTACACACACTCACACACACACTCACACACACGCACTGTGGCATGCACACGCACTGTGGCACGCACACTCACACTCACACACGCACTGTGGCACTCACGCGCGCACACGCACGCAGGCACATGTACACACACACTCTCTCACACACATGCACTGTGGCATGCACACTCACACTGTCACACACACACACAGGAAACAATACAGAATTGTAAAGGGGCAGGAACCGTCTCTGAGCAAGAGACGACATTCACTAGACGTCACCTTGGTGTCTCCAGTCTCCTTGTCCTTGTACTGTACCCCTGTCACCGCGTCGTCTTCCTCTAGTAACTGAAGGACGACGCCCTCTATAAACTTCACACTGGAGAAGGAACACAAACGTATTGCTACATTAGCCCGCTTGAGCAACGTCCCTTAGCTATGACGCAATCTTTACTCTCTAACGCTTATGCTCATAGGAAAGGGACATGCGTGTTCATGTGTGTGTGCAGTAAAAAGCCCACGACAGTACAAAGCAGAAAGCCACCAGCACATCTAGAATTACGTGTGGTTTTCACTTTGTAATGGACAACAAACACATATTACAAATGTAATCATTTTTAAAGTGTTTTTAAAGTTGCATCATGTTTTTGATCATTTGTTAAGAAAAGAATACGGTCAAGCATAATTATAATTACATTTGCTGTGTGAACACAGTATCGAAATGCCCTCTAGGCTCACAGAGCTGGTCAGAAATTTCTTTGTGCAGTGCACAGTGGTTAAGACAGAAACTCACAACTGGTCAAAGTACAGAGAGAGTGTCTGACATGCTCAGCCACAAATGGGACATCCACATGACACCCCTCCCCTAGGGGGCAGAGAGAATTACGGAGGCTGGGGAGGACAGATGTAAAACGGTGTCTTCTGGGCACAATGGGACTCTCTCAGGAACTTGGCTCTGGCTGCCTGCACAGGACCAAGCTGGTCTACATTCCAGCACGGGAGGAGGGGCTCATGAGCCCCAGTCCAAAGAGATGGGAACAGACAGCTGGCTTTCTTCAGGGGTGTGCTATCCGACAGGCTGACCATGCCCCTCCGACGGACAGTCTCATATTCATGAGGGAATAAGCAGTACAGACTGCACTCGGTGAGTCATTAAAATAAAATAAATAAAAGGGCATGAGGGTAGGAGTGATAAAGACATGATGGGTAGACCTGGGAGGAATCGGTAAATAAGAACAAAATACCCTGTATGCATGTATGAAAGTCTCACAGAATCACATATTTTTAAAATATAAAATGGCGGGCTGGAGAGATGGCTCAGTGGTTAAGAGCACTGACTGCTCATCCAGAGGTCCTGAGTTCAATTCCCAGCAACCACATGGTGGCTCACAGCCATCCGTAATGAGATCCGGTGCCCTCTTCTGACCTGCAGGCACGCATGCAGACAGAACACTGTATACATAATAAATAAATAAAATCTTTAAAAAATAAAAAAAAACAGCATTTGACCAATTTTAAAAGTAATTCTATCCGGCAGAAGGGTCACAACTTTCCTGTTGGAGGCATTTCCCCGCTTTTACACAATGAGCACTGGAAGCACTTCGGCCTAAGGAAAAATCCACCAACCCCTTCACTGTGTCCACACGCAGGCCTGTGTCAACCACATGAGTGCTCTCATCTTTAGGACTTCCGTAACCAGCGCTAAGATGACAGGGAAACAAGTTAATCACCAAGACAAGCAGCCAGGCCTGTCAGACCAGGTGCTCAGGGAATGGGAACAGGGTTTCTTCTTACTGTCCTCTGTGCTTTCAAGAACAGTACTATAACCACAGAGACTCAAATGGACACACACGCCTTAGTCACAGCACTTAGTCTGTCCTCTAAGTTCCAATCAAATAATAACCACCTCATTTCTACTTAAAGGAAAACTCTCTTACTGTCTTTACAGAGGCACTGAACATATTTTAATTATGGATTACTTTATTATAGTAGACCATGCCAAGAATTTTCATGAACACTGATGAAATCTCGCTTGTATAAGGGGACATATTTTACTTTTGTTGGTGTGTATGCCCTGACGTGCGCACACGCATGCGCACACGTGAGCATGTGCACAGATGCCTGAGGAAGGCAGAAGAGGGCACCAGACCCTCTGAATCTGGAGCTACGGGAGGCTGTGAGCCACCTGACTTGGATGCTGGCTGGGAACCAAGCTCCAGTCCTCTGCAAGAACAGAAAGAAACCTCAAGCACTAAGCCATCGGCCGCGCCGGGGCCCCGGGTCTGGTTCGGTAACATCAGACAGCTAAGCTGGGGTCTTACTTGGGCTCTGCCATAGCTGCTTTGCGGAGACTCATGATGAACTTGCCATGGTGGAAAGCAACTCCGTTCTGGACTTGGTTGTTTTCCGAAACCGGGTAGGGAATCTGCACTTCAGATCTGCTCTCGTAATCATGGACTATGTAGCCGTGTATCATATGGGCATTAAAACCCTCCACTGTATCTGCAAAAAAAGGTCAGTTCAGACAACTTCAGGAATATGCTGAGATTACCAAGAAAGGGACCAAGAAACAGACACAGACTCTGAAAGCAAGGCTCTGCCTTACAAAGCCAGGAGACCAGCTGGAGAATGAAACTGACACAAGCATTATAAAAGTCTAGCCCTCAGAGACAAGCAAGAAAAGCAACCTGCAATGAGACAGGCCACGATCCTCTCCTGACTGAGTCACAAGGATACAGAAATGAGTCGGCCCTTGTTAACACGCCTCCCAGTGTAGAAACAGCAAGGGGTCGGGGAGGAGGGCAAGGAGAAAATGAAGTCGCATTAACTATTTCTAACAGTCCCCGTTTACACATCAAGTCAGTATAGAAAAGTAGATTTCCCCATCCAAATAGAACAGATAGTCCCTAAATGCTGGTGGTGTCTACTGGATATGAAAATTGATTCAAGATAAACTGCAGAGTAATTTTAGTAAATCTAAACCAGAAAGCAAAACATCTCTGGCTTTTCTGCATTTAGGGCAGTATAAGAAATAGTAAAAAACATAACAATAACAAAAAATTTAAAGAACCAATTGAAAATTTGAGAAATTTAAAAATTAATGGCAATTTAAAATGTTTTAGGGAAAATAGCAAATAAAACAAAGCATTACCATGTATGCATAAAATTTACTTACTAAAAATATTAATATGCAAAAATTAATGAGCAAAAAGTATAGCAATGATTCATACAAAGCAACATACACCCAATGAACAAATTAGAATAAGCCTGGCCTGTTGGTCTGAAACTTCAGTACTGGGAACTGAAGCTTTTCAAGTTTGTCCCAGAATCAAAATAAATTCATGTTTTAGTATTTCATTGATTTTTATTTTATGTGTATGAGTGTTTTACATACGCATATGTATGTGTCCATGTGCATGCCTGGTGCCTGTGGAGTACAGAGGGCATCAGAGGCCCTGGAAGTGTAGTTACAGGTGGCTGTCAGGCATCATGTGAGCTCTGGGAGCCAAACCCAGGTCCTCTGCAAGCAGCACACAACTGTCCCAGTCGTGGAAGCGAGCCGCCCACTCTAAGTCAGAGGTAGAGTCACACGAGAAATCCAGGCCTGGCATGGAGGTCAATACTTTTAATCCCAGCACAGAGGCAGGCAGATCTCTGAGGCCAGCCTGGTCTACACAGTAAATTCCAGGCTAGCCACGGCTACATACCTTGACCCCCTTGTCCCAAAAAAACAAAAACTAAAGAAAGAAACCCAAACAGAGCTTTGTGTTCTGACTTCGTGCAAAGCTCTGAACCTTCTAGCTGAAGAAAAACAACATCAATAAATGAAAGTCAAAGGTTAAACTAGAGTTCTATAAATGTTAATAAAAATCATAGGAGACATAGCAAGTTTTAATTACATAAAAATTTTAAGTATATGCAGAATCCAACACTTTCCTGGATAAGAAGTCTCAACTGGAAAAATGTCAGCGTTCCCAAAATTGAATAATATGTTCGACATTTTTTAATCATAATCTTGGAAATGCTGTTTTTCTATAAAACTTAAAAAGTCTGACCCTAAATTATATACAAAAAAAAAAGGTGGAGGGTCTAACAAAACCCACGATAATCCTAAAGCAAATAAAGTTGAGGGCAGTGAGCATTAGATACTGAGACATGGTATAGGCATACAGAACTGAAATTACAGTGCATTAGTTATAAGACTTATGGGTATTAAGTACAATCTATATGGCAATCAGTTCACTAATTAAAAGTCTACAATCCAAGATGAACCATTTGATATTCTGTTAGACAGCCTTTATCTGCAATGTAACCATTCCAAGTAATTCTATCACACATACCTCCTCAAACCTGAGGGGACTTAAACATAGTTCGTGTTTAAAGGACTCTTATTGGGGATAGCAGACCTATACTGGGTAAAGACCTGGGAGGCTGTTCTCAGTACACTGGGTGGGCTGAAGGGATGGCTCAATGGTTAAGAGTGTGCTTTGCTCTTCCAAAGGACCCAAGCTCAATTCCCAGCAACCACATCAGGTGACACACAACCACCTGTAACTCCAGCCCCTCCACGGGCACCTGCACTCACATGCATAAACAGACAGACAGACAGACAGACAGACAGACAGACAGACAGACACAGACACAGACACACACACACACACACACACACACACACACACGCAAATCTTAAAAAGAAATAAGAATCCACTGGAACTCGTGGCCACAACCATGTAGCTGTTTCCTGAGGCTAGATCTACAAAATACTGTCTAGTCTTTAGTTCGAAGTCATTTCTGATTGGCTAAAGTTCAAATACAAGGTCAACAAAATCCTGTTTCTGGATACTGACACATCAGCTAGCAGTGCAAGGTGGCCCCTTAAGGAGCCTACAAGGACAGCCACGGCACCTTCCTTCTGCAGAAAGCACGTTGGTCTCTGTTTGGCTCCAGGCACGAAGTCTTGGCTTTCCTCTGTGTTGCTTTTGTGCCTTGCTTTGGCTCCCGATCACCTCGCTGGTCCATGCTTGCATGTCCCAGAGCCTAGTCCCAGACTTCTTGGCAACAGTTAACTTACATGAGTTCCATGGCCCTTCCTTTTGTCACACCTAACATCTGATTCATCAGGAGGTTCTACTCACTCTTCCTGCAAATAAACTCCCAGGGAGGGTCACACACCTCTACTGCTGTGACTATCCTGACTGTGCAATAGCTTCCGGATAACCTTGTTTCTGGCCTTACCACTCCATGGCCTCTCTTGTACTCAGAATACACTTTTAGATCTTGATCACACTTTTGAAATGTGGACCTTGATAGCTCCTTGAGTTTCCAGTGGCTTCCCTTTAGAGGAACAAAACAGAACAGACTTACAGTGAACAGCACAAACCCATGTCTTCACTACTGTCTGCACCTTCTCTGACTCAAACGTTCCTCCACTCAACATGGAAGCTGACAGCAGGCTTGACAGCTCTTCTTGGAAGGAAAGCTCGGCCTGGAATTCATAGTCTCCTGATAGCTCCAAGGCTTAGACTCCTCCTTCATTTCTTTCCTCAAAGGTAACTTCTCACCACCAAATACTAAACTCACCCCCAACTCGCTCTTCCAGTCTTTCTGATTTTCCTCTAGTCCCTATAATCTTCATCTATTTTATCATCTTCAAAAAACTACAGTGTCCGTTAGCACCTCTCTCTAACAGCCACTACAACGTAGTGTCAGAAAGAAGAACCCTGCAACACCTACTTTTAAGTATCTGTTGGTCACTCTCCGCCAGCTTGCACGCTGATTCAAGTCTGGCTCCAGGAAACAGCGCCCTGAGCCCTCCGTTTCCAGCTCTCTCTTGGATGTTAACAATGGGGATGATATTTCGGGGAGAAAGCTTCTATGTTTGTTTTTATACTTGTCACTGATATTCAACAACTGTTGTGTGTTTATAGGGATAACATGATGGCTGAACTCACGTACCTTGACAATAAAATTACAGAACTCAGTATATTCATCACCTTAAAAAGCATGTCCATGACTCAGTTACAGCACCGGCCTCTCTATCATACGTCACTGTGAAAAAGGACTTGTATCACACACACCCCCACTGGCCTCATATTCCTATCTAATTTCATCCAGGTCTGTTTTCTGCCATTAAATTGGTGTCTCCAGAAATGGCACAGCGGCTGGCCACTGGCTGCTCTTCCAGAGGACCACAGTTCAGTGCTCAAAACCATCAGTGACTCCAGTTCATAGGATCCAACAACCTCTTCTGGTCTCCTTGGGCACCAGGCACACGTGTGATACACAGAACTGTAGGCAAAACCCTGAAATCTATAAAATAGTAACTTTTTCTTACGTTGTAAAATCCCATAAAAATAGTTTTCTGTGGGTTAGGGATTGGTTCCGGGGTAGGGTGTTTGCTTCGTATGGACAAGTCCCTGGGTCCAATCTCCAACATCAAAGGAAGGGGAAATATTAGTTTCCCTCTCATTTCAGCTCAGGGTTTCGTGTCCCACGGACTGCCAAGCCCAGTGGCGACTGCTCTTCACTCATCTCGCCCAGTGTCTGACCGGGAGAAATGACACAGCTGTCCTTGTCCTTCCTGGTATACAGCCATGTCTTTCCAAGCAGCGGCTTAAGGCACAAACCTAGGGACTGCTGTGTGTGAGTGTGAGTGTGAGTGTGTGTGTGTGTGTGTGTGTGTGAGTGTGTGTGTGTGTGTGTGTGTGTGCGCGTGTGTATATGTGTGTGAGACCTATATCTCTTAGCTTTACCATGTGTCCATTTTCCTTTATAAGTTGCTACCGCCCACATGTCAGCTAAAACCAGCACCATCTTAATCTGGGCTCAGCACTGAGTTCCCCCAGACTTCTAACCTGACAATCTTAGAGTCTGTTCTTTGGGGTTTGGGGTTTTTGTGTTTTGTTTGTGTGCTTGTCTTTGTTTTCAGAAAGGTTTTTCTGTGTATCCATGGCTATCCTAGAACTCTATGTAGATCACACTGGCCTTGAACTCAGAGACACAGCTGCCTGCCTGTGGCTCCCCGGCCTTGTGATTAAATGTGCGTGGCGCCTCGCCTGCCCTATAGTCTGTTCTCCGCACTGTATCCATGTGGCTTTTCCCCCAAACACCACTGTGGATAAATGGCAATGTGTGACCCAACTAACTGTAAAGTGAATTCTGAATTGTCATCCTTTTGGTTTGTTTGTTTTGCTCTTGGAAACAGGCTTTCTCTGTGTAGCTTTGTAGCCAGTCCTAGAACTTGTTCTGTAGACCAGGCTGGCCTCGAACTCACAGAGATCCACCTGCCTCTGCCTCCCAAGTGCTGGGATTAAAGGTGTATGGGCCCACCACCCAGCCTGAATTGCCATCTTTTAACTGGTAAAGCCATTAACAAGAATTTTAAAAAGCAACAAGAAGAAATTTCAGAAGCAGATATGCAGCTCAGTGATAGGATATATACATACATACATACATACATACATACATACATACATACAGCATTTCAGTCAGACTGAAACGCATGTGGCTGCACGGAGCCACCATGTATCACGTGTGTTACACTGCTGTAGCACTGAACCACTGTTTTAGGAGTAAAATGACACCATGTCATCTTCCTGGCCCACGGCTTCTGAAGCCCTCCGTGAGCCAGCCTTCCTCTCCAACCTTCAGGTCAGGTCACCTTCCTCTGCCATCACCCACTGCTGTCTCTATCTGCCTCCTCTTCGGCTCCCTCCACAGAACAGCAGACCAGAGCACCAAGTATTGTTCTCAATGGTCTACAAGTTCAGACTCACAGCCTAACCCTCACAGTGCGTGAAGCACAGGGTCTTCAAATGCCCTTCCTATAAATGAAGGAACAAACCACGCACGGAAGGCTACATGACGCGGTTTAAAGTTAGCTACCAGGCAAGGCCATACAGCTCTTAAAAGCCGGAGCTGACACTCAAACCCAGGCACTGTAGCTCCAGAGCCAAGGCCTTCCGCCAGCACATCCCCCGCTACACCTTCCGAGCAGGTGGCATCTCGCCTCACAGATGAGTGTCATTTGTCCCCCACTTCTCAAGAGTATCTGTCTTGATCATCAGCACACGTGTGTAACACCTCAGTCCAAGACAGCAGTAAACAAACACTTCCCAAGTGAATGTACAAGTCCTTAAAGGCACTGGCTGAGTAAATGGATCATGATACCTCAGATCAAACATCCACACCCGGAACGTAGTACCCACTCTATGAATGAGAGCTTGGCTTACTAAATGTAATGTCGTCGTGTTTGACGTTACGCTTCTTTGGACGTTCTGTTCTCTCATTCCGTCTCGGTAGCCTCTTCTTGTCATGCCACTAAGGGTTTCTTTTCTCCTTTGCTGTCATTCTCAGTCAAGTCCTTAGCAAATGGAAAAGCTCTCAGGAAAGCAGAAGAGTCTAAAGTACACACCTAACACCTGAAGATCAGGCGAACCTACCTCCGAGGCCCAGCTCTTTAAGGACACGGTAGCCGCCTGGCTGCAGAAGCTCGCCAACGATCCTGTCAGGCTCTTTTAAATCTCTCTCGATTACCGTCACCTTTCGTCCATCTCTGGAAAGAACCGTCGCCAAAGCTGAGCCAAGGACACCAGACCCCACGATGATAACTTCCGGATCATTCAGAGAAGGTGCTGCCACTGAGGTAGCTGCTCCTGTCAATGTTGTTTCTGAATTATTGGTTTCTTTTCGGCACTGTTTAACAAAAAGGATAATATTAAGTCATAGTCCTACCTCATAAACTACTGGACATCTTGAGCAAATCTATGTTTTTAAATCCAGACCAAACATAAAAATCAGCATCAAAATACTGTCTAAACAGAAACGTATATAAACATATATCCACTTTTCTGGACAGAGTAATTAGAAAGTGTTGTTATATAGGCATACTTACAGACCCACATCAGGTCAGATACTATAAACGTCTACAATGAGATTCAAAGGCACAGCCTAGGACAATGTTGTGCAAGTACATCCTGAGCATCTACGTGTGGCTCTCAGTTTCGGAGTCCCCATGTTAAGTACGCACGAGTGTGCACTCCACATACTCTGGCAAGCTCCCTCTTTTCCAGAGAAGTGAAAGCCTGAAGCAGTCACAAAATGAAACCCGCTTGCCAGCTGACAATCCAGTTTTCCCACCCCACAAATTCTCTATGCAGACAAGTGACAGTACCTCAGTCCCAAGGGGAGTCCTCTAAAATACAAACACCAGAGTCTTCCCCTTGAGAAGCAAGTCTCACCTCCAAGCCGCAATCGCCATGCCACTGAACGTCAGTGCCGCCTCAAAGGCACCTAACAGACTATCCTTACACCAGTGGCCATAGCTAGCTATCACTTAACTACAAGCGACGGTGGTGACACACTCGTCTAGCAGAACAGGAAACTGATTCAGGAACTCAAAGTGTCACAGCCAAAGTGGCAGAGCCAAACTTCCAGAGCCAAGTCCTTTTCTTCTGTCACCCGGCTCACCTGTGCTAGGGACATGACAACGTTAGCAGATCTGGGAGTCTGCATTGCTTTGTGGGTAACTCATTCTATCTGGCCACTATGCCGGGCTGGGAACCCTGATAGTCTCATAGCAATATCCCTGCTATTATTATCATCATCGTTGTTGTTGTTGTTATTATTATATTAAAATCAAACGTCGCTGCTCTCACTCTTAAGTCCTTCCAGCGTTCCTGGGAGAAGAGTTCAGATATCCATGGCTTGTACCATCCTGTCTGGTCTCCCCGCATCGGCCTCCATCCTTCCGTGACAGTATCACCGTCAGTCTCTGACACTGGATCATCATTCAATTACTATTGCCTTAGGACTGACTGTACTGGCTTATTCACTGCTTCAATGACTCCAAGGAGGAAGGCTCTTTGCCGAAGCCTTCCAACTTCTGAGCACTTGTACTGCTTTTCCAAGTGTTCCGTCACTTTCCCCAGTCAGGGTCGCTTTTCTAAGGGGCCTGACCTGCCACACAACTCTTTCTTCTCAGGTACAAATGCCATCCGTATCCAGGGATGTAAATCAAATGCTAACGTGTTTCCTACCAAACCAATACCCAAGCCCTTACCTAAGGATCAGGCAACGCTAAATGAAACAAACGCTCTTGATGTTCCTAAACCAAGGATCGTAGTCACAGCACAATCCGGAACTTAAAAAACAAAAACAATCAACTAAGTGACAATGTTGACGCCTCTAAGCCGTCACTTCCTTGCCTTTTAAAGAGACCGTAAACTCGAGTGACCTCGATCGTAAGTTTAAAATACGATGCCATTCCTTTTGCCCACCGTGGAATCAGCCTACCTTACTGGACTCGGGCTCCTCTTTCTTTTCGGACTCAGGGGGGGACTTGGCCCAGAAGAAGCCAATCAGAGGCAAAGCGGAGAGAAAGCCCGAGAAGGCGGCGAGCTGGGAGCCGCTCTGCTGGCGCCCGAGGAGGCCCGCGTTCCGATGGCGACAGCGGTAGGAGAGCACCAGGCCCAGCGACAGGAACACCAGCACGCACAGCAGCAGTTCCTTGTTGGCCAGGGTGACGTCCCCGCATTTCTTGTAAAAATAGGTGAAGGTGGCGATGCCAAGGAAAGTCCACATGGCTCAAAAGGCTTCTCTGGTGGCCAAGGCTGAGGATTCGGGGTTGTTTTGGTTTGTTTGGGTTTTTTTTTGGGGGGGAGAGGGTGGTCTTGTTTTCCTTGGTGATTAAAACGCTCTCCCCACAATGCGCTTCTCAAAGGGGGCTCGGGGACAGCGGTCCAGCTCCTTCCTGTCGATAGTTTCAGGATCACGCGTCAGATGAGATCGATTTCTGAACACACAACCGTGATCTGAAGTTGTCCGGGAGTTAAGACGCAGCGTCCGAAGCCTGCTCGCAGCTCTCCGCCCAGCCAAGTGACACTCGGGTCTCTCTGTCCCTCTCTCTCCCGAGCTGGGGGACGTCGAGGTCCGCTCGCCGGGCTGCAAACGGTCTTTTGTCAGCAGCAGCAGGGGCTCGGCAGGAGGGACCGGGGTGCCGGGAGCGCTGCCCCTAAGCGACACTGCCCGGCCGGCCGCCTTCTCCAACAAAAGATGGCCCGGGAGTCCCGGAGCGCGGCTGGAGCGGGGGCGGCGCCGCTCTCCCCGGAGACTTCTCCTCCGCAAGCCCCGCACTCACGGCCCGGAGCCTGCCCGGCCGCCGCCCGCCTTCCTCGGGGGTGAGAGGCCGTCTCCGGAGGGCGTGCGTGCGTCCGTCCGTCCGTCAGAGCATCCCTCGCAGGCGGGCCCGTAACCAGAGTAACCGCCGCGCGCCCCGCTCGCCCGCTCGCCCGGCCCCACGAGCTCCAGCCACCCGGGCGGGCTCGGGCCAGCCGAGGGACCAGGGGGCGTGGCTCCGGGCCGGCCCCGCCCCCGCGAGCAGACCCCGCCTCCCACGCCGCTGCGGGCCAATGAGAGCGCGCACCGCGCGGTAGGCCGAGATGGCGCTATGGAGCGCTCGGCCAATGGCAGGCGGCTCGTTCCGCGCGGCGCCAGTGGCAGAGGCGCTAGGGCGATGTTGCGTGGTGCGGGGCGGGTGCGTGGGGTGGGCGCCCGCCCGGTGGGCGGATGGGGCGTGGCCTGCTCCGCTCGGCTCCCGCGGGGGCCTCGGGTCCCACCTGAGAGGGTGGAGCTGGCTCTGGAGGAACGCCCGCCGGCCGTGCACCGCCCGAGCGTACCCGAGCTCAAAGAGGCGGCGGGGCCGACTGTGGGAGCACGGGCTGAGTGAGCAGTGTGAGCATGGATTGTGTGAGCACGGGCCGTGTGAGAACGGGCTGTGGGAGCAGTGTGAGCACGGGCTGAGGGCAGTGGGAGCATGGACTGTGTGAGAACGGGCTGTGTGAGCATTGACTGTGTGCTGTGCGAGCACGGGCTGTGTGGGCATTGTGAGCACAGGCTAAAAGTGCGTGGAGGACGTGACACACCGGCGATCCTGGCGTAATTTCGAGGACGAAGGCTAAAGGAAAAGAAGCAAGTCGTGGGAAGCGGGGCACGCCTTTAATCCCAGAGGGAGAAGGATCTCTTGAGTTGGAGACTAGCTTGGTCTACACAGTGTGTTCCAGACCAGACCAGTCAAAGCCACATAGTGAGACCCTGTTTAAGGAAAAAAAAAAAAAGGAAAAGAAAACCGTTCCAATTAACAGCAACGCCGAAACTGTTTAATAAGATCCTTTTTATGTTTTAAGCACTGTGCCAGAAGCTTTGCAAACATTATTCAAAGCTTACAGCCACCTTCCAAGAGATAATGCCTTTGCTTTACAGGTGAAGAAAGTGAGCGGCTAACCCCAGCACTTGGGAGGCAGAAGCAGGCGGATCTCTGTGAGTTCGAGGCCAGCCTGGTCTACAAGAGCTAGTACCAGGACAGCCTCCAAAGCCACAGAGAAACCCTGACTCTAAAAAAGAAAAAAAGAAAAAAAGAAAGTGAGCGTCGTATCTGCCGCAGTTCTGATCATTTTATACCCCCCCCCACGTACTGCCTCAATGAGTTTCAGCCTCAACAGTACCATTCAATTGCCAAGCGTTCATTGAATCTTAGTTATCCATGCTTTTTTCAATACTGTAAGACCTTGTCCTGAGACTGGGACTTATTTATAATTGTGGCAACAGCTCATGACATGGTAGAGAGAGATGCGTGTGGGTGGTAGTGTAAAATGCAGTCATGTTTGCCCCCTTTAAAATTAGAAACCCTGAAATATTTCTCAGATATCCTTGTTAGGTTCTGCTATCTTCTTTTCGTTGTGCAACAATTCAAGAGGTACACTTGTCTAACCGGTATGCTGTATCATAACGAAAGAAGGAATAACCCACAGGTAACTAGCTACTCACCAGTCCTTTCCCTATCCACGTTTCTCTTTGAGATTTATTTATGCGTTCTGTCTACATGTATGTGTGCACATCAGAAGAGGGCATTGGACCCCATGGAACTAAGTAATAGACAGTTGTGAGCTGCCGTGTGGGTGCTGAGACTTGAACTCAGGACCTCTGGAAGAACAGTCAGTGGACTTAACTCCAGTCCTAGCCCCACATTCCTAATGCACATCTGCCCATGTCCTTCACGAAATGTATCTTGAATCCAACTGTAAGCTGAAACTCTGGACAGTTTAAATGAGTCTTACCCTTCCTAAATGTCTGTCACCTTTGGGCCATAGTAGGAGGTAGTAAGATGTGTCTAATACTATCAAACGCATTGTTACCACAGAACAGAGGGTGAAATCTGGGTCGTCAGATTTCATAAATCAAGCATACAAACAGGCAACTTGAAGCTGCCAGTCCGGGAGCTGAGGAATCGTGTCCAAAGGTAAAACAGAGTTAACTCAGGGAGTCTGTCCACATTTAAAATGGAATTTGAGCCAGGTGTGGTGACAAATGCCTTTAATCCCAGCACGTGGGAGATGGGGCAGGCGGATCTCTGAGTTCCAGGCCAGCCAGGGCTACAAAGAAAACACCCTTATCAAAACCACCAACTAAATAAAAATAAAGATGGAATTCGGGATCCTCCTAATTATTCTGATTTTGGCTGAGACAGCGTCCATAACAACCCGATTGATTGGACATAAATTAGGACATAATAGTCAAACAGCCAATCTCATGACTCAGGGCTTCAGAACTCCATCCCACATCCACAATATCATAACTCTTTTGGGAAAAGAAAGCAGCAGCCCAGGCTCACAGTAATAAAGGAAGTGCCGGTAAGCCTGTCGAGAATTACGTTGTAGAAAGAAGGCCCTTAAGTGACACCGCAGCCACTAATCACATGCCCAAGAGCAGCAACTGAGGAAATGGGTCATAGGCTTCACGAACCAATATTTAATTATCATGTATGCCTTGAGTCTGGGGTTTGGACACGACAGTTCTAGATGATGCTAAAATTTTAGTGAATGACAGGGTTAAAATGAGCCATGTGGTGGTGACACACCCCTTTAATCCCAGTGCTCAGGAGGCAGAGGCAGGCGGATCTCTGTGAGTTTGAGACCAGTCTGGTCTACAAGAGCTAGTTCCAGGACAGCCTCCAAAGCCAGAGAGACCTTGTCTCAAAAAAAATAATAATAATAAATACATAAATAAAATTACTCTTTCCCTGGGTGAACCCGCAAAGCAAGTAACGAGCTGTCTCTATTTGCTAAGACAAAATCCAGTAACTCAGTTGCGATCCTACCTGTCACGTGCCTTTTTGCTTAGTCATAGGTGTAGGCAGAGTTTTCTGTCCTGCCAGCCCCACCTACGCACAGGAATGGTCTTTGTATTTTCCTTGGAAGCTATTCCTAGCTCACCCTGATTTTTTTTAGATTTATTTATTTATTTATTTTGAGACAGGGTTTCTCTGTGTAGCCCTGGCCATCCTGGGCTGGCCTCCAGCTCAGAGATCCACCTGCCTCTGCCTCCAGAGTATAGAGATTAAGAGCCTACACTATCACTGCCCGGCTTTGAATTTTTTTTATGGTAATAACATCCACCTTTTCTTCACCCTTGATGGTGTCTCTCACTGATGATGTCATACCCTAAGGATGTGGGGCCTCCCATCTGTTAAACTGAGAAGTTGAATTTTTCCAGATCTTTTGCAAACACAGCAGAAACTTCAGAGGGCAACGAGCATAGGGCACCTTAATTCTAATGAGAGAAAAAAGAAACCTTGCAGGCCCTGGGACTCGAGAAGAATTTGAGGCTGAAAATGGAAGGATTGGGAATTTCATATATATGTATGTATGAGTGTGTGTGTATATGTATATGTATGTGTGTGTATATATATGTGTATGTATGTATGTGTCCTATTACAGATGGCTGTGAGCCACCATGTGGTTGCTGGGAACTGAACCCAGTACCCCAGGAAGAGCAGCCAGTGCTCTTAACCCCTGAGCCATCTCTCCAGCGGAAAATGGAAGGATCGGGACCATCTCCCCTGAACAGCTTCTTCGGGTCCGCTCATGAAGAAAAGAAAATCCCCACTTGAGGACGGTGGAAAGGCTTGGATGTGGGTCCTGTGGTGCTGACGGAGGTGAAGTGTTTCTCACAGTCAGCACAGGTTTCTCTCCTATGTGGAGGTCAAACTGGCGCCTCATCAGACTGAACCTCGGACTGAAGGACTCGCCACAGTCGGGACACTTACAAGGCTTCGCTCCCATGCGTGTCCTTTGGTGATCACTAGGGTAGAGCTCTGGAAGTCCTCCAGCACCTCGAACATCAGTGAGACGTCTCTCCGGTGTGTGTTCTCTGGTGTCTGATACGGTGGGAGCTATGGCCAACCGTCTTCCGACATTCACAGCACCTGTGTGGGTCACCTAGCTGACCGCTCTCTTCCGTCACGCTATAGCGCTGATGCACTCTCCCGTCATTCAGTATTTCCAGAGGGTTTCTTTCCCGTGTCCATTTTCTGGTGTGTCAGAAGATTTGATGCTGGACTAAAGATCTTTCCACACTCTGGACAGTGATAGGCTTTTCTCCTGTATGTATTCGCTGATGCTTTGTTGGAGTACTGTTACAACCAAAGCCTTCTCCACACCCACCACACGTGCAGGGCCGTTCACCTGCGTGTGTTCGAGGGCGGTGGATCACGCTGGAACCCAGACTGAGGCTCCTCCCACAGTCGGGCACCTACAGGTGCCCAGGTTGCAAAGTCCCCAGAGACCACCAGGAAGACAGACCCACTAAACTGCAAAAGCAAGGTTTTAATTGTTCATCCACCCATGACAGGGACCCCGTCTGGCTAGCTGTAGCAGCAGCCCTCAGAGGGAGTGAAGTTCCCTGTCCACTGCTAGGTTTTATAGACAAAAGTCACAGGATTACATCAGTAGGTACGGATTGGTTTCTGATTGGTTGACATTTGGGAACAATCAGGAGAATTTCTCAAAGTCACATTTTGGCATGAAATACCTGTGTACCAATTGTTTTCATTGGTCAGTGCTGAGAGGGAATATTCTGTGGTTTCTATGGCATTGTCTTGCAGGTGGCCTGTTGTACATAGACACCAATAGTGTTCAGAACTATATCCTGGAGACTAGAGAGGAGGTTTTAGTCCCCCCTGGAGTTTCTTTTGTGGCCAAACAGTTCCCGGGAACCAAGTACCTAGGAGGCTTGGGGGGCGATCTGGAGTTTCTTTGTGTTCAGTTTTGGCCCTAGACTCCAGGAGGCCAGAGGATCTGGAGTTTCCTTGTGTCAGAGGCCTACGTGTCTTTTCTGTAGCCTGTCATGACTAATAAAGCAGGCGGCTGAGTGAGGGTCTGGTTCCTTTATTTCTAAATTAGTAGAAGTGAAACCCTTGAGTTTAGTTCACCCCTGTCAGGGGTCTTCCTGTGCTGTTAGAAGCTAGGTGTGACTGAAGCCTTCTCCACAACCAGGGTCTCTCACCAGCATGTGATCTGTGGTGCTGAATTAGGTGAGAGCTGCCATTGAAACCCTTCCCACAGGCACTTGTAAGGTTCCTCTCCTGCACTGATGGTTGTGTTTTACATTTTGTTCTTTACAGGGGCCGCCACCAGCTCCCAAGTAAGTCACACATGGAGGCTGTCTTTAGGTAGGAATGCCTGGCCTTAGCTTGCCTTGTTTCTTGCCAGCTTCTCTAAACTTAAATTATGCCGACTACCTTTTGCCTCTGGACTTCTTTCTTCTTCTTGCTTCTGTATATCTTACTTTCACTCTTACTCCGAGGCTGGGCGGCTGGGCGGCTGGGCGGCTGGGCGGCTGGGCGGCTGGGCGGCTGGGCGGCTGGGCGGCTGGACGCCTGGGCGGCTGGGCGGCTGGGCCCTGAAGTCCTGTAATACTTTGCTCCTTCCTCTTTTCGACCAGACTTCTCCTATTTATTCTCTCTGCCCGCCAGCCCCACCTATCCTTGCTCCTGCCTTGCTATTGGCCATTCAGCTCTTTATTAGACCAATCAGGTGTTTTAGGCAGGCACAGTAACACAGCTTCACAGAGTTAAACAAATGCAACATAAAGGAACGCAACACATCTTTGCATTGTTAAACAAATGTTCCGCAGCATAAACAAATGCTACACATCTTAAAAGAAAATTCTACAACACTCTGGCGTAAGCTCTCTGGTGGAGAATAGGATGGGAAGTATTGCTGAAGTTTCCCCCACACTTGCTACACAAGAAGGGCTTCTTGCCTGGATGAGTTCACAAATGCTGCACCCAGTGGGAACCATCACAAAAGTGCTCCCCACACTCAGAACATGTGTATGGTTTTCTCCCAAGTGTGACCTCTGGTGTGTGTACACAGATGAGAATTATTGCTAAAGTTTGTTAGGTCTTAGAACATTTGTAGGACTTCTCTCCAAAGGGTCAGTTCACTGGACAAAGGTGTGGGCATGTTCTCTGAACCCCATCCTCCATGGTAGAGTTTGTCCCCTCCTTTCCCTGTGGAATCTTCTCATTTCTCTGACTTGACATCATTTCCATAGGAACCATAACACCAAATCTCGTCTCCATGAGACCATGTCAGCATCCCTTCTGTGTTTTTCCTGCCTAGAATCCTGTGGCCCACATCTTTTAGAGCACTTTAGAGCTTTCTCTTAAGTCTATCTGCCATGGGTGTATTGATTTGAACAGTCCCTAAATTATCCTGACATCTCCTGAAAGATTTTTCTTTTCCGTTTTTCAAAATAGGGATTCTCTGTGGCTTTGGGCTGGCCTGAGACTCACAGAGATCTGCCTGCCTCTAACTCCCAAGTGCTAGGATTAAAGACTTGTGCCGGTACTAAAGGCATGTGCCACCACCGCCCCAGCCACAGGAATTTTTAAAAAATAAATAATACAAGCATAATTCCTTATCTTGCCTGATGAAATTCTGAATTGATTAAAGAGAGAATAAGAGAATAACAACGAAAAACCTCATAAAACTCTTTTAAGTTTATGTGTGCTTGGAAAGTCTTAACTTGGTTGTCTACTTTTTTTTCTTTGTTGACACAAAGTTTCTCTGTGTAGTCCTGACTGTCCTCGAACTCCCTTTGTAGACCATGCAGGCCTCAAACTCACAGAGATCAATCATTCTGCCTCTGCCTCCCAAGTCTGGGACTAAAGGTGTGCCGCCACCACCACTACCCAGTGTTATTTTGGGTTTCTATTGCCCTGATAAAACACCATCAGTAAAAGCAACTTGGGAAGGAAAGTTTGGTCTGTTACTGAAGGAAGTCAGGAAGGAACCAGGAGGCAGGAACTGAGACAGAAGCCATGGCGGAGTGCTGTTTACTGGCTTGCTCAACATAGCTTGCTTAACCTGCTTTTCATGCCATCCAGGACCATCTGCCAAGGGGCGGCTCTGACCACAATAGCCTGGGCCCTCCCACATAAATCAGACCTATCCGGTAGGGGCATTTTCTCATGTGATGTTGCCTCTTCTCAAACAATTCCAGCTTCTGTCAAGTTAACTGATATAAACCAGCCAGGATGCGGGCGTGTGCAGATGTGCAGAGAGCAAGAGGCCTGTGACCCCTTGGAGCTAGACTTCCAGGCAGTTTGTAAGCTGCTGATGTTGGTCCTGGGAACTCAGCTTGGGTCATCTACAAGAACAGTGTGCTCTTCTTGACCACTGAGCCATCTCTGTAGCCCCTACAGAAATGCTTTTAAAAGCTAACCTTCCTTTTATTCTGTGTGTTCCCTAGCACGGGGAGAATTTGTTGTTCTTATGCACCACATAAACTCAGTTTTTGAGCTAGTATATGAAAATAGGAAGGGCACTGTCAACCTAAAAATAAATGTACTAAGCTTTATGTGAGGTTTAAAAGGGAACCTAAGTAGAAAGTTGTATGAAGCAAGAACAAGAAAATGGATCAGTTAAAACTTGAGCAAATGGCTGGGCGTTGGTGGCACACGCCTTTAATTCCAGCACTTGGGAGGCAGAGGCAGGAGGATCTCTGTGAGTTCAAGACCAACCTGGTCTACAGAGTGAGTTCTAGGACAGCCAGGACTGTTACACAGAGAAACCCTGTCTTGAAAAACCATTAAAAAGAAAAAAGAATGGGCACTATCAAGAACAGTGGCTTTGTATGTATGTAACTAACCCTAAATATGTACAAGGTAGGTGTGTTATCATTTTTAAAGGTGAGGAAACTGAGGCTGAGTCCCCGACTTGTAAGTGACACAGCACACACTCAAGTAAGGTTTGCTGCGCTGAACATCTTTTCCAAACTGTATCTAGCACATTTTGTAAGGAGTTTCCTAAGGCTCCATTCAGATCATCTTGGCCCTTCACCTGTAAACATACTTTTTAAACTCTCCCACTCGGTGAAACTCAAATCCCAAAGCAACAGCTCTGTTCCTCCTTCCAATACAGTGACCACACCAGGCTAAGGACTGACAGCCCTGTGGGTAAACAAAAGCAGTGGTCATCATTAGAAATGTCGGTGAGGAGGCCTAGGTAATCTATTGAGCCTTGGGTAGTAGATCAGTATTTATCCCGGGTATACAAATGGACTTTGGACTCCCATCCAACAATGAGAGATGCACTCTCACCCTGAACTCTTGGGGGAGGGTCTAGGCCCTGCCCTGGATGAAATGACAGACTATGGACACCCCCATAGAGGGCCTCACCCTCCCTGGAGAAATGAGGGGATATTGGGTTGGGGGGTTGGGGAGAGGGCACGGGAGGAGGGGAGGGAAAGGGAGAGGGACCTGGAACTGACTTGTGAACCAACCATGTTTCTAATCTAAATTTAAACTTAAAAATAAAAAAAAGAAATATCTGTTACGTTTATTCTCTACCTCCCTCCCCAACCATCACAACAAAATGAGGAAAACTCAGAACCATGCCCTTAGAAGTCCTCTCAGGGAGTCTTTATTCATTGTATGTATGAGTGCACTATCTGCATGTACACCATTATTCCAGAAGAGGGCATCGGATTCCACTATAAATGTCTGTGAGTCTCCCTGAGGTTGCTGGGAATTGAACTCAGGTCCTCTGGAAGAGCAGCCAGTGCTCTTAATCACTGAGCCATCTCTACAGCCCAGGAAGTCTTATCCTAGATACAAGTGTTCAAAATTAAGAGTTAGTCTCTTGTCCCATTACAACTAAAACAATTTTTAGAGATTATCTTTATGTGTGGGGGTGTTTTGTCTACCTGTGTGTTTGTGCAGTGCCATGGAGGTCAAAAGAGGGTATTAGATCCCCTGAAATGGAGTTACCAGTGTTGTAAGTCATCTCGTGGGTGCTGGGAACTGGGCCCAGGCCCTCTGGAAGAGCAACCAGTGCTCTTAACTATGAATCCATCTCTCTAGTCCCACAACAACAACAAAAATATTAAGTATTTATAATGTTAACTTAATTGCTGTTTAGTTTAACTATCTTTGCATTGAAGCCTGATGATCAAGTTTCCAAGAAAGAATGAATACTAGTGATATCCACTTGTGGCTGAGAAACCCTCCTAATTGAAGGGGATAATGTACTTTTTTGGAAAGAGCATGAATAATAAAACACAAAGACATCAAGGAATCCATAAGCAGGTAAGAAGCAATGAAGAAAAAGGAACTCGTTTATGGTCAGAAGATAACATTGGTTGTTGGCAAAAACAAAACAAAACAAAAACACAAAAAAAACACCCTTTAGAGTCAATTTCAAAAAGAACACTTACATAACCCATAACAAGAGAATAGTCAAAAGCAGGGCTAGAGTAATTACATCCAATAATTCCTGAATACAAAAGACTCCAAAGAGGGCATTCCTCCCTCCATCTTATTGCTCCTAGGTTGTACAATAGACATGCCAGCCTAAACTATCTGCTGGAGCTACCTACGACTCCTAATCTACTTAAAGGATTAGGCCATGTGACCTGTCAGTGTCACGTGGACACAGCATCTGTTTCAGTTTACAAGGAACAGCAGGGACATCTGGGAGGAAACAGAAGCCTAGACAAAGGCATTCTTATACAATGTTAATTCTTGCTGATCTGCTGCTTGCACAAACCAGGGAATAAAATAAATCACTGCTCCTAATTCTCTTATCAGCCTGGGGTGTATGAACCAGTTTCGTTGTTTATCTATGCCATCTTACGAATGTTTTTACAGGTGTGTCCAAAGTGTTCAGGGATTTCCTAAGGTCACACAACCAGAAAGTGGTAGAGCAGGCCTGAGACACGCTGATTGGACACCGTTTTTCACACCATCTATCCCAGCAAACTGAAGCAGGGGCAGAGCAGAGCTTCGATTCCCGAGCACCGATGGTCCCAAGACTTCCTTCATCAACTCCTTTCTTTTCAACCGATTTCCAAACCTTAAGACCCAGTGAGCCAAGCAGATCACACATCGAGGAAGACCTGGTTTGTTATAGAGGTGAAAGGGGTTGGAATTACATCTGCAGAGTTTGGCGAGAACAAAAGAGACACCAGAATGCAAATGACACAAAGAGGGCTGGAGAGATGCCTCAGCAGTTTAGAGCCCTGGCTGCTCTTGTAGGGGGCACCAGCCATGCACGCACTTGCTGCACATATATAAAACATTTTTAAAAACCCAAAACACAGAAAATGGACAGTTGCTAAAAATGCTATTCTCAGTTATGCATTTCCATCCAAGTATTTACAAGCAATGAGTCCGTATAACAGATTCATATCTTTCCTTAAGATATTATTAAATTTGTTGCACGGGGCATGGCAGCGCATGCCTGTAATCCCAGCACTTGGGAGGCAGAGGCAGGTGGATCTCCGTGTGTTCCAGGCCAGCCTGGTCTACAGAGCGAGTTCCAGCACAGCCAAGGTTACACAGAGAAACCCTGTCTCGAACTCCTCCCCCGCCCCCAAGATACTATTAAATTCGTTACTAGAGGAGCCCCAGGAACACTGGCTCGGCAAAACAGGCACACCCAGGCCACGCATGGCAGTTAGTGGGGATCCTTAAGGTGTACGTGCGCAGAGAGGGCGGCTTGGAAGGTTACAGGGTGAAGACGGTGGGCAGTGCTAGTCTGAGAGCCTTCAGGCATCTGGGCGGCAGCGCATTTCTGCCAGGCTGCGGGAAGCAGGTGGTTTCCGCGGGGAACCGGTCCGGCCAGTCCCCGGGGGTGCAGCTCCTGAGCCCAGCAACTGCAGAGCGTGTGCCCGAGCGCCCTGGAAGGAGCTCACTGTTGAGGTCGCTGCGCAATGCTTCCCTGCACCCCAAGTCACCCCAGCTGTCCCGGGGAAAGAAGCCCGCCCCTTTAGGCCCCCACCAACCTAAGATCCTAGACCCCCAGACCCGGAAGACATGACAGGAAGTTTCCTCCAACACCTACTCAGGGCCATCTTTGTCCCGACCTCTCTAGGAAAATGGACGAATCGCCGAGTGTCTTTCATCTTAACCCTTAGAGGCCCTGGAGAATTTCTTCCTGGGATGTTTGACAATTCTTGATCCATATTCCTCTCTCGCGTTTCAGGCGCCTCGGGTTATGTCTATGTTTTCTTCGCCATCAAGGCACTGCCAGATTTGCCATCACAACCGCCACCATCAATGGTAGAGTCACAAACCCAGTATGTAAGCTTCTCTTGTCCTGTTCCCATCTCTGCGCGCATAGGTATTTGCTTTCCCGTCTGAAGCAGTCTGCAAGCTAGGAGAGGCCTCACGGGAAGTCAACACTGAGGACAGCTTGGCCTTGGACATCTGACCTGCAGGGCCACTAGAGCGCGAAATTCTGTCATCTAGCCCAAACAGCCCGAAGAATTTTGTTACAGCAGAGGGAACAGACTTACACAATTGAGAAAACGAAACGTTTAATTCCCAGACTCTTTGAAACTGCAGCAGCAAAAGCAACCGCTCCGAGAGACCTTCCTGGAAGCTTGGCCTGGATCTATTTCTTGGCCCCTCCCAAAGATTCCAAAGCCCGTTAATGCCCCCCACCCCCGGGCGCGCGCCCCAAACCCCACAAAACCGTACAAACAAACAAAAACAACGTTTAGTCCTAGGACAGTTCCGATCATCTCCAGTCCCAGCTGAACCTGACAAGGGCGAAAGCTAATCAGTAAGTACACTGTGGAGCAGGACTTAGGGCTGGGTATGAGAACCAAGTTTGTGGTTAAAAAACTACCTGGAGTGACACAGACCTTTGGCCACCGGGCAGACAAGACTCTTATCTGGAGGATGGCTTCGTGCTATGTAAAACGAAGGCCAGGGCTAGCAACTAGAGCTGCTGCCTTAGATTCAATAGTGTGGCCATGAGAAACCTGTGACTGGAAAATTCTAAAAAGGATTCTTTATTGCAGGGGTTTAATAATGCTACTGCCTGTGGGAAATTAGAAATGAATTGGACTATCTCGATCAGGGCAATTAACTTTGCTGTGCAAAGGGCCAGATAGTATATACTGTATTTAATGCTGCCGGCCATGCATTCCCGTCACGACTGTTCAGCTCTACTGTAGCGTCAAGAGAACAACCATATACAAAACAAGCAACTAGGCACAAACGTGTCCTAGCAAAAGTGGATTTATTAAACCAGGCGGCCTGTCCACCTTTGTTCTAGCTAAGGAGATTCCAAGGCAGACTTTTAAAAGTGTCCCTAGACATCTCACCACCAATGACAAAAGACAAGGGGCCCGGGAAAGCTAAGAGACTAACCCTCAAGTATGTACAAATCAGAACATGCTGCATTCAAAAGCATTGCTTCCCATAATCCATCCCCTCCATGGCAAACAATGTTAAAATGAAGTCATGCTTTCAAAAAAAAAAAAAAAAGATCAAACTCCAGCTACTGCTAGGAAAAGATGGTTGGAACAAGTCTCAGCAAATGAATGAACTTACTCTGTAGACCAACTGTCCTGGAATGCAGACATCCACCTGCCTCTGCCTCCCAAGTTCTGGAACTAAAGATGTGACCACCATCACCCAGCTTGAGAGTCCAATTTGTTGTTTTGTTTGGTTTTGGTTTGGCTTTTTTTTTTTTTTTGAGACAGGATTTCTCTATGAAGTCTTGGTTGTCCTGGAACTCACTCTGTAGACCAGGCTGGCCTGGAACTCAGAGATCTACTTGCTTCTGCCTCCCGAGAGCTGGGATTAAAGGCGCACACCATTACCACCTGACTGAGAGCCCAGTTTTAATGCTCAATTAAAAACCTCCCTGGATGGAGTCTTGAAGTGTCTGACTATTCTCTGCCCCACCTTGCAAGGTGAACCATCATTTTCTTGAACTCTAGTTCAATAAAAATTATTGTAGTCTTTCTTCTAGTCTCCATTTGCATCTCTGTCAGGGTAGGTGTCCTAGGAGAGGTGTCCCTGTCCTTACTTACTCAGGCCACTCCACCCAAAGACCAACTTTATTTTCAAATTCTTCAGCCACCTTTTGTCTGTTCATGTAGAGAACAAACACCCAGTCCTCCTCATCTCAATGCAAATATTTTATTCCCAACTATTCTTGACTCTGTTTTATGAAGATTTGTGTGTGTGTGTGTGTGTGTGTGTGTGTGTGTGTGTGTGTGTGGTGCCTGCAGAGGCCAGAAGAGGGCATCAGATCACCTGGAACTAGAATTATAGGCAGTTAGTTGTGAGCCTCTCTGTCTTGGGTCCTCTGAAAGAGCATTGTGTGCTCTTAACCTCTGGGTGATCTCTCTTGGCTCTTTCAGGAAGATTTCAACCCTGTCTTTTGTCTCCAAAGCCTGAATTGTGTTTATCAGTTTGCACACTTTTGGGAGGTGGTCATATTGGCTTTATTGACTGATAGGCAAGTTGGCAGACATCATTCAAGAGTTAATTTTCCATTCAGGAATAAATCCCCTGGCGGGACAGAAAGCAAGTAGGAAATGAACAGTAGAGTTATTTGCACCTAAATGCTTTGTTAAACACTCTTATTTCATCTTTGAGAACTTCATACTATGCATTTTGGTTGTATTTACCCACCTTGCCCCAGACGCCCTTTTACCCCCCTCCCGACCCGACTCCATGCTCTCTCTCTGAACACAAAGCTAATTGTGTCATTCAAAGGCTCCTGAGCCTGAGGCTTGCTCGAGAGCGTGGGCCTACCTACCAGGGCTCACACACTCAACCAGGAACTCCTGTCACCGCAGCTATCACCCCCAATGTCTCCTCAGGTAGGGCTGGCCTTTGTGCCCGGCTCTCCCAAACCCTTGCTGATATTAGTCTGACTTGAGCTTTTCTGGGGTCTTGTGTACACTGTCACACCTGTGTGTACGCTGTCACACCTGTGCACTCTGTCACACCTGTGTGTATGCTGTCACACCTGTGTGTATGCTGTCACACCTGTGTGTATGCTGTCACACCTGTGCATGCTGTCACACCTGTGCATGCTGTCACACCTGTGTATGCTGTCACACCTGTGTGTACGCTGTCACACCTGTGTACGCTGTCACACCTGTGTACACTGTCACACCTGTGTGTATGCTGCCACACCTGTGTGTATGCTGTCACACCTGTGCACACTGTCACACCTGTGCATGCTGTCACACCTGTGTGTATGCTGTCACACCTGTGTACTCTGTCACACCTGTGTGTATGCTGTCACACCTGTGCATGCTGTCACACCTGTGTATGCTGTCACACCTGTGCATGCTGTCACACCTGTGCATGCTGTCACACCTGTGCATGCTGTCACACCTGTGTATGCTGTCACACCTGTGCATGCTGTCACACCTGTGCATGCTGTCACACCTGTGCATGCTGTCACACCTGTGTATGCTGTCACACCTGTGTATACTGTCACACCTGTGTGTACGCTGTCACACCTGTGTATGCTGTCACACCTGTGTACACTGTCACACCTGTGTGTATGCTGCCACACCTGTGTATGCTGCCACACCTGTGCATGCTGTCACACCTGTGCATGCTGTCACACCTGTGTATGCTGTCACACTTGTGTGTATGCTGTCACACCTGTGTGTATGCTGTCACACCTGTGTACGCTGTCACACCTGTGTGTATGCTGTCACACCTGTGTCTACGCTGTCACACCTGTGCACGCTGTCACACCTGTGTCTATGCTCTCACACCTGTGTCTACGCTGTCACACCTGTGTGTATGCTGTCACACCTCTGTGTATGCTGTCACACCTGTGTGTATGCTGTCACACCTGTGTGTATGCTGTCACACCTGTGTACGCTGTCACACCTGTGCACGCTGTCACACCTGTGCATGCTGTCACACCTGTATAGGCTGTCACACTTGTGCACGCCCTCACACCTGTGTGTATGCTGTCACACCTGTGCACTCTGTCACACCTGTGTGTGCTGTCACACCTGTGTGTACGCTGTCACACCTGTGTAGGCTGTCACACTTGTGCACGCCCTCACACCTGTGTGTATGCTGTCACACCTGTGCACTCTGTCACACCTGTGTGTGCTGTCACACCTGTGTGTATGCTGTCACACTTGTGCACGCCCTCACACCTGTGTACACTGTCACACTGTATCTGCTGTCACACCTGTGCATGCTGTCACACCTGTGTACGCTGTCACACCTGTGTATGCTGTCACACCTGTGTACGCTGTCACACCTCCTCTGAGTTCTTTTTTTACATTTATTTTTATTACATGTGTATGACTGCATGCAGTGTTTGCACAGGTCGAGAGGGGGTATTGGATCCCATGGGACTAGAGTTACATAGTTTTTAGCCACAGTGTAGGTTCTGGGAACAGAACCCAAGTCCTCTGCAAGAGCAACCTGTGCTCTTAATCACTCAGCTATCTCTCCACCCCCTGTTTCTTTTTTTTACTTTTTATTTATTTGGTGCATGCATGTGTATGTGAGGGGTGTGTGTGTGTGTGTGTGTGTGTGTGTGTGTGTGTGTGTGTGTGTGTGAAAATGAGCATGTGTGCACATAAGCCATGACATGCATACGGAGGCCAGAGGAGTCTGTGGAGTTGGCTCTTTCCTTCCACCTTTAAGTCCTTCAGACAAGTTCAGGTCTTCTGACTTGGTGAGACAGAGCCTTTACCATGGAGCCATCGCTTCAGTTCTGTACCGTTTGTACTTTTTGTGCCTGTAGGTTCTGAACATATTTTTAAACTTGTTTAAAAGAGATTAATGAGAGAGGAAGAGGGCAGAGAGGAGGTATTGGGAGAGCTGAATATGATCAAAGGACATTATACATGTATGAGAGTGTCACAATGAAATTTCATATTATGTATAATTAACAAGCGCCAAAAATAGCTTTCTAAAATTTGTTGAGAAGCTGGCTGAGCCTACATGATAGAGGTATAAAATAGAATCAAAGTTACCAGCTCTGCCACATAAAGTCAGGTTCGAAAGAGGGCCTGGCTTCCAGTATTTCCTTCACTACACCACATGCTACACTGCCTACCATGACGTGTACACGGAAGGAAACCTGGCCTCAAATGAGTTTGCAGACTTTACAGCCCAAGGAGCAAAGCACACCCGGCAAATGTTTTATGAGAGGGAAGAATATGGAGAAAGGGGAGTCGGGCTGGCTCACACACACATGCCGCCATTTCTGCCCAGCTCAGTTTCCGGATGCACAGTGCCTTCTGACCCCTTCCGTGAGTAAGGGTGTTGCTGGTGGTTTCTCTTGTCCCACCACTTCAAATGAACTCGCAGAGACTTACACTAATTATTAAATTATTGGCTGATGGCTAGGGCTTCTTATTGGCTAGCTCTGCCTTAATTGTTAATCCATTTCTACTAATCTATGTATTTCCACAGGGTCTTGGCTTACCTGTTACTCCTTTCTCTGCTACATGGTAGACCCTTGCGCACTCTATCTGCCTACCTTTCCCAGAATTCTCCTCATTTCCTAGTCCCGCCTATCTTCCTGCCTCTACTGGCTATTGGCCAAACAGTGTTTTATTCATCAACCAATAAGAAGGACATCCCCCATCATAAGGGATAATGATGCTGGAAATGTAATGGAAGGCAAAAGATACCTCCCATTCCAAGAACTCATTCACTTTTATGAGAGTTGTATGCACCTTTATGAGAGTGCACCAAGTAGACAGCTCGCTAACTGGTCAGTCAGGAGTCTCCTCAGCCAGCAGTTGTTGCTGCTTGTATCACCTTGAGGAGAGGCCCTACGAATCTCAGGAGGGTCCTGGGCCTTCTAAGTGTTGTCACTTCCAGAACCTTAACAGACGCTTCCGTTTGGAGAAAAATAACTGCCACAACAGGCTGCAGGAATGAAGAAACAGGGCATAAAGGCTTTCCCGTGTATCGATAGTCTTCTCAAGATGGCTCTCAAATAGGCTAATACCCAGTGTCTTAGTTAGGGTTTCCATTGCTGTGAAGAGATGCCGTGACCACGGCGAGTCTTATAAGGGAAAATATTTATTTGAGGCTGCCTTACAGTTCAGAGTATTATCCCATTATCACCAAGGTGTGGGGAATGGCAGCACACAGGTAAATACGTTGCTGGAGAAGTACCTGAGAGTTTTACATCCAGATCGGCAGGCAGCAGGAAAAGAGAGTGAGCCACTGAGCCTGGCTTGAGCATCTGAAACTGCAAAGCCCGCCCCCCAGTGATACCCTTCCTCCAGTAAAGCCACACCTGCTCCAATAAGGCCACACCTCCTAATAGCACCTGATGGGAGAAGTCCTTCTGAGTATACGTTTGTCTGATTGCTTGATAAATAAAGCACTGTTGGCCAATAGGGAAGCAAGATAGGTGGGACTAGGAGTTGAGGAGGATTCTGGGAAATGTAGTCAAGTGTGGAGAGTCACCATGTGATCCCGGGAGGAGAGGGCACAAGTCTGGCGTTCTCAGTAAGATAAGACCTTATAAAAATATATATTAGTAATTATGGGTTAATAATTAAGTCAGAGCTAGCCATTGAGAAACCATAGCAAACGGCCAACAGCTTCATAATTAATATAGTGTCTCGTGTGTTATTTGGGGGCTGAGACAGCAGCGGGACCCAGGCAGCTGGCGGGAAAGAATGCTCGTTACAAGTATCACTCTATGGGGGCCATTTTAGTCCAAATCACCACAGTCAGGAGAGGAGGCTGAACACAGGAACCTCCTATTCTGACCTTCCAACCACAGAAATGAAATTGATGAACATTTAGGATACAGTGTTTCCAGACATTAAGTATACAACCTCCTAGGGAGCATTGACCAAGTCCCTTTGTGTTTTCCTCCACTTCCTTTGTCCTTCAGTATTCAGTGAGTACTTCCTGTCTCTTGTGTTGATTCTTGTGCTAAACTTTCCTACTGTCCTGGTTCCTGGTGGGCTGACACAGAGCGCCAAGAGAGTGACCTCTTTCTGATCCTGCATGTCACTGAGGGGCCAGTTGAAATTGCTAATCCAGGTTTTCTGAGATTTGCTTTTAGCTGCAGGTTGCAGACTATCTGACGTACAAGAGTTTAAAATATAATAACGTCATTCTTTCCTTGAGAAACGTGTGTGTGGCGGGCAGTTCCAGAATAGACTGTGCTGCTCTGTGGTGTCTTCAGGAGATTACCACGCTTCCTTTGTTCCCTTCCACCATCTTTAGCATTTTGAGAACTTTTTGTTTCATGACTACAATGTGGCTGCAGAAACTCCTCCCATCACATCTTAATGCCATAGCCCATAAAGCAGGAAGAGGCTTCGTTTCCACAAGCAAATCTCCCATTATAAAGCAACGCAGTTTCGGAAATTCCTAACAGAGGTGTGTCTGTACAGCTAGTTTTGTGTCAACTTGACACAGCTATAGTCATCTGAGAGGAGGAGCCTCAATTGAGAAAATGCTTCGGGAAGATGGGGCTACAAGCAGGCAAGTCTGTAGGGCATTTTCTTAATTAATGATCAATGGTGGAGGGCCCAGCCTATTGTGGATGGGGACGTCCCTGGGCTGGTTGTCCTGGGGTCTATAAGAAAGCAGGCTAAGTGAGCCACGTAGACAAAGCCAGTGAGCAGCTCCCCTCCATGGCCTCTGCATCAGCTCCTGCCTGCAGGCTCCTGCCCTGTTTGAGTTCCTGTCCTGACTTCCTTCGATGATGTGCGGGGACGTGGATGGATAAGCCGGGTACCCGCTCTCCTCTGCAAGTTGCTCTGGTTACAGTGTTTTATCACTGCGCACCACAGCCAGAACTTCCTACCCCAGTCGCAGCTGAGGGCAGTGGGATTGCTCTGGCTCGTTAAAGCGGACTGTGGCTCACCTCACGAGCCGATTGCCTTACTGTGCAGCCTCCCTAAGAGCCTCTGCTCCCTGTGGGCGGATCCCAACTGTGCACCCCACTTTCAGTTTCTGGGATTACAAGAATGTAAACATCGGGCGCACCACCCTCTTGACTCTAACTTCCTCGGGGATTTGCTGGTGTCTCACATCCGGTTTTTGACAAGCAAGCCTCACACATACCTTTTCTTCCTCTAACCCGTACTGTGCAGTCAACAAGCATCCATGCTAAGTGGTGGTTGGGGGAGCAGTTGGGGAAAACTGTCACACGAATAGGAAAATTGCCGCATAATACGTTGGATGTTACAGTAGGAAAAGTTAAAAACCAATTACTTTGGCCCCAGGGAAACAACAGGCTAAGAAACAGAAGGACTTATTTTCAGAAGAGTTCATTTGGGCCGGGCGGTGGTGGCGCACGCCTTTAATCCCAGCACTAGGGAGGCAGAGGCAGGCGGATCTCTGTGAGTTCGAGGCCGGGCTGGACCGACAGCCTCCAAAACAATACAGAGAAACCCTGTCTCGTAAAAACCAAAAAATAAAAAAATTTTAAAAAAAGAAGAGTACATTTGGATAGTGAACGGGAGTCTGTCTCATGGGTGGCAGGACAGCAGACTTAGAGAACAATGATGACACATCTGGAGTTCTGTGAAGGCCAGCTGTTTGGAGAATGGTCGAAACTCCAGGCTTCGAGGAAAACACATACACAGCAGTGGAGGAAGAGGGGGAAGCAGATGACAGAGGCCAGAGTTTCAGGGATTCCCCTCAGCCAAAATGAGGACCTGAATTCAAATCTGCAGGCAACGGGGATTCCCTTCACTCCAGTGACACGTTCAAGCGTGGCTGGTGAAGGAATTGGGGGAAAGTCAGCCGGCTTTTATAACAGACCGCGTGAGGGACTGCCAAGTGCTGAGGCCATAGCCAAGGACTCGGGCTGCCGAGAACACTCTGAAGGTGAGCTTACATTGACGGGAGAGGACAGTTTCCGTGTGGGAGGCAGGGGAAAACACTGAGTCAGTCGAGACTGGGATTGAATTTTGTGAAACAAGTATCTGCCAAAGTGCAGCCAAACAGAGAATGTCCAACCAGAAGGCGACACCACGGTGTGTAAGGCGCACACACCATGCCTTGGCCCGGATGAGCTTGCCATTTCACAAACAGCATTTGACTCCTTTCTGAGTACAGATTAAGAGGATGGCTCTTCTTTTTTTTTTTTTTTTTTTTTCCAAGACAGGGTTTCTCTGTGGCTTTGGAGTCTGTCCTGGAACTCGCTCTTGTAGATTAAGATGGGCGCGAACTCACAGAAATCCACCTGTCTCTGCCTCCGGAGTTCTGGGATTAAAGGCGTGTACCACCAACGTCCAGCCTCTTTTTTAAATTAATTAATTATACACTATTCTGGCATGTGTGCCTGCAGGCAGAAGAGGGCACCAAATGTCATTATAGATGGTTGTGAGTTACCATGTGGTTGTTGGGAATTGAACTCAGGAGCTCTGGAAGAGCAGCCAGTGCTCTTAACCTCTGAGCCATCTCTCCAGCCTCTGGCTCTTCTTGTTATGCTTACAGACACTGTCACCTTGCTGGTACTGTCCATGAGGTAAGCTCTGAGAATAGCCATACTATTGTTATTTAGACATACTAAGATCAAAGGGCAAAACATTAAACTGGCACTTTTTCCACGGAAGCAACAGTGCTAAGAATCCAACAAGGAGAGTGATTTAATAAAAAGTTCTTAGGGAAAAAAAAAACGTAAATAACTGAAGTTGTGGGACCATTTTCTTTTTGTTGTTGTTTTTCAAGATCAGACAGCACTGGCTGTCCTGGAACTCGCTCTGTAAAACAGGCTGGCCTTGAACTCACAGAGATCCGCCTGCCTCTGCCTCCAGAGTGCTGGAATTAAAGGCCTGCGCCACTGGCCATTTTCAATCCTTAGATACACAAAGATTTAAAAGCACAACCATAGGCAGTGTTGACAGACTGGGGGAGTGACTCATGGTGCTGAGCGGGAAGGGACAGAACACATTTCTTTTTTTCCTATCAAAATAACAGCTTTTTCTCTTTGCCATAGCGATTCAACTTCTGTGGAAAACTCTTCAAACACATATGTGAGAAAGTTCTTCCCCTAAGTGAAAAGTTCTCAAAATACATCACGTAAGGGGATGGGTGGGTGAAATATGGCGACGGGGACGTTTTGCTAGCCTTCCATTATGGGAGAAAGAGACAGACTCGGCGTCTGTACTCCTTATTGGTTAAGCATGGAATGATCACTGGCAATCTTGTTGAGAATGAGGTATGGCAGATGGTGGGTGACGACAGTCAATATTTCCCCTCACTTTTCAACACCTTGTCAACAGTAGATTAAGCAAAGGACCCTGAGTTTTTGACGACCTCATGTGGTTGCCTCATTTACTGGATCAAGGTATCCACGGCCAGAGGAACTTTTGGGATGGTTTGATCCCTGGGCTGTGGGAAGTCCCAGGGTCTAGACGGGAGGGTCTCTCCAGTTGGAGAGGCGCGTTCCTCAGTGAGCCTGGATGCACAGGGCTCTTCTACACTGTGCCAGCAGGTGGCTCCAGAGACAGCTGTTTGGTAAGAATGCAAACAATGAAAGCGACTTCACAGAGCAAGCTGACTGCGCAATCTCCAGGTCAGCAAACAGTGAAACAAAACAATGGCGTGTAAATTCTACTTAACTCCGATAAACCTGGACTTAGTAGAGGATTATGGCCACAGATACTGTCTAATGTGAGCCACTTGTTATTATGTGAAGTGTGTATGTATACGCGCGCACGTGTGTGTGTGTGTGTGTGTGTGTGTGTGTGTGTGTGAGACAGAGACAGAGATACACAAGGGGGGCAGGTTAATTTTTCTAGGTGCCCCTTGACCACAGATTTCTCCACAGTTTGTTAGCCTCAAATGTCTTGGATTTAGTGCCCACCCCAGTGCGTGCCAAGACATCAAAAGACCAAGAGTGGGCGGTCCTGCAGCTTTGCAGGAAAAGTCTAATTCCTGGAGCCATATCTGGTTTCTACACAGACGCCTGGGAGAAGCAGACCCTATGGCCGTCTTTTCCCCTTATCCCGTGCTCAACAACTCACGAAAGTCATTGACCCCCACCCCCTGGGAGTCACCCTTAGGCGTGACCACTACTTGGAATCCCACTGCCCCTTGTCCTGGTCAGCCCACCCTGGCTTCACACCCAGGCTGTGTGGGGGAGGGGAAGGCGTGGGAGGGGAAGTAATATTTTTGTATTTCAATTGCACTTCCTCAGTGTTAAGTCAAATGATAGCACACATGGAAAGCTCACACCACTGTGCTGGGTGTGGTAATTGCTGAATAGAGGAGTTAGCGTTCGTGTGGAAATGACCCACAGACAATATCTCCTCTAGTGTGCTAGAACCTTCTTTGTCATGTGCTTGTTAGAAGTCATCTTTAATTCCCCTGCCACTCTTCCTCCTTCTAAATTCTTCATCAAATCCCTTTCCTTTAGATCTGAGGAGAGAATGTTATTGATGCCACTGGTATTCATTTGTCTAGAAAGGTTTTCACCCCAGGGAGTCGGGACACAAACAGCAACTATAGGTTTGTCTCTCGTGCTCGACGATGTCTCCCTTTCGGGTTCTGAAAAGAAAGATGATCTCAGCTCTGTCTAATGATGTGATGTGCTGGATTTCTGAGAGCCAAATTTAAAAAGCATTTTTCCTCAGAGAACTGCCTCACCCATACCAGGAACAAAAAACGGCAAGGGAATGGATGGTTGTAACTTATTAGGAGAATGCATCAGTGATACAGGCTGGAAAGCAACGGAGATTGATCTTGGTGATGCTACCAACAGTTAGGGGGCAGCTGATGTAGACTAAATTCTCTGAAAATCGTATGTAGAAGCCCTTCCTCCAGTGAGGCTGTCCTTCTGTAAGTATGTTTCTCTTATTGGTTGATGAATAAAACACTGCTTGGTCTAGGAGGCAGGAAGATAGGCAGGACTAGGAGACGAGAAGAATTCTGGGAAAGGTAGGCAGGAGAACCCACCAAAGGCTGTCACCACTTAGTCCGCCAAAGGAGTAACAGGTCCATGCCTTGATCTTAGATTGCCATCCTTTGTAACCTCAGAAACAAATGTCTATTATGTAAATCACCCAGTGCGGTGTTTTGTAACAAACTAAGAAGGAGCAGGAACAGCCTACAAAAGTGAAAACTGGTAACTTTTGCACACGTGTAACCTGTGCTGAGAGCCTCCTTGGGCAAACTGCTCTGTTCTTTAAAGACACACACCCCTTTATGAGCGGGTAGGTTTTGATGTCTATCCAATTATCCGTGTGCTTCCATATTATTTCACCTGAGGTCTCCCTTCACCTGAGACATACATGTGTGACATCAGAGAGGTGACCACAAAGACAGACTGGGGTAATACTCAGTTTCTGGTGCTCAGAAGCCAGACTTTGCTGTAAGACGCTGATGACGTCCTTGGAAAGGGATTGTCTAAAGTCCTTCGGCATATGTTGAGCTAAGTCACGTAGGGAAAAGATGCAGGGAATGGACCTTGGGTGGGCAGTGCTTTGGCGAAGGACAAAGAACTTTACAATTTTAAATGTGACACTGTTCTCTTCCCTTTCCTTTCCTTGTCAATTCGCCTAAAAATTCTACTCCAGGCAGCTACTATATGACATCTCATTTTATAATTGTTTTAGTGCGTTATCGCAGAAATATTAAGCTACACAAAATAGGGATGTCCTATGATATTTCATGGAGGGAGAAATCACTTACGTGAGAAGTCAAAAAAGCTGAGAACCAAAGGTCTGCATGCTGCTCTCTGGGCCACAACCGGAACCCAAACAGAAAGAGTCTCCTCCCCCCAGCTCTTTTATCCCCCACAGGTTTTACGTACCTGTGACCACGTCCAAATGGGCGTGGTCAGCGATATGGGTACCTAAAATCTCTCCCTACTGTGTGTGTGTGTGTGTGTGTGTATGTGTGTGTGTGTGTCTGAGTGTCTGTACATTTGTGAACATGCATGCGTGTGAGGATACACTTGCCTGTGAGTGTGAGCATATATGAAGATCAGAGGTCAGTATCTAGAGCCCAGCGTCCCCCTCCCCCATGCTCCTCCTCAATTTTTGAGGCAGTGTCTGTCCCTGAACCTGGAGCTCACCAGTTGGCTAGCTGGGTGGCCTCTGGGAATCCATCTGCCTTCACTCGTCCGGTGCCAGGGTCACAAGCACATGAGGCCATGCTCTGCTTTTACCTTGGTCCCTGTGGATCTGCGCTCACCCCCCAGGCTTGCGTGGCAAGCGCCTTACTTGTTGAACCTCTTGCCCAGCCCCGACCTCACGTTTCGATGTGGGGGATTGGAGGTAAGACATTGCACACGCGAGGGAAGCAGCCACACCCCGCCTCAGTTCGCTGCTTCTTAGGTGTGACTGCATCCACAGAGTCCAACACAGTGCCTCACCGCCTGGTAATTAATGAATGCACGAGCTATCTTTTCTCCTCATAACCACTCCTGTTCTGGAGAAAGAAGAAATCAGTTAATCTGAGAGGGCATCTTAACGCTGTTTGAAGCCACTCACGGGATTTCTTCTCCTTGAGAAGGAATCCCAGGACTGGCTTTTTTTGAAAGTTACAGACAGGTGCATTTCAGCATCTTGGTCATTGTTCTATATTCCCTGTGAGCTCCACTGTGAATCTTACAGTGTGTCAAATAATATCCACCATGGCATTCATTAGTCCCTGACTGTTGAGAGAATGCTCGGGCGAGACACTCGAGCACCCTGTGTGCTTGTCTGTTCCCAGCAGGCTAACTCAGGAATGTGGAATGTGTCCCCAACTGTCCCTGTCTAGGTAGTGGAGCCTCACAGGTGCTGGTTTGCAGTAGGACTGCCCAAAGTCACATCATGTCACCGAAGCAAGTAGTATTTCTCTCTTGTCTGTCATCTCTCTGGGAAGTTCACAGAGGTGAAAAGAAAAAAGGTATAAGTCTACACCAGAAACCAATGCTATCAAAAAGCCCATGTATTCACACACACACACACACACACACACACACACACGTGAACAGTCACATGCAAAAACACAGCATACACATAAACAGTCACAAACACACAGACACATGCACACACAGACCCACATGTTCACACGAATCAGCACATGGGTACACACATGCACACACAGACATGAATGTGCAAACACACATCTGCATATATGCAAACAAACATGCACAAGCATGCATGTACACACAAAGTGCACAGGCATGAACACACACATGTGTGTACACATTCTGGTGTGTATATGTTTATGCACACACACCATCATAACAAGGATCAAGTCAGGTGATCAAAAGGCATCTTCTCCATTGGGCTCTTCATCTGTTAGTATCGGCAGAACATGGTCAAACATGTTCCTTTGAAGAAACATACATGATGACTCTTTATTAAGTTGGGGAAAGGAAACAGGAAGGGGAAACTCACAGCTCACAGCCACATCTGCAAAATACCAAGCTCATATGCAGCCCAGGTCACTTGTTACCTAGAACCATGACAGTTCTATGATGGACCTCTTCATCCACGTAAGAAAGTCCTAACTTGTTGAGCAACAGGATGAAGGATCAATCAATCTCCTGGTCACATGTCCCTGAAGCGGTGTGTCCTGAACTAGGGCAGCCTTTGCACTCCACATGGGTCAGTGTTTGTCAAGATACGCTCTACCACAAGGATGACTGGGACCTGCTCCTAAATCTGACTGTAAACAGCACGTCCCACAGGGGACACACAATTGCCTTAAACTCCGGTGGAAGCAGACAGGCAGATACCCTGAGCCAGCGAGGACACACACACACACACACACAGGGTATGGTGGGGAGAGCCTGAGAGGGCTCAGAGCAGATGTCTTTTTCCTTTGGTAGTAGACACAAACATTCTCTCTCTCTCTCTCTCTCTCTCTCTCTCTCTCTCTCTCTCTCTCTCTCTCTCTCTCTCTCTCTCTCTCTCTCTCTCTGTGTGTTTAAGAAAAAGTCTCACTCACTCCACAGCTCATTCTGACCTAACTTGTGACAGTCCTCCTGCCTCTGTCTTCCATGTTCCCATGTTCCGAGATTACAGGCATAAGTCCCCGTTTCAAACTTTGTCACTCTGTCCTTTTCTCCTCCTCCTTCTCTTGCCCTCCTCTTCCTCTCCCTCCTCCTCTCTTCTCCCTCCTCCTCCTCCTCTTCCCCCTGCTGTTCCCCCTCCTCCTCTTCCTCCTCTCCGACAACCTCTTTGGTCTGTGCAGGACACAGGTCGGCAGTTCAGCGCAGGCTTAGTGGCGGGCTGTCTTTGTTTCTAGTTCTTGTGTCTGACAGTGCGGCTCTGCAAAGCTCAGGCATTAAAGCTCTGCCTGGAGGATCTAGCCCGGAACTCACGGAGCTGACCTGGCTGCTGTGGAACAGACAGGAAGAGAGGCTTAGGAAAGAGTCAGAGCGGCCAACCTGGCGACTTGGGTCTGACTGCTGGACAGCGTAGGGTTTGCGAGTTGTCAACTACCAGTGTCTGGGGCCTCTGCTGGAAGTGCAGATGGTGTCCACTAGAAAGGCCATGAAGTTTCTAGAGCGGGGCATTGATTGTTTCTGGCTTCTTGCTAGCTCATCTGTTTCCTGGTCACCGTTGCTACCTCAGGGATAACTGCGGTATCTGTTATCCCAAGAACTTACTTCCGCCTGCGATGGCGGATGTAGAAGTTCCGGGTCACACAGTCGGTCTAGCACCTCTCTTTGGCTGTGTGATTTACTATTTTTTAAATTTTTTTGCTATTATTATAGATTCGCTTATTTTTAAAATGCTTACAGCATTTACCTGATACAATAAACACTATGGACTTCCTTCCTGTCACTATTTCATTCAATTCTTACACACACCCTGCAGAAATAGTTTGTTCAAACAGGTGTGACTACATGGAAAAATTTATTCTCCGTAGTTAATGAGTCTCCTCCAGCAGCCTAGCCCAGCTCTAGTGTCTACAGGTTCTGTTGCAAACAATAGCTTAGATTCTATGATTCCCCATTTCAACACTTGAACACAGACTCGCCTCTAGCTGCATTACAAAGCGACGGGCTCTCTGGGAGCTCTGATTCTTGGAATTCTGAGGTGTTTGTCTGCATTCCAAAGCTTATCAGTGCCCTCAGGCTACAAAGTGACTACCAATGTGTAGAGTCCTGGCCTGTCTGGCTTGTCACCAACTCCCAGTGCAGTAAAGTGACATCCATCATAGGCACCCAATCTCTCTTTTCCAAGTGCACAAGTGTGTGTGCGCCTGTGTGTGCGTGTGTGTGTGTGTGTGTGTGTGTGTGTGTGTGTGTGTTCATATACGGAGGTCAGAGATCAATGCCCAGGTTTTGTGTTACCTTTAGCATTGAGATAAAACACCAAGGCTGAGATCACTCAGAGAAGGGTTTGCTTGGACATACAGTTCCAGAAGAGCAACAAATCCATCCTGGCTGGGAGTCATGGCAGCAGGAGCAGGAAGCTGAGGGCTCCTCTTGAACCAGAGCAGGAAGCAGAGAGAGGAAATCCCAAAATGGCTTCATTCTTTCAACTCCCAAAGCCACCTTCAGTGAGTACTTCCAACAAGGCCACACCCTCTAAGCCTCCTGTATAGTGTCGTCGTCTTTATCAGTTGGTTACCAATTATTCAAATGCAGAGACTCTGGCATATTTCTCACTTAAACCATCACAGGTGAGACCCCTCCCCTTTGAGATAGGTCTTTCACTGAACCTGGATGGAGCTCACCAGTTCAGCAAGACTAATTGGCTAGTGACTCTCCTGTCTCTACCTCCAGAGTGCTGGATCACAGATGAATGCTACCATGACTGACTTTTCATGGGAGTCCTAGGCATCCAATCCAGGTACTCACATTTTCATGGCAGGTGCTTTACTGACTGAGCTGTCTCCCTAGCCCCAAGGCACTCAGTCTATAGCTGGGCTTGCAAAGGTACCAAGGAATTGCAAAGGCATCTGTCCTAATGTAATTTCTTTTTTGTTGGGGGGGACGGTATTTAAAAAAATACATCAGTTCATGCATCAGTGGACTAGAAAGGGATTTGTCCTATAGGGAATTGCCAATCAGCTTCCAGCACCAAAAGTGAAGGTTCAAGACTGGGATGAAGTCAAATTAAAGTTGGTTCCCGGGTACATGTAGACAGTTGGTCAAAATCAGTGACAGCTCACTGTAGGCTCCCCCATGGAGAGCCTCAGATGGGAAGAGCAGAGTGGTGTGTGCTTATGTTTGCTTCTGATGGCCCAGAGAGGCTGCTGACTGCCTGCTGTGGGCTTTTCTGGAAAGGTCTGGATTCTGGGCCTGAACTAAATGTTTGCTGGTATTAGGGGAGTATCAGAGATTCCTCTATGGGGAATTGTGTAAATGGAGTTGGTGAATTGGCACACTGATGTAGGGTCACGTGCAGTGAGCCAGTGATGGGGGATGTCCTCTGTGTGCTGTGAATACATGTCTCTCTTATTGGTTGAGAGTAAAGCTGTTTCAGCCAATGGACAGGCAGAATGTAGCCAGGCAGGAAGTATAGGCAGGGCTATCAGACTAGGAGAATTCTGGGAAGAGGAACTCAGAGAGTGAGTCACCAGGAGACATCATGTAGCTACGGGAAGATAGGACTCCCAGACATTCTCCGGTAAGCCAAGACAACGTGGAGATACATAGATTAATAGAAACGGGTTGATAATTAAGAGAGAGCTAGCCAATAAGAAGCCTGAGCCATTGGCTAAGCAGTTTACAATTAATATAGGCTTTACTGTGTTTATTTGGGACTGAAGGGCAGCAGGATGCGGCTACACCTCAAACCTTGCAGTTACCACAGTGTGGATGTTGGAGTAAAAATGGCCTCCATAGGTCCACACAAAGAGTGGCACTATTAGGAGGCGTGACCTTGTGGAAGTAGGGGAGGCCTTGTTGGAGGAAATGTGTCACTGGGGGTGGGATTTGAGGTCTCAGATGCTCAAGCCAGGCCCAGTGTGACAGTCTCTTCCTATTGCCTGAAGCTCAAGATTCGGAACTCTCAACTCCTGCTCCAGCGCCCCGTCTGCCATGATGACAATGGACTAGCCCTCTGAACTGTAAGCCAGTCCCAATTAAATGTTTTCCTTTATGAGAGTTGCCATGGTCATGCTGTCTCTTCATAGCAGTAGAAACCCGAGCTAAGAAACACCAGCAAGTCTTATTTTGTTTTGTACAATTTATACTCACTTACAGGTAGGCTTACAGGGATGGGAGCATCCAGAACCTCGCATACATTAGGCAAGCACTCTACACCTGAGCCGTACCTCCTCTGGTCCCACTGTTAGGAGCTTCACAAGAAGACCACGCTACACAACTGTAACTTACATGCAGAGGACCTTGTTGGGGAAGTCCTGTGCATTTGTCAATAAAGCACTGTCTGGCCAATAGGGAATCTAGATAGGTGGGACTAGGAGTCGAGGAGAACTCTGGGAAGGAGAAACACAAGAGAGTTAAGATGTAACGCCATGGGGAAGGAAGCCCGGAAACTTCTCCGGTAAGAGACTTAGATTAACAATTATGGGGTAATTACTTAAGTCAGAGCTATCCAGTAAGAAACAAGCAAGGCCAACAGCTTCATAATTAATATAGCCTCCTGTGTGTTTATTTGGGACTGATGCGGCTCTAGAACCAGGCTGGCGGGAAGGCTTCTCTCAAAGAAAAAGCTTCTCTTTACAGGACCTAGCTTAGACCCACACAGGCTCCATGACTGTCGCTTCAGCTTCAGTGTCCCCTGTGAGCCCTGTTAGCTGAGTCCGTGGGCTGTGTCTTGTGGTCCCTCCATACCTCCGGCTCCTGCAACCCTCCCTCCCCCTCTTCCTTGGGACTCCCCGAACCCCACCTAATGTTTGGCTGGGGGTCTGCATCTGTTTCCGTCAGTTGCTGGATGAAGCCTCTCTGGTGATGATTATGTCTACGGGTACAGCAGAATATCACTTGGAATCATTTCACTGAGTTTTCTTAGACTGGTTGTGTCTGGTTCTATCCTAGGTCATGGGCTGTCCGGACCCTGGTTTCTGTCCATTCAGGTAGTGTCAGGCATGGACTCCCTCTCGTGGCATGGGCCTCAAGTTGGGGCAGTCATTGTTTGGCCACTCCCACAAGTTCTGTGCTGTCACTACCCCAGCACCCCTTGCAGGCAGGACAGATTGTAGATGGAAGGTTATGTGGCTGGGTGATGTCCCAGTCCCTCCACTGGAAGCCCGTGCAACCAGATTTTAACCGGGTCTTGGCAGGGACAAACCCCAGAGACAAGTGTGTAATACTGCATGGAGTTGATGGGGAATGATTTACCTATCGCCTCCATTGCCGGCACTATGTTAAGATATTCTGTACTGAAAATAGTGCTGCAATGAACAGTGCACAAATTTCTTAATTTGAGCATTGCCTTTGCATTAATTCCCACTTGTGGCATTCTGCATCGTCGGGCATCCCCACAGGAATGGATGCTGACAGTGTTCTGTGAGTGGTCCACAGTTTAGTTCTTCAGAGCTGTGACTTGACTACATTTGCAATGTGTGAAGATTCCACAGATGCTCATTTAGAGTAAGTCTAGTTTATCGCTTTAAGAAAGCATATTCAGTCGGGCGTTGATGGCGCTTGCCTTTAATTCCAGTGCTTGGGAGGCAGAGGCAGGCGGATCTCTGTGAGTTGGAGACCAAGCCTGGTCTACAGAGTGAGTTCCAGGACAGGCTCCAAAGCTACTCAGAGAAACCCTGTCTCAAACAAAACAAAACAAATAACCAAAAAGCATATTCATTGGGATTTCGTTTACAGTTTTTTAAATACCAGGTTAGTTATGTTTATTCTCTTTTGATCTGTGAGACACAGGTTATTAACATTTACTGATTTCTTTTTAAAAATTATCTATGAGGGCTCTAACTTCATGTATGCATTTATGCCAGAAGAGGGCATCAGATCCCACTAGAGATAATGTGAGCCACCATGTGGTTGTTGGGAATTGAACTCAGGCCCTCTGCAAGAGCCATTTCCTTTGCAACTGTGCTCTTAGCCTCTGAGCCACACCTCCAGCCCCCATTTACTGATTTCTTAATGTTTTCCTTAGTTCCTCAAATTAATCTTACTCATGGGTATTGTTTTTCCATAACCTGAGGTTTTTATATTTTAATCGGGTTTTAATCATAAAAAGGTTGGTGTATAATTTCACTTTTTTTTTTTTATTTTTTCGAGACAGGGTTTCTCTGTGGCTTTGGAGGCTGTCCTGGAACTCCCTTGGTAGTCCAGGCTGGTCTCGAACTTAGAGATCTGCCTGCCTCTGCCTCCCGAGTGCTGGGATTAAAGGTGTGCACCACCAACGCCCGGCTTAATTTCACTTTTAAAAAATACACGTGGAGGGGGCTGGAGACATGGCTCAGAGGTTAAGAGCACTGACTGCTCTTCCAGAGGTCCTGAGTTCCATTCCCAGCAACCACATGGTGGCTCACAACCATCTGGTGCCTTCTTCTGGTATGGATGAAAACAAAGCACTCATATACATAGAATAAACAAATATTTTTAAAAAGTACATGTGGATGTGTCTCTCTGTGTGGGTCTGTGCATATGAGCGCTGGTGCCCGAGGAAGGCAGAAGATGGCATCAAATCCCCCGGGGCTAGAGTTACAAAGTAGTTATGATCCATGCAGGGTGCTAGGATCCAAACTCAGGTCCTCTGCAAAAACTATGTGCTTTGCTAGCAACTGGTACACCTCTCCAGCTCCTATAATTTCATCATAAGGGTGGTGGTGGTGCACACAGCTTTAATCCCAGCACTTGTGAGTTCAAGACCAGCCTGGTCTACAGAGAGAGTACCAGGAAAGCCAGGACTACACAGAGAAACCCTGTGTGTGTGTGTGTGTGTGTGTGTGTGTGTGTGTGTGTGTGTGTGTGTGTATACATGCATGTCCCTACACGTGTCAATTTTCTCCTCCCACCTTTGCCTGAGCCCTGAGATCATCAGGCCTGTGCAGCCACTGAACATGTGCAAAGAGAGAGGGACAGTGGTGGCGAGATGTTCATGAAGAGGCAGTTACAGTAGTCAGCTCAGGGGACAATCCCGTGTGGGTATGACCCACTTGGGTTCTGTTTAGCTGACTCTCCCTGGTTGTCTTGATGGTGTGGGTTTGCTTCTGTCTCCCAGGAAGTGCTAACCTCCTCCCAGCTGTTTTCCAAACCTCCAAGATCTCTGAGAGGCCTACATCAGTCTCGGATAAGTCAATCCTGGATCCTCTATTGGATAGACTAATTCCAACTCAATGAAACAGCTCTGAATAATGGATTCAAGGTTGGATCAGGGCAACAGCCTACATCTGTTGCTCCTAATTCAGAAGTAGAGCTAGGGAAATGCCACCTAGTGCTACGTATCTTTCTGCCCTGGTGTAGAAGCTAAGATCTTTATAAGCCAGGTGAGGGTAGCCGTGCTCCCATCTTGCTGAAGCCATGATTGCAGGTAGAATCGAGACCAGCTATAGACCTCTTAGCTGCACACACCTGATGTCAAACCTCCACACCACGTGTCTAGGAGGGATTATGAATTCTGGCAGCTTTGCCCAGCTAATGAAGATTCTTGGCATTTTCTATATCTTTGTGTGGGCTCTTCTTCTAGTGTCCTGATCCAGCCCCAACCCTGGCCATGGTAGGAGACTCCTACATTTGTTCTGCCGACTCCTCACCAACTACCCAGCGAGTTCACTTTCTGAGAAGATTAACTCAAAGGTCTTCCAGCCTTTATGTAGCACATGTGCGAACACGGGTGAGTGTGTCCGTGTAATATGAGTGGGTATATGCACATGCGTGTAGTAGCGTCTCCCCTTGCCAGTGAATTGGTGCTAGTGGCCACACCCCTTTGGACACCAGGTGCAGATGTGACAGGAAAGGTTGTGGCCACTAAAACAAATTCACTGGCAAGGGGAGATGCTACTACACATGTGTGTGCATATATGGGTTTGTGTGATGGTGTGTTTGTGTGTGTGATGTGTGTTCCTATGGGTATGTGGACATGTGGTTGTGTGCAAATCTGTGATTGCCTGTCTGTGTGTTTGTGTGGGTATATGCAATGTGTACTTGTGTGAGCGTGTGCACATGTGGGCATGTGCATGTGGAGGTCAGAGGTCAGTGTCAGGTGTCTTCCTCAACTGGCTCTACATATTTTTTGAAACAAGGTCTCTTGCTGACCCTAGAGCTCACTGATTGGCCAGGCTTGTTAAGAGAAGCTTTTTCCTTGCTAGCCGCTTTGGTTTATCCCCCGCCAGTCGCCTGGGCTCTGCCGCGCCAGCCTGGTTCTAGAGCCGCATGAGTCCCAAATAAACACACAAGACGCTGTATTAATTATGAAGCTGTTGGCCTTGCTTGTCTCTTACTGGCTACCTCTGCCTTAAGTAATTACCCCATAATTGTTAATCCAAGTATGTCTCTTACCGGAGAATAGTTCCGGGCTCCTACCCCATGCGTTACATCTTGAACTCTCTTGTGTTTCCCCTTCCCAGAATCCTCCTCGACTCCTAGTCCCTCCTATCTAGGTTTTCTATTGGCTAGACAGTACTTTATTGACAAATGCACAGGCAAATAACAGGACTTCCCCAACACAGGCTGACTGACTAGTGAACTCCATGGATCCTCTGATTCTACTCCCCAAGCACTGGGATTACACACGTGCACCCCTGGGCCTGGAGTTTATAGGTGCTGGGGATCCAAACGAGGTCCTCATGTGTGCGTGTGGCAAGTTCTTTATTGACTTGGCGTCTCCCTCATGTAGCACACCTGAACCTCACCTCTCTCACGACGCATCCCAGGTCCTCTGTGTGATTGGGCGTGATGACAGAACTGCAGGTGTCTGTGTGTCAGCCACAGGCAGAGCCACTTCCAGGCTATAAAAGGGCGCCTTACAATGGGGTGGGGTGCGGAACAAGGGGTCTCTGACCTTAAGTGACATCAACCTGGGGTGATTAGTCTAATGTGAGTTTAATGACTACTAATATGAGACACAGGGCTTACCCACTGTCTTCCTAAATTTATAGCCTTCTTTCCTCCCTTCCAACATTGTGACCCTATCAGAGCAAAGGTCACATCTCCCACTAACTGAATTTTTTCCAGAAGCTTGGTGCTTTGCTAAGCAACATGTAATCCCGCCCAGGGTGCTGTAGGGACACAGAGAGAGGGATGGATGCTCGTGGGATAAGTGCACGGTAGGGAGAGTCTGGGCTGTGTTACATACCCGGCAGCTAGGCAATATGAAGCTCGGGGTCGGTCACATAGCTCCGTGGAGACGATAAGGCAGGAGCTGGCACCCACAAAGGCCTGCTTGAAGCGTCCCCTCCCCGTCCCCAGTCCCTCCAGTGCACACGGCACTCACATCACGGCTCTCGGATCTAAAAGACTCATCCATCCTGCACTCCCCTCAGGCGCTGCTTGTCTGTTTGGAGGAGCCTGCAGACAGTGCTCAACAGTTATTACTGGAAGCTTGGCCAGAAGGTTCGGTGGCGTGGAGGTGTCTAACCTCTCCAAAATACACTCTCCACCCGTAACCTCTCTTCTCCATCCCTACCCTCTCCATTTCTATCTTCTCTATCCCTACACTCTCCACCCCTCCCCTCTCCATCTCTCCCCTCTCTATCCCTCCCCTCTCCATCCCTGCCCTCTCCACCCCTACCCTCTCCATTCCTATCTTCTCCACCCCTACACTCATCACCCCTCCCCTCTCCACCCCTCCCCTCTCCACCCCTCCCCTCTCCACCCCTCCCCTCTCCATCCCTCCCCTCTCCATCTCTCCCCTCTCTATCCCTCCCCTCTCCATCCCTGCCCTCTCCACCCCTACCCTCTCCATTCCTATCTTCTCCACCCCTACACTCATCACCTCTACACTCTCCACCCCTCCCCTCTCCACTCCTCCCCTCTCCATCTCTCCCCTCTCCACCCCTCCCCTCTCCATCCCTCCCCTCGCCACCCCTACCCTCTCCATCCCTCCCCTCTCCACCCCTCCCCTCTCCACCCCTCCCCTCTCCATCTCTACCCTCCCCATCCCTCCCCTCTCTATCCCTCCCCTTTCCTATCCATCCCTACTTTCACCATCTATACCAGCTCCATCCCCACCTTCACCATCTACTCCCTCTCCATCCATCCTTCCTCTATCCACTGGGGCATGTGGTACCCTCTTCTGTTGCACCCTGTCAGGGACCACCTCACTGAGTTGTCGGCCCAGTTTCCTGTTAAAGTAGCAACTTGTTGGCCTTGTGTTGTCTCTAACTTGGGCTTATGGACTCCTCATAGATACTTAGTGAACAACTGAAGTCTATGTATACTGTGTTTTTTTTTTGCCTTATTTTATTATTATTGTGTCAATTTGACTGAAGCTGGTGTCATCTGGAAAGAAGTAGCCTCACTTGGCTGAGGAGTTGCCTCCATCAGATTGCCCTGTGGGAATTACCTCCATCAGATTGCCCTGTGGGAATTACCTCCATCAGATTGCCCTATGGGCAAGTCTGTGGAGCCTTTTTGTTGATGATGCCCTGTGGTGCCATGCATGGCTGGTGGTCCTGGGGGCATAAGGAAGCAGGCTGAGTAAGCCATGGGGATCAAACCAGTAAACAGAAATCTCCCCACAGTTTCGGCTTCGGTTCCTGCCTCCTGGTTCCTCCCTTCGTGCTGGACTGTAATCTGTAAAGCGATATAAATCCTTCCCTCCCCAACTTGCTTTTGGTCGTGGTGTTTATGAGACAGAAAAACACACTAGCAGTAGCCCAGGCAAGAAATGGAAAGGTCGGGGTTGGGAGGGATTACTGGGTCAGGAGGCAAACTCTCAGATGATAAGTGAATGTGGCTGTCCTGATGGGGATGGGGAAATACTCCGTTCTCTCAGCTCACTGCAGTTTCAGGGGCTCCAGATGCACCCCTTAGCTTCTAGGAAGAAAACAGCCAAAAAGAATGTTTGCTCACAAGGGGAGCCCGCAGCCTGGGTGAGACCGCAACAGACAATGAGTAGTTTTCTGATGGTAAGTTAGTGTCTGAAGAAAACCAAAGAGCAAATAAGACAGGATAGCTGGGGCAATGGTGAGCAAGGAGGGGCCCTTTGGAGAGGTGACACTTCAGCTGAGACCCGCATGGTAAGATGGAGGAGGACTGGACAGCAGAAATGTCCCGAGGAGACATGGAGAAGTCCACAGCAGACACACACCGTGGAGAGGAGAGGGAGAATGACTCGGCACTGCCAGAAGAGGCCGGATCACAGTGGACACAGAAGCCAGGGAAGGAGGCTAGAGGCCACTCTGGGCACACAGGAAAGCCAGACCGAGCTTTGAGCGAGAGGGGTGTGGTCCAATGTGTGTGTTGAAAAGATCATCTGGGGCAGAAGGCAAAGCCCACACTGGGTGAGCCCCATTTCCTGCGCCAATGGAGTCTCCAATCAGTTCTGGAGGAGAGTCGGGAACTAAAACACGAGCTCATGGCTGTCAGAAGTTTACGAGCTTCTTAACTTCCCAGCTGGGCTGCTCTGGAAGGCCTAAGCATCTGCGGCTCTGTCCTGGGAGAACGTGGCAATAAGGTAAGGAAGGTACAGAGTAGGAGGAGGTGGCTGGCCCAGGGACGGAAGGCTGCCCAGATCTTCGGGACTTGGGGGGGGGGCAGAAAGACCAGCGGGTTTGGACTTGGGAGCTGAAAAAGCCAGAGAAGCAGAGCGGGAGAGAGTGGGAGCTTTTGTATCTAATTACACCGTTTGGTTGTCTAGGCAGCCTCTTTATCACACTGCAGCTCAGCTCTTTCAACAGGGTCTAATTACCTTGCCTAATTACTACCTTAGCATCACTTACCCACATTCAACTCACTCTTTCCTGGGCTCCAGCAGTGGGGCCCTCTGTGGACAGCGGGTTTTATTAGCAACTTAAGGTACTTAAGATGCCACGATGAAAAGCAGGCTTGGGAAAGACTTTATTCTAATAGGTAGTTGGAAAGCAATCGGTACAGCAGTCCACAGCTCCCCAACATACACACACACACATGCGCACACGCATGCACGCACACGTGCGCGCGCACACACACACATGCACGAACACACACACAGATTTAGGGCAGTCATAGAAAGAAAATGCAATGGAAATGAAAGCAGAGGGCCATCAGGGATTCCGGTCTTATTTTTTTCTGGTTCCCAAATACTGTTCTGCAAATTTAAAGGCTTTTTTTCCCCCTTCTTTTCATGTCCAGGTTTATAAATGCCGTGCTCAGCATGCGAGACCCAGCCGGTGTTAGGAAATAATTCTGCAGGAAAGAAATAGGCCACACGGCTAACCGGGTGAGCAAAAGTAGGTCATGGCTGTAGTATGGGCTGCTGGCCAGAGTTCTGGAGCCAGAAGGCAGCCATCTGTGAGGACACAGGGCAGTGGCCACCCTCGCTGTGCGGGTCCATTTTACTCTTTCCATGAGCCTGCAATATGACAATTTTCCCCAGTAACATTTTTCCCCCTCTGTCTGTGTCTTTGCTGATGACCTGGGCCAAAGGTTGTTCCCTGAGGTTCTTTCCTTCCACTCACAGGGCACGGTGGCTAGCAGGACTGACATATTAAGGTATATTTAACATATCCAGGTGTCTGGACAGGGCTCTGTTCTTCTTTCCAATAGGTAGCTACCTTAAAAAGTGGATGCAAGTCTCACCTACAGCCTCTCCCTGAGTCACAGCTCTGTGAAATTTGGTAAGTCACTTTTTTTTTTGGTGTTTTGAGACAAGGTTTCTCTGTATTGTTTTGGAGGCTGTCCTGGACCTTGCTCTGTAGATCAAGCTGGCCCCAAACTCACAGAGATCTGCCTGCCTCTGCCTCCTGAGTGCAGGGATTAAAGGTGTGTGTCACCAACACCCAACCGGCAGCAAGTCACTTATTAAAAGACATTTTCCTCATCTATAAAACAATACTTCCCTGGGTTTTGTCTTGTTTAGCTGTTTTTGAGTTCAATTAGAGAAAAATGTATGTACATATTATTTTATTTATTTTTGGTTTTCGTAGCTTTAGAGCCTGTCCTGCAACTCGCTTTGTATACCAGGCTGGCCTCAAATTCACAGAGATCTGTCTATCTCTGTCTCCAGAGTTCTGGGATTAAAGGCGTGCACCACAATTCTTTTATTGAACACAATGTCACAGTGACAGTGGATGACACAAGCTTTTCCCTTCTTGCAACTGCCTGGCGAGCTTGCCACTTGGACAAGCCATCTGACAGTTGTGCCTCAGTTTCCTTATTGCCAGTGTGGGATGACTTTGATGGCATGGTCTCAGGGGCTGACAGGGCTGAGGTCAGGGCTGGCCCACAGCAAACGTGGAGTCTCACATTTTCTTCTTGTCACCCGAAAGCTGGACACACTTGACATACATGTTCGGGTCTCTCCCGTGTTTCCAAGAACAATATCCTTTGTGAATGTTCAGGTAGAATCATGTCACACGGTTCTCTTTGTTAGATTTGCCTGTTTGTATTTGTTTGCTAAGAGGGCAGGGAGGAAATCCCATGAGTTAAAATTTCCAACGAAGTCACTGGAAATTAACGCTGAACAAGCTTTACAAGAACGGACTTGAATTAGGCCACCTGTGCACCCTTTGCCATCGTTCACGGCATCTGTGACATCCCTCAGCTGCCCAGTCTGCTTCTGGGAGCAGAGATACTCCTCAGGGGACAAGGACACCTTCCCCGGCTACTGACCTGTGGACGGCATCCACATGTGGCCCGAGGGAGGGAGTCCAGATTGGTCAAAAGAGACAGGCTCAGGAGAGGACATATCCTGTGACAAGAACTGGAGAGAAGACTGTCCTTGTGAATGACACCTTAATGGGACCACTGCAAGAAACAATCTGAGGACTTTTGGTAATTATTGTCAACTACCTCTGGTGTGTGGTGTGGTGTGGGCTCGTGTGTGTGTGTGTGTGTGTGTGTGTGTGTGTGTGTGTGTGTGTGTTTCCACCAAGTGGGTCCTGGGAATCCAGCTCAGGTTATCAAACTCATAACCGCCCTTACCACTGAGCCATCTCACCAGCCCAAGACTGAGGATCAGAGTGTGAATTTTAAGCCACAGTGTCTAGCAGTGGAGCATAGTCTGCAATGCATGTATAGACACATGGTTTCCTATCTCCTCTGTCAACAACCGCAGCACCCCTGGGTGGAGGGAATCAGTTGAACCTGTGAGTTGGAACAAATGTCTGGAGAGGGAATTTGCTGAAAGCCGACCATTGGGGGGTGAAAGGAGAGAGATGGGTTGGATACCCACTTCTGCGTCACCCGAGGGCAGTGATTTGGGATACACCAGCCATGGACTGAAGAATGACTGTGATTCATTCTGGAGCACTTTGGGGATGTAACATGTGATGCGTGACGTGTCATAGCACATCTGGAGACATCAAAGTCTATTGTTGGAGCTGAACAAGACTCATTTGCGCTGTGCTGGGGTCGGCCAGTGCCCCGAGCTTAACCACAACAAGCAGGCTACTCGCAGACATGAGAGTGTGAGGAGGGAACGTTCCAGAGATGAGGCCTTCTGCAGCAGCCTGCATTTCCTGACTGTCAAGGGGACAGGACCACCTATTAAGTATCAGGGCGTTTTAATTTCTGATGTTGTTCTGGTGTCAGTGCCGTGTGAACAGTGTAAGGAGACATGGTCAGATCCTTCCCAACTTCCCTGCACTCAGGGCTCCTCTGCTGTTCTGCCGGCCTAAGACCACGTCCATGAACCACAGGGCGTGATAGAAGAAACATCTGAGCATTTTTGGTGATGACCTGGGCGGAGAGCTGCCCCCTGAGGCTTTTTTCTTCCACTCACGGGGCATGGTGCCTTGGACAGTTGGCGTATTTAAGGAATCCAGACATCCCGATGGGGGTCTCCTCATCTCTCTCCCTCTCCCTCTCTGTAAAGGGAAGCCTTTTATGTAAAGAGAAGACTTCCTGCCAGCCTGGTTCCAGAGCTGCATCAGTCCCAAATAACACACAGGAGGCTATATTAATTATGAAGCTGTTAGCCTTGCTTGTTTCTTACTGGCTAGCTCTGACTTAAGTATTTATTCCATAATTGTTAATCTAAGTATTTCTCTTACTGGAGAGGTTTCCGGGCTTCCTACCCCATGGCGTTACATCTTGACTCTCTGTGTTTCTCCTGTGTTTCTCCTACCCAGAGTCCTCCTGGATTCCTAGTCCCACCTATCTTGGTTCCCTATTGGCCAACAGTGCTTTATTGACATATACACAGGACTTCCCCCATCACCCCTCCTTTTCTCTCCTCCACTCTCCCTCTTAGATTGATTCTGTTGATTTTCACGTATGTGTGCCTATGTGCATACATGGTGTCGGCAGGAAACAGAAGAGAGTGTCAGATCCCCTGGAACGGGAGTTACAGGCCGTTATGAGCCGCCTGACATGGATACTGGGATCAGAATGAGACTTCATCTCTTTCAGCCCTGTTTCTTTCTTTAATGATTTTATTATGTGTGTGTGCGTGCGCACGTGTCATAAGGCATGGTACACACATGCAGGTCAGAGGACAGGTGGCAAGAGTCTGCCATCTCCTTACACCATGTGGGGCCTGGGACTGAGCTCAGGTTATCAGGCTTAGCAGCGAGCACTCTACCTACTGAGCGTGTCACTGGTCCCTTGTATTACTTTTTCAGTGTAAGTTGTTGATTCAAAGACACAAACAGCAAGACTTAGAGATGATACTGCAGGAAGTATAAATTTTGGCTGTTGGCAGATAAAATATTAAGATAGTATTTTGGGCTCCCAGTGTTGATATCCTGGTATTATGCTGACCCCGACCCCTGGCAACTGGCAGGATACGCAACCAGCCTTCAGGCAGATACTTAGGCAGCTCAAGCGCCCTGTGTTGCATGGTTACATCATGGGGGTGTTAGGTGTGTTAGGGACTCTGTGTGCAGAAACCCTAGGCCAGTGGCAGCTCCACGACACCAGTTTCAACTCCCCCAACTGCTGAGCCTCATTCTAAGCCGCTCCCTTTCCCAATAAACTCCACATGGGTTTTGTGAGTTTTGTGGTCCGTGTTTCATTGCCTGAAGCAGTAGCAAACAACATTTGGTGTGGTGAAAGTCGCTCAGGCTCTCTCCATAACTTCTCCTGCCATCCGCTGCTGGGCAGCCAGAGACACTCGGGGATCCTGATCCTGAATCAACAGCTCACGCTCCATCCGCCCGTCCCCTGGATGCCACACAACAGTGGCTGCCATTGGGAAAGCTGCCCCTTCTCTCAGTCAACGAAAACGCTCCCTTGAACCCATGGGGGTGACCCTTGGTCGTCCGGCACCCTCCTGGTGTTCTTAGAAGCAGGGGTGCCCCCAGCCACAGCCTTCAAGTCCTCAGCTGAACCCTTTCATTCACAATCACCTCTGGTGAACATCCCCTGGGGCCAGGCTTCATGCCTTCCATGGTTACCAATTACTGCCTTCTCTTGGACTATGGTGTCCTACTGGGCTTAGCCCTTGGCCCTCATTCTTGGGCTGATAAATCACAAGAGGCTCTCTGCCTCTCCCGTGGGAAGTAAACCAACAAAAAATATGAGCCCATCCATTCCACTGGGATGCCTTCTAGAAAATGTAAAACCTCTTCACTTAATGCTATTTGTGAAGGCCCCCAGATTCACTCACCTCTGTACCAAGAAATGGTCTAAATATACCCCCTAGATAATAAGTCAAACTGGCCACCTAACGGCTCTTTAGTTCCCGACATTTTAGGGGCCCTACCAACTATTGCCAGCAGATAGGTAAATGGAAGGAGTTACCACGTATTCAAGACTTCTTCTACCTCTCTGCTAAACATTCTCTTTCCTCTTTCTTTTTCTCCATCCCAGGACCAGAGGAAACCCCCACTCGTTTGGATCCTGCTGATGAACCTCCTCCATTTTGTCCTCAACACCCACCTTCTTCTCCTGCCCCTTCTCCTCCCCCAGCTTCCTCCTCTCCAGCAGTGGGCCACTCCGGCCGCCCAAGTCTTGCACCTACCTCCCCCCCCCATTACCCACTCTCGTGTCCCTATGTGCCCCCAACCTACCAAAGTCGATTCGGCTACAGTTCTCTCCTCGAGAGAAGCGGCCAGCGTGGATGGTCTGGTTAAAGTCCATGTCCCCTTCTCACTACCAGAACTTTCTCAGATAGAAAAGACACTGGGTTCCTATATCTCTAACTCTACTGCTTTCATAAAAGAGTTTCAGTAGATCACTCAATCTTACACCCTCGCCTTTCATGGCATATTCATGGCTTTGACCAACAACCTACTACCTGAGGAACACAGACGAGTTTGGGGGCAGACCGGAGCCCATGCAGACGTAATTCACCAGACGGATGCAGCAGAGGCTATCCCGGATCCGGAGCCCCATCAGGATTACAATACCCCAGGGGGCATTCTAGCTAGAGATCAGTTTACAACCTGCCTCATGACTGGTCTCCTAAGGCTTCCCTCGCCCAGTGAACTATGATAAACTTCTGGAGATAGTTCGGGACAAACAGGAAAATCCCTCTCAGTTCCTAAAACACCTTACAAAAGCCTTCTTACAGTATATTATCCTAGACCTGAGAACCCAGGGAGTACAACTCCTTAGGACACTTTTTCCCCAGAGCTCCCCTGACATTAGGGTTAAGCTTAGGCGTCTGGAGAGAGGACCTCTAACCCCACAGGCAGAAGTCTTGAGGGTGGTGGCTTTTAACGTATACCATGAGAGAGACCAGATGCTGGCCAAGGCCGTCCGTCCAGCCTGAGTCTGCTCGGGATCCCTCGCCCTCTGAGGCTCGGACCACAGCGTCCATGTTATAAATGTGGTCAGGATGGGCACTGGGCTCCAGCTTGCCCTAGTCCCCACGCGTCACTCAAACCGTGTCCAAAATGCCAGGAAATGGTCACTGGTCAGGAGGGGCGCAGGGACATCAGACACAGAACGCCCTCTAGCCAGCTCCCCAGCCCTGGTCATGGATGAAGGGGCCCGGGCTCTCTGTCATCTCTGACAGGGAGACCCGGCTGGACATCAAGGTATCAGGGTGATCCATCTCCTTCCTCTTGGACTCTGGTGCTACATATTCAGTCCTGAGGGAGTTTTGAGGACCCATCTCTCCTTCTCATATGCCTAATGTTGGGGTAGGGAGACAGCCTTACCTACCTCATCAGACCCCGCCACTCAATTGCATTTTCAGGGGAACTCCCCTCACTCAGTCATTTCTGGTTATATCTACCTGTCCTGTGCCCTTACTGAGAGGGGATCTTTTAGCCAAAGTGTAAGGAGCATGTAAACAGATAGGCAGAAGCCCCGCTGGAAGGAGATTAGTAAACAAAGGCCCGACTACTAGAGATAAGAATGAAGGTGTGTGTGTGTGTGTGTGTGTGTGTGCGTGCGCGCGCGTGTGTGTGTGTGTGTGTGTGTGTGTGTGTGTGTGTGTGGCCGAGTGTGATAAGCAAGGTTTTTAAGGACCAGCTCAGGACTGAGAAGAGAGCCCACTGTGACTGACTGAATGGACACGTCCTGGATGGAGCTCTCCTCCTCCTGAGAAGTGAGTCCCCTAAACTGAGAACTGCCCGTTCTGATACCAGACCGGAGACCTCAGTGGACTCGCTGCTTGAATCCAGAGGAATCTTGAGACGTCGTGAGCCGTGGCCCTGCACCAGACAGGTAACCTGGTTGTGAGCCTAGGGGCTATGGCGCCTAGGACATTGCTTCTGCTTGTGTGTATTGCTCTGATACAAGTGTGAGGTAAAATATATCCTCAAAACCAACTTGCTGAGTCTGCCGTCATTCCTCCCCAGTTAAAGCCCGGTGAGTGCTCGTGACACAAAGTTAGGAGCTTCTATTTCTTGTGCTCCCCCATTCTCCTAATCCCATACTCGCAGGATTAGCGAGCCTCTTCCTCCTAGCCTCCAACCCTACTGGTTCCAATATCTCATTTCCTCTACCAGCCTCTCAGGTGGACCCCCAAGTCGGGGACACCCGAAACCCTTCTGTGGCTAGGCACCATTCCCCCATTGTCATTGGGTGGCAAGACCCCTCAAGGTACCTCACCCAAGTCCAGTACCCACTCCCACTCCAGAGCCTTAGAGGGCTTAAACCTATCATCTCTGACCTCCAAAGGAAAAAACCTGCTTCATATACTAGCTGTTCAAGACCTCCGGCTCATTAATTCTGCAGTGGTCCCCCTCCATCCTGTGGTGCCTAACTCTTACACACTTCTCTCTACTACCCCCCTCGGGGACCTCTCATTTCTCAGTTTTGGATCTTAAGGATGCCTTTTCCTCTATCCCTCTCAACACTCAGTCTCAGAATATCTTTGCTTTCCCCTGAACTTTGACCCTGGCACCCATGCCTCCACACAGCTCACCTGGACCGTCCTGCCTCAGGGACTCCAGGATGGCCCACAACTATTTGGCCAGGCTCTGGCTTCTGACCTGCTCTCCCTGTCTCTTCCCGAAAATAAACTCATACAGTATGTAGATGATATCTTACTTTGCAGCCAGCCCTTAGAAGTTAGCCAGACTGACACCTCCGCTCTTCTAAATTTCCTGTCCAGCAGGGGTTAGAGAGTCTCACCTTTTAAGATCCAACTGTCCACTCCTTAGGTCACCTACTTGGGACTAACCATCACCCTGACTCATAAAGCTATTACCTTAAACAGGAAGAACCTAATCCAATCTCTTGCAGTACCTTCTACTAAAGAGGAGACTTTGTCGTTTCTAGGAATAGCTGGCTTCCTACACTCCTGGATCCCCCCCTACTCTCTCCTTGCTCGTCCCCTATATGAGGCAGCTCTTGGCTTTCCATGTGAAGCCCTCTTAACCCTGTTACTGAGCCCTTTCAGAAACTCACACAGGCTCTTCTCCAGGCCCCAGGCCTTCATCTCCCAGACCTAACTTGTCCTTTCTCCCTCTATGTAGCAGAAAAGAAGGAATGTGTCCTTGGAGTTCTAATCCACCAGCTAGGACCTTCCTTTGAATATCTGTCAAAGAAACTAGACCTAACTACCCAAGAGTGGGCACCCTACATACATGTTTTAGCAGCTGCTGGGCTCCTCACTCGTGAGTCAAGGAAACTCACCTTTGGGTCACCCGTCACTGCCTTCTCCCAGCATGACCTGTCTCATCTCCTAACTTACAGAGGCTTGCAAACTCTACCCCCTTCTCGAGTTCTTTCTCTCGAGGTGGAGCTAGCAGAAGATGCCGCACTTACTTTCCAGTCCTGCCCACCCCTCAATATCTCAAATCTTCTACTTCAACCTAACACTAACTATTCCCCATCTCATTCCTGCATCGAAACCCTAGAACTACTGCCCCATCCTTCACACGTACGGGAAGACACACAACCTAAGACCACCTACACCTGGTACCCAGATGGCAGCTCCTTTTTACACGGGGAGACCCATCGAGCAGGCTATGGCATAGCGCCAGATACCAGAGCACTCCCCGCCCACACTGCTAACCAGCAGGTTGAACTAATAGCGCTCAACTGTGCCTTCCATTAGCACAGGGACAATCCCTAAATGTTTACACAGACTCCAAACATGCTTTTCATACCCTCCTGTCCCATGCTGCTCTCTGGAAAGAGTAGGGCTCCTTACTACAAAAGGAGGATCCATAACTAACTCAGGTCAGATTATGGCCATGCCAAAGGCCTCCCACATCCCCAAAGCTATAGGGATTATTCACTGCCGGTCTCTTCAGAAACTCTCATCTCGAAGGGAAACAACCGGGGTGATAAAGCAGCTAGGACCACAGCCCTTGAGACCCCGATTCGCCCCACCCACTGCAGGGAGTTCATACAACCCACATCCTCACAGTCACCTCCTGACACTCGACAAATCCTGTCCTGTCTACACCGGCTCTTTCACCCCAACAGTCAGGCACTGTCTCAACTTGTCATGGCTCATCTCCACCCACTTCTGGGGACTTACATTTCTTTCTTTTTTTAAAATTATTTATTTTTAAATTTAAATTAGAAGCAAGATTGCTTCACATGTCAATTCCAGGTCCTTCTCCATTTCCCTCCCCTCCTCCCGTGCCCTCCCCCCAAACCCCCCATTATCCCCTCATTTCCCCAGGGAGGGTGAGGCCCTCCATGGGGGTGTCCATAGGCTGTAATTTCATCCAGGGCAGGGCCTAGACCCTCCCCCAAGAGTCAAGGGTGAGAGTGCATCTCTCATTGTTGGATGGGAGTCCAAAGTCCGTGTGTATACTCGGGATGAGTACTGATCTACTGCCCAGGGACTTACATTTCTTAAGAACTATCACTGCCTCTTGTAAAGCCTGTCAGATGTCAGACCCTAACTCCAGGTAGTGCAGTTTCCCTTTTCCCACCCACCAGGCCAGGGGCTCTCTCCCAGAGACTGACTGGCAACTTGACTTTACCCACATGCCCACAGACGAGTCAAATATCTCCTGGTATTAGTTGATACCTTCTCAGGGTGCGTGGAAGTGTTTCCAACCACTGACAAAAAGCCCAGACAGTCTCTGACATCCTTCTCAGGGAAATTATTCCCCGGGTCGGGATTCCAGCCTCTCTTCAGCCAGACAATGGTCCCGAGTTCACCTCTCAGATCTTCCCAAACCCTATCTAAAGCTCCCAGCATCCCTTGGCACTTTCATATCCCGTATCACCCCCAGTCCCCAGGGAAGGTAGAGCGAACTAACCATTCCTTAAAAAATGTTCTCGTTAAAATGTCACAGGAACTTCACCTTGCCTGGGTAAAGCTCTTGCCTCTGGCTCTTTTCAGGCTCATGACTCCCCAGACGGCCCCTGTCCATCTCACCCTTTGAACTCACGCATGGGCGGCCGGTTCTGACACCCGGTCTCGTCTCTCACCTAAACCCTCACCTGTCCCTGATCTCCTGCTTACACCTTCCCGTTCTCTCCTTGTGCAGTTAACATCAGGGACCAGGTCCTTCTCTCTCCTCCAGACCAATGCCCCATCCCTCCCCCCTAAATGGCATGGTCCCTTCAAGGTAATTCTTGTGACTCCAACAGCTGCTAAGCCTGAGGGCCTCCCCCACTGGATTCGCTTATCCCACTCAAACCCTTTACTTCTCCACCTGAGGCTCACCCCTCACATATAGCAACTGCTACAGGACCCTGCTCCCTCAAGCTTCGGAGGACACCAAGATCAACTCCCTTGTCCCCATTTTCAGAAGAATGAGGCTCCACCCCTACAACCACACTGTACCGGACTGGGAACCCCATACACTTTCCTTCTTGACCCGCCCCCTGCTGATCTGAGTTCCCCTGCTTATACTAATTACACTCTGTTCATCATTCTCCTCTCTATGCATCCCCCAATAACTCATTAACACTCCTGATCCAATCAATTAGCTGTTGCTGCCGGTAGCCACGGATCTGGAGACGCAGAGACCATCAGGCTCGTCCAGGCGCCCTCAAATCAACCACCTGTGCCTCTTGAGTGAATGTCAAGGTCTAAGAGGCGCCAGAGAGTTCCATACAGCCTGGACTGCAAGGAAACAACCAGCTACCCCAGGACATGGCAGCACCCCAACTTTTTCTCCCCTTCCCAGATGATCAATGCCCTCTAAGTCAGCTGGAAGCAGTCTTGACGATTCGGTGCCCCATATCCCTGCCCTACCTGACCCCCGTTTAATCTCCCACCTTTTAATAATAATAAGGGGTGAGATTGTTGATATCCTGGCATTATGCTAACCCCGCCCCCTGACAACTGGCTGGGTACACAACCAGCCTTCAGGCAGATACTTAGGCAGCTCAAAGCGCCCTGTGTTGCATGGTTACATCGTGGGGGTGTTAGGTGTGTTAGGGACTCTGTGTGCAGAAACCCTAGGCCAGCGGCAGCTCCACGACACCAGTTTCAACTCCCCCAACTGCTGAGCCTCATTCTAAGCCGCTCCCTTTCCCAATGAACTCCACGTGGGCTTTGTTGAGTTTTGTGGTCCGTGTTTCATTGCCCAAAGCTGCAACAAACGCCACCACCCAGATCACTCAGCCCCCAAAGTGTTGCCCCCCCACGTGCTAAGTGCAGTCACATCCTGTACTATTACTTGGATAGGAGTGGGATGGAAGAAATTGGGGGATGAAGTGACAGCCATCCCAATTCTACTAATGAGTGTGCTCCATCTGATGATTCTGGACTCCATTTTTATTTTATAGTATCCTTCTAAAACCCCTCCTCAAAAAAAATCCATAGGGACCAGTTGCCTGGCACTCCACTAAGGTCTAGCTTTGGAAGATACGGTATCTGTTGCTCTCAAGGAGCCAAGTGTCCTGTGGGGCTGAAAAATGCTTTTAATACAAAGAAATGAGTGTTGGGCTGTGTCTGCTGTGCTAACAAGTGACCCTGCAAGCCTTAGTTTATCAGACCCGATCCTTGAAGTTCACCTCAGCTTGGCTGGCTCTTTTGTTAAAGTACCTGTTAAGGCAAACAGCGTCTAATCTAGAAGGTTCCATGAGAGGGAGAGGGAGAGGGGGAGAGTGAGGGGAGGGGGAGGGGAGGGGGAGGGAGAGAGGAAAACAAACCAGATGCCAGCTGGCTCACACCTCATTGGCCAAAACAAGTCACATGATCAGGCCTGCCACCAGCTCTGCTGTGTCCTGGCAGTTAACAGTTAACAGTTGGCAGTTAGTGGGTCGCACTCTGTCAGAGTACAGCAGCAGAGCTAAGGTCTGGACCTTAGTTAGGCACAGGCAGTGGGACAGAGAGGCAGAAGCTCCTTTGGGCTCGTTTTCCTAAGACATTTTAATTGAACCCCACCTTTCCCACTTCCGGCCTCCCTTGCAGAGACTTGCTGAGTTACTACAGCAGAAAGAAGCAATTAGGATCTAATGATTGTGATGGGCTGGGAAGTAGCTTTGATAGTAAACCCAGCGGCTGCACAGGGGCTCTCGTTCTAGAAAGGCAGCTGGGTTTGAAATCCGGCAGCCTGGGTTTGAGTCCTGTCCGAATGTTAGCTATTTTGCTGGTTCTGAGGACGCACTCTGTAGATGCCGGGTGGGGACTTCATTCAGCCTTGATGATCATTTGATAGAAATCATCCTTCTCACTAACTGGGAAGCCCTACCATCCTTCCAATGTCATGGAGTTGTAAACACGGCAAGTCTATTGGCAGCAGATAACATGTCCTAAGTGGGTAATGATCCAAAAGACTTTTAAAAAATTTTCTTTGAGAATTTCATACATGTATAAGATAGATTTTTTTTATCATCTTTACCCCTACTCTCCCACCCTCAGCCAGGACTAACCCCTCAACATCTCCCATCCAAATTTATGCCTTCCTTCTAAAATGAGTTTTGCTTTTAGCCTACTATGTCCATTAGTACTGTCCATCTGTGCCTTGGGTTGGCATCCATCCCTGGGGAGGGGGGCATGAGGAACTTTGCAGTGGCCTTAGCCCCGGAGAAAAATGATGCTCCTTTCCCTGGCAGTCGACTGCCAAAAGCCCCTTGGGTGGCATTTCTGGAACTCCCTTCTCCATCCTGGAATTTTTCACTGGCTTGATCTTATGCAAGTCCTGTGCACAAGTTAACCACGGCTGCTGGAAGTTCATGTATGCAACAGCCATGTTGTCTGTCTTACAGCACTGCGCTTCACAGGGCTTCCCCTCTGGCCCTTATTACCTTCCTCCCATGTTCCCTGCTCACACATTTCCTGTGCCTGGGAATGGGGCAGTTATACAGACACCCTATCTATAACCAATCACACTCACGTTTGCTTATTCTTGGCACTTTGAATAGTACTAAGTTTCTGCATTAACTCCTACCTACCCACAATAGAAGCTGCTCTGACCAAGGGTGAGAGCAGCACATATCTGGTCCAGGAGGCTCACACACAATGCGGCGTGTGGCCTAAGCAAGGGGAGACACACTTGGTGCAGGCTGTGCAGGCTGGGCTCCTGGAGAAAAATTCCCCAGAGCTACGGGGAAGGGCTGGAACAGGAAGCTGTAGCGGGCTGTAGCTCTCACATTAAAACTCCATGGAAGTGTACTTGGGAAGCTTGGTTCAAGAGGCTGGGCTCCCGGGCCAAGCTTTCACAAATGTGAAGCATCAGATACGTGCCTTGAAAAAAGGTGGCTGTCTGTTTATACAGAGGCAGCTGCCATCCTGTAGGGGGGACAGGCATGCTTGAGGTCTGGGTGGCTCCGGGAGGCAGGACTTCCGTTTCTCTGGGTGGCTGGTTATTGTAGAGGCTAAAAATGGGATGCATCGTGAGTAAAGGTTTCCAGAAGTTTCCTGTTAACCCAGTATCTTAAGGAGGGATGAGCCCTTAGCAAAGGTGAAATCCAGCCTCAACGGAGGTTCTTGTGGTCAAGGAGCACAGACCCATGGGAGCCAATCAAAGTCTTCATACCGCTTTGCTAGGAGAGGCAAAGTCTGAGCAGGCGGAAGACTTCACTGTTACCCACCTTTAACCTGACGGACCCATGCCCATTGATCCCTCAAAAATTAAAATCGCATTTACTTTTCAACACTGAACGTTTCTGATTATTTACTGTTTACACATAATCTGCCCAAACGTAAACCCGTAAATTCAATTTCCCCAGACATTTCAACATTCATTACAGATTTGTAATCAAGCTCTCGGCTAAACAGATAATTAACATCACGCCACTAATAAAGCGGTCTTTTGTAGGCTCTAAACACCTCAAGTGGCAGACGACACGCACAGATTGCCACCTTGATTACAAGACGCTTGCGAACAAATGCCTCCATAAGCCAGAGAAAATGCTCCCAAAATGCAAGGACTTAGGACTTTGGTGTCCTATCTTCATCCTCACACCCCACCCCCATCCGTGAGGGATTTGCCGATACGACGTTGCTCTGTGGCTTGCACGTGGCTGGGGGTTGTCTGCAGGCACAATATTTTTAAAACTAAGTACATGGGTCATTGGCATCCATTCCTCCTGAAATGATGACAGAGTGTCAAGGCCAAGCCAGATGGTGGCTTGATAGAAACGTGTCCTAGCTACGCCTGTTGCTGCTTCAGCCCTTAAAATAGCATTTTCGGAAGGGCATGTATTTTAGGAGGGATGGGGCAGGGTTGAAGGTCACACCGTGTCTCTGATAACATTATCAATGGCTAATTCTATCAAGAACACTGCTGGGGGGGGGAGGTGCGGAGGGTGGGGTGGGGGGGGTGGAACGAAACAAGAAATGTCTAAACCTCTTCCCGTGCTGCAGGCCCCCGGCACTCACTTGCTTTGCTGTTGGCACTTTCAAACAGTTCTGCATTTCTTTGTGCGCTTCAGATTTTTGCCCTTTCCTTTAGTGGGTTTTTGCTTCCCTGGATTGCAGTCATTTTTTATAGGCGATGCTCTGTATGGGCTCCCAAGCAGAGTTTCTGAATTAACAAATTAAAAAGCGCCTCAGGAAAGCAAATACACATGCATATGGCCTCAGGACTGCTGAGTTTATGGGAAGCCTTGATGCTGACCGGATGGCTGACTTATTTTAGGACGGTCTTTGACCGACAATGATGTGTTCCCTCTTGTGTAAACCGTCTTAGGGTTGCTTCAATCACTTCTCATTTTTACTTGAGAACCTGGCTACCCCTAAACAGCACAGGGACGCTGGTAAAAGGCTGCCCCATGCCCAGACAAAAACCAGGTGTTTTCTTATTCTAAAAGGGAATAAAGCAACAGTGAAGACATCTAACAGTGTCTGCCTCTGTTCATTCCTTGGGGGCACCTTGCATCTGTGGGTCCACCAAGTCTCACAGATAAACATATCCTCTCTGCAAGGGAGTCAAATCCCAGATGTGTGTAAGTCAGGGGGGCTCATCAAGCCATCAGGCCAAGGGCAGGCATGAAAAAGTCTACGTTCCTAACATGCACCCACCCCAAGCTCCCTTACACCCATGCATGTTAGCCAGCAGTAGAGGAAAGCAGAATAAAAAAATCAAAATTCTGGCTCAGAGCAGAGGTGGAAGGAGATACCCACACATCACTGGTCCATACCCTCGACTTTTAAGTTCTGCTGGGTAAGAACCAGAAGCAGTGTTTCTTTTCCTCTGTCAGCAGGCAAGTGTCTTGGTCAATTTGGGGGGGGCAGTTTTGGCTGTGCTTTTTAGGGAAGCCTCCCTTGGCTGTCTTTTAGGGTGCAAGGAAGAGGTGAAGGTGATGTCCTCCTTGGTGGCTGTAGCTGGAGGTGGGCAGTTCTCTAAAGGTCAAGGGGCTTCGTCAGGTCAGACTCACAGTTGGTTTCCTGGACAATAGAACCCCTAGGAGGTTTTCAAACTATTTGCTTCCGGTCCATTTCACGTGCAAATACCTATGGACAAGATCTGGTTTAGCATGGTTTGTGCCTAAGGCACCTCCCCACTCTGCTCCCCACATCTCCGTTGAAAGCCCAATTGTCTACAGTCCCTTGAGGCTTGGAGTAGGATGGGAAAAACCTTGACTTGGTCTTCCTTGTTACCGCTAGTCTTGCAGAGGATTCTGGGTAATGGCACCTGGGCAAGACTGGAGGACAAAGGGAGTTTTTGCTAAAACTGCTTTTGTAGAGCCTCCTGGAAGGACTGAACCATGGTGTCAAGACTTTCTGTCTTGGTTGTGTTGCCTCTTGAGTTCATTCTGAGAATTCAGGCAGGTGCTACCAACTTCTTCCCATCCAGGGAACTCTTTCCTGACCCTCCACCGCTCCATCAGCAGTCATAAAGTCTTTGGGAAGTTTCTGATTGGCCCAGTTCACATCATCAGTTCTGTTCACCTCTGAGTGATTCTGTCCAGATGCTCTCTCATTCAGAGAGTCAGGATAGGATAGTTAGCCAGGACCACAAGAACATGAAGTGCAAAGGAAAAAAAAAGAAAAGAAAGAAAAGAAAAAGGCACTTTTTTTTTTAATTCCCAAAAGAAATTGAGGCATGTTTTATCTGACAAAGGACGCATGTAGGCCTGTAGGCACTGGGAAGTGACAGAAGTAGGCACTGGGGCCTAGACAAACAGCCTCGGAAACCCAGGGGTAGAAATACCAAGGAACGCTTTTTTGTTTCACCCAGTAAGATTTTCTCAGCCCACCATTTCCCGCCGAGTTCCCTGAGCCAAGAGTTCTTCCAGCTCTGAGCAGGCTGGGGTGGGGCTCACCTTGGGGCCCAAGAAGCATTCATGGTCACTTGAGATTTGATGTTTGCCCTGAGCTGGGCTGGGCAGAGTCTTCCTGCATCCAGCAACAGAATGAATGATCTTTCTCCTCCTCTGGCTCTCCTCCCGCCGGCCTCCTCCCTCGGATCTAGATAGTGAGCCCCACCCTACTCGAGCGTGGAAGAACACGCAAGTGCCAGAGGCTCTGTGCCTGACAGGAAAGGAGCTAAAATTACAGTGAAAATCCCTACCTTCCTGGTGGGAACAAGGGAGGGTGGAGGCCAAGGGCTTCCACATGACCGGACAAATCAGTATGGAGGAGGGAGGTTAGCCCGCCTCCCTCACTTCTTCCCTTAGATGGGGTGCCAGGCCCAACGATGCCCTAAACCTCCCCTCCAACGAAGCCCTCAAATCTACGGATAAGTGTGAACATGGGAAATCAGTGGACACCTAGAGCTCAACCCTGATCCTGCTTTTGTATGAGCTTCTGGATTCTATCAATGGGCTGTCAAGAAGCTTCAGAGCCAGATTTAGCCATGTGTTGTCAACATGTCTATGGGTAAAAATCTACGTATTAATATAATTTTTGTCATGAAAGTTTCCAAACAGAAATGAAACAGCAGGAAACTACAATACAGGTCACCACCTGAATTCAATAATCAATTTTTGCCGCAACGGTTTCAATCCTTTCTTAAGCACTTTAAAACAAATCCAGGATGTCAATTCACTTATTTTATTTTTTGAAATTAAAACCTATCACTTCCCCTGCCCACTCCTCCTTGCTCACTCTGACACATGACCTCTTATTTCTAAATATGTAAATACAATCTGGTCAGTTGTATTTATGCTTGTCTATTATTTCAGTGCTGACCACTTGGTATTGGATAATCAGTTTGGAGGCTCTCCCCTCTTCTCTCAGTATTCCTCCGTTGCTTGTAGGTCTTTGTCTAAGGTTCAGGCCTCATGAGATTTGCCTCTTTCATGTTATTATGTCTATTGGTGTTGTCCTTGTTCAGGCCTCCTTTCGACAGCAATATTGATGAGGATTGCTGGGCAAAACTTCCTCTATAAGTCAATTCACTTTTGTTATTTATTTAAAGATTAATAGGCTTGATGGACAAAAGCATATCAAAGTGACCAATCTTGGATTAGAACCTTTTCTAGGGTAAATTTAGGAGCTTCGAGTTTTTGACAGAGCCTCCATCCCTGATGTTATGGTCTGGACTGAGCTGAGTGTTGACTTGGGCTGGTCATTTCAGGTAACCTCCTGAGGTGATTGATGGCCTCAAGCACTGCCTGTGAGCTCTCACTGGGGCACAGCTTCAAAATGGCAAATGCTGTTTGGAAAAGTGGACAAAGGCTTCCAGCTCCCACTTTCCCCATTGTGCTGACTCAAGACAGACTCTTGCATCTTCACTTGGCGGACAGGTGCCTAGGGCAATTCTCGTGAATCAAAGGCAGCCTAGCCAATACTGTGATCTGTGATAGGCAGCCTAGCCAATACTGTGATCTGTGATTTCGCTAGTTTCCATTCGAGAACTGCCGCCAAGGTGATGGATGGATGCCCTTAAAGATCTTATCGTCAAAGAGTATGGAACTGCCAGGGCCATAAGGTTGGGCAAGTGCCACGACCACACTGCCAGTGGTTGGAGCCAGTAACCCATACGAGATTGTCCCGTCCTTGGTAGCCGAAGCACAGGCAACATCTTCTTGTATAGCCCCATTTTGCCTGGATATCAAGAATGGCAAAGTTAGATCTGGGAGGTTCTCGAGTTTGTGGTCTTTGGGGCATGGGCTATTCATGCATGAGTAGCCTAGTCAGAGAGTTTGGGTGGTGGTGGGAGGAAGATAGACCAACTCTGTGGGAGGTTCTCGAGTTTGTGGTCTTTGGGGTATGGGCTATTCATGCATGAGTAGCCTAGTCAGAGAGTTTGGGTGGTGGTGGGAGGAAGATAGACCAACTCTGCAATCCAAGGTAAAGACTGGGAGGCAATTGGTGGACAGTTTCCAGGCGTGATTGAAGCTGGGTCCCTGGTTTGTTAAGACTGCAGACGCCTGTCCCAGGAGGAGGTTGGGGCTGTGTTTGAGGTTTCTGCCCATTGCAGCCATGAGTATGAGACTAGATAGTGGGCTGCTGGGTGCACCCTTGTGTCAGGGCAGAAGGTTGATAGTGGAGGTGGTTAGTCTTTCATCAATTCTCTCTCAAATGCATCTTCAGGTAATTGGTTAGAAGAACATTTTTGCATTTAATTCCAATGTCGATGTCATCCCTATAAAATGATATTAATGTACTATTACCTTACAATATGCTGTCCAAATTTAGAGTTCTGTGACTATCTAAAGCTTAAAAATCACCAGTGGTTTAAATTGAGGTCTATAGATAATCCATTCACGGCATAGGAGGAACCTATAAGGACGCGAACCTAGTAAAGGGAAACCCATGCTTTCATGGGCTGAGGCCGACTGTCAAAGGCAAAAAAAGAAAAAAAAAACTGCTGATATGAACTCCTCCCTGGTCTAAACCCTCAGAGTGCCATTGCTACATCAAACTATCTATCTGCATTATACCACAGACTGCCAACTTGAAAACTGTCCCCATGATTCCCTGATGACACACTTCTCTCTCCTCTTTGTCCACTTACTGTACTCTGCCTGGGAACACTCCTTGAAGACATCTTACAAAGAGTGGCTAGTCCCAGTTATCAGTCCTTGCTCAGCACTGGTGGGCAAGCTGGTCTTGTGCTTGATGTAAACACAAACCCTGAGCCAACAGTTCATAGCTTTGTCTGATTCTCGTCATTCTGTTTCTCCCTTCCTTCACGTTCTGCCCAGATCCCTTTTACTACTAATACGCAGCTACCATGTTATTCATGCAGGACGGTTTGGATAAGAGTGGGTGCTGGAGTCTCCACAGTTTGGGTTACTAGTAGATAACACAGACTTTCTAACCAAGATTTCCAAGGTCAAAGTCCAAACCTGCCAACTATGTGCTGGGGAACTTGGGTGAATCCGTCAAGCTCTGTTTTTCTATTCGATTGTCTGTAGAACTGGCCTGGTAATAGTACCTCCCTCAATAGGTTGTTGTGAGAATTAGATAAATCAGTGCCTGCAAAATATGAAACAGTGCTTGGCTCAGAATGGGGGATGTGTGTTTGTGAATCTACCACACGATGTGTGGCGAGTCCTTGAACTCACCTTGAGAGTATGTCAATTCCTTGTTTTCAACTCGGAGATTACAATGGGGCCTCCTCATTCCTTCACAAGGGAGCTGTGAGAAATGCAAAGGAGGCGATTCATCAAAAACCTTAAAGAACAGTGTCTAGTACATAGTAAGCACTCAATAAATATTAGCTGCTATCGATTTAGCACTTTGTACTTGCCACGGTACGAATCCCAAGCCAGAAGTCAGGTATGCCAGAAACTTACAAAGAAACTTGATCTAAACTCCAAGCTTTAGTGGTGTCTCAGTCAATCTTGAAGATTGTTTGCCCCACGATCTCCAGTTTGTGCCAAGGCCCTGAGAGCTTAGATGATGTCCAGGTTTCCAGACTCTTGCTGGCCATGAGTTCTCTGTCCACTTATATGTCTGTTCTGTTATCTCAGCCTGGGAGGTCTTTGCTACGCCTTTCAATGAACCCTCTGTCATGGATGAGCTGATGTCCTTAACACATCCCCTTAGCTTTCACATGTTTGCAAAATATTTCTTAATCTAGAGGAAAACTCCTTTTGTTCTCAAATCCATTGACCTCAATGGAGTTTGGGATAGAAGGGTTGGGTCACAGAGTCTCCCCAGTCGTAGAGGGGCAGATAGGGCTTGCTTATAACTTGAAAAGAACCAGAAGACAATAAAAGGAATTCCCATACAGAAACCATCTCAGGAAACTACCAATGCCCATCACCACAGCAAAGGGAATTCTTATCCCTGTTCCCAACCTGACACCTGGCCCTATGTCAAGAATTCTGCAAAAACATTAGAAGAGAATAAAGGGCTGAACTCTCAGGTATCTGACCCTGAGAGTTCCTCCTCTTCATCCACCCTTCCAGAAGACATCGGGCAACGTTTAGAAGATTTGAAGTGGACACAATGAAATGGGAGAGGGGTGCTACTGATATTTTGTGGGTGAGGACCCAAGGTGCAACCACACATCCTACAATGCATTCGACAGCCAGCCTCCCTCTCCCCAACCCATAAAAAGAATTAATTTGACAGTATAGAGGATAGGGCATGAGAACTATCATGCAAAGCAAAAAAATGTTACAAGGCAATTGTGTCAGAAGCTCATGCAACCAAGATCACTAGAGGACCATTCACTTGAATTGGGGGCCATTCCTAGGAACTCATTTCATAGAAATGGGTCATACCAGATTAGAGTTCAGCCCATGGTCTTCTCACACACTGAAGCAAACGGTGAGTAGCTGCTCTGAGCAGCTCACCCAGCAGGTAGATCCCTGCCCTCAAGAGCCTAGAGACCAGGGCTTCCTTCGTTAGGTGGAGACTTGGGTTGCCCAGCAGCCGGCAGAGCACCTCTAGTCAGGGTTCTGTCATTGTTGTCTTCCGGGCACAGTTACTTGGATGGGAAAAACTGGTTCTTTCATGACAGTGACACTTTTTTCTCTCACCTTCCAGGAAGTCCCCCAGGGTGTTCTGGGTCCTCAAAAGATCAGAACTGAGGGTGGGTTTTTCTCTGTGTGTGTGTGTCTCATGCTCTTTTTTCTAGAACATAATTCAGAAGGGCTGGCATGCTCCAGGGCTACCTGGTGCTAGAGAGGAAGAGGAGACAGAGGAGGGTTTGGAGGTAAATAGAAAAGCTGGAGGAGGTCATATTGCCCTGATGATGTTGAGCCAGCCATGGTGAGGGGTTGAAAACCAGGGAATGCAGGCAACAACATAGCTTTAAATTTCTGAAGTGAAAGAGGTCTTGTTCAAAACGCGAAGATAGTTAGAAAATTGTCTTCCGTGGTGGGATCTAATTCTTCTTTTGGCTTTCAACTACTTTGAGGGTATGGGAAAAAGGGCTTAATTTCTAAGAAGCCTACTGTTGTTAATGGCAGCTACAGCCAAGAATTCGGGAGTTCTCTATTTCCTACTCTGGCTGTGAGGAGAGACCTCTGTCCAACCTGTCTACATTTTTAGCAAGATCTTCTGAGGGACTGCAGTGGCTAGGCTGAAGTCTCTCCTCTGGCCTCAGTTGCCAGGTACCTTCCTCGCCTGCTTCTGTCCCCTGGTGCCTTTTCCTGGCTGTGTAACTCATACTTCTTTCTAGACGATTTTCTGGGACTCCTATGTCATCTCTAGATGCTCTCTCACAGGACATGTTTTCTGTCACAGTGTCCAGCAGGCAAATTCACATACATTCTTCCCCCTCCCTGCTCTCACATTCTATTCTGCAGGCTCTCAAGTTAGTCTTTTCCCATTACCTCCACGGGGCCACCCTCGCCTGACAGCTGGGCATTGGCAGCCGTCTCCTACGTGGTGCCTCTGGTCTATTCTTGTTTTCCCTCTATTTCACCCCAGAAACTAGGTGGCTCTTTGTAAAATGTTAACAAGAAGTGATGACAACTTCTTGTTAACACAACCCTAGCTTGCATAACATTTACTGATAGCCACCGAACTGAGCTCAGAAGATCCCTAGAACCCCTACTAAAAAAAAAAAAAAAAAGATGCTCTCATTATCCCTATGACAGATTCGGAAGCAGAGGCACAGAGAGGTTAAGTATCTTGCCTGGGACCCCACTGCCATTATGAGGATGTCTCAACATTGCCGTCTGGCTTATACTTCTTTCACCATGTCAATCCTTATTCTTGACTCGCAGGGTAAACTCCATACGTTCACCATAGTCTTCTTCTGGCCCAGGCTTTCCCTCTCTGCCCAGACTTACCCGTCCCCTCTTCTACATCACTCTGTGGGACTTGATCCTTATGTGGCCACCTGCAGGTCGTCACAGAAGCATGGGGGGGGGGGTGTCACACTGCTCTGTCTTTGTTCAAGTTGTTTCTTTCCCTAAGAGGTCTTTCCTCACTCATCCCACCTGACAGATGCAACCCCCAGGATCACTTGAGAGTACATCCCCCTGCCAAGTCTTTATGGGCCACCTCCACCTAGTCGTTGGAGAACTGGCCTGTTCCTCCCTTGGGTTTAGCTTCGGTAGGACCCTGTCCTGTTCCCTTACTTTGTCACCCTGGGTGAGGGCATGCCTTAATTATTTGTGAGCTGATCTGTTAAACTGCCTCCCCTGCAGAGAGCGTTCTCACTGCCTCAGTAGTGTAGGTCATTATGACTGGGCGTTACCTTATTGGAATGCAGAAGTTTGCCTGACTAATGCCGGTGGACATGACCTGGAACAGCAAAGCCTTGGGGCCTGGGACAGTAGAAAGAACACTCAGGAAAGGTTGGGAGAGGAGCTAGCTGCTGCCCTTTGGGCTCTATGCTGACTGACTGAGGTGGTGAGAGGATCCAGGGGAAAGTACTTACTGGCTGTCCTAGTTCTAGAGGCTGTCCACAGAGGCTGCAAATCCTTAGCTTGGCCCTTGGTTGTTGAGTAAGTTTCCATCCCTCAAGTTCCTGCTTGGGCTCCAGGTCATCCTGAGGCCTTTCTTTGTCCTGCCCAGAGTGGGAGAAAGGCCTGAATTCATAACCTTGGGCAAGTCTGCTACTGCCTCTGGCTTTCCAGGTCTTCTTGTTAAAATGAGCTAACTCCTGACTGCTTCACTGGGCTCACTGGGTAATAGGTACCAGGGAAGAATATGACAGACGTATGTTCATTTCCTCAGAAAGGAGGACACAAGGGAAAAAGCACTCCTCCTGAGTAACAATGTCAACCCTGGACATCTCCAGCCTGTGTTTTCCACTTGACTTGACCTGTGGCTCAGAGACTGTCTAAGGTCTGACGTTGCTTCAGGAAGTGAGCTGGAGGATCCTTTGGGTCCCAAATAGGGGTTCTTACCAGTCTCCACCCAGCCAGACATGGATTACTCTGTCTGACATTCCAGAGGGACAGGGCAGCATTGGACTTACTGGGTTCCATGAGGGATGCAGGGAGGAAGTCAAGAAGAGACCCTGAGTCAGTTTTTACAAAGATTTCTTTGTGAACAGTGGATTATGCTGTTCTCTTGAGTTTCTTAAGCTTAGCTACGGAGATGCTCTCCCTCTAAAGTCTAAAGTGATGGGGCTTCCTGTGGTCTTCAGGGCCCTTGCTCTGTGCCCGGCTCAAGGGTCCTGCTTCACTCCCCTTTCCAACACAGTAGTTTGATACATGCCTGGGCCATGCCCCCTTGTATTATCGGCAGCTTAGGAACTGACCCATCTATATGATGGGTCCCTTAGCACCAAGCAAGAAGCTGTTCTTGTCCCCAGTGTAGGAGCACTGAACATGCTGACTGGAACTAATGGAAGATGACAGAAGCCAGCAACACATCATCCCAGCATATCTATCATCTTTTCACCACAATTTATTGTTCCAGTGGTGTAGACGCCCAGGGAGGTCTGACATACATAAATGGAAATAGACAATCCTCCCCCCCCCCCACACTGATGGCCACTCCCTCCTTTTTGGCCCTGCCCTGGCTCACATTTCTTTGTCTTCTGGGGTTCTCCACATTTCCTCTCCCTGGAACTCCTTCCCTGCATCCCTTACTTTCAACCCATCCTTGGAAATGTATCTCCCAAGATGCCTACTTCAGGAACTGTTCCCTGATCTATTATTTCTTTTATTACTGTTTTTGCTTTCTTTGACTAGCTTCTATTATGCAATACCCTCAAGGTATCTGCGTGTCTTCCCTTTTTCAGTGGAATGTCAACGTCTTGAAATCAGAGCCCAATCCATACATTTACAATTCAACCTGTGCCTGGTATTTGAGGCTATGAGGCTAACCACATGTCTGGTGTCACAAGGGTAGACCAGCACGTCTCTTGGCCTCTGTAACATGGCTCCCAATGATCCTCACCTACCTCCAGTCATGCCCTTACAGAGTTTCCTTCTTCTTGAACTGAAACTGGTCTTTGAGACCAATAGAATTCAGATGTGACGCCAGGAAACTCTATTGTTGTGTGACTAAAGACTAGATCATAAAAGCATTGAGAGATTTGTTCATGACCTTCTGACTTACCTGTTCCAAGGGAAGCCAGATTCCAAAACAGAAGGAAAGTTGAGGCAGTCTCACCAGTGGCCTACCTTAGCAGCAACACCATGGTCACCTTGGAATGAGTCACCTTGGAAACAGATCCTGCAGCATCTGCCAAGTCCTGACAGACTGAAATTGGAGGCACAATCTCATAAGAGGCTCTAAGCCAAAGCCTCCCTACTAAACCACTCCCTAACTCGTGGTATAGTGGGTTTACCTGTTGCTGCTGCAAAGCACTAAGTATTGGGGTAATTTGTTACGCAGCGAGAGATAACTGATGGCTGTCTAACTGTCTTGGTGTCCTATATGGTAATGAAGAAATAAATGATTAGAATGTATTCTTCTTTTGGACACTGGGAAGTACTAGATGCTTAGATTATTAGATTATAGTAGCTAGAAAGATGCTGACAAAGGCCCGGCTTTCTTGAGATTCCAATTTTAGTGGATAAATACATTTTATAATATTAGGGCATAAGTACTAAGAATGAAAAAAACCAGCAATTTGGATAAAAGGAAGTTGAAGTTTAGATGGTTGGCTTTTATACAGTGTACAATTGTTATTACTGCTCAGAAGTTTTTTGAAGTTGGTAGTTTATCTCCATTTTACAGATGAGAAAGTTGAAGGCCAGAAGAGTTGAGGGAGGGAGCCAGCACCGTCCAGTTCAGATTTAGCTCAGCTTGAGTGGGCCAGGTTACTTGAAGTCCAAAGCCAGAGCTCATTGCAATACGTAGACTAAGCTGCTTAGGTTTCAGTTCAGCCCCCTGGTTCAGCTTCATCACAGCCTGTACTTAGCATCCATTGGGTGTCTGTAGTTTGAACGCTATAGGGAAAGGGCAGAAAGGGCCTTCAAACAGGATCTTCACAGGATGGCCTAGCTCCCTACTTCCTTACCTCTGGAACACAACTGTGTGTATGTAGGGCCATCTATTGACTGGATTTATCTATCAGGGCCCTGAGGCCTTTGCTGCCCTGCTTGGTTAAGGCAGCATGTTCCAGCATGCTGTTCCGTGCAGTCCATTTCTCTCCCCAATTGTGCCTACTGCATGTTCTATGTAGGAACAATCAAACTCTTGGTCGCCCACTCTGTCCGTCCTGGCTTACCTGACATCTCTTGCTGCATCCTTTTCATTTCCTTCCTATTTTCCCTCCTCCCTTGTGCCCAAATCACTAGATGGAGATACCCGAATACTTGTTGGTGGGTGTGGACCACACACCAGGACCCAGTCTGTGTCTTTTCCTGCATGATTTTATGGAATCCTCACAACAACCCTTTGTGGAGGTCCCATTACTTTCTCCATCCAGGTCAAAACTCAAAGTCATTGATTGGACTGTGTAGCAGAGCTGGGATTTAAACATATCTCTGAATTCAGACTTCCTTCGTCAGCCAAGATCCCACACTGAACTGGAAGAACTTTGAAGATGGGTGATTCCTCAGGTCATTTTATCCATTCCATCTTCCCTGGCAGGACTGAAGCCAGATTATCTCCAGAAGATAATAACTGAAATCTTAAATTAGAGCTAGAGAGAAGACAAGTGAAATATCATTACCCCTTCCACAGCCCATCACAGTTTACAGAGGGTTGCGTAGAGTCAGCATGCTTGTCAGTGTCCAACACAATCCATGTACCTGCTAAGTGTTTGACTATTATGTGCCAACTCCCAAGCACTGACAAGCTTGACATGAACGATTGTTGAAGTCCAAAGAGGACGCACTAAACAGATTGGAAGTCAGGGATGTTCTCCTGGTAATGATGCTAAGATGAGCCCCGAAAGATGACAGGCAGCTGAGGAGGACATCCAGGCAGATGGACCAAGATGTTCGAAGTCACGGGGTCTGACTAAGACTGGCTTGTTCTGGCTGGAGCTTCTGAGACGTGTTAGGGAGGGGCAAGCAATGGGTATAAGAGATGGGCAAGGCCAAGTGGAGGAATTTGGTCTCCATCTGGAAAATGTGGTGGCATCATTTAAAGATTTCAGGACAGGAACTGGTATAACCAGATCTGTGTAGTGGAAATACTACATCAGGAATATGGACCATATTTGACAAAAGCCAATTAAAGAGGGCAGAATACAACATATAGGGAAGAGAATTAGAAGTCAAGATATGTGGGGGGTGTTTATCAGTGCATTAGTCAAGACTTGGCAATTGCTTGGGTGTGGGGGGATTCCAAAGGAAAGGTGCTGGAGTGGATTGGTCCAGATTGAGTGTGTGGGGGGTGGCAGTCATGTGTACTGACATGAGAATCAGATTTGATGGGGATATTGCTGTCTTACTGTCCAGCCTCCTTAGGGCAATGATTACTTCAGATGAGTAAACTGAATCTCAACAAGGGAATTGCTCGAGGAGCCAGAATCATACCAGGGAGAGAAACGGAGCCCAAATTGTCCCTTGCACGCCTGTACCGATCCTCTCTGTGAGGAACACGAGGGAGGCTAGAAAAGCCGGAGGGAGGTGGTGCCAAGGTGTGGGAAAGGCCCCAGTGGAGAGAATTCAAATCCAAAGGTCCTGGAGGCAGGACAAGGCGGGGATAGTCAAGGAATCCCAAAGAAAGTTCCAAGAAAGAAGTGGAAAAGAGAGTGGAAAGAAAGGAAATTCAAACCGGAGATCTGCTCCGCAGGCTTTAAAAGACATATTCAGTCATTTGGATTCATTTATTCTTGGTGTAAAGGAAATGTCTTGGAAGTTAGATCTGCTCTGCAGGATTTAAAAGACGTACTCAGTCGTTTGGATTGATTTATTCTTGGTGTAAAGGAAATGTCTAGCAAGTTATTCAGGATTATGATATTGTCAACACACTATCACATTTAATTTTCACTTTAATTTCCAGATCTGGACTCCCACGCAATAGGGGAAACAATATAGATGTATCCTATGTCTCTTGCGCCTTTGCTAGTTTTCTGTTTTGCATTTCCTGTAGCTTTTCATCGATCACTTGAAAGGATTCTTCATATATCCTAAGCAGGACTCCTTGGCAACTTTGTGGCCTTCAGATATATCTTCTCCTGGTCTACAGGTCCCTACAGGACCATTCACTGAGCAAAAGTTTTGTTTTGTTCAGTCCAAGTAATCATATTTTCCTTTTGTGGAGTGGGGGTTTAGGCCTAGCCCTGGAATGGCGCTTGCTCTGTGACTACCTTGGAGAGTGCAGGGCTGCATAGTTCAAGCAACGGGGGCAGCTGGGCAGAACGAGGTTCTCTGGAGCTCTGCGAATCGACGAGGCAAAGAAAGGGGAAGGTGGCCTTGGGAGACGCTATGGGGTTCTAGACTGAGTCTTGTGGGCAGAGCAGACGGTCATCTGGACAATATGACTGGACACTTAAGCTTTTCTCTTCCTCCAGGGTAACCCTCAAATATGAAAAGAATTGCCAAGATCCTTTAATTCACCCAGAGGTTTACACACAAAAGCACCATTTTTTCTAATAGTCCTCTATGGAAGGCATTTTTTTTTGTTTTGTTTTGTTTTGTTTTTCGAGACAGGGTTTCTCTGTGGCTTTGGAGGCTGTCCTGGAACTCGCTTGGTAGTCCAGGCTTGTCTCGAACTCACAGAGATCCGCCTGCCTCTGCCTCCCGAGTGCTGGGATTAAAGGCGTGCGCCACCAATGCCCGGCGGAAGGCATTATTATATAGTTGAGGCTCACAGACGAGGTGGAGCTAGGAGCAAATCTCCTCCCCTGGTGATTGTGACTGGCCTTTCCTATTAGTTCACCCAGAATTTCTATCACTGATGATTAATACTGTGGCTAGTGTGGTTGTGAGACCATGTTAGGGGATTCCCAAGGGCTGCGCTCTTTCTCTAATGACATTAAAACTTTCTCAGTCTTCTGATTGTACTGAAATTTTAACTCATGGGCCCAAAGTATAGATGAGTAAGAAATGAACAAAGGGAATATGTGACATCCGGAGGAGGAACTGAGAGAGTTTGTTGCCAATGACATCTGAGCTGTCGACGGGAAAATGGGAATTTTGAGAAAAATCTCATTTGCCACTACGTATGCGGCAACCCTCCAATGCTTAAAGATGTTTCTGGCTTTTACCAGAGGTTGCTTATAACAAGCACGACTTTGAGACGCTATTGCATGTAGATATGGGATTTTGCTTAGAGAAATTCAGGAGACTTAGTTCTGCATCCCTGGTTCTTCAGTCAGCAAGGAGTAAGGTTTAAGACTGGACACTACATGAACATGAACTTTACCGTAATTTGCTTTCAAATTTCATATTGCGATTTTTTTGACTTAAGCATCAGCCATACCTTTAGATTAAAAAGTCCTCTCTAATTCTCTGGGCTCCATGAAATACAAACTGAGAAAGCATGTCCTCTTCTTGGAGACCGGGTCTCCTTCAGACCCCAGGAGGCACTGGCGCTGCCACATGGGACCTGCCAGACAGCAGAGTAATTAGACGAAAGAAGTGAATATGATTTTACCAACAGAAATGACATCAAGGATAGGTATTTGTACCCCAGACTGCCATGAAAAGGACTGCCTCTGGGCACTTGACTTCTCATGTGGAGTTTGATGGTTTGTACTGGGCAGGGGCAGCAGACAAAACAGGTGCTGGTAGAGTTTACATTCAGGACAGTGAGTAGGCTAGGGTCCCACACTAGCCATCCCTTAACCCCTGTGCATCGTTTGGGTCCTCCATGCAATTTACCAAACACAGAGGGTAAGGAAGGAATGAGGGACTCAAGAATGCATGCCAAGGTCTGGCCCCCCGGAGTAACTGACTGCAGTAGGGCTGGAGTGTCCCAACCCTCCTGGGTTAGACGGAAGGAAGGGAGGAATTAACAAGGGTACAGGAAATGGTAGGCACGGAGAGACAGAATATGTATGAAGGTGTGGACTATGGTTCTGCACGGGTCCTCCTGTTTACAGCTAATAGCACGGTGAAATCAAGATGAGACTCAAGGTCAGCTGCTACCTCAAGGTCAGTCTCACTGCCCCCAATGCCTGGGTTCTTTGGAAAAAAAATAAGGAAAACCTGTGCTACACATGCCGCCGGTACAGCGGAGCCCAGCTGTTTGGCTTCCTCCACGCCCCTGACAAGCTGCAGAAGAAGCAGAAGCAGGAGCTGGAAGCGTGGGAGGAGAAAGCGAGGGACTCTTTCGTGCAGGCTTGTTGGGCAGTGTGTCAGAAACGTCTCAGAAAAGAGGTGACATTTGCAGTGGGCCTCTGAAGATGGGCCATGACGCCACAGCCTGTCCAGTCCAGGAATATTGGGAAAAGGTGTTTAGGCAAGGTTCCACCAAGAATGGGGCATTGTGTAGAGGCCCAGCAGGTGCCTGCTGTTCTTTAGAAGCTGTTGGGTGATGCTCTGTTAAGATAGCCCGATTCACATATTCTTCTCCTCATAAACAGAGATGGGTAACAGTCTAGCATGGCAGAGGAACTAACTGGCAGCAGAAGAGCCAGTTTGTACCAGGGACTGTGCTTAGCATCTGAATTCATTAACCCAGCTCACCCCAATTTACAGACAAGATTGCATACACTCAAGTCCTTTCAGGTAGTTAGACGGTATGAAAAAGATTTGAATTCGATTTGCCTCCGTTGATTTCCCGCCTAAGTGGGTTAAGACAGTCCGGTAGGAGAAAGTGCCAGAAAGTGCCGGCTTGTGTCAGTGAGCCATGCTTCGCGCTCCATCACAGGTACCTGTGTGGCTACATAGGGGTAGGTCCAGCCAATCTACCTCCAACCTCCTACCCCATACCCGTCCACCTCTCTAAATCTCTACCCTACTGTCTAAACCACCACCATCTCTCCACAGACCATTCACTCATCTAAATGCTGGAATACCTGGTGCTTGCAGACCCAGCAATGTTCCTCACGATCAAAATCCCCGCTAATTGTTCCTCAAAATCCATGATGACCTTCTGCTATCGCAGTGAAAGTTGTATTTTTTTTTTAGTTGACTGCATAAATGCCCAGAAGAAAAGACCTCATCTCCCAGAGTACTATAGGCACGTGGTCACGTGACTGGGTTCTGAGCATGATAAGACTTTTAAAGAAACTATGTGTTTAATTAGGGTTACATATAGGAATATTAGCAAGGGGTTATTTACAGGAACACGGGCAACTTACTAATGGCTACACCACTGAAAAAAATGTCTCTCCCTACACAAGCAGCTTATTGCTCCAGCCCCTAAAGGAGAGGGATACAGCACCCACCTCCTACTGTGTCTCTTCTTTTGGAACTTCTCTTACACACAGGCTAATAAAAACAAAGGAAGGAAACAGTGAACAAAGCACTAAACATACAAGTGCAAGTGGAAATCACAGTAAATGGAAAACTCCGAGAGATAATGGGGAGGGGTGTCTAGCTTATAATTCTGAATCTATACGGCTTTTGGAGAAGGGAATGTGCTTGCTGAGCCTAGCCAGATGGGATTTAGGGAGAAAAATTATCGTTTTCAAAACAGCATCCGAGCCTTCGGCCTCTAATTGGACTTCATCAAGAAGGACCCAGTGGGCAGAGCCCCCACCCCAAGATTCTAGTGGGCCTTATACCTTATGTTCACAGTCCTCTTCTCCACCAATGGGTGTGGCACCTCAACACACAGGGAACCCAGGGATGGCATAGCAAGTGGGGTCCTGCTGCCTCTTGAGAGAAGTGGGTTAAGTACTCGAGAGAATCTAGAACTGAGAATCTATTTTCTAAGCCCGGAAAAACTGGCTCTGCCAGTATGGGGTGGAGGACAGGAGAGAAACCCAGGGATGGAGTAGGAGAAAGGCGACAAATGCTTTCAGACACGATTCTGTTAGGTGTTCAGAACTACTTTTATTGTGGGCTTGATCACACAGGGAGTCTAGGGCTTTGTCCCCATCGTGTCCCAGACACAGAAGCAAACACCCTAACACCTGGTCTCACCCAAACCTCACAATGACTTCCTTATGTGGACATCATCTCCATTTTACTAGTTAAGGCTCTGTGTCTCAGAGAGGGCAAAATAGTAGTTCAAAGTCACCAGGTGAACAAAGTTGGACATGAGGGATAGAGCCAAGCACTATCTAAGGTCACATGACGAGAAAGGGCATGGCAGGCCTGTTCAGAGAGTCACTTAGACAGGGTATTGCAAACCTTTGGCCTAGTAGCCAAAGATAGTACACAGCAGGGTTGGGTTTGACTAACCAGTGATCTAAGATGGGGATTCCTTCAAGCAGGAACCACACTTCATACCCTTTATCGTGATGCTCCTGCTTAGTCTTTCGATTATTTCCTGCAAAGCCCTAGCATTGGAGCGGTGATGGGGCTTCACCCTAGAAAAACCTTTCTTTAGCACCAGAAGTCAGCTGAGGACATTCTCCCAACCCCACTGCCCAGTTCATCTCTGGTCCCTTACTGTGACGACAGGCCCAAGTACTTGTGCAGTAGACTTTCAAGAAGTCTAACATATACAAACCTTCCTCCTGTCTCAGGGCATAGCACATGGAGGCTAGGGCCTTGTTCATGAAGTAGCAATCTCATACCCAGGGCGAGCTCGGTAAGAAACCCTGGACTGGCTGCCTCTCCCAGGTTGTTCATGAAGAGTAGCAAGCAGCTGGGGTTCTCCAAATGGGATCACAGCACAAAGCAGTTGGAACAACACATTGACGTACTAGGCAGCTGCACAAAGGCGGAGAAATTGTGCAGGACTAGGGTGTGGTGGTGCATGCTTGTAATCCCAGCACTTGGAAGGTGGAGGGAGGTAGGAGGACTGGGAGTTCCAGGCCGACCTGACATAAATGAGACCCTATGTCAAACACAGGAGAAAAAGGAAAAAGAACTGTATGAGCATTGGTCCTAATGTCAAGAGAATCCCTTCTAGTATTCTTTTCCTGTATTTTGGGAGCTGTGTGGCAACCAAGCCCTTTAGTCTATACCCTGTCTCTCTGCTCTGTAGATAACTAGCCACTGTCAGCAATCCCAGGAAATTTTCGTAATTTTTAATTTAAAAATACTAGCTAGCCTCAGAACCCTTGGAGTTTTTGAAGTGTGGCTTGCAGACCCTGCCTTGCCTTCAGTTAAAGGGACTTGAGGCGTATGGTTACAAGTCACCATGAGCAAGGGAAGTCACTTTTCTGAACTCAAAATAACCATCTGTGGGTTAACTTGGTCTTTAAGATGAAAGCCATACCTTTTTGGTCAGTTAAGACGGGCTTGCGACCGTCCAATCAAGATTTGTATGTTCCTTAAGTACCTTGAAAATTAATATCTAGCAGAAAAGATAACCAAATGGAGGTGGGGGTCACTTAGAAGAAAGGCGACACTCCGCAAGAGTCCCTCGAGTTCACAATAAAGGGAAAGAAGGCACCCAAGCCCTAAACTTCACCCTTAAAAACTAATTTGTGCTGCCAAGAAGAGGCGGGACCCATGAGCTCCCGACAGCTCGTCTCAAACAGCAACAGCCAAAGAAACACATTTGCCTAGGGTCATGGCCTCCTGGCCCCTGAGTAGCAAGTTCCAAGTTTACTGTTTTTCAAAGCCTCGGACCTGCTTTCCCTGGTCTGTTTTGAATTTCCTCTTCCTTAAAGTGTATTTATGTTTCTCCTGTTATGAGCTGACAAGAATAGCTCCTAGCGAATCTGCTTCCGCTCAGGCCCTAACGTCATTTACTTAATTTCTTCAAGTTTTCCTTTCCCTTCCATTACACCAGATGGTCTTACAAAGGGGGTGGAGAGGGAGAGAGGTGGCCGCTTTAGACTTTATTAACCAACCAATGACTACACCAGCCAGCCACTGGCAAAAGGAACAAAAGCTATTTAGTTCTGAGTGGCTTTTCATTTACCCATCCTAAGAGGATGCTACGAATAGAGTTGTGTGCCGGGCAGTAAGAATCAAACCGAGAGCAAGCTACTGTCCTTTCCCTTGAGGAACTCACAGTCTAGTAGGTCATGCACACAATCACAAACCCATAGCCCAGAAATGTATAGGAGAAGTTGATGCCAACAGGGTTCACGTCTCCTGGTGAAAAGCATCTCCCAGGTTTAGTCAAAGGTGACGAAGGTGAGATTGCTGTTGACTTGGTGAACACTGCTAGGTCCCATTGAAAGACCCCACTAAAAAGTAAGGAGGGTTTTTTATGGAACTGTGGAGTTTGTTTTGCCCACAGATCACCAGGGTGCCTCCAGCTATAGTCCATGAGATGGTTTTGTTGTTATTGTTTGATCATTATAAGGGAAGATGAGGCAGAGTGGCAGAGGGTCCAGAGAGGTTGTAAAGTGAGTACAATGGGAGAAACTTCTTAGTCCATGGGTTCTAAGGGAGACCCCTACCCTCATGTACTGTATACACTATAAGAAAAAGACTTGATACATATTGCTCAAGAGGCAGATTGGTCTGTGGTGGTGGTGGTGGTGGTGTCCAGAGCCTGAAGGCTGGGACCAGGATGGTGAGTTGGTGACACCCAAGTTTTCCTGGCTGATACCAATACCAGTCAGATAGCCTGATCTGTACACACTAAACCAGACAGCGGAAATGACAATTTCCTTAATTCACTTACAATTTTTACACCATGAGTCTCACTATGGATACCTGAGATAAGCCATCTGTCATGCCCAGCAGTTTGGGGTCTCTGAGGGGCCGTTAGTCCTGCCCAGTGAATAATACCTCAGGCAACGGCTGTCTGTCATAGCAAAATATGCTGAGCAAGTGGTTTTATGCTCTGGGATGGAATCTCCGGGAAAGAGGGACAAGGCTAGTCACTTGAGATACAGCCCTCTGGGAAAGAAGGCTGTTGGGAAAGGAAATCAGAAGCCACTACAAATTCAGGATTCTAAGATGACTTCTAGATCTCTGTTGTTGTGTGTGAGAGAAGGAAAGGGAATTGGGTACAAGGCCCATACGAAAAGGCTGTTAAGATCACACAAAAGGAAGCTATCCAGACTGAGCTTGGACCAGTCAGGGAAGCCCTTCAAAGGAGAGACTGGAGAAGTCCAAAGCATGTGACTTTCTCTGCCACTGACCTTGAGGAATCCTGGAGTGTAGAAGGTCCCATGTCAAGGAGCAGGTGACCTCAGGGAGCTGAGCCCTGCAGCCTCATGACAGCAAGGGATTGGATCCTGCTAACAGCTGGAGGGAGGAGCTTGGAAGAGGTGTAAGCTGGCGGGACTTGACTTCATAGTTTAGCTTCCTAAGTCTCTGGGCCAAGACACCCAAGCCAGCTTCAGGCATACATTAAGTCTTGAGGCAATGAGCAGCAAGTGTCCTAGAATGCTGATACTTGGGTTGGCTGCACTTCAGTTGATAACAACAGAAAAAAAAAATGGAAGTCGTATCTATTTCCAGATGTGGCATTGATCAGAATGTATACTGTACGAGCTTAGTAACATTTAGACAAAGTGGAGGAAAGAAACCAGAATGTCATAGTTGTTTCTAATATAAGGCACCCTGGTTTTTAAAATGCAACAAAAAATATTTGCTTGGCATTAAACAGGACTAAATTTTTTTTTACAAGCCCTTTCTTTCAAGTACGACTATGCGGTTCTCCAGCCACTGGGTCTCGTTAAGGGGAGGTGTCCAGAGGACGAAGTTAAACAGCAGCTTACTCTAGGTCACAACCCAAGACTGTGTGGACTCACAGTCCAGGGTTTCCTTTTCTGGCTCTTTTGCAGTCTGCATTTGAGACCCTCTGGGTGGCTCTTGGCTGGTTATACTTTTCCTGTACTGTGCAGTCATGAGCTGTGACTGGAGATCTATGCTGCGTCTTAACCACAAGACTTTGGAACAACAGTGCTCTGTGCAGTCATGAGCTGTGACTGGAGATCTATGCTGCGTCTTAACCACAAGACTTTGGAACAACAGTGCTCTGTGCAGTCATGAGCTGTGACTGGAGATCTATGCTACGTCTTAACCACAAGACTTTGAAACAATAGTGCTCAGCTCTGAGGAAGAAGAATCCTAGCGTGTAAGATGCACGCAGAGTGATGGGTAAACGCACCCCAATTTATGAGGAAATGAACCCTATGGCGGACCTATCCAAACTCACCCTGCTAGGAAAGCCACAGAGCAGGGACTCGAACTCCGGTCCTTGTGGTTCTGAACCTGAGCCTCCTTAATGTATTGGTGTTTGGGTTTGGAGTTCTCTGCATTTTAGACTTCACCAGTGGACAGCATGCAACTACAGTCACCCTGACGTAGCTTGCCTATATGGTCCTGTAACATAAGAAAGCTGGGCACTAATCTTCTAGTTGCTGTTTAGCAACCAGCATGGGTGAACTTTGGCAGTGCTGGCCAAATTCTTCCATATCATTAGTTTCTTGAGTGACTCCTTGCTGCCTCTTGGTTCAGGCCGGAGGTCTGGACCTTTTGTTCTTGTACCATTTCGGCTCCCCCCCCACCCCGCCCATGCCTTTTGAAATAGGCCCAGTTCTCGCTATAATCTGCTCACCTACCAAGAAACACTAACTTGGGTCTGAACGCACCCCAGTGGCTGCCTTAGGTGCAGCTTGCTGATTCAGGTCAGGCCCCTGAGGCTCTTTGCCTGGAACTCTCTTCTGCCTGAGCCTCCCTAATACAGTGTGTGCAGCACATTCTTGGCGGCCTGGATCTTCTTGCCTAACAACTTCTGATTTTGGATGTCCCTTCAACTCTTGTTTGAAAAGACATTTCCTGCTGTTGACAAGATTCCTGTGTCTAGCTCACCCCCAGACTCTGTTCTCACAGGGTCGTATCTCCCACGCTCTCTGCAGTGAACCCATCTTGGCTCTTCAAAGGTAGCATGAGACACTGCCAAGGAAAAGGTTATATACTCTTTTCGAGTCTTTGGTTTACTTTTGACATGGCAAATGTTGGTGTATTTTTGCCATCTCAGCATTCACGAGGCTGAGAGACAAGGGGATTGTGAGTTCCAGTCCAGCTTGGGCTACATAACAAGACCCTTTCTCAAAAATAAAACCAAAACACCATTATTTAAGTAAAATATGCTCACAGAAATATTCGGCAGTCATTAGCCACTCAGGGGACATAGGTTTCGGAACACATGGCCAGTGATTCCTTGTAAGTTTGTCTATACTTCTCCCCCGAAATTAACCCCTCTACTCCCGTGTAGCACGATTGGTTAATTTTCACCTGTTTCTGGGTGATATACAAATGAAAGTACTCAGTATATATGATTTTAAATTTTTAAAAATTACTGTGACAAATGTATTTGACATAAGAATTTACCATTTCTCTATTTTGAGCATATAGTTGGATGGTACCAGTGTACCACCTGTCAAGCAACACTTCTCCATTCTCTCTCCTTTTAGTCTCTGACCACTGCCCTTCTACTTTGTATGATTTTTGGATATTTTAACCACACTGTATATGCAGAGTCATGCATTTGTCCTTTGGTGACTGTTTTGTTTCACTTAGTATAATATCTCCAAGGCTGCAGCATGTATAAGGATGACTAATATGCCTTTGGCTGTCACACACTTCATTTACACACGTGTTAGTGCATGCCTCCATGCTTTAACTGTTACAGTACCGCAATGTACATGTACAAATAGCTTTTCATGACTCTGGTTTCAGTTCTTTTTCCTAGACACCCCAAAACAGAATTGCTGCATCATATAGTAATTCTGTTTGTAAATTTTAAAAACCAGACCCTCACACATATGTGAAGGGGCCTTGGAATTGGTAGAGAATACACACAACCAAATTCTCAGCACAAAGGAGAGTTATTACCCAAGAGCAGGGGGGCGGTGACTGCCTTTGAATGAGGCACAAACAGCAACAGATGTGGCTGCAGAAGTGGTTTGTAAGGAGAAAAAAGGGGAAGACTGTGTTAGAGTGAGTTGGTAAGTCCTGATTGAATGTGTTGGCCAGTATAGTCAAATGATAAATTTTAATTGCTGGACCTCGGTGTTTTCATAACTAGACCCTGGAGTTTTAGTCAGGCATAAGAAAGTAGCCAAATAAGGGAATAGACTTTGGTGTCTAGCTTTAGGATTGTAATCTAATGGGTTAGCATCAGAGGCAGCAGGCCAGAGGGCAAGGCTTGCCATGCTCAGGCCCGCTGGAGAGTGCTGCAGTAGGGTCAGATGATCCAGGGCAGTGGTACCAAAACTAGTCAGTAGGGAAAGGAAATGTCTTCTGAACGGATGGTGATGGGAAATACTCAAGAGCGGGAGGCAGAACTCTCACCTAACATACATGCACGCACGCGTGCACGCACACACACACACACACACACACACACACACACACACACACACACTGACTTGAGAGAACCATCCAGTGTTTAGAAGGAAATATGGAAGAAAAGCTCATGCTGTTGGATTCAACAGGGTCAAAACGCACAGTGTTGAGCAACGCATGTTAAGATGCTCATCACTCGTGGTCATTGACGATGTGAAGAACAAAACTCAAGGAGATACCACTTCTCGCCCATTCGGAAGTCTCCTGTTAAGACCAAAAGTAAATGACGTTGAGAGAGAGGAGAAGCTGGACCTCACATGCCCCGCAGTAGAGATAGAAGATGCTGCAGCCTCTGCGGCCCCGGTACGTATTCTTGGGTCTGGTTGATTTCACTCCAATTGTGTTTGTGTTCATTCCAATCGTGTTTGTGAGATTCAGGGATGTGGCTTCATATAATTACATAGTCACCATATTGAATACTATTGTGAGAAACTATTGAAAGGTATTAGCTGTGTGGATTGCTTCCAGTTTGGGGTCTGGATAAATACAGACCATTCACTCCCCCCCCCATGGGCACGCACACACATAGACACAAACACACACACACACACAACACACTTATTATAAACATGCAAACGTATACCAGAATATATAGTAGCATAGTTCCCACATACCTGTCTTACTAGCCTAGGCAATTATCAATGCATGAGCCAGTCATTTCTTTTCTACAGTAATCCACCTCTGATTGTTTTGAAGCAATTATTAATAGCAGAAAAATCACTAAATATTTCAATATATATCTCCAAGTGGTAAGTTTTGCTTTAAAAAAAGAAGCCCACAAAATGTTTTCATCTAAAAAATTAATGTAATATTAGAATCAGATGTCTACTTTTCCTTTACATTTAGACTGATATACACAATTTTTTTGTAGTTGTTTTCCTTAGATTTACAGATTCATCCTCCACCTGTGTCTTTGTCACCTGCAAATTTTGTTCAAGTAGACCCTTTGTGGTGTACAGTTTTCTGGATTGTTGATTTTCCCGCTTGATCCCCAGGGCATTATTGAAACTGTGTCCTTGTTCTATTTTATGTGTTGTTTAATTTGTTGTTCATTTTTTAAGTTTTTTCACATATTGTGTCTTGTGGTGTGTACAAGTGTGTGCGTATGTGTATGCCCGTGTGCATGCCTGTGTGCGTGCATATGTGTGTGTGTCACAGTAGACATGCAGAGGTCAGAGGACAACTTACCAGAGTAACTTCCTCCTCCCACAATGTGGGTTCCGGGGATTGAACACCGAAAGGCGTGGCGCCATCATCCCCCCAGTCTGAACTGGCAGATGTAAGGCTTTCTGTGAACAGACAGACTCTCCCCTTCCCCATCTTAAATGATGTTGAATTGTTTTTTCACTTTATCTTTTAAGGTTAAATGTATATGTGAGTTACTATTTTAAATCAAGAGAAGCCAGTCAGCCTAACTGAGGAGTTTCAGGCCAGGTAAGAGGCCTTATCTCAAAAAACAGGACAAAACCGGGGTAGGTGGACCAGATGCAGAGGCACGGATAATGATTCACGGGACTAGGCTCAAATACAGGTTAAATACAATTTATTTTGGGGAGAGGTCACTTACACAAGAAGCAGATGGCCACCATAGGTTCCCGCTCTAAGGATTCGCACTGGCTGCTCCCTGTGACCCAACCGGATGCAAAAGAGAGCCACCTGCCCTGACCCCAGACCTAAATTCACTCCCTGTCACCTCCTCACCTGTGGCCATGCCCAATCGGGTATGGTCAGCGGTACAGGTGAGGGAGGGGTGGATATCTCACTACAGATGTGACTGGAAGAATGACACTAAAAACTAACCTCAGACCTCTATATGCACACACACACACACACACACACACACACACACACACACACACACACTGGTCTGCAGAGGTTGGGGAGGGATGGAGCACAAAAGATACCCTCTGAACAGGACAGTAACCCTGTACACATGAACTCACAGCAGCTGTGGTTGATTGCCTGCACAAGACCTGCACAAGATCAATCCAGTTAGCATCACAGCATAGATTGCAGAGGGGTCCAAGAACCCCTACCCCAGGGGAGGAACTACTGATGGTTGATAGCTTCCGGAAGGAGGCAAGTCCATTTTCTTCAGGGCCGTGCTCTCTGATATGTTAGCTATGCTCTATGGACAGCACAACACCCATGAGTCTTTGGGAACTACAAATTGTAGCAGGGAGGAATTAGGGGGACAAATGGTGGTGACTATATTAAATAAGCTACCACTTCAGTGGAGCCACACATAAGTAGAAAAACGTGCCTGCTTCGTTATCTAGTCAAGGATCCACCTGGACAGGCTTTCTAGTTCAGACATTTGCTCTCAATGAAAGGAAGCCTTGCCATGGTTTTCTGAATTGCAGGGTGCTATGCCTGTCTAGGAAGTATGTTCCGTCCTTATTTCCTGTGGTCCATAGAGTGTGTGTAGGCTATTGAAACAGTTGAGATCAAAGCAAAGAGCATTATTTGGCTGAGTCATGGGTGCTTCTGTCTTCCCTAGGGCCCTCTAACACCACCCCTCCCCCCCCAGGTTAACAATCCACACATCCTTCCCACATCTAGATAAGCCACGGAGAAACAGGTAAGGGCCTGTTCATGTTCGTTTTCGTCATGTTTTACAGACATGAGATGTGTCATTCAGGCTCCTTACAGACAGCTTTCTTCAAGTATACCTCACAGAGCTGGGCATTGGTGGCGCACGCCTTTAATCCCAGCACTCAGGAGGCAGAGGCAGGCGGATCTCTGTGAGTTCACGGCCAGTCTGGTCTACAGAGCGAGTTCCAGGACAACCTCCAAAGCTACAGAGAAACCTTGTCTCAAAAAAACTAAAAGCAAAAGGATACCTCACAGCTATTTCCGTGTCAGCACCGTGGCTCCTGCTTAGCCTTCAAGAAGCTACACAGCACAAGGCAGCCACTCCAGACTTCAGCCTCCACTGTCACAGTGTGGGGCCACTTTTGAATATTTTTGTCACTATAGCCACTAATGGCAAAAAATCATAACACTTAAGTATTTAGTATTAACTGGTGTATTTACACTTCAACTTGAAATTAATTTCCAATACAAAGACACAAAAACGTTAGTGATTCAAGAAAAATTGTGCAATCTGGTATTGCTGTCAATAGAATACAAAGCGTGTGAGAAAGTTGATTACCACTCCCGAACAGAGTTTATGATGAAATGGGGCCAATAAAAATGATATGCACTAAACAATTCATGAATTATGCATGCGTCTTAATTGTGGATGGCAACATCGTAATCTGTCAGGAGGATTCGATTAGACCTGGACTCCCTATTTTGCCCACATGCAAATCCATGACTACTGAGCATGCTTCATTGTGGTGTTGTGTTGCAACCTTTGTTAAGGCACAGTGACAGGACCATTTATAGCTTTGGTTGCTTAGATGTATGGTAAGTGGACAAATGTCTGGGAGGAGCTTATCCACTCTCTGTCCCAGATACAATCGTCCGCTGCTTTGTTAATGTCCTGCATTACCACTTCCCCAGCCAGACGGTGGTCTGATTCCAAGGCATGCAGGAGTGCTCAGAGGTCCTCTGGGGGTTCTGGTTAATATGGCTGATGTGTTCTCAGTGGACAGACTAATGGGGAAATAAACTATGTAAGCACCGTCTGAAAGTGAGTATGGGAGACTGGAGCATCTTCAAGGGAGAAAAGATATGTTGGATAGCAGAATTGACGCTGGATTCCAATTTAATAATATACATGTGTACAATGCATATTTATATAGAACATACAACATAGTCTATAAAACAGTTTTTTATATATACTTAAATGTACAGTGCCTTAGATACATGCAATACATATGATTTATAAAATCGGAATCATAGGTAAGTGGTAATTTGAAAAACAACGAATAAGACGGAAGCATTGATTCTGATTCTTATTGAAAGTCTTTGCAAGAGGGCGGGCAATGTTGGGGGAGGGGAGGGGGCGATCTAGCTGGGGTCTCAGGCATGTTGACTGAGAAAGGGAGGAAAACAAGCGTCTTGAAAGAGAAACAATGGTGTTAAGGTTCAGTAGCTTCAGGCTCCTCTGAAGTGGACGTGTTGGTTTGTGTAAAGCCCGGGCATGTCAAGAGGGGAGTCCAGTTTCTGAGCTAGCAACTTAGCTAACGATGGAGCAACCAGCTGGGGCATTTGCCTTAGTTTGTTAGTCGAGCGGGTGAGTCACACCAGATCGCATCAGCCTTCTGCTTTGCCAGGGAAAACTCGACTGGACCACCCCAATGCGCAGATCCAGGATGCTGCAAGCACACGTAGGAAAGCGCCTTTGCCTGAGGGTGTTTTTCTGACCCTTCTACGTCAATCTAGAAAATTCCCTGAAGTTTGTCATTTTGCCCACAGCACTCTCACACCCCCGCTTTTCATGACCTCACCTCCAAGATGGCATCTACGACTGCCAGGAAGGAACCTGCTGTTGGCAATGCTAGCTAGAGCCTGGGGGAAGCAGAGAAGCCTCTGACCAGATCCTGCAAGGAGATTACCTTCTAGCACCATCTTAAGAGTCATACTCTAAGCATTCAAAATGGACCATTTTTAAAAGTCAACAGGTCTAGCTCCTTGATCCACCAGGTTATTAGAACGGTTCCTCTTTGAGGAAACAATGAACCTTAGGGGTTCGGGAGATGTCTCAGGAAAGTACTTGCTGAGCAAGCATGAGGACCTGAATTTGGACCCACAGCACCCATGCAAAAGGGCCTGTGTAAATGGCAATGCACAGCTCTGTGTGCCTGTAATCCCGGCGCTGGGGAAGTGGAGACAGGAGGAGCCCCGGGGCTGGCTGGTCAGTCAGTCAAGCAAACTCCACGTTCGGTGAGAGACCCTATCTCAGAAAGTAAGGTGGAGAACGGTAGATGAGGCATCCATGTTGACTCTAACCTCCACATACACGCACACAGTCATACTACACAAACACGCATGTGTGTGTGTGCGCGCGCGCATGCGCACACACACACACACACACACACACACCAAATAGGTTTAATGGGGACTCAGAGTTGAACAAATGATGGCAACCCAAAGAGAAACTCAAGGCTCTCCTCAGCTGTAATGAAGAATCTTCTATGTTCCTGTTTCAATTACCCTCCCCCACCTCAGCTTGCAGCAGCAAATGTAACTTTGAACAATTTGAAAGCAAATGAAGAGGAATAAAGTGGGGTAGAGATAAAGGCGCTAGCCCGAGGGTGAGAAAGGTGGGCATCCCAATGATGACAGTTTACACGGTCACCAACCCATCCCACGCTCCACCCAGACATGACTCATCCTTGAGTCTGTCTCCTTGAGGGTGTCAGGTGACACGGTCTCACACTAGATGACCACTTTGCGGCCAGTTTTGCACACTAGACTGGAAGTCCCTCCAGAGCCCACACACGACTTCCATTTTATTGCCACATGGATCAAGTGTGTGTTGAGTCACGTGAATGAAACTCACGGCTCCTTCCAGATCTCAGGGACAGATTTCCTCAATGCCATTGTCCCACATCGGCACATTCCACAAGCAAGATGATGGAATGTGCAGTCACCCTAGGGACAGAGATCCTCATGCTGGAGACGCTAGGAATATTGATTGAGTGCCACTTAGAATGTTCTAGAGCAGCCCCCATCCTGGGACTGGATGAAGACTCTGTTAGGACAACACAGACCCTACTTTTCCTATACACCATCCTGCTTTCTTCCCTTCCCTCTGAATTTGTCAGCCCCAAGAGTCCATCCCCAGTGAGTTTCCATCTTAGATTATTCTTCTTGGAGTCCATCTGGTGGCGCTTGGTGCCAGGAGCGATACAAAGAGGGGTGTCATTACTTGAGCAACCGCAGCCACTGGAATGTGTATGCCAAGGCAATGATTACAACTATCTTCAGAGGTAAATCGGGATGATACCCCAGGTGGGCGTCATGGATTGGGCTGAGAGCTGTGGAAAAAATAATGAAGAGACAATAGATGTGGCTGCTGTTGGAGAAAATGGGGGCTCTAGGAAAGGAGGGAAGGTGTTTAGCCGCAATTAAAGGCTAAATGCAAAAGCCAGTGAGTCTCTCGCCAACAAGCAAGAAACTCTTGCGCTAAATATAGCAATTATTGTGTGTTAACAAAATTTCAAGAAGGAAAAAGAGAAGGGAAGATAAGGAAATGAAGGAAGGAAGTTAATTTTGCAACAAGAGCTGAGAGTAATGGTCAATATTTAACTCCCAGGAGTAGGCCATCTTTTTTTTTTTTTTTTTTTTTTTTTTTTTGCTGTTTGTTTTTTGAGACAGGGTTTCTCTGTAGCTTTGGAACCTGTCCTTGAACTCACTCTGTAGACCAGGCTGGCCTCGAACTCCCAGAGATCCGCCTGCCTCTGCCTCCTGAGCTCTGGGGTTAAAGGCGTGCGCCACCACTGCCCTGCTAATTTTAATAGTTCTTTATGCAAATGCTGAGGCACAGCAAATCTTAACAGAATACATGCACAGAGACTGTCTGAGGTGGGTCACAAACTGTGGTCTGCATCCTTTTGGTGTAGAATTGGGTCACATGGGGCCCAATACCTTGGTCTTGTTCCCATACCCTTGATTTTTCTCCCAGTGAGCCCCAGGGCTTCCAGTTATCTCTTCATGGCCCCCAGAGAACGGCTTTTATCTTGACAGCAGCATGTAAGTCCTCAACAGATGCTCACACAGATCTGTGTGGGGAAACTGAAGATCTGTATAGAAACTGGGGCAAACTGCACTTCTTGGACCTCTGCAACCGCGGCAGCCGCCACTCAGTCCCACCCATTGCTAGTAAGACCAGGGACCTGTGGTGTGAAGAGATGTTGTTTGATTCAAGAAGACTGGGTTTGAAATGTCTTAGGTTTTAAACATTGAGGGTACTCCACAAGCCAAAGATCACACTGGCATGTCAGCTATGGTCCACGGGCCACTGTTTGTAGCCCCTGACCTGAATGACAATTTAAAAGGTGACTTTCCCAAGTGCTGTGAATTGAGCGTCATTGGGAAAGTGACCTCATTCTCCTAAATATCAGCCCCAGTGCGGCCTCAATCTCCCCTATTTTTAATTTATTCTCCAAGGTAAAAGTGAGTTCTCTGTGTTAAGACAACATGACAGGGTCTGGAGAGATGGCTCAGAGCGCTGGCTGTTCTTCTAGGGGTCCTGAGTTCAATTCCCAGCAACCACATGGTGGCTCACAACCATCTATAATGAGATCTGGTGCCCTCTTCTGGTCTACAGGCATATGTATTTATTATGTGTCCATAATAAATAAATCTTTAAAAAAGACACCATGGTGGAGAAGGCTAACCTCCTAAAATCCATCCCCATGCTGTAAAAAGAGAGTGATCAGCTATTCAAACCCTCCAGGCAAGAGGCAGAGAGAGAGTGTCTAAGAAGATGGGAGTGAGGTTGACTGGAACCACTCTGCCATTGGCACCGGTGTCCCAGGCTAGTCTCAGCGCCCGTCTCCTGGGCCTACAGGAAGGAAGTGATTCTGACTAGACACCTTCAACCACAGGAAATGAGGAAGGAGAGGCGTGCTTGCGAAAGAACAGAACCTGCAGAAGGGAAGACTGAGGTCAGTCAGGACTGAGGAGGGAGTGAGACCCAACGGACCGCCATCAGACCTGACGACTAGCGGGGCGGGGACAGGGTGATCCACTGCAAGCCATCCCCTTCTTCCTGGAAGCCATAACACAGTGCCAGCCCTTTGTCAAAACTCACAGACCTACAGTCTACCGGGTGGGTGGGCTTCAAAATGAAAAACAGTGACAGGCTGTTACCACAGCAGAAATGGGCAGTCTTAGATTTAACCTCTAGGAGACCTGGCCAAGTCAATCAGTGTCCCTGAATTTTAGCTAAGAGCTCCTTAATCCAATGCCAAACAAAACGACGTAGACGCTTTTCCTGCCCATGACGCCATTGTAACTTTTCTTCCGCACTTAATAAATCATCTGTCTGTGAAATCAGGTGTTTAGGTGTGATTTGTGTCTAATCCAGCATCTGGGAGGGAACCCAGGGGGGGTGTCTCCTTCTTTTCATGTGCCCCTTTTAGTTATTTAAGTCTACCAGGGAAGATCTGTAGTCCCTGGACCAGCTGCTTTCAGGTCACATGTCATTTAATTCTCCATCTTTTTGATCTTGAAAACCAGGATTCATAAGTTCGTACAACTTCTCAGGGCAGAAGCAGGGGCTGCTCCAAGCCCTGCAATTTCATTGGTCCTTGTCCTTCCCAGTGATTGTCCTAAACAATACAGTGTCTAAGCTGTCAGTAGACATGGAAAACAAATCAGACAGCTGAATATCCCTCGGAAGACGCCAGTAGGCCTTAGATGGATGAGAATTACCTGCAATTTAGAGTGAACTTTCTCCAGAGCACCACACCAACATGATCGTGAAATTTTGTTGAAGATGTGTTATATTTGCTTACGCTGTGGAACATTTGTTTAAGGATGAAAAGATGTGTTGCATTTGTTTAACTCTGTGAAGCTGTGTTACTTTGCCTTCCTAAAACACCTGATTGATCTAATAAAGAGCTGAACAGCCGAAAGCTAAGCAGGAGAGGGTCTGCCAGGCAGAGAGAATGACTAGAAGAAGATAGAAGAGGAAGGAGCAATCGAGAAAAGGAGGAGAGGGGGTGTCAGGGGTTAGCCACCCAGCTACACAGTCAGCCATGGAGTAAGAAGTAAAGAAAGGTATAAGAATAAAGAAAATAAAGAATAAAAGTCAAGAGGCAAAGAGTTGACTGGGATAATTTAAGAAAAGCTGGCTAGAAATAAGTCAAGCTAAGGTCAGCGTTCATAAGAAAGAATAAGTCTCTGTGTATTTATTTGGGAGCTGGGTGGTAGTCCCCCAAGGAATCAAAGAGTAAAAGAAAATATCAACTACATTATAGGACCTTATAATTCATTAGATCCAAGTTTATTAAAGCTCACCTACTCTTCATACTTCAGTCTTTAACACTCTAAGGGGTGAAGACCAGGAGGGTTCAGGTCTAGTCATATAATTTAGGAGTAGAGCAATTGCCTAACCTGCATGAGACCCTAGACTTGACCCCTTGAACTTCAAAATTGGGACAAGTAAATAAATAAATAAATGAGTCCATGGACAAGTAGGAGAATGCATCAAGTTTCTATCCCCGTAGGCCTCCCAACTAGCATGGGACCAAAGAAAATTCAAATCCCACTCTAAGTCAAAGGACTATTAGAGGGGACAGCTAAGTTGCCCTGGGAGCACAGGACAGAAAAAAGACAATTCCCCAGATTCATATCAAGGATGATATCACAAAGCAAGAGACCGAAAGGACAGCTGAAAAGGGATAAAGCAAGGAGAAGGTGGGGGCAGGAACCTGAACTTTGGAGCCATCTGCCTGGATTAAAGTCCTCTTCCACTACCTAGGATCTGAGTTTCTGCTGTTTCTCCATCCGTGAAATGAAATGAGTTACGGTGTGTAAAGTTCTACATCAGCAGCCCGACAACAGAGGAGCCACTCAGTAGATGACTAATAAACTGTGGTGCACAAGTATAGGATGCATGGGTAGAGAAAGAAAGAAAGCAGCCCACCCACGAGACTGTGGCTCAGAGCTAGGAGGTGGACATGGCAAATGGAGTGGAGAGTCCAGACAGCTAGGGTGTCATGGGTACACAGGAAGGGTCCAGAGGCAGAAGCGAAGGGAGGCAGGACTGAACGGCATGAGCAGAGAGAATAACCACTGTGTAAGTATTTCCTTCCAGTTGAAGAATGCTCTCAGGGAAGGTTAGGAGGTAAATACAACCCACAAGTCTCAGGAAGTTACTAAAACTTAGAAGACTCATAAGGCCCCCCTCTCTCTCTCTCTCTGTCTCCCATGGATAAATGAGCTGCCTGCACATTGTTCATAAAGGCTCCAGGGATGCAGCTTTGGGAATATTCACCAATGTTGGGGTGGGCTTTATACTGATGCAGCTGCTTCCATAATAACTCCTCGGTTACAGTCCCACCCCAGGAAACTCACTGGTTCACCAAGCCAGAGTTGGGTGGAAGTGTGTATTTAGTCTGCCATTCATACCCATCTGGGGTACACAGGTGTTTATTTGTGCCTCCCCAGGAAAAGCCACACATCACCTGGAGGTACAACGCCACTTAAGAGACAATATGGCCACTCTCTCAAGCACTAACTTCAATTTGGAGCCAGCACAGCAGTGACAGGAACATACGTCATGGATTTGTGTCCCTGCATGAGGACACAGGTAGGAATAGACTGTGGAAAAGAATAGCTCAGAAAAAAAAAAAAACTTCCAACTTGAGTTTTTCAGTATGTTCAGAGGGGTGGTAGCCTTGTGCTCTGGGGCAGCCTGTAGTCTACAGTGGCTCCAAAAAGGACAGCATCATGGCAGGGCCTCTAGGTCAGCATCCTAAGCACAGGCTGGCTCTTGCCTGAGAGAGTCACTTGGAAGATTCCTGGATCCAGCCGGGCAGTGGTGGCACACGCCTTTAATCCCAGCACTCGGGAGACGGAGGCAGGCGGATCTCTGTAAATTCAAGACCAGCCTGGTCTGCAAGAGCAAGTTCCAGGAGAGCCTCCAAAGCCACAGAGAAACCCTGCCTCAAAAATCTTGCCTTGCCAGTGAACTTGCAATGGTAACCACACCCTTTGGGTGTGGGTTCAGGTGCAGATGTGACCGATTTAGGGAGAGGAGGGCCTGGCTTTCGCTCTCTTGAGTTGTGGAGAGCATGGGGAGAGCAGAGACGGCATCTTCTGGAGCAGGAAGACCTTGGCGGTTATTTACTCTTATCTGCATAAGTGCTTCCCTAATAAATGCCTATTCATCATTTATCTTGGGTCTGGTGGGCTCATTTAAACCTTTGCCTTCCAAAGAAACCCTATCTCGAAAAAACAAAAAAAGTCTTTTCTGGGAGGATTGATGAGGAAAAATCCCTTAGCAGTACAGAGGTCGCCGTGAATTAGATGGATAAGTACCACATGTAAATACTACCACAGTCCCTCCCTCCGTTCCCTCGGGTATGATTAATCATCTTTGAAGAGCTCTGTACACACTGCTTGGCATGCCCCTCTCCCAAGCTCACTCTGAGCTTCTCTCTGAGTGTTGGCATTTGTAAACCATCCAGAGTTTCTAACTTCTGCCAGGTTGTAAAGCCAGGCACACCCAGGAGCCCCAAAACCCACAGAGCAGGTGAGGAACGGGCTCGCCCAGCCCCAGACACCCAACAGGATTTCTGGGGCCATCTGGGACAGGCCAGCTTTCATGCTATGATCGTGGGTGTGGCGGCTGCTTTTCATACTGGAAAACTTCCTTTACAGACCGCGTGAGTGGACTGGTGAGATGGCCCCTCGGGAAAGAGCACTGCCGAGCAAGTCTAATGATGACGTGAATTCAGTCATTGGAACCACATAAAGGTGGAGGGAGGCAACCACCTCCAAGCTGTCCTCTGATGCCCACATGTGCACCCTGGTACTCATGCACATGCCCCCATCACATACACACACACACACACACACACACACACACACACACACACACACACCTATGTACATTATAAAAACAGAAAAATACAGCCAAGTATTGGAATCCATCATTACACTATGTAATTGTCTTTCATTTTAATTTAATTTAATTTATTTATTTTACATCCTGACCACAGTTCTTGCCTCCCAGACCCTCCCTACACCTCCTCTCTGCACTTCCCATCCTCTCCTCTGTTTCTGTTCTGGAAAGGGCAGGTCTCCTATGGATATCAACAAAACATAGCACGTCAAGTTGCAGCAAGACTAAGCACCTCCCCATATTTTCCCAAAAGCTATGTAGTATTCTTACCTGTTAATTAATGTACATATCTTTTGTTAATCTGCTGTCATATAACCTTGGGGATCTTTTTCTATGCGTCTCTGTATTTCTTACAAAAGTGGAATCTTACTGGTTCTGATTGATTGATTGATTGATTGATTGACTGATTGATTGATTGATTGATTGATTGACTGATTGATTGATTGACTGATTGATTGATTGATTGATTGACTGATTGATTGATTGATTGATTGACTGACTGATTGATTGATTGATTGATTGACTGACTGATTGATTGATTGATTGATTGACTGATTGATTGATTGATTGATTGATTGATTGATTGACTGATTGATTGATTGACTGATTGATTGATTGACTGGTGCTTGAAATTAGCCAGGGTGGGAGCATCTAGGCCACAGGCATTGACAAATGTTACAAACAAGGGATTTATTTTTTGATCCTCCTTTTATTGATACATCTCCCAGTTAGAAAGCAGAATAAATGTCTCCCTGTGTCACATCATGTGACATCACCCTTCTTAGGTGGCTGACACTTCACTATTCAGCAAAACAGTCAGAATTCTGAGGGACACACACGCTCAGCTCACACTGGCCTCACCCTGAGGAAATGTGTTGTCTCTACCACTGAGGGGCTCAGAGCACAATGTTAAACATGGCTGGATTTTAGGACCAGGTGTGTCTAACCCTCCTGAGACCAAGAACAGCTATGGGTGTAAATTTACTTAAAATATCATTTTTTGTTGTTGTTACTATTGGTTTTTACAGCGCTTTCATTGCTCCAGAAAGAAACTCCATCCCTTGTCTTCTGAGAACCTGGCAACTACTAAGTTACTTTCTGCCTCTACAGATTTGAGTATTACAGGCATTTTATAAAATTGTAAGGGGCGGCACAGTGGGTAGGAGCATTGACTGCTCTTCCAGAGGACCCAGGTTCAATTCCCAGCACCCACGTGACAGCTCACAGCTGTCTGTAACTCAGTTCCAGGGGATCTGACACCCTCACACCAAGGCACGTAAAATTAAATTATTTTTTAATTGTAGTAATATAGTATGCGATCTATTGTGACAAGTGTCTTTCACTTAGCTTGTTTTCAAGGTTCATCCATGCTATAGTATATATAATGCTTCATTTTTATGGCTGAATAATAATCCTTGGTGTGGATATACCACATTTTGTTTATTCACTCATCAGTTAGTGAGTATTGAGCTGTTTCTAGTCTTTTCTATTGTGTGAGTTCTGTGAATACTCAGGTGCAAGTTTTGTGTGACAGCGTGTTTCAGTGCTCATAGGTGTATAATTGTCCTTGAGAGCCCAGTGCCTAGCCAAGGAATAAGGATTCTGCATGACTGAAAATTTGAGTTTCATAAATAGTGTGAAATCCCTCCTGTGGTGATTTAATTAAGAATGCCTTCCCCCCATAGTTCATATATTTGAAGGCATGTTCATCAGGGAGTGGCACTACTTGAGGGGGATTAGGAGGTGTGGCCTTGTTGGAGTAGATGTGGCCCTGCTGGAGGAAGTGTGTCACTGGGGGGGGGGGGTAGGCTTTGAGCTTTCAAAAGCCCAAGCCAGGACCAGCGGTTGTCTCTTCCCACTGCCTGCAGATCTGGGTGTAGAACTCTCAGCTACTTCTCCAGCACCATGTCTGCCTGCCACCATGATGATAATGGGCTAAACCTCTGAAACTGTAAGCCAGCCCCAATCAAATGCTTTCATTTGTAAGAGTTGCCAGGGTCATGGTGTCTCTTCACAGCAATAGAACACTGAGACCCCTCCTCTCCAAATATACTGCCAAAATAATGTCCACCCGTTATTACAGGCAATTTTCTGGCTGCCAGCCTAGCTCTGGGTTGTGAGAGAACTTGCTGCAAGGGAAAAAGGGGCAGAGAGACAGAGCAGCACTGACATCCTCCTGGCCTCCCCCATGACATCTCCTGGCCACCGGGAGTCACAGGACTCACATGACTAGATACTAAGAAGAGGGTAAGGGGTCAGTATCGGAGAGGGGTGGGGAGGGTTGGGGAGGGTTGGGGAGGGGCAGCTGATGGCTTGGTTTGGTTTTGGGATTTGGTGTGTGTGTGTGTGTGAGAGAGAGAGAGTCCCTATGACTTAACTATTAGTGGAGAGAGGAAATTAAATAAAAGGAGTAGGCGTTATTAGAAGGAGTGATAACAGAAGATATAGGGAGGAACGTTTTGCATCTAACTGTAAGGCAGCTTGGTGGTGAGTTCAGTGGGCAGCATTTCTCATGAGAGACAAAGACTGAACATAGCGTGTGGAGGTACAAGGCAAACATATGAACATATTCATTTATACCCGGCTCATTCAGAAAATGATTAGAGGAGTATGCACAAAGTGTGCAAAGGAATTATTTGAATAAAGTTTTTCTGGATTGGAAGTTTAAATATATATATAAATGTATGTATGTGTATGTATATGTATATATATGTATATGTGTATATATATATACACACACACATATATATACATACATACATACATATATAGTCTTTAGCTTCATACACCGGTACGATGTCTTTAGATCATAGCTACTCCCCACTTCCAACTCCTGGGTCCCTCCCACATCCTCCTCCCCTCGTCGTGTCCTCTCCGTTTTTTTTCCACAATCACCGAGTGCAGTTGGTTCTGCCCACGTGTGCATGGGTCATCATGTGTGCATGGGCCATCACTGGAACATGGGCAATCCACCACGGGTCACGCTGCTCAGGAAAACTGCCACTCCCTCTCTCAGTAGCCATCACATGCCAAAAGCTCCCCCGTCATGGGGTGGGGCCTCGGGGGGACACGGCCTCCCCTGTCCATTTTGGGGCGCTCACAACACAACAGATTTTGTTTGGTTGTTTGGATTTTTTTGGTTTTGTTTTTCAAGACAGGGTTTCTTTGTGTAGCTCTGTAGACCAGGCTGGCCTCGAACTCACAGAGATCCGCCTGTCTCTGCCTCCTGAGTGCTGGGATTAAAGGCCTGCAACACCGCCTGGCACAACAAAACTTTTAAATGGGGAAACTGGACAAATCGGGGGTGGGTGAAATTAAGTTAAATTTAAGCTACAAGGTTAATGCATGATCTTCATGCCACAAGATCATTTGTCTTGCAGGGAACAAAGAACTTCACTTTGACCTTCCTAACCCTAAACACAGAAGGAAGTGGGGTCGCTGTGAGCTCCTCAGTGGCCGAGAGACAGGAAGTGGGGTCGCTGTGAGCTCCTCAGTGGCCGAGAGACAGGAAGTGGGGTCGCTGTGAGCTCCTCAGTGGCTGAGAGACAGGAAGTGGGATCAACTGTGAGCTCCTCAGTGACTGAGAGACAGGAAGTGGGATCAGCTGTGAGCTCCTCAGTGGCTGAGAGAGCTGTGCTCACTAGCTGTTTGCACAGAGGTGAAAGGTGTAAGAAGTGAGGTGCTCCTCTGAATCTGTGTGACCCTAAAATTGGGTATGGATCTGTGATCTGTTCTGCCTGGATACAGGGAGTCCTGCAGCATGTAGATCTCACTCCTGTCCCTCCACGGCGGCTGGGGTGGCCCAGGAGCAAGAAGAGAGACTGCGAGGAAGGACTTAAAGAAATGGAGGATGTGCTTTGGGGAGACATCAGATGTAGGAGACAAGATGAGATGTTGACAAAATGCAGTCAACAACAAAATCTCAGACGAACCCCTGACTGTAGGAAGCCCTACATCCTAGGAACTAGGGCAGAGCTGTGAGAGAGAGTCGGTGAGCCTCAGGGCTTGCCCAGTGTCTCGTGACAGGAAGTGAAGCTGAATTTGGTCCAGCTTCTATTGTTTTGAAGACTTATTTTTTAAATTAAGATTTTGAGCTTCTTGTATGTGTACTACATTCACATTGTTTTCTACCTTTGTCCAATCTCTCTAATCCCTCTCATGCCCTCCCTTCTCCCTTTCAAATTAATGGCATTTTTTTCTGTGTGTGTGTGTGTGTGTGTGTACATATTTAAGTACAACCTGCCGAGTCCATTTAGCATTGCACATATACATATATGTATGTATGTATGTATAAATATATATATATAGATATATATATATGTTTAGGGCCGACCACATGGGATTAGATCACCTAACAGGAGCTTCACCCTTGGAGAAGACTAATTCTCCCTCTCTCAACAGTCATTAATTGCCTGCACCTCTCCATGCAGGCAGAGGGCCCCAGGAGATTCCCTTTTCTGTCCTGGCATGTCAACTGGCTTTATCATTGCTCAGGTCTTCTTTAGGCAGACGCATTGTTGAGATGTCTTGGTGCAGGTTCCCTGTCATAGAGAAGACACAGTCTCGAGGCCTGTATGCTCTTAGCGGACCTTACTTCTGGCTGAAAGACTATACTTCCGGCTGGATGACCTGGAGCAAAGGTAACCTTCCATTCACTTATCTGTAAACTGAAGAGAATGAGTGTCCTTCGTGGAATATCGAGGAGATGATTGTATGGTGCCCTCAATGCACAGGTTGAGTGACTCTGAGCCCTGAAGACTGAGAACTCACAAATGTAGCCTAAGGAGCCACTTTGGCCTATTTAGATGGGAGCCACCTAGCTACAGTAGCCTGATGGCATGTGACCACTCCCTTTGGGGATGTCAATGTTATACTTGGGTCCTTCTAGATTTTGGAACTCTACCTCTCAGGGTTCATCCGATAGCTTCAAACCTGCCTTTTGCCATTTTAAAAATTCAACTTAATTTTATGCATATAGGTGAGTGTTTTGCCTGCATGAATGTCTGTGTGCTCTGTGTGTGCCTGGTGTCCATGAAGGCCAAGAGAGTGGGTCAGATCCCGTGGGACTGGAGTTGCAGATGGTTGTGGGCTGTTGTGTAGGTGCTGAGAATTGAACCTGAGTCCTCTGAAGAGTAGCTGAGCCATCTCTCCAGGCCTGGATGCCGCATTTCTTACGGTTAGTAGCCATAGACTTCACTTCTTAATCTCAGAAGCCTGTGTGTTTTGATTCCCAGTGTCCATGAAAATTAATATTAATATTAATGTTCACCACAGCCAATGAGGAACTCTCTACCACACCACAACACATGTGCTCATGGGAGTCACCAAAAATGCCCTCCCCTTTACCCTTTTTTGAACTGAACAAAGTTGTCTCAATCATTCACTTGTCGTTCTTTATAGAGACTCTTGGAGCCAGCGGGTGCCTTCAAGGTCACTTAAGGTAATCCTCCACTGGCTTCAGTCATTGGCTGAATCACATTCCAGCTTCTATTTGCAAAGCTCCAGCGATAGATAATTCATCAACCCCAAGATAGCACGTTCCATTATTGCCTGTTAGAAAGCTCTTTCTTTATTAGCTTTGAAACTGAATTCCCTGTAATTTCTCCTCATTGGCAGCCGTGTAGCGAGCAGTCGAGGTGTGGCAGGAGCTGTCTGTCCCGAAAGATGGAATATTTCATCTCCAGAGTGGTTTAGAATTTCCAGCACGCAATGCCAACGCAAACGCATCTGTGCTCTGTGACTTTTATCATCATCTGAGAGTGCTCCACAGAGAACACATTTCCTTGTTACCTGTGCCTAGGGGGACCTGTCTCATCAGGCGCCCTCTGGGACCACATAGAAGCCTGACTGTCTCCTTGAGAGACAGCTGTTTCCCTATGGACGGCAGCCTAGGGAGCCCCTAGAAATAAATCCCTGTTTTACCTGGTTGTTTGTAACACACCCTCATCATCCTGATTAGCCTTCTCTGAAGAAACGTGTGCCCTTGACATCTGCATCATTTATAACGCTTTCAAGTTGCCTGTCGTGGAAAATCAACTCGAAGGGGCTTAACCGATGAAGGGGATTTACTGAGGCTGGCCAGCTCCAGGCAGAGCTTTCATCCACTCTCTGCCCTGCTCCTTTTTATTACTTTACCCTCAGAATGACTTCATTTTGGAGAGCAGGATAGTGGCCAGGCTTCCTCCTAACCTTCTATTTCCCTTTGAGGAGAAAAGGATATTTGTTCCTTGGTGTCTTAGTCAGTGTTCCAGTGCTGTGAAGCGATACCACGGCAACTCTTATAAAGGAAAGCATTTATCTGGGGTTTGCTTACAGTTTCAGAGGTTTAGTCCATTGTCACCATGGCGGGCAGCATGGTGGTGGCACCCAGGCAGATTGTAGTGAAAGGGGGCCAGCCAAAGAAACACCCTGAGCAGAGCCAAAGAAACACACTTTGGCCCTGCAACCAGAACCAAAGAAATGCACCCTGACCCTGAAACCAGTGCCAAAGAAATACACTTCATCCCTGGAATCAGAGCCAGTGAAAGAAATACACCCTGGCCCTAAAACTAGAGCCAAAAGGCTAAAAAGGACCAGAGAAAGAAACACACTTTGGCCCTGAAACCAGAGCCGAATCTGACCTTAATCCTGTGCAGAAAAGTAACCAATCCCTAAGCAGAGCTCTAGCCAATCTGAGCTCAGACCTGTCCCTACCCTGGAAAAATTCCCTGCCCTCAAAAATTCCTATTATAAACCCTGTGTCTGTTCAGCTTGGCTGGTCCAGCTGCTTCCTTCCAATAAACCCCTTCAATGAGCTTTGGGTGAAGATCTTTTTTGGCAGCGGCTGCGACAGAGCAGAGGTGACCCTGGGCAGAGCAGAGTGAGCAGGGCTGTAACACTTTTGCCAGGGAAACCTTCCCTTGGAAGAGCAGAGTTGTTACACTCTGCTCCCCACTCTCCGGGAGCAGAGCTGAACTGTAGCAACTTCGCCCAAGAAACCTCCTGCTGGAGCAAAACTGCTACACTAGGCGAACATCCCCAGCTGGAAGACCCTGTCCTGCCGGAGCAGAGCCAAAACACTGGGGAAGCCTTTCCCTGAGGCAAGGCTGTAAGCTGCTAAGCTTACTACAACCTGTGGTGGTCCTTGGCCCCCCAGCTCCAGGATACCTTTCCATCTGCGCTGTGTAACACTCAGTATTCTGTGACTCCCGAGTGCCAGAATACCTGACCCACTCCTGTCCCATCCAATCCACCTGAAACGCTTACACAGATATGTTGCTGGAGAAGTACCTGAGAGGTCTACTCCAGATGGCAGGTAGCAGAAAGAGAGAGACTCTGGGCTTGCAACAAGCTTTTTGAAACCTCAAAGCCCACCCCCGGTGACACACTTGCTCCAACAAAACCACACTTTCTAATTCTTTCAAGTAGTGCCACCCCTGGTGACCAAGTATTCAAATCTATGCCCCTTAGGGGTCATTCTCATTCAGACCACTGTACTCGGCCAACAACAGCAGCAGAAATTCCTACACCCCTCCTTGGCTGGTATCTGTTAGGTCCCAAGCCCAAGCTGCCCATCACCTTCAATGGGGAGATAGAATGGAGACTGGAAGCTATTTCCTTTTGCTGAAACAAAGCACTACAGATAAGATGGCTTAATCAGCAAAAAGTGTAAGCATTTCGGGTGGATCAGGATGGGACAGGTAATCTGGCACTCGGGAGTCACAGAATACTGAGTGTTACACAGCTCAGGTGGAAAGGTATCCTGGAGCTCGGGAGCCAAGGAAGACCACAGGCCATAGTAAACGTAGCAGCTTACAGCCCTGCCTCAGGGAAAGGCTGGGAGTTTATCGGCTCTGCTCGGACAGAAGAGGGTCTTCCAGCTGGGGATGTTTGCCCAGTGTAGCAGTTTTGCTCCTGCAGGAGAAGGATTCCCTGGAGATGTTGCTACAGTTCAGCTCTGCTTCTGCAAGTGGAGAGCCGAGTGTAACAACTCCGCTCAGCCAGGGCTTCAGAAGTGTTACAGCCCTGCTCGCTCTGCTCTGCCCAGGGTCGTCTCTGCTCCAGAGCAGAAGATCTTCACCCAAAACTCATCCAGGGGGTTATTGGGAAGGAAGAATCCAGGAGAGTGGCTGCCCTCTGCCAGCCACGAGCTGAACAGACACAGGGTTTATATAGGGCTTCCAGGATGGGGATTGGTCAGATTTCAATGCTGAGCTCACATTGGCTAGAGCTCCTGCTTGAAAATTGGTTAGTTTTCTGCACAGGGTTAGGGTCAGATTTGGCTCTGGTTTTAGGGCCAAAGTGTGTTTCTTTCTCTGGTCCTTTTTAGCCTCTTGGCTCTAATTTTAGGGTCAGGGTGTATTTCTAATTTTAGGGTCAGGGTGTATTTCTTTCACTGGCTCTGATTCCAGGCACAAAGTGTGTTCCTTTGACACTGGTTTCAGGGTCAGGGTGAATTTCTTAGGTTCTGGTTGCAGGACCACAGTGTGTTTCTTTGGCTCTGCTCAAGGTGTGTTTTTTTGGCTGGTCCCTTTTTCCCTACAAAAAGTTATGGTGTGTCAGTGCTGGAGGCTAGAAACCTGTCCTGCAGGCTCTGAGGTTCTAGGCCTTTCTCACAGTGCCCACAGCTGTCTTCTCCCTGTAACACTTTACACTGCTTTCCTCTGTACATGTCTCCATCTCTTCACCTGGCTGTCTTCTCCCTGTAACACTGTCTTTCCTCTCTACATGTCTCCATCTCTTCACCTGGCTTTCTTTTTATCATACTAGATCAGGGACCAACACTACCCCATCATGACCTCATCGTAACTAAGCACAAACACAACCATCTTGTTTGAAAATAAGGTCACAGCCTCGTGGTGGTGGTGCATGCCTTTAATCCCAGCGCTTGGGAGGCAGAGGCAAGAAGATCTCTGTGAGATCAAGGCCAGGCTGGTCTACAGAGTGAGTTCCAGGACAACCAGAACTGCAACACAAAGAAACACTGTCTTGAAAAACAGAAACAACAAAAAACAAAACTGAAAAGTTTCTCCACCCCATAAGCCTCTCCAACCATGTAGCAATTCAAATCATACCAAATTAGAAAAAACCCACATTTAATGCGTACAGTACTCCTGGATGGCCTTCCAGCACCCCACAGAGGAGACAAGAGAGAGAGAAACTGGAAAACCCAGAGTCTGTTTTCTGGGGGGCAGTTTAAATACCCTATGGGAGTGGTCTTGAGCGTCTCTGGGGGAGGGGCCATCATTTGGCCGGCTTTCTGAGATGCAGCAGGGTTTGGAGGGAGATAAGGGAGGGGAGCTTGGGTGGAACCTCCACCATAGCATCCCAGACTCTTTGGGTATATGGATGTCAGGAGCTGGAATGAGGTGTCTACCATAGCATCTCAGACCCTTTCACAGGCGTCGCCTAAGACCATTGAAAAACACAGATTATTTATGTTACAATTCACAATAGCAGCAAAGCTACAGGTATGAAGAAGCAACACAAATCATTTTATGGCTGGGGTCACACAGCATGAGGAACTGTGTTAAAGGGTCTCAGCATTAGGAAGGTTGAGAACCAATGGCCTAAGAAGGAAGTCTTGATGGAGGCATTGTCTAGATCCGGTTGGCATACGGAAGGATGATGAGATGGTTTCAATCAATGAAAGGCCCACGAAGGCACCAGGTTGACAACCTCTGCCTTAGGCGGTGGTTCTAGGCTGTAACAAGTTAAGAACTGACCATCAAAGGTTCCATACAACCACTCACCGGAACCAGTAGGGAATGAGTTCCACATAAGTGCCCGTCAGGCTATAAACTGTGACAGGACCAAGTGCCAGAGAAGATGGGGACACAACAGCCCTTATACATAGCTGGTAGGAGTGTGGATGGGTACAACTGCTTTGAAAACAACCTAGAATTATCTTGTAAAATCAAATGTTCCTTAACTCCTATTCCTGAGTGGGTTAGGCTAACTCATCCATTTGACAGACTGATTATTAATGAGTTACTTTCCTTGTTGAGACACAACACCTGTCGAAAGCAACTTTTGGCTTGCAGTTTGAGAGTGCTGTCCATCGTGGTGGGAGAGGCATTGTCCTGGGAACGCTGTGTTGACAGGAAGCAGAGAAAGCTCACTTTTTCAGCCAGTCCTTGGCATGACGTCACCCAAGTTTAGGGTGGGTCTCCCATCCTCACCGGAAACTCCCTCAAGGACATGCCCAGAGGTGCATCTCTGTGGTGATCCTAAAAGAAGTGACAATGAAGGTTAGTCACCACACATGCTTAGCATCTGGGATATGTCAGGCCCCAGGACAAACACACAGCCCCTTCCTTCAGGGCTCATAGTCAAGCAAGGAAGATTGACGAGACATTTCCAGTCTGTGCTAACAGCAGAGGTGGGAGGGAGAGGGGTTGGGGGAATGTGACCTCTACCGTGGTCCCAGATCTGTTCTCTGGGGAGGACAATGCAGGAGCACCAATGATGGTTGGGTGGTAATCCGGGTTCTAAGGCTTGGAAGCTGTGTAAACTCGAGCACGTTCTAATCTCGAGGGCCTGTCATTTTCAAAAGGTGGCGTGGAGGCCTGGCCAGATGGCTCCCCCGGTGAAGGTGTTTGTTGCCAAGCTTGGCAACTTGAATTTGATCATCAGAGCCCACATGATGCTACGCTCCTGAAAGTCGCTCTCTGGCCTCCGGCTTCTACATTCAAACCATCACATGCCTGCTTGTGTGTGTGCACACATACAAACACACACAAATAAATAAATAAATAAATAGTGATTTTTTTTTAACATGAAAATGAAGCACAGATAAAATCTGGCATGTGGACTCAGGAAACCCCCAAATGCCTGTTCATGGTTGTGACTGTGCCTGTGTTTATCACCTGGACCTTCAGACAGAGGCATTGGAGACTAAAAAGTAGGCCACGGAGGAAGCCCAAGCAGAATGAGAGAAAAGGGTAGGCCAGAACATTACAAATCAGAGCGGAACCCCAAGGGGGGGCCTAGCAACACACCCCAAGACTCACGGCACCCAGCCCTCCACCGTTAACTATCAGCTCCTCAGAACACTCCCAGAGGCAGAGCGAGTCTGCTGCCATCACGCGTTCCAACTAGGGCAAGAATCTGAACCCGGGTCTTCAGCTCCAGAGCCTGGGTTCTAGAACAGTCTACTCTGCAATGCTTTAGAGAACGAGTACAAGGAGAAATGCAGTAGTCATCTCGCCTTGCCAGTGAACCTGTGTTAGTGGCCACACCTCTTTGGGCGTGGCTTCAGGTGCAGGCGTGACCCAAAGGTAGAGGTGCGAGCTACGGACACAGAGACGTAAGGTCTTCCGATAGGACGCTAATGGCCAGTGAGGCTGGAGTCTGAAGCAGGGGGGGGAAGGGGGAAACTTCCAGAAGCAGGGGTCTGGCACTCTAGTTCACCTGCATTGGAGTTCGCAAGGTTAAGCCCACCCAGGAGGGTGTGGCCAGATAAGACGTCACCAATGACTATCAATGAGTTTCCTTGTTTATCCTGCACAGCGGCCAGTGAGAGGGCGTGTCGCCACTTTACAGTGGGCAAAATGCATCCATAAGATGAAGTCCCTTGGCCTGGGTCACAGAGGCAGAGCAAAGCGTTCTTCGGTGCGGCCCGACCTCGATCCTGTTCCTTTCTTTCGCTTTCTCTGCTAACCTGTCTCTAACTGCTGTCCCTTCTTGCTGCAGGTGCCCTGCACTCTCTGGCTTTGCCTTTGGATGACTGAAGCTGTTGCACTCACAGAGGATTTAGATCTTGAGGAACCCTTAGTCGTGCCTAAGTGCTAGGAGCGAGGGAGTTCATCTTGATGGACAGACCCCAGAGGCACGGGTACATACAGAGCCCTCCGTGGGAGCCCAGGCTGGGACTTGGTGGGAATCCCTCCATCACCCAAGGATAGAGTCCTTTTTATCCCTGCAAGCTCAGCACTCTCGGCTACTAGCTTCTCTCCCCTGCCGTCTGCTCGGTCACCCCGACCCCTCTCCCACGGCCTCCATCTTCCCCAGGGTTTCCCTTCTGCACACCCCGGGGCCACACGGCAGACAAACAGGATATAAGCTGACTACTCAGGCTTCACTGTTCCCAAACCGCAGCAAGTAGGGGCACGACCCACCTCCCAGGGCGTGGGACAACGGGGTTGCGGTTGTACATGGTTTCCAGGCCCTGTTCAGACTTGTGCCGGTGCTGAGGCAGATACTTGAGGATCAGCCCTGGTGTCTGGAGGGGAGAACCAGACAGACCAACCCCCCCCCCCCGGGGAAGGATGCCAGACCTCTAAGTAAAGGCCCTGTGTAAGGAAAACCCGTCTTGAGGAATAAGTAGCACAAAGTTAGACGCATCCACCTAAGGTACCTTGAGTCAAACTCACATGGGAAAGACGCTAGGTGGTCCAAGCGGCTTGAGGATGCTGACTCAGCGGGTCCCCTGTCTGGGCCCATGTGAACCTGAGATGAGAGACTCATGTTACCATTGTTTGCCAGTTACACAAGGCTTCCCAGCTGGGCCGAATTCTACTTAAGAGGGAAGGGTGGAGCGGGGACAACTCAGCCTGGGAAGTGCATTGTGGTCCTGATCCCTCTCTTTGAATAAGGATCTCTCTCTCTCTCTCTCTCTCTCTCTCTCTCTCTCTCTCTCTCTCTCTCTCTCTCTCTCTCTCTCTCTCTACTTTAGCTTTCTGCTACCACTTTTCACTCACCCATGTTGCCTGGTTATATCTCTTCATCTCTTAAAGGCTGAGGCTCATCTTCCCTAGGAAGCTTTTTTTCTGGTCTTCTCTAACTACTCAGTTGGGTTGGATGCCCCTTTCTCTGGGTTTCCCCATCAGCTTGTATTCATGGCCATGCATCATTTCGAGTATGTTCTGGTCTTTATGAATGGCATGAGCGCATTTTATTTCTGACCCTCTAAGACCTACCACAGCACCTTTGATGAAACAAGTACTCACTGGACATTTGTGGGATGAACACCCAGAAGGGAGGGAGAGTAAAGCAGACAATAGATGTGAGATGTGAGACCGTTAAATTGCCATCACATTTATTAACGGGTTTCCACAAATACATTTTCGTAATCAGTTCTCAGCTTCCTAAGATCTGGAATGACCTGGGAGACATGCCTCTGGAGATTATCTGGAGGGGAGAAGACCTGCCCAGTGTGAGTGGCTCATTTTCTGGGTGGGATTCTGGACTGCATATGAAACTGAAGAGCATGACATGAGCCTCCATCCTTATCTGCTTCTTGACTGTGGATGTGACAAACTATGACCTCTAACTATGAGCCCTCGCTCCCTTGAGCCACCTTTATAGGAGGATTTTATCACAATGACAGGAAAAGCATCTAAGACACTGATTGACACACTTCACATGCGTCAGTAGGATCAGAATCATAACATGCTAAGTCTTGGCAAAGAGCTTTGCTGAAAGTCAAATGCTAATAAAGCAATCAGAAATATCCTTGTACTTGCATACATACAACTGTATTCATCTCTAAATTCACGCTGTAGCCAGAATCTCCCTCTGGGCTCCACTCAGCTCTCAGCCCTGGATTTCAGACAAGACACAGAGCATGAAGAAGGAAGAAGTTTGTCACAGAGAAAGGTGATGGCCTCGGGGTGATGTTGACAATGTCAGGGAGACCACTGAGGAGGAAAACACTCTCAAGGGTGAGAGTGGACAGTAGCTAGGGAAACTGTGTTGCCAATTTACTTTAGGCAGGTTCCATACTTTTTATTAAGGTCTTTTAGAAATACAACTTCCTAGGAGGTGTTTTCTGTCCAGGCAAAGGACAAACTCACTTGGATTCACTTTTATCGAGGGAACAATGGAATGTCTTTGTTCATTACCAGAAAGCCTCCAGCCATGTATAGTAATAAATCCTGATCTTCGGAGCAGTTGAGATGGTTGTGGGTCTACCCAGGGCTAGAGATGCTAATCTTTTCCCATTCTTTTGACCAACAGTCAATGTCCTGCAGCTCCCAGGTTTACAAGCTGCTGACTATGAGGGAGGGGACCAGCAACAACGACCTTAGCCTGCTCATATCTGAACAGCTATCTAAGGACATCACAAACAACAGGAAATTGTCAAAACTCCTGTGCTGGAGGTGACAGTTCTATGAACAGTCTGTCCCAGAATTAGAGCAGGGCTGACAAGGAGAATAAATATCACACCTGGGCCTGTCATACCCCCAGGTCTCCCACATTTCTAGACGACCAGGCCATTGATGCTAACATTCACAGTGCACATTTATCTACGAAATCAGGCAATTAGAAAACAAGCAAACAACAACAATGGAAAAAGAATTCTAGGTTCCACTTTTACTCTGTGCTCCTTTCTCAGGATAGGGGATGTCAAAGCCAACCTGTGTCCTCCCTTTTGGGGTGAGAAGGTGGCAAAGGAGGGGAATGTGGGAGCAGTGTGGAAAATGAGGGTTGAACCCAAGCTTTCTAACACACACACACATACACACAAATATACACATATATACACAAATACACACACATACACACAAATACACACACATATACACATACATACAAAACACACATACACACACAAAACACAACACACATACACACAAATACACACACATATATGCACATGCACATTAATACACACCACATATACATACACACAAATACACACATATATACACATACACATAAACACACACACAAATACACACCACATACACACAAATACACATACATATATGTGCATACACATAAATACACACCACATACACAAACACACAAATACACACATATATACACATATACATAAACACACACAAATACACACCACATACACACAAATACACATATACACAGACATACAAATACACACATATATGCACATACACATAAACACACACACAAATACACATGCATACACACACACACACACACACACACACACACACACACACCCGGAAGACAGCCTGCCAGGCAGGGCATCCACCTGTCCTAGCATCTGATTCTATCTGCCAGGTCTGGTGTCCTCTCTTGTCACCCAGACCCCAGCACAGATCCTCACAAATCCCCCACCACCTCACCCAGCTCCCTCCCCTTCGGTGGTGTCTGATGAGTCTCACTTGGCCCAGGACTGCAGGAACCACGGCCCTGCCCTCCCTGCCTCCCTCCCTTTCATCCCTAACTCCTTCTTTGTTTCTAAATAAGATCTTACTTTAATTTTTGAAAAGGCAGCACTCTTTTCTCAAGATTATGGGCTATAATTATTAAACAAAATTATAAACTAAATCTTCCCTCCCTTGTCTGTCTCTCAGAACTTCAGGCCTGCTGTGTGACCTCCCTCCCTCCTTCCTTCCTTCCTTCTCTCCCTCCCTCCCTCCCTCCCTCCCTTTCCTTCCTTCTTTGTATATGTGCACCTGTCTTTAATGCAGTTACAGGTGTGCTTGCCAGAGTGTTCACTTGATATAGTTTGTTCCCATTTTGGATTGGATTTTGTTTTTGTTTTTTGCTTTTGTTTGGTTGACTTGCTTTTTGGTGTGTGTGTGTGTGTGTATGTGTGTGTGTGTGTTTATACAGTTTCTCACTGACCTGGAACTTGCTGCGTAGGCTATGCTGGGACCAGAGTATTACCCATCTCTGCTCAACACAAACTACTTGGTGTTTCTATTTTTTAAATTGAACTTATATATTTAGTATGTGTAGGAGGAAGCCTGTATGCTGCCATTAACCATGTGACTTACTAGAGGCACATACAGATGAGGTAATAAAAGAGCGGTTTACCACACCACTAACCACACCCACTTTAGGCATGACTAAAGACGTATACGTACGTAGGCAGTGAACTACGTCACTAGCCAGGCCCACTTTTGGGCATGGCTTAGGGGACGTTACGGGGGAAGGCATAAAAGACCGAAGAACGAAAGTCTTGGTCTCTTTTTCCAGATTTCGGCTTCCAGTTTGGGAGCAGAAAACTACTGGGCTCATCTGGGTTACTTGTTTGGTATCTTGTGAGTAATTTCTACAAAAAATACTTAGTTTTACTTTCAGTAAGTGGGCCATTTATCATTACAGCGTCATTTGGAGCATCATTATTTTATTTTCTTCTGTCTTATATCAATGGCTCTTTGATATAATACAGAAATTCTGAATTTTATTTAAATAATATGCTTGAATTTAGAGTAGGAGAGCCAATCCAGCTCCAAAGCCAGCTTCAGTTAAATGAATGGGGACTGAAGTATATGAAAAAACAAAGATAAAAGGGTACTATGAAAAACAAGATAGAGAGATTTAGACTTTGATACCACACAGTGAGTTACTGTTTGTTTGATGATCCTCAGGGTAGCTATTCATTCTTCTTCAGGAATCCGTATGTCCAGTATTCTTTGCTGAGTTTACCTGTGAAGACAAAAAACAAAACACTTCTCTTTCCTTTTAGGAGGTCACTTTACCCATGGTGGAATATGAATTTGTAGATGAGCTGTTATCTTCCTCCTCCTGAGATGTCTTCTGTTCTAATCGAATCTTAATTAATTTTGATGGAACCCAAAGCTTTTCTTCTCCTGTGGAGACAAAAGCATAACCCCTTCCCCAACGTAACGCATATCCTGGTTTCCAGACTGAGGTCAAAACAACCTTAAAATACACCGGTTGGTTCAGTTCAGAAGTCTTCTCTGTAGTCCAGTGTCTTTCTGCTGCAGTTTGTCCTTTTTCATCAGCATTAAGAAAATTCAACGTTATTAAGCATTATGTAACCTGTGTTTAGGAGTCTTTGTTCTCCCTACCTGTTTATGAAGCATCTCTTTTAAGGTTCAGTTAGATCTTTTGATCACTGCTTGTCCTGTGGGATTGTAAGGTATACCAGTTACATGTTTTATATTATAATATTTGAAAAATTGCTCCAATTTACTGGAGACATATGCTGGAGCATTGTCAGTTTTTATTGTTTTAGGTATACCCATGAGAGCCATCACCTCTGAGAGGTGTGTAATAACAGAATCAGCTTTTTCAGAGCTGAGGGCAGTAGCCCATTGGAATCCTGAGAACGTGTCTATGTGTGGGAACACCAGACCTTGAGCAGAGACCCACTTCCCCTTCTGCCTGGGAGTAGGCAGCTGTAAGACAATGTTTAGTAAAAACATGTTTACTAAAAACGATACAATAAGTTCCTGGGAAAGGCCTTCCCACGGAAACCGCCCTGACCTCTACCTTGTCCAAAGACTAACCGCACCTTCAAAAACCCACACACATCCACCTCTGGGGTCAGAGCAGAACCAGCCAAGGTAGAGGAGAGAGCAGAAGCTTCTCTGGTGGGAGCTTTTCTTAGGAGGTTTTCTTGAACCTTTTTGGAGCCTGTTTAAAGTTTTCTTTATATCATTGAACGAGTCTCTGTGTTGTCAATCCCCGACACCCTCCGCACGTTCTCAGACACAGGCCGCGCAGCAGACGTGACAATTGGAGGTCCCACCGAGATCGTGAAAGCGAGGTAAGTGGACGGGGTCGTCCCTTTTGCCAGCCAGGGACAGATGGAGAAAAATAGGAAAAAAAAAAACAATGGGAAATAGTCCCTGGAAGTTTAAATTACAGTATCACGTAAAAAAGTAGCTTGAAAAACAGGGGACTACAACCATGACAGGCTTTTTAAAATGGATTGAACGAGGGAGCCCATGGTTCATTACTGGGGAAGGCTTAAATGTCCCAGATTGGGAGGATGTTTGCTATGATATTCAGAGAGCTGGGTGTTGGTGGCATACGCCTTTAATCCCAACACTCAGGAGGCAGAGATAGGAAGGAATGAGGCCATCCTGGTCTATAGAGCAAGTTCCAGGACAGCCTCCAAAAGGATAGAGAGAAACCCAGTCTCAAAAAAAAAAAGAAAAAAGAAAAAAAGAAATTTAAAAAAAAGGGTAAAATAAGAAATAAAATAAAAAATCTCCAGTCTTTCGCCTGATCCACTGAGGTCAGGAAAGTAAAGGGGAACTGAGAAATCTGAAAGGCTGGCCAGTAAGGCTATGCGGATGTGTTAAAAAGGGGTACCAAGCTAGGGGTACCAGATTAAATCTCCAGGCCTTCACCTGACAAAGGTCAGGGAAGTAAGGGGACCCTGAGAGATTGCCCTCAGATGGGGGGTGGATTAGATTAAATCTCCAGGCCTTCGCCTGACAAAGGTCAGGAAAGTAAGGGGACCCTGAGAGATTGCCCTCAGATGGGGGGTAGATTAGATTAAATCTCCAGGCCTTCGCCTGACACCGAGGTCAGAAAAGAAAGGGGAACCTGAGAGATCACCCTAGGTTGGAGGGTGGATTGAATTAAATCTCCAGGCCTTCGCCTGACACCAAGGTCAAAAAAGTAAGGGGACCCTGAGAGATCACCCTCAGTTGGAGGATAGATTAAAAGTGGGTAAATTAAAAATTGGTAATGGTTAATAAAGGAGGTACTGGTATTAAGTAAAAGAAAAAAAAGACAAAGGTATATGGAATAAAAATTTTTGTTTACATTTAAGTTCTATTTTGTGAGTCATCTCTAAAAACTTTTGGCCAAAAGCCTGGCCTCTCCACCTTGCATCTACAGAGTTACAAGGAGTAGGTACAGCTGTACCCCATGACAGTAGCTCAAATGGAAAAATGACAAAAAAAAACATACAGGACTTTTTAACCCTTTTAGTTCAAGGATTGGCTGGAGTTGTTCTTTTACATAGATTTCAATTAAGGAAACTTCATTGCAACAGACTAATCATGACCTAGGAAAAAAGAATGACTAAAAGATACATGTATGTTCTGAATGTATGGTGTGGCCACACCGGTATGTATGAAATGTGATTGTAAATGCGTGAGTGTAAACTGCTTATATGATTAAAAGGATACTTAAATCTCTTCAAAAATAGTTAAGAAGCTACCTAGATTGCTTTAAATATAGCCAAAAGGAACATCTAGCCAGTCTGTTAATGTTTTAACAAAAAAATTTAAAATACAAATGAGGCCTTGTCAGCTAGTGAGAGCTCTACAGGTTAGATTGGAAAAGACTGCTCACAGACTTTAAATAATTTTCAAAAGTTATTTAGACACAGTATAGTTTACAATCTTTAAGTGATTTTCAAAACTTTTTGGAAAATATTTAAAGGATATGTCCTTTTTAATGGGCATCTACAAATAATCTAAGTAGGGACCCCAATTTACCTAGATAGTTAACCAAGGATGGTAGACAAATCCTTCTACTGTTATGGTCCAGCTTCAACAGTTCAAAAAAAATTTTTTTAGAAAATATAAAAGGGGGAATAATGCCCCCAGTCCCCACATGACTCATCAAATAATACACTCCTCATTTAAAAAATTTATAATGTGAATGCCAGTGAGCTTCAGACAGATTCTGGCATGGTGGAACTTGAGCAACCATTGCTCAGGTCAAATGGAGACATCCATGCACTAGACAGTGGAGAAGACCCTAATTTGGGGTCGAGGGCATGTTTGTGTTTTCTTGCAGGAAAAAAATAAAGCTTTGGCAGCTGTCAGACCATTTAGTGAGATGCATGGAGCAGAGAAAAACTGGACCTGAGACCATGGGAGCCTACCTAAGCCAGTTTGAGTGAGATCTCCTAAATCAGTGTTCCTGACCCTTGATGTCATCGAATCTACAGCCCAAGAACGAAAGAAAACAGTCTGTTCGAGATTTCCAGTTTCTCAACAGACCTGCTACATTAACCTTGTGGACCGGTGAGTTTTCATCCCGAAGCCAACAGAGAACTGGAAAGACTAACTGTCTGCCCTTGACACACCTTAAAACAACAAAATTCATTTTGCCAGTTTCCCTTTAGGGGAAAAAAGGACCCATTTAAAATATTTGGACATTGGTATGGACTATTGAAAGACCCCGGCCCAGCACAGGTGGCTGAGGCCTATGGAAAATTCCTTTCCCCCACAGCTCGGCCGAATAGTCATTTTTGATCAGAAAGAATCTCAGCTCAAGGTCTTTACAGCTGAATAGTCACTACTATCTCTGTCCAGGCAGGACACAGGTGTCTGCTATCTGCATAGCGTCTGCATAGCCAGCCCAGCAAGATTGGGCAGGCACAGAGATCTATTGTTCCTCAGATAGGGCCAAGGCGGAGACTTGAGTTCTGAGAGAAACCTCAATAGCCCTCATTCTGTGAGCCCCGGCCTCATTGTCCAATCAGGGTCCTGTAACTAGGCTTCTTGCTTCTGTACTCCGCTTTTGCTATAAAAGGACCCCTGAGTCCCCAGCTCGGGGCTCTCAGTTCCCGAGACTGAGATGCCCCGGGTACCCGTGTATTATCAATAAAGCCTCTTGCTGTTGCATCCAAGCTCGTGGCCTCGGTGTTCCTTGGGTTCGAGTCTCCCTCCCGTGAAAGTCCCCCCGCCTGGGGTCTTTCACTATGAGTGGCAAAAGCCTCTTTTCAGTATTTGAACAGGACATGGTCACTTGAAATATCAGAATTGATGGTTCCTGTTTCTGGAATCACGACTAGGCGAGTGTATTTTTCTGGAGAAATGCAACTTGTCCTAATGCGACAACTATTGTTCATATATTTCATAATGCTACATGTGTAACATCAATGATTGTGCCCAATGTATCTGTGCAAGTGCACTTTCTAAATGCTTTCCTGAGCAGATCTTGAAACGATTGGAAACTTTATCAAATTGTAAATGTAAATCACATGCGGGTTACCCTTGTAACAGAATGTAAATCACATGCAGGTTACCCTTGTAACAGACGAAGGCTGGTAGAATGTTATGGCCCAGATCTGGTGATGGGTATGGTGATGGAGAGGCGCTATGTCAATGGGGGTCCTGGAAATGGTGGCAGTGGCGGTAGGCATTCTGGCTTTATGCCGAGCTCAAACGTGCCTTGTTCCAGAGACAAGAGATCCATAACCAAGTATTGCTTAGCTTAGCCCATGGCAATCCTGATAGCCATGAAGGTTGGTTACAGATGATTTAAGGTTGGGGTATCTCCTATGACGGGCAACCTGTGGGGAAGACCCCTCCCACCTAAAACAGGGGTTCAAGGTCCCCCAAAGACGGGAAAGGGAGGGTGACCCTACTTGACCTAAGCCAGGAGTGCCTCATTTGAAAATAAAAAGGGGTGAATTGTGGGAACACCAGACCTTGAGCAGAGACCCACTTCCCCTTCTGCCTGGGAGTAGGCAGCTGTAAGACAATGTTTAGTAAAAACATGTTTACTAAAAACGATACAATAAGTTCCTGGAAGCAGAAATCCAGAAAAAGAGACCAAGAAGCATGTTTTAGAGGGAGTACCACAGTGCTCACATGGAGGAGGTCAGAGGACAACTGGAAGGAGTTGGTCATCTCTTTCTACCATGTGGGTCTCGGGGATCAAACTCAGGTGATCAGGCTTGGTGGTAGGCACCTTCAACTTCTGAGCCGTCTCCATAGCCCACACTCAGCCTTCTATGTGGGATCTGGGACTCAAACTCAGGTCTCGGGCTTGTACAGCATGAGGAGTATCCTAGTTTGCTTCCTGTTGCCGTGATCAAACACTCCAACCAAAAGCAACTTGGGGAGGAAGAGGCTGATTTGACTCACATTTCCGCATCACAGTCCCTCAAGCAGGAGCAGAGATGGGAGCCTCAAAGGAAGGCCTTCTTATATGCCCCAGGAGGTGGGCCCAGGGGGTACCTCCCACAGTGGGCAGGACCTCCAACAGTGGGCGGGGCCCTCCCACATCAATCATCAATCAAGGAAAGGCCCCCACAGACTTGCACACAGACCAGTCTGAGAGAAGCAAGCCCTCAGTTGAGGTTCCTCCCTCTTCCCAGGTAACAAAAACTAACAAGCACACCGGGCCATGTCCCCAACGCTCTCACAGGGATGCTTCAATGTTTATGTGACATGCTGACACACTAACCTGATCATGAATATCCACTCCCTACATTCCCTGGGAACCTTATACTACAGAGAGTAACATACAGTGCCCTGCTCCTCAGTTCCCTTAGTGCCCAACACTTCATGGGGATCTTTCCACATCCAAGCACGGAGAGTTTACTCTATCATTTTTCACAGTTATATAGTTCTTCTAGGCAGGCAGATCTCTGTGAGTTTAAGGCCAGCCTGGTCTACAAAGCGAGTACCAGGACGGTCAGAGCTGTTTGTTATGCAGAGAATCCCAGTCTCAAAAAAACAAAAACAAAAAAGGGGGGAGGCATCCCACTCTGATAAAAACCATCCTGTCCTGAGCCCTTAATTACACCAGGCACATCGTCTGACAAACCTTCACACAGCCGTGACACAGCCCTGTTATCTCCTTCCATTTCCAGGAACGAGGAAATCCAAGGCTGGCATAATGAGTGCCTCTGGCAGAGCCCAGGCTGGCTGCAGCACTCAAGCCTTTCCTTACCCAGCATGGAGGTCACGGTCTAGAAGTTTCCAGAACACAAAGACTTTGGCAATCATCCGTAAAACGTTAAATTTACAGCTGAGGGAAACTGAGGCCCAGAAGAGAAAGGGGTCTGTTGTAATGGCTGCCGTGGACAAGGTTCTCGTCTCTTCATCTCCAGACACACCTTGCTGTCATTTATATTTGCATGCCTGCTGGCAGGCAGGTCCAGGATGGGCATCTGGCCTGACCCAGACGGTAGTACCACAACAAAGGTGTCAGGTGAGCTCACAACTCAGCTGTGCACACTGCTGGGAACCAGGCACTACGGTTAAGCCCATTGCTCCCCTACTCCTAACCGTAGCTAGCAGCTCAGGGCAGGAGGCTAAGTGACCTGCTGAGTGTGATAGTCACTGGTGTTTATCAGTGATGGCAGCACTGTGTACTGAACCTAAGTACTTTTATGATAAAATTCATGATGGGGGGGCCAGGATGCTACAGTGGTTAGGTGGTTTGTCTTTGGAATTATGAGAACGGGCAGACTTGTTTATGAACATGGAGAAACCCCAGTTTTCAAAAGCTATAGGCAATCCCTTAGTCAAAGGCATACTTACACCCATTTTCACGGCTCCATTGTTTACAACAGCCCAAAGGTGAAGCTGCCCAGTGGTTAGCTCCAGAGGCACGGGGAATCAAAGTGATCTACCCCGATAAGTTGCTGCTTAGTTATGATACATTCCTTAATAAGGTCAGTGTGCTGGAAGGACAGTCACCAGCTGGTGGCACTATTTTTGAAGGTTTTAGAAATGTTAGGAGGAAGTACCTAGCTGGGAGAAATAGGTCATTAGGAGCCTGTGACATGTCCCAGATTTACCTGTGTCAGTGTCTGTGTCTGTATCTGTCTCTCTCTGTCTCTCTCTCTCTCTCTCTCTCTCTCTATATATATATATATATATATATAGATATATAGATAGATAGATAGATATATCCCTACTCACCCCAATGTCCTCCTGTCCACCATGAGCTGTTCACATACCACCATTATGTTCTACCATTTTCCAAATTCAGAATCATCAGAGCCGAAGACTAGGAACGGAAATTCCCCACCACAAGTTGTTCTGGGGACTATTTTATCACACCGATGCAAAAGCAAACACACCACCCAAGGGACTGTTCTACAGCCTAAAAACAAACCAATAACGTGATGGAATTTGAGAACATCACACTGAGTGAAACCAGCTATACACACACATACACACACACACACACACACACACACACACAAAGGTAGACTATTAATTCCATCTGGAGGTCACTAAAAGAGTCAACTTCATTGAGACAGAAAGCAGGTTGGGGTTGTGAGGAGTGAGAAGGGCCATGGGAATCATCTCAAGGGTATGGAGTTCTAGTCTGGAAAGCCAAAGGACCTGTGTGCATGGTGGCCACTCAACAATAAGAGTGGACTTCATGCCACAGACATTTGGAAGTGATTACAAAGGCAAGATTGATGGTAGGGATATTTTATAAAAATTCCTTTCGGGAGGAAAGCCTTATGTCTGTTTGAAGAGCTGTGAAAATGAAAAGACAGTGCTCATCAGAGCTTACCACAGGCCTGACTCAGAGGTAGCGTCCACAGGTGGAGGCCACGCTATTGCTGTCAGTAACTGCTGGATCTGTGGAGGGAACCTGGGAGTCAGCTGTCCCTAGTCTGTAGGGGAAGTGTCTGTTATCTTGCCTCCTTCACTGGGTGTTTGTGAGATCTGTGTGAAAATGCTTATAAACTGTTAAAGAGGGAAAAGAAAACAGTGACGCTATTGATTAAGGTGTAACCAACACAGTTCTTAGCCAGCAGGGTGATGGGGGAAGTCCTTCTGTGTATATGTTGTCTTATTGGTTGATTAAATAAAGCACTGTCGACCAATAGGGAAGCAAGATAGGTGGGACTAGGAGTCGAGGAGGATTCTGGGAAACAGAGGCACAGTCAGCCACGATGTGGGACACGGGAGATGAGGTCCAGACCCCTTTCTCCGCTAAGAGAAGACCACGTGGAAACACTCAGATTAGCAGTTATGGGTTAATAATTAAGTCAGAGCTAGCCAATAAGAAACCAAGCAAACAGCCAGCAGCTTCATAATTAATGTAATGTTTCATGTGTTTTTTGGGGGCTGAGACAGCGTGGGACCCAGGTGGCTGGCGGGAAGACTCCACGTTACAACTGGGTCTTCTGTCTGTCTTCTCCTTTTACACCTTGTACATAAACACCATCAGGGTGTCTGTCACCCTCTGTAGGGTGACTTCTTTGAGTCTCTCTCCTCCTCACCTGCCTGTTGAGTCTCCGGTGAGAACCTTGCTTCATTTCAGGCTTCTATCACCCAACAAAGCTCCACACCCTCCATAAGGGGAGCCTTCCATTTCTGCTGACATCAGCCGAATCTGAGAGACCTGGACATTCCTTTGGACAATTCTAGCCATAGACATAAGGAAAGAGGTTCAGCTCTGTTTGGGGGAGTGGAGTCCTGCCCCAGGCCAGTTCACTTGTAACTGTTAACTGTTCAGCCCTAGACCAACAGGCTCCTCAGGGTTAGTGGGCATTATTACCCTCTGGGGAAAGGGAGGAAGGGACAATACACAGAAAATTAGGAAAACTCTTCTGAGCCTCCCAGAAAAGGTGACCTTGTTCTCGATGTTTGCATTGCATTGTCCGAACTCCTGTGGAGTGTCCCTGACTTTACTTGAAGATTCAGTCCTATCTTTGAGCTAAAAAAAAAAAAAAAAAACTGAGCTACCTGCCCTGTGGGAGTAGAACTGGTGGCTGAGTGGGCTGTAAAACCTGTCTGTCCACACAACCTGTCTGTCCACACAGCAGACACGGGCCGGAGAGACAGACAAACTGACTGGTCCAAGGTGTCTGAGGGAAAGTCTCCAACCTGGAACCCCAGGTCCCGTGGCCCTGGACTGAAGCAAAGGCTGAACATGGAGCAATGCCAGAGCAAACGCGGGTTCTCCGGATAGGAGAGCGGACAGTTAACTCTTGAACCAAGCTTGCCCGGGCAGACATATCACCTCGTTGTCATCCTTCCTTTTGACTCATCATAATTCCGCAGCACATCCTACAGCGGGGAGTGCCGACAAACCACAGAAAAGAGGAAGAGAATATGATGAGTTGACTGGCGGGACCGGCTTACTCACAAAGTACGAAGGAACAAGCTTAGTCAGGTTGTCAAGGATCAACAAAGGGCTTTCTCCTCCAGGGGGGGGGCAAGAAAATGGCAGCCACGGAGCTTCCCCGATTCAATGAAGTTTGCCTAGGGGCGCAGTGCATCTCCATAACTACAGAGAACTTCTGGTAAGGGTTGGTCTCAGTCATGGAGCACGTAGGATGCATGTACTGAGGTAAGGCGGGAAGAAGGTAGAAGATCACATGTGGGGCTTACCCACAAAGTCAAACCCATGGCCTCAGGCGGGGCTCCGACTTCTCCCCGCCTGTAGCAGATGTCATGAGATCAGGAAGCCATCGAGGCGGGAGCTATCGGCCACGCCCAAGAGCAGCGTTGGGTCAGGCATTCCCGGCCTCTGCAGTGCAGCCCTGGCTGCAACATACCCACACCTCTTGAAGAAGAGAACTGGCAGACAACACCGATGGTCCACAGGGGCTGGGCAGTGTGGTTTGGGGACAGAGGGAGAGCTCCTTTCTAAAAGTATCACAGTCCTATTTCCTGCTGTGGGAGGCTCGCTCCATTGCTCTAAGGCGTTGTAGTCCCGGTAGCTCCGATTTCAAAATCAAATGCCCCTGCGTGTGGAACACACTCAGGCTGTACGGTACCCAGACTCAGCGTTTCTATACAGACCTCTCCCAATCTGAAGGATTTGATGGTAATCATATTCATTTCTCAGGCAATCAGCTTAGGAAATAGTCATTCTGGAAAACTCTGGGTGCAGTTAGAGAGAAGTTGGCCTCCACCTTGGACATTTTACTTTTCTGTTCAAATTCTCCAACAGCCTCCTGCCCCGTTGCACTTTGCATGGAATCCAAACTTGGCATCTTTCCGGGTCAGGCGTGCTTCGGTCCTAGTTTGGCTCATCACTCTCCCCGAGTACCGTTCACCATCTTGTTCCCTGCCTCCCACCTCACTGCCACTATTAGTTTATTTTTGTTGCTGTGATAAAATACCACGACCCAACTCACAGAAGATTTTATTTTGGCTACGGTTCAGAGAGATAAGAGTCCACCACGGAGGGGCGTGACTGCAGGAAGGAAGCTGAGAGACCACATCTCAACTATGCAGATGAAGCAGGCAAAGCAAACTCTAAGTCTGAGGCTGTGCTGGGGATTGTCTTCGGACCGCCAACCAGCTCCCAAATAAAGACGCGGAAACGTATTATTAATTAAGAAAACTCGGCCTTAGCTTTGGCCTGTCCCACTGGCTCTTATAACTTAATTTAACCTGCTTCTAGTCATCTACAGTCTGATTTGGGGCTTTTTACCTTTGTTTCATTCTGTATGTCCTACTTGATTCTTCCATGTCTGGCTGGCCCCTGACGTCTCTTTTCTTTCTTTCTTACTGCAGTCTAAATTCCTCTTCCTACTTACTCTCCCTGTCTGGAAGTTCCACCTATTCCTCGTCGTCGTCCCTCAATATTGGCCATTCAGCTTTTTATTAGACCAATCAGGTGCCCTAGGCAAGCAAGGTAAAAACAGCAATGCATCTTTACATAGTTAAACACATGCAACACATCTTTACATAGTTAAGCAAATACAACACATCTTTGCATAGTTAAACAAATATTCTACAACGTGAGGCTATGAGTCTCCAAAGCCTGTCCACCAATGACATAATTCCTCTAGCAAAGTCACACTAAAGTCCTCTAAAGATTCTACAGGTTCCCAAACAGCACGACCAGATGGGAAACAAGCATTATAATATCTGAGACTGCGCATTCAAACACCACACAAATGCACCAACCGCTCTACTTCTGCAGAAACTTCCACAAGCTGCCCTTTCCATCCGTAGAACTGTCCCTTCTCTCCTGGGCCGTCTCCATCCTTCAGGGTTTGGTTTGAAATGCCACCATTTGCCACCCTGACCAAGTTCCTTTCTTGTATTTCACAACACTCTCTTCTTTTCTCCTTATGGATTGAGTGTGTGTGTGTGTGTGTGTGTGTGTGTGTGTGTGTGTAGTTGATCCTCAATCTTTGCAAATTCTATATTTGTGGTTTTACCTCCTCCCTAAAATTTGTCACTCCAAATCAACACTTGATTGGCCAATGAAACTAGACACACATGGGAGCCCAATCTGTGATTATGTCGCAGACTATAACAGCTACAAACAATGAAGAAAATCTGTGTTTTGTTCATCTTTTTCAGGGTTAGTCTAGCACATGCCACAACCGAACAGTCTAAAGCAGCCACAGTTTGTCCTCTGGTCACTATGGAAGATAGACATCTGAGACCAAGGCACCACCAGGAGCAGGCTTCCTCCGTGGGCTAAGATTCTTGGCAGTTTTCTGACAATCCATGTGAGGTAAGCTGAGTGAAAACGTGTCAGATAGACTCGTGGGGAGTGGCACTATTAGGAGGTGTGGCCTTGTTGGAGGAAAGTGTGTCACTGGGGATGGGCTGTGAGGTTTCAAATGCTCAGGCCAGGCCCAGTGTCACTTTCTGCTGCCTCCTGATCCAGATGCAGAAATCTCGGCTCCTTCTCCAGCGTCATGTCTGCCTATGAGCTGCCCTGCTTCCTGCAGTGACAATAATGGACTAAACCTCTGAACCTGTAAGGCAGCTCCAATTAATTTTTTTTCCTTTATAAGAGTTGCTATGAGCCAGGTGATAGTGGTACTCACCAGCACTTAGGAGGCAGAGGCAGGCAGACCTCTGTGAGTTTGAAGCTAGCCTGTCCTACAGAGCAAGATCCGAGACAGCCAGGGCTGTTACGTAGAGACCCCCCCCAAAAAAAAGAATTGCTGTGGTTACAGTGTTTCTTCACAGCAACAGAAACCCTAAGATACCCTGACACTCCTTGGCTGGCAGCCATGTCTGTCTTTGTTATCACTCGGCATCTGTCTCTCCGCCTCTTGTGTCTTAGTTTATTTTCCTGTTGCTCTGGTTAATACTCTGAGAAAAGCAATTTAGGAGCCAACAGGTTTATTTTAGCTCACCGTTTGAGGTACGGACCATCATGACAGGGAAAGCCAAGGCCGTCGGAGCTAGGAGCAGTTGATCACGTGACGACTTCAGTCAGGAGAGCAAGGAATGCAAGTACATTGATGCTCAGCTTGCTGTCTCCAGGCTTGTACAGTCCAAGATCCCCTGCATAGGGGATGGCACCGCCCATAGTTACCAGGCCTTACTGGTTCATTTCACCTCGTCAAGATAATCCCTCACAGATAAAACCATCTCACAGGTAGTTACTTCTAGCTTCTGTCAAGTTGATTACACTTACAAATCACATTGGACTAAGGGCCAATCTACTCCTTGCAATACAGCTTCAACCCAACTAAATACACCTGTAATGACCCTAATTCCAAATACCTTCTGAAAGGAAGACCCCACCAGTCAATCCAGTAAAATACATACATGTATATAGTGTTTATTTCATTGACACATTTTTCTACCTTGCTAGATTGTAAGGCTCGTGAGGCAAGGGAATGACTTTCTTAATTCATCTCCGTGCCTGGGTCAGAGAATATTTATAGCAGAAGAATGAATGAGTTTCAAAGCTTAGGATGTCCAAGGTCATTCAGTCTCTGGGGATTAAACTCTCAGGAGTCATAGGCTCCCGGATGTTTTAGTTAGGGTTTCTATTTCTGTGAGGAGACACCATGACCACAGAAACTCTTACAAAGGAAAACCATGTTGTTGGAGCGGCTCACGTTTTCAGAGGTTCAGTCTGTTATCTTCATGGTGGGCATGGTTGATGAGCAGCTAGACACGATGCTGGGAGAAGGAGCTGCATCTTGGTCAACAGGAAGTGAACTGAGACATTGGGCAGTATTTTAAGCATTAGAGACCACAAACCCCACCCCCACAGTGACATACTTCCTTCAACAAGGCCACACCTACTTCCATGAAGGCACACCTCCTAATAGTGCCCTGCCTTCAAGCTTATGGGGGCCAATTACATTCAAACTACCACACTGGTTATCATTCACCTGCTAGATCAGGCAAGAAGATACTAAGTGGGTGGGTTTACTGCTCAACCCCTCTGCAACTCGACTATAAGCAGCCACCGGGCTTGTGTCTATAGTGTATATTCTACTTCTATGGAGAGACGCTTCAGTGGTTAAGAGCTCTTGCTGTTCTTCCAGAGGTCCATTCCTGACACCCATTCAGGTGAGCCACAGCTACCTATAACTCCAGGTCCAGGGCCTCTAATACCCTCTTCAGGCCTCCATTGTTGTTTACACAGGAGTGTGCATACCCACCTGACGACACACACATAAATAAAATCTTTGAAAGTGAGGAAACCCCATGAGTTTAGACCTCTATTCTATACATAAGAAACGGGTCCAGAGGCATGGAGGAGTCTGCTCTGGTCACCGGGCTGTCGGTGGAGAGACAAGGCTGAGACCCTTGGAGCCCACGTGGGCAGCTTTGCCTCTGCTCTCTTCTGCCAAGACACTCAACAGGAGGACTCTGGAATGTGCCCTCTCTGGGACCCTGATTTTCTATCCAGAGAAATTTCTGAGAGAAGCGATAGAGCCCGTGGCATGTGCCCCTTCCCCACAGCTCCTAGAAGGCCCTTTGTGCCAAGGCCCTTTTTAGACGGATCGTCTGCCAACAGGTCACAGCCCTTGCCCTCATCTCGTGCTGAGACCCGCCGGGCCTTTCTGCTTTTAAACACTCCCTTCACTTTCTTGGAAGCTGAAGTCAAGCAAGAGAGGGTGAACTCACTGAGCCTGGAAGGGGGGGGGGGGACCGCCAGAGGAAGGGGTCTGTTTTGCAGACCTGGCTAGAGAAGAAAACTACGCTGATTATCTCCCAGGCCAGCTGTGGGAACAAAAGCCTCAGCAGATTATAAATAGCCCAGAGTCCACTCCCAGCCACTTGAAAACAGGGAGATTTTTCCTGTGTTAGAGGAACAAGGCTTTCAGCTATGCTAGCTCCTTCCACAACCCCCACCCCCAAAGGGCTATGATTTATGCCTTAGCACCATGGCTGGGATCAAGGATCACACTGCCCCGATAAACAATGATTAATTCATTGCCAAGTTCAGAGAGAGAGAGAAGAAAAAGGCATTCCTTTGGAAGCTATCTCTTTCATTTGGCACACACACTGACCCAGGAGACCAGCCGGGCAAGCTCGTGGCCCTGGGATGCACTGGGCCCGCTCGGGGAATGGATACTTAAGGGTGGGGAAAGGCAGAAGCTGGGTTTGAGGAGATGGGAATTGCTAGCGTGGGGAATGAGGGAGCAGAGACAGGCCGGGAAGAGCAGGAATGATCTTGGCCACGTGCTGAGGTGCTCCGGGATGGCAAGACCCAGTTTTGGGGGTGTTACCTTCACCCTAGTGGGCAGTCGCTGAAGGAAATGAAGTCAGGTCTCTCCCAGTGTGAACATCCTTGACCCCCCCACCCAGGCCCCCCCTAGACCCATGAGCTCACCCACGGCGACCTTAAACAGTTTTCACAGCCCTCTCTTATCTGACCTTCACAACAACTGTTCTGTTTTTCAGCAACCTAAGATAATGCCCACTTGTTATTAAAAAGCTTAAATTTTCAGAAAAATAAAAGGAGGGAAGAAGAAGAAAATACTCCACCAAGTCCTGAGATGGTGATGTTTACAGAAATAGTTTTTCTTATTGTATACTCAGAGGGATTTAATTTGACCTAAAATTATGGCTTTGGGAAGAGATGGGTGGAACAGGGCCCAGGACGTAGCTCGGTTGGTAGCGGGCTCGCCTAGTGTGCAGGAAGCCCCCACAATGCACAAATCGCCTGTGGCGGCGCCTGTTTACACTCTAGCACTCAGGAGGACCAGAAGTCCACGTTCATCTTTGTCTACACAGCGAATCTGAGGTCACCCTGAGACGCATGAGTCCCCATCTAAAAGAGGAGGGTGGGGTGGGTATGTTGAGCCTTCGTTCAGCAAGGTTTAATGAAGGGATCATTTACATGGATGTGGGCTCACGCAGTATACCCAAGAGCAATGGGCAAACGCTGTTAGCATTTGTGGGGCTGAAGGGTAAGTGAAAGAAACAGAGCTTTCTGGGAACTGTAGTCTTAGGGAGACACAGCCAGCCCCAGCAAGCCCTCAGAGATGGCACCAGAGGAATAAATGTCTCAGGCTCCTCCCCCACCTCCTGCTGACCAACCCAGGGGCGGAGGCCTGGAGGATAGCATCTCAGTAGAGTGGGCATGAGAGGCAAGCAGGAAACATCCAAAGTTCCTGCCGCGGTCCTGCTGTTATTATCCAATGGCAATTCAAGCCGTTTCTCACCCAGTGAATAAGCAAACGTCATCGACACTATCTCCTGGTGGATATGTAGCTAGTTCTAATGGGGGCGCGGGCAAAGCTGTGCCGAGCAGGTCTGGCCACACAAGCTCTGTGCACACGGCTTGGAGCGGAGCTTAAGCGTTTCAGAGTCAGCTTGGTTCCCATCATGCCCCTCGGCGGCTGCCTAACCTGCGGTCTTTGCACCATCTCACCTGAAGGACTGGAGCATCACGGCCTCTGCAGGGTCTCTGTTAGAGTGGAGGCTTACCTTGCCACTCGGCAAAGCGTAGGGGCAGTCTGGCCGTCTCAAAAGGAATGGATGAACAGTCTTTCTTACCACCGTGGAGGGAAGAGCTAGAATTCCACAATAGTCTGGCATCTACAACATCCGAAAGGCAAGGCCCACAGTAGAGCACCCTGGGTGAGGGGAAGGGGCCAGGAGGGTGGGGCAGGCCCTACCAACAACCTAGGAGGGAGTTGTGTGCTGGGCAAGAGGCAGAAGGAGTTACAGGAATATGTTCTGGAACTTTCTGGTGATGGGGCTCCGGACAAGATGCTGGCCTCTCGAGACTTCAGTTGGCGTGGTGAAGAGGGATAAACGGCCAGCCCTGTCCTCACAGAGACGCTGCAGAGGCTCCTCCAGGGTGAGGTCGGGGTACAAGTGGCTGCTATGATTCCCCCGTTCTCACTGCGGTCAGCAGCAGCCAGCTTGGCCGGGTTGCACTCCCAAGAAGAACTATCTTGGAGTTCCACAGTCTAGGATTTCCTGGATCTGGGAGCCTGGACCAGACAAGGAGCTGCCCTCCGTTGCATGAAGAGCCGGCTGTGCCGATCCCAGGACCCTGCAGTGTGTCCATCTGCTGGGTCTGCCCAGGCCAGAGCAACAAGATGGAAGCCAGGGAGAGAGTCACGGTGTCTGAGCTGAATGCCAGCCTGGGCACTGACTTGCTGCTTGCCATGGTGTCCCCACAGGCACCGCCGGCCTGGCTTTTTCCCAAGAGCAGCCAGGGCCTTTGGCCTAGGTTGTCATGGAGACAGTCTTTCTCGGAGGCCTTGCTTTCAATGTCAGGCTTCAGTGTGTTCTTCCCAGGGAGTCCTCCCCACGTCCCCAGCTGACCGGCTGTTCCCAAAAGGCAGCCTCTCCCTTTCCATAGTTCATTCATTCATCCATTCATTTACTCCGATAATAAATGTATATGGGGGCCTCCTGTAGGCCACACACAATGTCAGATAACCAGATAAAAAGGTCCCTGCTCCATGGAGGCTACATCCTGGTGAAGAAAGACGTCAACAAATAAGAGATACATATAACACAAGGATAATAAAATACAAGTGACCTCTCAGAAAAGGTGACATTTAAGCCAGGTGGTGGTGGTGCACCTTTAATCCCAGCACTCGGGAGGCAGAGGCAGGAGGATCTCTGTGAGTTCAAGACTAGCCTAGTCTACAAAGCGAGCTCCAGGATAGGCTTCAGAGTTACAGAGAAACCTGTCTCAAGAAAAAAAAAGGTGACATTTGAGCAGAGGCCTGACTCTAACGAGGTGAGCAGCCATGTGGGTGTCTGGGGAAAGAGACTTCCAAGGAGAATGACAGCCAATGTGAACACCTCACACCCAAAGGCACCGCAAGGCTGTGTCCGAGAAGCATAAGGTAGCCCGTGGGCTTGAGTGCAGGGAACGGGGCCATGTGGATGGGAGGGTTTGGCACCCCAGGGCTTGAACAATGCCAAGGAGGTTGCACTTTATTCAAAGGTGTGGAAATTGCTTCCACTGGGATAGTCAAAGCCGGAGAAGGGGATCCATAATTCCACTTGAAGGTTTTCAGGGGTGCAGGCAGAGGGATGGGGGAGCAGGTGTGGGAAGTAGGGAGCTTAGCCAGAGTCGTTGCTGTCACCCAGGACAAGTGAGTCTGTGGCTTGGAGCAGGCTGGTGGATGGGTAGACTGGAGAAGATGCTTGGAGCCTCTCACTGCTGGGCCCGGAGCGAGTGTAAGGAAAGTGGGAACCAAAGGCGGGAGAAGGCATTTGGATAAGATTGAGAGTTCAGGGCTGACAAGATGGCTCAGTGGTAAAGTGGCTTGCCACCAAGTCTGACGACCTAAGTTCAATCCCTGGGACCCACATGTTCTGTGGAGATCAGAAGACATCTTTTAGAAGTTGGTTCTCTCCTTCCAGCATGTGCTGTGATGTGAGCATACTCCTAACACACACAAGTAATCCAGTAAATTCTTTTTAAAAAAAACCAAACAACTCAGTTGTTTTGACGATGTTAAATTTAAAGTGCTAAATGAGAAAATGTTACTCTGTACCCCATAAATATGCACAATTCTGCATTTGTAAAAAATGAAAATGAAATAAGAAAAAGCAAAAGGAGATAGAAATACTATCCAATTTCGTCACTGCATACTGTAGACAAGGTAGATCTACAAAACAGTATTTTATTTTACAAAGCAAAATTATAAAAATAACTCACAATTTTACAATTATGAAAAAAACCTTTAAAAAAAGGAAAGCAACACGGGGCTGGAGAGATGGCTCAGGGGTCAAGAGCACTGGCTGCTCTTCCAGAGGACCCGGGTTCAATTCCCAGAAACCACATGGTGGCTCACAACTCTCTGTAATGAGGTCTGGTGCCCTCTTCTGGTGTGCAAGCAAACATACAGACAGAACATGCATGAAGGCAGGGCAATATACATATATATATATATATATATATATATATATATATATATCTTAAAAACGAAAACAGCATATAAGAACATCCAAATAAATTGCTCTGTTTCTAGATGTATTTATTTTATTTTATATGCAGGGGTGTTTTGCCTCTGTGTGTGTGTGTGTGTGTGTGTGTGTGTGTGTGTGTGTGTGTGCGTGTGTGTGCATCACATGTGTACCTAGTGCCTATGGAGGTCAAAAGGGGCTGTCAGACCCCCTGGAGTGAACTGGAGTTACTGATGGCTGGGAACAACATTAGGGACAGAGCCTGGGTCCTCTAGATGAGTGACACGTACTCCTAACAATCGAGCTATCTCACCAGGAAGCAGCCGGCATTGCATCTGAAGGGAACTTTTTCAAAGGAGATAGTGACAAAAGGGGGGTGTGGCCACCGCTATAGATTCCCCGGCAACAAGCCTCTATAATTTCACTTTGTTTGACCCTAAGAATTCTCATAATGGACATCTAAAATGTCACAAACAATCGTTTAACCCCTGAAGATGTTCCCTTGTCTGGAAAGAGATGCTGTGAGTACCGTACAGCTGAGGGTCGAAGGGACTGGGGACCATCCGTGTGGAAGTGAAAACCAGAGGACTTTCTTGGCTAAAGCCAGAGAGAGGAACAACAACAGAGGAATAGCTGGAGAAATCCGACATGCTGGGTTTGATCATAGACACGGAGGCTATGGACCAAGAATTGTGACCAACCTCTGGAGGCTTCTAGAATCTAGAGAAGGCAAGGAAACGCAGTCTCCTCAGAGCCTCGGAGAGGAGCATCACCCTGCCTGTGCTTTAATCTCCCACTTCTAAACTTTAGAGCTAGAAAGCAATGAACCTGTGTCACGTAAACCACTACTTTTACAACGGTCTTTTGCAATCGAGATGGAAAAGCAGGACAAGAAGAAATGGCGGCTGCCCAGGCACTACCCAGGCCTGTGTAGGACGGGTGTGAAATTCCCCAGGGGTTTGAGCAAGGCTGAGGTCATTGGAGACCCTGAGGGCATTAGGTAGTGGGGAGGGAAGGAGAATGGGGAGTATGGAGAAGACCGCAGGAGGATGCGGAGGTGGGGACTTCGCCAGTCTTTGGAGGGGACGTGTCAGAAAAGAGAAGTAGGGTGGAGACCGGTGTGGGCTTAAGGAAGTTTCAGATGTTTGCTCTTTAAGATAGGGGGTGACAGGAACCAGTCAGGGGAGACTGAAAACCAGATGAGCTAAAGAGAGCCTTCATCCTACCTGCAAGCCCTGCTCCGCACCCCTCTGCCTCCAGGACCAGGCATGAGGGACCCACGAAAGCCCCATACCTTAACACGAGCTTTTGTAGAATAAAGGGCTTTCTGTCAAACAGCACGGACGCAGAGCAAAAAGGACCGTAAGCAACGCAGACTGGAAGTCTGAGAGGAACAGAGACGCTGAAGAAGGTGTCAAGATGAAACCATGAGGGGCAGACCAGAGGACACCAACAACAGGACACAGCCAGCACTGGCTCCCTTTTGCTGTGGAACTCGCGCCCCGCCAGAGCCCAGTGGCAACTTCTCAGTCTGCCAGTCTCTAGTCGATAGGGCTATGCTCCGGATTTGGTTACAGAGCTATAGTGTCGAACCAGAGACAGCAGCGTTCCGAAGTCTAACGCTGCAGCCCATCACCCTGCAGCTGGCTGGGGTCCGTCCAAGTCTACCCGGGATACAAGTTCACTTGACAACAGCAGTGGCTGGGGACCAAAGCCCAGGGGGTGTCAGAGAGGAGAGCAGAGGCCAAGCTGTGTGTTCCTACAGACAAAGGAGAAAAGCAGCCTGAGAGATAGGGGCAGCATGTGACACCTGGGCTACAGGCCCGGGCAGCAGCCGCTGTAATGGCAAGGATAATGGCTCCCTTTGTCCTGCCTGTGAATTTTCCGGAAAAGAAAGGATTCCAAGGCCCGCTTCCCTTGTTTGCACAATGCTGGCTGCCCGGGGTCCCACTGTGAGGCCTGCCTTGGCATCTGGGGAGCACTGAGGCCCCTTCTCTGTCTTGTTCCTTCTAGGCATGCAGAATTGGGAAGTCTGAGTGGTGAGCCAGACAGTCTGCAGGGGGCCAAGAGGTTACACAGGCAACTTTGTGGGTGTCCTGAAAGAAATCAAAGACCTTGAGGCTCAGAATCAGGGTCTCCATCTTCTCAGTGTTTGCCGGCCTCAACTCTTGCCTTCTCTACACCATCTCCTCACGCGCAGTAGACAAAAACGGCTTTGGAACCTGACGAGGCCAGCACCGCCACTCACAGTCGTTGTATATAGTTTCTGCATCAGGCTTAAAACCTTGTTCTTCAGACTAAAAGTGAAATTATGGAGGCTTCTTGCCGGGGAATCTATAGCGGTGGCCACACCCCCTTTTGTCACTATCTCCTTTGAAAAAGTGCCCTTCAGACACAACGCCCCTTCCGGCTGCTTCCTGACCAGTACGGGAGAATGTCTTGTCACTTGCTAAAGTCTCTTGTGTGAGGAGCCCCGCTTACCCTCAGGTGGTCTTTGGGGAAAAAAAATGGCTGACTCTGCCATCATCCATGGATTCATTCACCGAAGGGTTACAATGTGAAGACATTACTGGGAGGTGATGAAAACTTGTGAAAGTGGGATCTACCTGGAGGGAGTAAGTCACTGAGGTGGTGTCCTTTGACATATCTTGTGCCCAGCTCCTTCCTCCACCTCTCCACCCTTCCCCTGCCCAACTGCCATAGTGTTCTGTCTCATACAGGTCTACAGCAATGGAGCCAGGCTGCTGATGGTGGTTTCTGTCCCTTCCATAACAAGGCCGTTTAGTCCTGAATAAACACACAGAGACTTACATTAATTATAAACTGTTTGACCAATGGCTCAGGCTTCTTATTGGCTAGCTCTCTCTTAATTATTAACCCATTTAGGTTAATCTGTGTATCTCCATGAGAGCTTGGCTTACCAGTGATGCCCAGGTCTCTTGCTTCCTTGGCAGCTCCCTGACTCTGCCTACTACCCTTCTCCCTGTTTGAATTTCCCGCCTGGCTACATCCTGCCTATCCATTGGCTGAAACAGCTTTGCTCATCAACCAATAAGCGAAACATATTCACAGCACACAGAAGGACATCCCCCATCACCAGTCATCCATGGAGAAGCTTCCAAAACCATGAGCTAAAATCAGTCTCCTCTCTTTAAGTTGTGTGCCTCAGGAATTTTGTCAATGTGATAAAGTGGCATATACACTTGTCTATCCAGGCTTCTGTGATTAAGCTGGTAAACCCTAAAATGCTGAGATACCAGAACCACCGACATTCTGCTGCTAACTCTCAAGCTCGCTATGATGACGTGATGCGAAGTTCATGGTCTGGGAAACACAGAACGGTCATTGCAGATCTACACTGCAGATGGCAACTCTTCCCAACCAGTTCAAGCAATTCAAGTCTACCAAATGTTTGGCGGCTCACAGCATCATCCAAGAGTCAGACCTAGAAGCAATAGCCATGGACAATTCACAAAGCACCCCTGTCACATTCCTATCCTAGGGACACCGCCACTGCCGTGTTGCTGATGCTGGCATGGAACTCTGCTTCTGGAACTTGTGTTCATGGAAATGTGAGCCTCCCACACTGAGAACTTTCTTCCCTATCCAAGTCTCTTTCAACTAAACCTCCCTGGTGCATTCGGGAGTCAAGGGCGCAAATACACAGGGAACCAGTCTCAAAATGGTCCAGGGTCCCTGCCTCCTAGAATCTGTCCTTGTACAAGGTCCTCTTACATTGTCCCATGTAGTCATTCGAGTGCTGTGGAAATGACATCATGGCACTTCCATGACCCCATCACAAAAGACACTACAGCTTCCGCCTTGGTCTCTTTCTCTAGGGGAAACCAGCAACTCCAGAACAATCCTTACTAAGGAAATAGCAGGTCCTTCTGTCAGCTGTGTTACCTTGGGTTCTTATGATATCTCTGTCCCTAAAGGCAGCAGTAGCACCAAAAGCATGACTAGCTGGGGCTGGAGAGATGGCTCAGTGGTTAAGAGCACTGACTGCTCTTCCAGAGGACCCGGGTTCCGTTCCCAGCAACCACATGGCAGCTCACAATTATCTGTCATTCCAGCGCCAGGGGATCTGGTGCCCCCTTCTTGTCTCCACAGGAATCGCATGTATTAAGTGCACAGACATGCGTGCAAGCAAAATGTCCCCCCACACACGAAATATTGCTTATGGTGGTGGTGTCTTATCGCAGCGACAGAATGAAAACTAGGACAGAGAGCAGTGGACAGCTGACACAGTACACACCAAGACTTTGAAAAAGAAGTCTGGTCTATATTTACCCGGTCTTTAGTCGGGAGGACTCTGAACTCTGTCGAGCTCATGGTTGGCTTTCTTTACGAGGGACATTATTTTTATCCTCACTGCCTCTGTGCCAGATGTCAGAGTTGTCCCCTCCTCACCCGGGGAGTCTGGGAAACGGGAAAAGGTGATGATCTCATTTAACCCTCCAGCGCCCCTCTGCCGGGATGCATTGCACCCACGATTCGCCTGTGATGTGAGGTTGAGTCACATTCTTTTTCCGTTTCCCAGGCCATCAGACGCCAGGCCACCTCCCTGTGCAGGTTGGATACTGCGGAGGGAGACTCCTTGATTCATCGCATGTCACTTCCAGACTGCCTGAAGTGGACGTGTGTGAACAGGGAGGCTGAGCCCGGGAGGGAAGGGGGAGAAGCCGGATGAATCCGGTGGGGCTAAGAAGCAGAGCTCTTCCCTCGCTGTCACCCCTTTGGGGCAGAGCGGCGGCAAGAAGCCCAGCTAGCTCAGGTGGTGGAAGAGGTCGGAGTTCATGATGCCTTGTCAAGGTTTTTTTGTTTTGTTTTGTCTTCGCTGTTGTTGCTTTTCTGGATGAAGGTGCAACTGTCTGGAGGCTATCAGATTTCCTCCACGGAAGTCCCTAGGGCCCTAGGGTTCCCTCGTAGCTGGACTGTGGAGACTCAACCTGTTTCTTTACCACTTTAAGTTATTGCCTTCGGCTCTAGTTTTGGGGGCTTGTGGTGTCCTCATCCAGCATTAATGCTATAGCAGAATATGGTATACCCTCACCCACTGTGAGTGTGTGTGTGTGTGAGTGTGTGAGTGTGTGTGAGTGTGTGTGAGTGTGTGAGTGTGTGCATGTGTGAGTGTGTGCATGTGTGAGTGTGTGTGAGCGTGAGTGTGTGAGTGTGTGTGAGTGTGTGTGTGAGTGTGTGTGTGAGTGTGTGAGTGTGTGTGAGTGTGTGTGAGTGTGTGTGAGTGTGTGAGTGTGTGTGAGTATGTGTGTGAGTGTGAGAGTGTGTGAGTGTGTGTGAGAGTGTGTGTGAGTGTGGGTGTGAGTGAGTGTGTGTGAGTGTGTGTGAGTGTGTGGGTGTGTGTGAGTGTGTGTGTGAGAGTGTGTGAGTGTGTGTGAGTGTGTGAGTGTGTGTGTGTGTGAGTGTGTGTGTGTGTGTGAGTGTGTGTGTGTGTGTGTGTGTGTGTGTGTGTGTGTGTGTGTGTGTGTGTGTGTGTGTGTAGGGCAGAGGTGGATATCAAGGATCTTTTCCAATTGCTTCCACCTTGGTTTTTGAGGCAGGGTCGTTCCTTGAACCTGGAACTTACCAACCTGGCTGCCTGGCTGGTCAGAGAGCTCCGGGGATGTGCCACCTCCCCAGAGCTGGGACCACAGGTGCACACCGTTACGCCTGCCTTTTTATGTGTGTGCTGGAGATCCGAACTCGGATCCCCATGTCTGTGTGACAAGCACTTCTCCAGTTAAGCGTCTCCCCAGCCCTTTCACTGAAAGACTTAGCTTGCCGGTTGCTATGCAGCATAGCAGAAGAACACAAAACAGACAGTGGGAAGGGTTTCAGGACCTTACAGCGTAAAGCGACGGGAGAAGTGATGGATTGACTCACCCAGGCCCAAATCTGATAAAAATTATGTCACCGACATAGCCAGGGGCAAGTGAACCAACTTCCCCGAATCTCCGTCTAGCCGTCTGAATAATAAAGCCATATTTGGGGAAAGCTATTTGGCTGAAGTCATCAAAATCTAAAATGCAGTCACCTTTTCACCACAGAGGAACTCCCGTGAAGAACTATGGTCAGGAATGCTCGGACTTCAACACTCCGGGAGGGTCCTGATAACACCGTTTACGTGAGTATTCGGCCACCGTGAAAATTGGAGTGTAGCAAGCCAGACTTGCTTGCAGCTGCCAGAAGGAATAAAGCTGAATCAAGTCAAGTGTCCTGACAGCTCTCCACCCCCCCTACCCCCATCCCCCCCACCTGTTGTCTGGCCTTTACCTGAGTTATTCCACTGCCTTGGAACCAGATTCTGGGAGGAGCCACTGAGCCATGGGGTCACAGAGGGTTCCACACTATGGGACACATTGCTTTTCGCCTTACAGAAGAGGGCCACCATGGACTGTAGAACCTAGCCCAGGCCTCTCTGCCAAGGGCTCCGGCACCTTTGCTCCCAGAGATGTCGTGACTCCAGCTCCTCTCTCTCTCTCTCTCTCTCTCTCTCTCTCCATTGCAACAGCCCCCACCAAGGTTCCTCTCTCTGTCTCTTTTCTTGCGATCTATTCTCCTGAATGCGGCTCGAACAGTCTCCCTCCCAAGGCCTGACCTTAACTCCTGGGAGCCGCAGAGGAGACCAAGGCGAGCAAAGCAACCACACTACTGCTCGAACCCTTACCTGCTGCGAATCCTCTGTCCCAGCTACCTCTGCTTAGGCTGTTTTCTCTCCACCTGTGATGTCCTCCTCCCCCACCCCCTCCTCTCCCCCACCCCCTCCCCCACCCATCTCCCACCCGCTCATGTCTCTTTCCAACCCTCCTTGTCCTTTCATGGGCGACCATTTGGAAGCCTCCCCTGCCACAGTCCTTCCTCAAAATCTTCCCACCTGACCACCTCAAAATCCCACTATTCCCAGGACCGGTTTTCATGACTGGGGGAGGGGCAGTCACCGCTACAGCCGATCTCCCCCTCCCCCTCGGCTGGGTCCCCTTGAGACCTGGCATTTCATAGACAGCAGATGCTCAATAATGACGTGGAAAATGATTAATGAATTCGGTGCAGCGATGGATTATTACAGGAATAATTTCTAAGCAAATGGGTGAATCGCCCGAATTCATGAAAGAATGATTAAAGTTGACCTTGGAATGAATCTCTGGTCACTGGTCACCTTGTTGCATGCAGATAATCACAGGCCCAATGTGCAAAGCTCTTCTTGCAGGGGGAACAGTCCAAGCTAAGGACGTGAATGCTTCAGGATTGCACAAAGACATCTCAGCAGGGAAGCATAGGATATAAACCACAGGAGAGGGAATAAAGATCCACAAAATATACCCCACTTCCCCCATTAAAAAATGCAACCCGCAGCGCATGGTGGCGCACGCCTTTAATCCCAGCACTTGGGAGGCAGAGGTAGGTGGATCTCTGTGAGTTCGAGGCCAGCCTGGTCTACACAGTTAGTAGGACAGCAAGGGTTTGTAGAGAGACCATGTCTGAAAAACAAAAATTAAATTTATGTTAAGTAAAGAATACAATCCAAAACTGAGATGTAAGTCTGTTGCCTTAGTAAATGTGAAAGCTTGGTTGGCAGAAGAGGGGGAGCAGATAGGCTTGAGTGTTTGGCATGGGGCTGTTACTACATCTAACATTAGGAAAGTCTATTGACAATGTACACCGAGGACTGTTCATTTCCAAATACATGTGAGCCAGCAATGTTGCCTTAATCCTAAAGAAAGACAAATCAAGGGCTGGAGAGATGGCTCAGAGGTTAAGGGCACTGGCTGTTCTTCCAGAGGACCTGAGTTCAATTCCCAGCAACCACATGGTGGCTCACAACCACCTGGGCAGAGCACTGTATACATAATAAATAGATAACAAATCAAATTCAAGAGTTTTTACAATGTTTGTAAAAATGAAAAGTGGTCAGTAGTATGAAAGTCTGTCTGTCCAGGTCTAGTGGAGTAACCTGTGCTTCATCCTCAGAGTGAGACAAGTGAGTTCTGCACAGCTGTTTAGAAAGGAGGCCAGGCCTGCTGTGTAGACAGGATGCAACACTGCCTTATCACTAGGTCGCAAAAATGGATGAACGAACCAATCCCTTTAAATTAATGTGTGTACCTATTGTTTATCTTTGAATACAATAATTGTGGGAAACCTCAAGCCAAATGGCAATGGTTATGAGAAGAACTGTTGTTTTAAATTTTGTGTGTTTAAAGAAAAAGAGCCAGCGAGATGGAGGGCACTTGTCACTCACCCAAACAACCCGAGTTCCAACCCTTAAGCCCTCATGACCAAAGGAGAGAACTAACTTCCAAAGGTTGCCCTCTGACCTCCACACCTGCGCCATGGCACGCACGTATGTGGGTGAATACTCACACACGTGATGTAGGGGTGAGCCAGCACTCGGGAGGCAGAGGCAGGCAGATCTCTGTGAGTTTGAGACCAGCCTGGTCTACTGAGCGAGTTCCAGGACAGCCTCCAAAGCTACAGAGAAACCCTGTCTGGAAAAAAACCAAAAAAAAGAAAAAGAAAAAGAAAAAGAAAAACAAATTCTGTATATTTTTGTAATAAAAAATACTCTGCTTATGACCAGCAAAATATATAACTGCAAGTAATAACCATTTGGTAGGACCTGGGGGGGGGTGGGGAGTGTCACTCAGAAGGAACTGGAGGGTCCTGACTTAGGCCCCACTCACCCTGCCCTGTTTCCCCTGTTCCATCAGACTCCACCCAAAGATCCCGTCCCTGGGAAAGGCCGCCTCATTCCATTTTCTTCAACAACAGAAACAATGGTGGTTTCTGTGACCACGTCAAAAGCGACCTCCAGAATAAAGATCAGGGTCACTTGAGGCCCAGCCCAAGGAAGCCAGTGTGTGAAGGTCCCATAGATCAAGGACATCCTCACAACGTAGACCTTGGGGATTGAGTCCCCTCTTTCAGATTTGGCCAGCTCCGTTCCAAGGTCCCGTGCCTGTGGCTGCTGCCCTGGTCATTCATGGACTTCCTCTCCAGTGTGAAAGAAAAAGGCTTAGACAGAATACAGAATCAGTGAGAGGGGGGGGCAAAGGAGCCTGTGGAATAGTAGGCAGTGTGGGAAAGTAATTCTTGCTGGTGTTTGACCATGTTGTGTGTCAGATATGGAATCCGTAGCCCTGAAGCCAGTGGCTCTGGGCAAGAACCTAATCTCCATCATCATTGGGTTGCCCCTCTGTGGAACATGATGGAAACTTGCCTGTTTTCTTAGGGTTGCTGAGCAACAAATGAATGACACAGGTCAAATACTTGACTTAGTGCCTGGCCAGACATTCAGCTATCAGCAAAAAGCCATTCCTGCGTTATACTCTATGTAGTTACAATGAGGTTTGTAGACAGTAGTCCATTCAATGAGGAGGGTGGCGGGTACCACCAGGACTTTTCTTCAGCAGGAAGAAGGCCACCGAGGAGAGCTAATTAGAATGCCTAAAAGATGAACCAGACTAACAGAGGTTAGAGAACATGAGAAAAGTAACTGACACATTAACCAATGGGGTATGTTCAAAATTAGACTATGTTAGTAAAAGTTAGATAGTGAGATCTCGCTGTCTCTGTAGTCTCAGCCATTGACATAGTACCTATGACATTAAAACGTTCAGCAAACACTCATCAGTCAATACCAAATAAATGAAAACTCTGTGGACTACGTGACTTGACGGGGTAATTGAATGTAGAAGAAGGAACTGTGTTTTTATAAAGAAATGAATTTAGCTCAGAGACATGGCTACCTGGCATCAAAGATCCCAGCGGAGGAAACAGTCAAGCTTTGAACTAAGCAAGCCTGATTCCAGGGTTTTGTCACTTGACCTTGACAGATTGCTCCTGCTATTAACTAAATAAGTGGAAGCCCATTCAACGTGCAACCTACTTCCGCTGCTGCAGAGTGTTAACCCTGTCATGACTTCAAAAGGCATCAAATGAATGACACTGGGAAAGGCAGGGGCCGCGTTGGCAATGAGGGCGCCCCAACCTGGACCTCCTGACCTCCGGGCTGGTGGGTCTTGGGGAGTGGGGACTTGGGCTGTAGGTGGTCATTCACCAGGGTTCCCATCTCTCTATCCCACAAGTGGGCAGTGAGTTGGGGGTGAATGGGAAGACACTATCATCCTTCTACTACGTCCACAGAGATGACTTGGGCCAAGACCCTCGAATCCATCTTGCCCTCCCTAGGGACTCCGTGCCCAATGAGTCTGAGTCTTGTCAACCTGAGCATGACGTACTGCTTGTACTAGCTCAGGACATGGGCTAGTCCTGATGGGGAATGTTCTGTGTATTTGTGTATATGTTTATCTTATTGGTTGATGAATAAAACACTGTGAGCCCTCTACCCGTCTCTCTGTTTCTCCTTCTCCCTCCCTCCCTCCTTCCCTCCTTCCTTCTCTCCCTCTGTCTCTCTCCTCTTCTCTTCTGCTACTCCTGTCCCCAGAGGCCAGTCTCCCCTCTCCCCTACCCCTTTTCCCATTCAATTTCCCCCAATAGAAACTCCTCCACCCTGTTTTTTGGTGGGGGAGTTGTTTGGTTAGTTGTTTCTTGAGACAGTCTCTCTGTGTAGCCCTGACTGTCCTGGAACTCGCTCTGTAGACAAGGCTGTCCTCAAACTCACTGAGATATGCCTGCCTCTGCTTCCTGCGTGCTGTGATTAAAGGTGTGTACCACCACCACCCAGTTTATAAAAATAGATCTTTTTTGTTTGTTTTGGTTTTTCCCTCAATATATGTTTTTATTTAAATTAGAAACATGAATGCTTCACATGTCAATCCCAGCTCCCTCTCCCACCCCTTGTTTTTGTTTTTTTGAGACAAGATTTCTCTGTATATTCCTGACTGTCCTGGGACTCACTCTATAAATCAGGCTGGCTTTGAACTCATGGAGATCTGCCTGCCTTTGCCTCCCAAGTGCTGGGATTAAAGGTGTCCACCACTGTCTGGCAAAAAATTAAATCTTTTTTAAAAAATTTAAGTTATCTATAAACAGTACTCTGTGCTGAAAGCAATAAATGGATACAACTTTTACTGATTTGCCTTCCACACATATGAATGCAAACCACAGACATAATACTGCTTTTTAAAAACCTAAAAGAGCATACAACATGCTATACATGACTATTGTACATTACATGAAGCTGTTCAGATCACTGTCCACTCTCTGTGCCCACGTGAACATCTGTGGGTTTTGCAATCTCTGTGCAGTTTGTGGAACTAGGTCCCCAAGACACAAAGGAACAACACTGTGTAATATAACACTGTACTTTTTTTTTGAGATTTATTTAATCTTTATTTTATGCTTGTGTGTGTTTGTGTACATGTGTTCGTATGTGTATCGTGTGTGTGTGTGTGTGTGTGTGTGTGTGTGTGTGTGTGTGTGTGTGTAGTGACCAAGGAAGCCAGAAGAGGATGTCTGCTCTCATAGGAACTACAGACAGTTGTCAGTTTCCATGTAGGTCCTGGGAATCAAATCCTGGCCCTCTATAAGAGCAATCGGTGTTCTTAACTGCTGAGACATTTTTCCAACCCCTTATACTATGATTTTTATGTCTCCTTTTCATATTCCATTGCCCCTTACTAGAATAAAAGTAGATAGTTCATTTCCTTGAATCGCCAATGCATTTCTAACATCTGGAATAGTACACACCATGCAGTAAGTCTTTGGTAACTACTGGTTCAATTAGCTGTTGAATAAAGCCCAGAGTAATACAGCAAGAAGTATCTCATCTTTTTTGAACTTCACTGAAAGTTCTGAAAAGCCTGCCAAAAGATAGCATGCCATCCATTTTACGGGTAGAGCGATGGAATGCAAAGAGGCTCAGGGTCTTTCGTTTACTTAAAACATTGCCATTCATATGTTCAGCAAACATTTATTGAGTAGGTATCATGGGTGGCAAACTACGCTTAGATAGAGGGCTGTTTATACTACGATTAGATAAAGGGCTGTTTATGGTCTGTGCCTGGGTGTTTCTGCTTTAAAACACATCACATCACGTCCCTTCTGAGATGCTTTGTGTGTGTAAGATCCTGCACGGCCTAAGAGCAGAGGCTATGGAGTCTGGCCCAGCATCCTCCGTTGCCACCCTGCTCTGACACTTGTCAGGTAGCACTGGCAAAAATAACCATGTCACAGAATTGTCACGGGCCCTTTGAAGCAACACTCGGGAATCATTGTTTTCTGTCCATGTGTGTGTGTTCTGCCATCCTTACCAGCCAAGGGACTTTGTCCAATCTGTGTCCTGTCATTTGCATGACAATGCCAACAGGCTCGTTCTGTTCATTTCCACATGCAAAGATGTATTGGATAAACTTTTTCAAGCCCAAGATTGTAACCCTGGTGCCTCTCAGCAGGCAGAGTGCCTAAGTGTGACCCCAAGGGGGGCTCTTCTCCTGCCTTCTTCCCTTAGCGTCTGTCCCCAACAAGGAAGAACGGACGTCCAGCTGCAAGGCTGAAATGGGAACTAGCAGAGGTTCTAATAGCTGCAGCTGTCTGGCGCCCTGAGCTATTTTTAAACCCCCTTTTCAGAAGTCCCACCCTCCCCCGTGCTCGCAGTGGATCTATTTTCTTAACTGCCAAGAGATAATGCTTAAAAATGGATAGCTTGAAAATATTCCACGGCGCTCATAAAAATGACTGAAATAGATAGCGCACATAAGACAGCCTTTGTGTACAAAAGAGGACAGTGTGGTAAAGTCTCTCAGACCCCAGGGCAGCGCAGCCGCTGGTTCTGTTGCTGACAACCATGCCTTTGTGTCTTGAATGTGTGCTGTGCCCAGAAAAGGCAAGAAAACCAGTCATTGTGGAAACCAGCAGAGATCTGCCATTCAAAGTGGTCATCCATCCCAGGCAAACAGGAGACCCCAAAATAACTCCCAAAGGACGGTGCTTGACTTGGGCACTGCCTTATCTAGTGAGCCTGTCCAAACTGTCAACTTGAACATGCCCTTGTCCTTTCCCCGAACTCTGGAATGTTTTCCGCCCCACCGGGTAAACCACTGCTCCTGCAGTCATAAGTTACAGATGTAGGAATCATCCTCCCTTCCCACTACCAATCAAGTTCGACCATATCATTTTCTACATCTAAATACATCTCAAGTCTCAGCCTCTTCACACCTCCCTCCCCGCCCCCCAGCCGCTGCCTGAGTTGAGTGCTTGCAAAACAAACAAACAAACAAACAAACACAAAACCAAAAACGGGTTTTTGCAAGAGCATCCAATCTAATCTTTTCATGCGTTCTTGTGGGGTGGGTTGAAGGGTTGCAGGTACGTGTGTATCTTTGTGTATGTGCAGTGCGAGCATACATGGGGTGCCTGTGTCGATAGGTGTGCCTACATGTGGAGGTCAGAGGGCAGCCACAGATGTCATTGCTCAGGTGCTATCCACCTTGTTCATTTATTTGGACAGCATCCATCACTGGCTTGGAACTCACAATGTAAACTAGATTGTCTATCCAGCAGCCCGCAGATTTGCCGTCTCTGCCTTCTCAGGGCTGGGACAAGTGCAAGCCACCATGCCCGGCGTGTGTGTGTGTGTGTGTGTGTGTGTGTGTGTGTGTGTTTTCTAGGATTGAATTTAGGTCTTTGTGCCTTTAAGGCAAGCACTTTCCTGATAGCGATCTTCCCACCCCAACCCTCCAATCCAATTGTCCTATAGCTGTTTAGTTGTTGTTGCCATTGCTGCTACTGCTACTGTTGCTGCTGTTGTAATTGTTGTTACTGTTGCTGCTGCTGTTGTTGTTATTGGTGGTGCTGCTGTTGCTATTGTTATTATTGTTGCTGTTGTAATTGTTGTTGCTGCTGCTGTTACTGTTGCTGTTGTTGTAATTGTTGTTACTGTTGTTACTGTTGCTGCTGTTGTTGTTGTTATTGGTGGTGCTGCTGTTGCTATTGTTATTATTGCTGCTGTTGTAATTGTTGTTACTGTTGCTGCTGTTGTTGTTATTGGTGGTGCTGCTGTTGTCCTTGCTGCTGTTGCTACTGCTATTGCTGTTGCTGTTGTAATTGTTGTTACTGTTGTTACTGTTGCTGCTGTTGTTGTTGTTATTGGTGGTGCTGCTGTTGCTATTGTTATTGTTGTTGCTGTTGTAATTGTTGTTACTGTTGTTACTGTTGCTGCTGTTGTAATTGTTGTTACTGTTGTTACTGTTGCTGCTGTTGTAATTGTTATTGGTGGTGCTGCTGTTGCTATTGTTATTGCTGTTGCTGTTGTAATTGTTGTTACTGTTGTTACTGTTGCTGCTGTTGTTATTGTTATTGGTGGTGCTGCTGTTGCTATTGTTATTATTGTTGCTGTTGTAATTGTTGTTACTGTTGCTTCTGTTGTTATTGTTGTTGTTACTGTTGTTGTTGCTGCTGCTGTTATTGTTGCTGTTGTTGTAATTGTTGTTACTGTTGCTGCTGTTGTTGTTGTTGTTGCTGTTACTGTTGCTGTTGTTGTAATTGTTGTTACTGTTGTTACTGTTGCTGCTGTTGTTATTGTTATTGGTGGTGCTGCTGTTGCTATTGTTATTATTGTTGCTGTTGTAATTGTTGTTACTGTTGTTACTGTTGCTGCTGTTGTTATTGTTATTGGTGGTGCTGCTGTTGCTATTGTTATTATTGTTGCTGTTGTAATTGTTGTTGCTGCTGCTGTTACTGTTGCTGTTGTTGTAATTGTTGTTACTGTTGTTACTGTTGCTGCTGTTGTTGTTGTTATTGGTGGTGCTGCTGTTGCTATTGTTATTATTGCTGCTGTTGTAATTGTTGTTACTGTTGCTGCTGTTGTTGTTATTGGTGGTGCTGCTGTTGTCCTTGCTGCTGTTGCTACTGCTATTGCTGTTGCTGTTGTAATTGTTGTTACTGTTGTTACTGTTGCTGCTGTTGTTGTTGTTATTGGTGGTGCTGCTGTTGCTATTGTTATTGTTGTTGCTGTTGTAATTGTTGTTACTGTTGTTACTGTTGCTGCTGTTGTAATTGTTGTTACTGTTGTTACTGTTGCTGCTGTTGTAATTGTTATTACTGTTGCTGCTGTTGTTATTGTTATTGGTGGTGCTGCTGTTGCTATTGTTATTGCTGTTGCTGTTGTAATTGTTGTTACTGTTGTTACTGTTGCTGCTGTTGTTATTGTTATTGGTGGTGCTGCTGTTGCTATTGTTATTATTGTTGCTGTTGTAATTGTTGTTACTGTTGCTTCTGTTGTTATTGTTGTTGTTACTGTTGTTGTTGCTGCTGCTGTTATTGTTGCTGTTGTTGTAATTGTTGTTACTGTTGCTGCTGTTGTTGTTGTTGTTGCTGCTGCTGTTACTGTTGCTGTTGTTGTAATTGTTGTTACTGTTGTTACTGTTGCTGCTGTTGTTATTGTTATTGGTGGTGCTGCTGTTGCTATTGTTATTATTGTTGCTGTTGTAATTGTTGTTACTGTTGTTACTGTTGCTGCTGTTGTTATTGTTATTGGTGGTGCTGCTGTTGCTATTGTTATTATTGTTGCTGTTGTAATTGTTGTTACTGTTGTTACTGTTGCTGCTGTTGTAATTGTTGTTGCTGCTGCTGTTATTGCTGCTGTTGTAATTGTTGTTACTGTTGTTACTGTTGCTGCTGTTGTAATTGTTGTTGCTGGTGCTGTTATTGTTGCTGTTGTTGTTGTTACTATTGTTGCTTTAATCCCCTTTGCAATTTGATGCAGGGATTCATTAAAAATTAAATATTATGTCACCTCCTGCTTGGACTTTTTCAGTGTTACTAGACTGCCCTCACCAGTGAAGCCCTTCCACAGGATACATGCACAGCCCATCCTATGGCCCTATATCTCCTTCAGCACTTCTCTAACCCACCCAATCTCTATGTCCTAGCAGCACCAAGCTACCCATAATTTTTCTCCAATGCTATTATTTCTCCCAGGGTTTATTCATGCTAGTGATCACCTTTATTTTTGTATTAATTTTTCATTACATTCATTCATTTTGGCGGACACCGAATGCCCTTGGTGATCGGATGACAACTTGCCAGAATTGGTTCTCTCTCTTTCCACCACGTGGGTCCTGGGGATCAATGTCAGGTCATCAGGCTTGGTGACAAGTGCCATTACCTGATGAGTCAGCTCAGTAGTCTCATAATGTCTCTTTTCAAAAGGAAATATTTTAATGGCAGATGGAACAAATACAGCAAAATGAATATGTTAAGAGAAGCTTTTTCCTTGAGAAGGAGCCGTTCCGCCAGCCTGGTTCCAGAGCCACTTTCCCACCAGCCTGGTTCTAGATCCGCATCAGTCCCAAATAAACACACAGGAGGCTATATTCATTATGAAGCTGTTGGCCTTGCTTGTCTCTTACTGGCTAGCTCTGCTTTAAGTAATTACCCCATAATTGTTAATCTAAGTATGTTTCTTACCGGAGAATAGTTCCTGGCGTCCTACCCCCATGGCGTCACATGTTGACTCTCTTGTGTTTCCCCTTCCCAGAATCCTCCTTGACTCCTAGTCCCTCCTATCTAGGTTTTCTATTGGCCAGACAGTACTTTATTGACAAATGCACAGGCAAATAACAGGACTTCCCCAACAGTATAGGTGCTTTATAGACAGCTTGACCCATTTTTACCATTTTACTGACAGATTCAAGCAACCTCCATTTAAATCAAGAGTTAGGATATCACTGAACCCCAGAAGTCTCTTCCCAGACCCCATCCCAAGAAACAGCAAATATTCTGCTATCATTACAATTTGGTAAGTATGCTAAATTTTGAAATTTAAGTGGAATCACACGGTGCACACCTTTTTATTTGACTTCTCTCATTTAATATCATTTCATGAGATTTCAGTCGTATTGATGCATTTGGAGCCAATTCCTTTAGTTTCTTATAACACAGTTCACTGTACAAATAATTTGTTTAAATAGCCTACTGTTAATTTGTGGGCTGATTCTTTTGTTTAAAATGTCACTCATTTTATTTATTTATTTATTTGTTTATTCATCTATTTATTTTGGTGTGAGTGCTCTGTCTGCCTGCATGTGTGCCTTCATGCCAGAAGAGGGCATCAGATCCCATGACAGGTTGTTGTGAGCCACCATGTGGTTGCTGGGAATTGAACTCTGGACCTCTGGAAGAACAGCTCTTAACCACTGAGCCATCTCTCCAACCCCAATGTCACTCATTTTAAACAATTTATCATTTTAAATGTGCAGTTTTATTTTTCCCTGGTTGGCATTACTTTTACAAAAAGACTCATTGCAACTTTAAATTTAGGGCTTTTAAATATCTCAATAACCCTTGTGCGAAGAGTCTGAGCTTGGCATTACCCAGAAAAGCTCAGATACACGGGCCATGAGTCAGCTGACATATTCCTAGGCTTCCCACGAAGGCACACATCCATGCACTGTGTGTCCTGGCATTTCTTTCCTGCCCTGTCCATCTTTCTTCTAAGTCTGAATATTTCCTACTGTTCTCCTTCAAGTTTATCAGCCGCCTGACGTCATCTCTGCGATGAAACCCACATATTAAGTTCTTGATTCAGTTACTAGATTTTCAATGAGAGATTTTTCTATTTGTTTTGTTCTTCTCTCCAGAGAGTTCTCTGTAAAACTCTTTCCTGGACCATCACTCCCTTGGGGGGCTGACTCGGTTCTTTGGAAGACTGTTTGGTAACCCATAGAGTCCAGATCACTGCGGGGTCTACTCCTAGAGTCTGACAGTTTTGAACTTTGCTTCTCTCCCTTTGGCACGTCTGCTAATGTTTTATTAAAGTCTGTTGTCTCCTTTCCAAGTTATGGGGAATCTGTATGGTTCCGTGGCTCTAGCGAGGATTTCCTTTTGTCCATTAATTTGCTCAGCACTGAGGCGGACGGGACCGGAGGCAGGGTGTTTCTGGAAGACCTGCTGTCCAGCTGGTTGCCATTGTTCCTCATGCTGGCCTCTCTAAAAGCCAAGGCCTTTCCACTTCCTGCGGAACCTGAACCCCCAGTGCGTGAGGGCTGTCAGAATTTTCACTTAGATTTGGTGACCACCTTCTGTGGGCTTTTCAGATACTCCCTGGTAAGTGGCAAATACCTTAAGGGAAATACCATATAAAACAGCAGATTCACGTTCCTGTTTTTCCATTGTGTTCCCCTGTTGGCCTCGTAAATCCTGGTTACCTTAGTTTTTCCCTAATCCCTTAAGAGTGCTGACTTTGTTTTTAGTTAGTTAGTTAGTTCAGCTGGTTATTTAATTCGTGGTCTAGCTTTTCTAGCTATTCGGGAGTCAGTACTCTAGAAGTCATTATGTAATAGATAGATGGTCAGGCCCTCCCTGTTTTTGATTAGCAAGTTTCTAATTGCCCATTTAGACGTAGATGCCTGTTCCCCAGGAGACCGCCCTTCAATATCATTTGGCTCCATCCTTCCCTCTTGGTTCCTCTATAATCCCATAACACCCTTGTGCACTTCCTACACAGCTGGTAAGCCACCATTTACAAACACACACACACACACACACACACACTTGAATATACACACAACCCCTAAACACACACACAAGTGTGAACATACACACAAACTCTTGAGGCCTGGGACTAGGGCTGTCCATTTCTGGGACCTCCTTACCTGGCCCAACACTCTCGCTAAATGAACGCATGCGTTAATGGGAATTCAATTTGCTCTACATAGCTGCACAGGAAAGTACAAAACACCCAGAAAATCCTCAAAAGGTGTTTTTATCCCGATCCTACAAAGTGACCACGGATCTGCAGGCCCGCTGTCAAGGTCCTGCCAGTCTCTTAGGAGTTCTCCCAAAGACTTTAAGAACAAGGCCACTAAAACTTGGGTGGCGTGCTCTGACCTCCTGCGGCACCCCCTTAAGCTGTGATGGTGTGCGGACAGTGGTGGTACATGTCTTTAAAGCCAGCACTAGGGAGACAGAGGCAAGTGGATCTTCGTGAGTTCAAGACCAGCCTGGTCTACAGATCGAGTTCCAGAACAGTCTCCAAAGCTACAGAGAGAAACCCTGTCTCAGGGGGAAAAAGAAGTCACAGTGATTTATCCAGTCATATCCTCTTCCATCTTCAGTCTTTCACAGGAAACATGGGGATCTGAAACACACACACCCTGGAGTGGGGTGTGTCTACCCTTGTAGTGGGGCTCAGCTATTGATACAGATAGCGATGGTGCAGATCCTTGCTGTGTGGCTCTGGGAAGGTTACTAAACCTCCTTGCACTGCTAAGGCGTAACATTCATAAAGTCATAAGGCAGGACTGGGGAGCCAGCTCAGTCAGAAGAGTGCTTGCCACACAGCATGAGAACCTGAGTTTGGTCCCCAGGACCCACGTTTGAAAAGCAGAGGATGGCAGAGAGCATCTATAATCCCAGTGCTGAGGAAGCAGACACAGATGGCTTCTTAGAACTCACTGGCCAGCAAACCGACACAGTGAAGTCCAGGCTAGCAAGACACCCCGCCTCTAAGGAACATGAAGGCTGACTTCTGAGGAATAGTGCTTCTAGTCCCCGAACACATGTGCACTTACACAAACATGAACTCAAACACACACGCGCACACACACGCGCGTGCGTGCGCGCGTTCATGCACACGCGACACAAGCACACACATGCACATACAAGCACACGTGCACACATGTGCACATGCACGAATGCACACACACGCTTGCACGCGCGCACACATCACACACAAGCACACACGCACACAGGTGCGCATGCACGAATGCACGCATGCACACACACTGTCTCACACACATGCAGAGGCATAAGGAGGTAGTTAGAAGCCCTTCGTATTCTGAGATGATCAAGTGAGATATACTATGCAACCTGTGAGTGTCGGCGCTGGGACCATGATGAGGCGGTGTCACTGTGATCAATTCCTTTCCTCTGAGGAGGAGCAGCTGCACCCGAAGCTTCTTAGGAACCACCAAATGGCAAGCTGAGCACTGCAAGAGGAACATCCAACCTATTGCTGTCAGCTTCTTCAGCTCGAAGAGCCGCTTCCAGCTGGAACAGGGAGTCAGAATGACTCATGCGTGAGCCTTTCTCTTGGTTCCAGAAACCTACAAACCAGAAACACAGCACGACTATGCCTCTCCAAACCTACAAACCAGAAACGCAGCACGACCATGCTTCTCCCGCCGCGGTCATGGGCCAGCCCCAGCTGAAGAGGAAAGACAGGGCCAAGCCATGCTGGTGATGTCTCCCTGCTGGGGACGGAGACAGGTTCCTAGGGTTCCCAGAGACAGATCCTGTGAGACTAAGCACTCCTGTGACCTGGTCTTTAGTGGGGGTCCCGGTGACTCGGAAGTGGAGTTATAAAGGGTTCCACAAACTAAACAGACTCTAATGAGAATGCAGAGCAGTCAGGGGAAGCCTGAAGCATGTAAGGTGTGGCAGGTAATGTCACCCAGAACAAGGGGCCCTACCTCAGGTGCATGCTACAGAGCAGCCAGCTGCAGGCGGAGTTGGGGGAGACCCGACACTGGCAAGCCCCAGCGCCCAGCGAGTGGGGGGGGGCAGGGCAAACCGAGGCTCCATCCAGAAGCCAAGAGCCGGTTTGGGACCCAGTAACCGGTTCAGAGTTAGAAACTGAGCGACCAGCAGGGAACCCTGAAATGAGTTGCGGACATGTCAGTGGACAGGGTGTCCCCAAGAGCTTGCCAGGATGCAGATGACCAGGCCTTACCTCCCAGGGACTCTGAGTATGCCAATCTAGGTGAGCTGTAAAATTCTATGTTGTTAGCCGGGCCCAACAATTCTTTGTAGGAGTGTCCTGGGCCACCACAGATTGATAAGCAGTGGGGGGGAAAAATCCAGAAAGACAAAACCAAACATTATGTATTCTTATAGCTCTTTGTCATTGAGCATATCTTTAAGAGTTTAAAAATGTATCCCCTGGGGGCAGCAGATTAATTTGACAAGAACACCCAGTTCTCCAATGAGATCTGAGTCCTGGGGCCCAGAGTAGAGTGGGGTTCAGTCCCTACTGTACTCTTGGTTTGCCCGCCTTGAGGAATCTGAGACAGAGGGTCTGATTGCCCCTAAGCGTCCCCTTAGTCACTGACAGTGGCCCACACAGGAGCCTGGGAATCTGGTGGGAAAGCTGATTTGTAAGAAGGATCCCAGAGGTGAGGCTCATGTTCTAGAAACAGTGTAGAGCTGTGGTGGCCTCTCTTCTGCTCATTGGTCGCATGACCAGTCGTAACCTCCCCGAAGCCCTCACCATCCCCTGCGGCTCAAGCCAGAAATCAGAGCTGTGTTGTTACGTGTCACTGAGCCATGCATGATCAAAGCCAGACCAGCACCTCATCACTTGTCAGGGACTTTGGTAAACACTGGTGGCCTCCAATGACCACAGGAGGTGACCACTCTCTCTCCCCCCACGGCCTTACTGTTTGGGAGGAATGTTCCAATGAAAGCGACTCCAAGATTGCATTCTCCCACGCACAAACATAATTAGCAGATACGCACAAACCACAGCTGCCCCTCCCAGTTTGGAGATGTCCCTGCTGTCCGTCTTTTGGCATTTTACTGTGAGCCTTGCCAGAAAGTTCTGTCCAGACACATAAGGCTTGATTCAGGCATGCCAGAAACACTAAAAGGACAGCCGGAGTCCAGCAGGCTTAGATGACTACTCACACACAACTATGTGCAAACGAGGCCAAGCTACTGATACAGCAGCGGCGCTTCATTCCTCTTTAATAATACTGGAATCAAGTTGCTCGGGGACTCGTAACTCAAGCCATTTGGGCTGCTGTCCGGAGTACAAAGGCTAAATGGCAAGCGTGTACTGTTCCCAGTTCTAGAGGCTGGGAACGTAAGATTGGGTCTTAGGACTTAGTAGCTGAAGATTCATACCTTCCTGGCTGGCAGATAGGCGCCCTACTCCACCCTTACATGGCAAAGGGAAGGAGGAGCTCTCTGGTGGGCCTTTAGTTTCCTTGATGAGCTATTTTAATCGTTGTCATGGCAAGAAGCAACCTAAGGGGTGGCTCTGTGGTTAAGGGTGCTTCCTGGCCTTTTAGAGGACTGGAGTTTGGTTCCCTCCACAGGTTCACGACCGCCTGTAACTCCAGATCCGGGGGATCGGATGACCTCTTCTGGCCTCTATGGGAACCTACCTACACACACCCACACCATGAATAAATATATATTTTAATGAAGCAACTTAAAAGAGGAAGAATTTATTTTGGCTAACAGAGGGAGGGGACATAGTCCGCCGCGGCAGGAAGGTATAATGGTGGACAATGGACTGTGTGGTGGCTTGTTCATATCTTAGCAGACCGCAAAGCAGAGAGACCTTGATCTGGAACCACAGCTGGGCTGGAACTCATGGGTTCCACCCACAACCACCCACTTGCTCCAGCAGGGTCCTGCCTCCCTAAGTCTGTCACTTCCTACAACAGCTCCACCTGCCAGCGGCTAACTGCTCAGACACGGGTAGAGGACGTTGTCACACCGTAGCAGACGCTGACTCCGTCGTGATTACTCTTATTACCACTCACCCCTCGAAGGCCTCATTTCCTCACAGCCTACGGTGCGAGCTGGGACTTGACCCTGTGAATCTGGGGCAAACACAAGCATCCGAAGGTCTCTAGCGATGCATTAGATGTGTACTGTCCGGTCTGAAGCATTGCCAAGACAGGTTGGTGCTTGCCTGCTGCAGAAGGCACCGGAACCTTCTGGTAGGAAGGTTTAAATACAGAGCAGTTGAGATGGCTCACTGGGTAAAAAGGCCACACCAACAACCTGATCCCCGAACTCGAGGCAGAAAAAGACAGTGCAGTAGCACACATCTGTAATCCCGGTGCTCCCGTGACACAGTGGGGAGGCTGGTGCTCCCTACAGGAGATGGGGGAGGAGGGATCAGTGGCACATCTGAAATCCTGGTGGGTGCTCCCTACAGGAGATGTGGGAGGGGCATCAGTGGCACATCTGTAATCCCGGTGCTCCCGTGAGACAGCGGGGAGGCTGGTGCTCCCTACAGGAGATGTGGGAGGAGGGATCAGTGGCACATCTATAATCCCAGTGCTCCCGTGACACAGCGGGGAGGTTGGTGCTCCCTACAGGAGATGGGGGAGGAGGGATCAGTGACACATCTGAAATCCTGGTGGGTGCTCCCGTCAGGATATGGCGGGTATGGGGGCAGAGAGAGGAGAATCACTCCAAAGCCTGTGGCCCAGTGCCTTAGTTTTCTTTTGTTGTGATAAAATATCAGAGCCAAAAATGACTCATACAAGACTTTATTTTGGCTTCAAGCCTCTAGAGAGATAAGAGTCTGTTGTGCCAGGGTAGGCATGGCAGCGGGAAGCGGGGAGACCACATCCCAACCAGCCATAGAAAGCAGAGAGAGAGATCTAGAAGCGGGGAGATCACATCCCAGCCAGCCACAGAAAGCAGAGAGAGATCTAGAAGCGGGGAGATCACATCCCAGCCAGCCACAGAAAGCAGAGAGAGAACTAGAAGCGGGGTAAGGCTGTACACTCCAAAAGTCCACCCCAGTGACATACTTTCTCATATGGTCCCCAAACAGCAGTGCCAGCTGGGGACCAAACACTCAAATAGGTGGCCTCTGGGGACATTTCTCATTCAGAGCATCAGAGGCAGCCGGCTTGATGTGTGCCGTGGGACAGAAACGAGAACTTCAGGCCCCAAGCAAGCGGAGGGAAGGAACTGATTCCCAAGCGTTGTCCTCTGACCTTCATGTAAGTGCTGTGGCTCTCTCTGTGTGTCTCTCTGTGTCTGTGTGTCTGTGTGTCTGTCTGTCTGTCTGTCTGTCTCTCTCTCTCTCTCTCTCTCCCTCCCTCCCTCTCTCCTGTTTTTGGATCAGCTATGAGCCCTCAGCTCCAGCAGCTGCTTGCCTGCCTGCTGCCAGGCCCCTCCCCCATGATGGTCATGGACTAACCCTCTGAAACTGTAAGCCCCCAATAAATTCTGCTTTCTATAAGATGCCTTGGTCATGGTGTCTTTTCATTGCAATGTAACCATAACTAAAACAACTCCATGCTTCGCTAATTATCCTTCAAAATGCTATTGGATTGCAGTTTCCACGTCTCTGTATCTTTGCCTATCAAATGACAGTAGAATATTCCCGCTCTTCATTTATAACAACCAAAACTATCTCTAGATATTGCCAAATGTCCCTTGAAGGCAGGGGTGACAGGCAAAGTTGTCTCTAGTCGAGAACCATTGTTATAAAACTGCACTCTTTGGGGGGTCTTCATTTCTAGTTGGTGAACAAAAGCATTACAGACTCTATTTGCCCTGCTTTATTTTCTGTTGATGCTGACCCCAAGGAAGGTCTTACCCCCTCTGAGGAAGGGTGGGAGGTGGGGGAGAGGGGAGGGAGGGGAAACTGGGGTTGGTATGCAAAATAAAAGATTTTTTAAGCAACTTGTAGAGGCAAAGGTTTATTTGTCTAACCCTCCCACATTTTTATTGTCATCAAGAGAAGTCTGGGCAGGAACCTGGGGGCAGGAACGGAAGTGGAGACCGTGGAGAAATCCTGCCTACTAGCTTGCTCTCCAAGGCTCGCTCAGCCAGCCTGCTTTAATATACCACACGCCCAAGGGAGACACCACGCACAGTGGGCTAGACCCTCCCACATCAACCATTAACCAAGAAAAGGCATTTCCTCTTCCCAGGCTGCCCTAGTCTGTGTCACGTTGACAAAACTACCAGCTAGTACCCCACCTTAAAAATCCGGGTTCTGTGAATCTGGTGAGATGGCTCAAGGAACCTGCCATGTACAACTGGTGGCCTGAGTTTAGTCCCCAGAATCCACATAAGGAGAGAGAAGCAACTCCTCAACTGTGGCACGTGCGAACCCTTCCCAAGTCACCCATGTGCACTCATGTGAACACACTCGCACGCACGCGCGCGCGCGCGTACACACTAAAGTCAAATTCTGGTGAGCAACCCATACAGCATTTTTGTAACTTGAAAGTTATTCACATCTAAACCGCTGTGCCTTTTTTTTTTATTACCTAAACAACACGTGCTGGCCATGGACTTAAAATTTAAAAGACAAGTCATCATGAGTTAGGGACTAGATGCACTCCAAGTCCCCAGCCAGTCAAAGGGAGCTGGGCTTTGGATGAAGTCGCCTCTTGGCCTGACATCTTCTCTTTCTACCTTGTTCCAGTAACTTCCTGGTTCATCTCTTCCCAGTGAATCACTCTAAAAGCCTGCATTCAGAGTTAACTTAGAGCAAACATAGACAGAGGCATTTCTTTTTACCCATGAGGCCACGAGAGAAATGTGACCAGTGTGTATCATGCTCATGGGACCAGACCACAAAGCGAACCCAAGAAGATGTGGTTTAATGTTAATCAGAGTGAGTGTTCATGTGACCTGGGTTTCAAACTACCTCCCCGTTTTTTCTGAGCATTCTCTGAGTAAGACCAGGGCTGGAGAGGGGGTAACTGGCAGCTCAGAAAGAGCGGTCCAGAGGAAGGTTCTGGGGTGAGTCAAAAGAACGTAATTATTTGAGCTGTGGACTGAAAATTGTGCCAAGAGGGGGAAAAAAATGCTTGGATCAGTCAGGTGCCTGAGGGGCACAAAGAGAGGGAGCTGGAGACACCCCACACCTGAGCCCAAACTAAGAACCCCAATTAGCACGAAGTAGGCATAGAAACCAGGTCTCCTCACTCCGAGGTCAATGCTCTCTCTTCAGAGGCCGTTTTGTTTTGTCTCCTGTCGGGCTCTGTGGAGTTGCATTCACATTCGTTTACCCCAGTACGTTATATTCAAGACACTGAGAGCCAAGACCTAGAGGTCTTTAGGCCCAGGAACCCAAGGCACACATTTTAGTGACAGACGACTGACTGAGCGTTGTTCTTCCTGTCTCCGTGTTTCTGAGGTGAGTGTGAGCCTCACAGGTGCAGCCTAAGCATTTACAAATGGATGGGCAACTTTAAATGAGCTCTGGACGGTCTGTGTCAGAGCGGCACCGTGAACAGGAACCCGGTCTTGCATTGGCTCCTTGGGCAGAGGTGATTTCTCCCCTAGGGAACCTGGAACTTCTCAGTAAGCAGATCCACTTAATCCTTCAGGAAATGCTGGACCAGAGGATGGCAGCTCGATACGGCTTGGAGGCAAAGAAGACACACGGCTGCTCTCCCCCATGTGATGCTGCTAACACAGCTTCAGAAAGCTCATGTGACCAGGTGAGTACATCCCCAGGACACGTGACAGGGCATGGTGCAGTGAGGAAAAGGGCAAGCTTCAGGTCTTAGGCCCTGAGTCAGACTCTGGGCTGAGACTGAACTCCTTGCCTCTGTCTGCAGGGCAGGCTTCTAACCACACACCTCATGCATCTCACCCACAAACATATGCAAGCATTCCTCTTGGGAAAGAAGGTACAGTGGTGAATTACTATATAATAGGTGGTCTCTCAGAGGACGGTGAAAACAGTGTGGGGTCCCGAGACACTGATTTGGAAGTCAGTGGACGTTTCCTGTCCTAACGGCCTGGATAACTGACTCAGAGGCTGAATATGAATTGTAAATACTCAGCCAATAGCTCAGGCTTGTTACTAGATAACTCTCACACTTCAATTAACCCATCATCCTTAGGTTTGTCACCCCACCTACACATCCTGTCTGGCTAATGGCCAGTCAGTGTTTTATTAAGCCAATTCAAGTGACACATCTTTACAGTGTACAAGAGGATTGTTCCATAGCACAGGACCATGGTTTTTGTTCTCAACTACGCTCATGGAAAAGCAGATAAGAAGTTTAAGTTAGCCGAGCGGTGGTGGCGCACGCCTTTAATCCCAGCACTCGGGAGGCAGAGGCAGGTGGATCTCTGTGAGTTTGAGACCAAGCCTGGTCTACCGAGCGAGTTCCAGGACAGGCTCCAAAACAATACAGAGAAACCCTGTCTCGAAAAAACCAAAGAAGAAGAAGAAGAAGAAGAAGAAGAAGAAGAAGAAGAAGAAGAAGAAGAAGAAGAAGAAGAAGAAGAAGAAGCAGCAGCAGCAGCAGCAGCAGCAGCAGCAGCAGCAGCTGTTAAGGGCCCACCTAGCTGTCATCAGAGACAATGAGTTGCTAAAAGTGCGCATCCAGCACGGAACCAGCACAAAGCAGGTAAACGCGTGTGGCAGCCAGTTTTGGTTGTGGACTTGATTAGATCTGGAATTGGGTAAGACACAGCTTCTGGACACACTGGTGATGACCAGGTTAACTGAAATGGAGAGATCTGCCCTAACCATTGGACAGCATCTTGTCTCGGAAGCCAGACATGAGGCGGTCAGAGGGAAAAGCTTTTATCTCTCTATGTGTTTGGTTTCGCATCTTGTTGGCAAGTTCGTCTTATTTATGGGTTCATTTTCACCATTGCTGCTGCTGCTGTAGTATTCCTTCTCTGAGGGCAGAACCCAGCCTTTCCGGCTTCTAATGAAGACTGGAGATCAGCAACTCTCCTGGGATCCACTAGGCTTTCAGTACTGCTGAGACATCCAGACGAGTGGACTGAGAAGCCATCCAAGCTCCCAGCCTCTCTGGTATGAAGATAGAGGGTGGGGGGCGTCCTTCTTACGCTGTCAATGTGTTTCTCTTACTGGTTGATTAATAAAGCTGTTTGGGCCAATGGCCTGGCAGGATGTAGCCAGGCAGGAAGTATTAGGTGGGGCTACCAGGCTAGGAGAACTCTGGGAGGAGGAACACAGAGAATGAGTCCCAAGCGACACACCATGTAGCTACCAGGAAGATAGGATGCTCAGGCATCCTCTGGTAAGCCAGGACTACAGGAGATACACAGATTAATAGAAATGGATTAATAATTAAGAGAGAGCTAGCCAATAAGAGGCCTGAGCTATTGGCCAAACAGTTTATAATTAATACAAGCCTCTGTGTGTTTATTTGGGACTGAAGAGCTGTGGGACCAGGGGGGACAGAAACTTCATCTACAGTCACTGTTGGACTATCCAGCTCGTATTGTGTAAATCAATCTAATAATTCCTTTTTAGTATATCTTTATTCTATCAGTTCTGTTCCTCTAGAGAACCCTGACTGACTGATACTGAATTCATAACGCGGAATGGATACATGAAAGAGCAAACATAAGCATGGCCGGAATGGGTAAAGATCAGGGAGTTGTGGACTGCACATCATAGACTATCTAGGACCAATAAATGATTGACAGCTAAATCTTGCCCAGCCAGGCTGGGGACTGCTAAGTGCCATTTATTGTCCAGGTCCCCATTTATTTTTCCTATATGTGCAGTGAGAATCTGGAGAAGGTGGGGAAGGGCACAGACTTGATGCATAATCACAGGGCAACAGACAAATCTGTTTCTCACGTCCCTGATGAAGTCAGCTCCTACAAATGCATGCTCTTGCAAGCCTGAAAAACACACAGAACTTTCATCTGAACAATGGTCGTGTCAAAACAGCCACCAAAGAGGCAAGACAATCAGCAAATGTCTAATCTGAAGCCTGTGACGTCAGTATGATAATCCTAGACAAACCCAGCTGACAGACTTGATCATTAGTAGATCTAGGAGAGGGCTTATAGGCTGGGGCCTTGGGGATCTGGGTGAAGACAACTCAGGACTTGAGCCAGGAGGCCAACAAGAACATCTAAGAACACAACACCACCCCAAAGAAGGCGCATGTATCATGGCAGGAATGTCCTCAGGTGGGAGAGAGATTAGACTACATTTTCAGGATTTCTATTGACGTAGAGGTTACAAGAAGATTGCTTTGACGTCAAAGGAACTGTTAAACTAATAGTACATTTTAAGGGACTATTGGGTACCAGGTACCAAGCTGGGTGTTGTACCAATATGACCTAGCCTTCTCCTAGATCTACTAATGATCAAATCTGTCAGCTGGGTTTGTCTAGGAGACACAACTGTCAGGCAAGGCAGCCGGGACTCAGAGAGGCCAGTTTGTGTTCTCAGGATCGGAAGCAGAGGCAGCATTGGAATTCAAGCTGGCCCTGAAGACTGACAGGGCTGTGCTCAAGGCTGCCACTCACCCACCACTGTGCATGTTTTCAGTGCACGGAGACTACATTATCGTCTGCAGGAGGAGACATGACGTATCCTTCGCACCAAGATCTTTCCTTTAACTGAGCCCTGCAGTGGGTTGCACGCACCCCAGAGAGGCACCTCCTCGGCTTCTTCTCTTCAGTGCTGAGGATTGAAACTGTGGCCTTGCACATAGTAGGCAAGTAAGTGTTCTACCACGGAACTATGTTCTCAGTCCCCGTCTCAAATCTAGCTACATCGCTTCTGTGCGTCTGACAGAACGAATTCCAACAGCAGAGGAAGGCGAGAGTCCTTCGACACCAGAAGGAGGCCCTGGGGGTGGAGAATGTCCACCTGCACCCTTATTGTCATCGGTGCCCTTCTCCAACATTCCTCGGTAGCTCCCAGTCTTCTCATTTGTCTGCATCATGTGACCATTACTTTCCTCCATTTTTCTAGATGACCTTCTAGATGACCTACGGCCTTCTCCGTCTCCTTCTGCTCTAGAGGCTGCATTCTCTCTCCACTTTATTTCTTCCAGACACCCTCACCCAATGAGCCTTACTGACCCTTTAAGCCAGAGACCTGTATGTGTTTCTTTAGAGTTTCCTTTGTTGATGAACTGACCCAGACTGAACGTTCCATATCTGGTTTAGGTCCAGGTAGGACTATAGGACCTCCGGGGGACTTTAGTACTAGGGAACTATGGGTGCTGTTAGGTTGCACACAGAGACATTGAGGTAACTCAAGGATCAGCAGGATAGAGTTGCCAGTCCTAGAACCAGGAGACAAAGGGACATGGGGACGTTTCCAGAAAAGGGAAATCATAGCATCTGCTGGTACATCTGAAGAAGCCCTGCAGGGTTGGGGTTGGGGATTGGGGTGGGAGCCACATGTTGCTATGGAGAGCAGGTACTCAGCCATCTAAGAAGGGACACACTCAGGTGCCGTGAGGTTGGCAAGAACAAGAAAAAACAAAAAAGTGGCCCTCTCTCCCCCTGCATTCCTCGTGTCTCCTCTTCGCAGACCCCAACAAAGAGACAGCTATTGTCTCGAAATGGGGTTTGGTCCAGAGTCAAGAGCAGGACAGATGTGCTGTCCTCTACAGCTCATACCGCTGATGCAGAATGCCAACCACAGCCAGGACTGAACTGTTGTCATTATTTAACATTCATCCACCACCACCAGGCGTGGCCAAGCTGCAGGTTCCATGTGTCCCAGATGTACGAATGTGGCCCAGCACATGTGAAGATGACAATGCCGTATGGGGACATCGAATTTGATCACCACCAACTACGTGGAAAGCTACACTGACTGTATGGAAAAGCTGCATTGACTTGCCTTCCTGCTGTCTTCACGCATAACAAACATCTGGAGTTTAGGGAGTCCTCAATAGCCATCCACTAGAATAGATTGACAAGAGAAGCAATATTATTTTATGTATAGAGGGGCAGATGTCTGTGGGAAACTGAAGTGGGTGCCGCTTCGCTGGGAGCTGGAGTTACAAGCAATTGTGGGCCACCAGGTGTGACCACTGGGATATTGAGATAAAAGCTGGGTGTGGCACATCTGTGATCCTAGCACTAGGCAGCCCAGTGACAGGAGGATTCCCAGGGCATGCTGGCTAGCCAGTCTAGGCAAAATAGCAAGCTGCAGGCTCCAAGAGAGAACCTGTCTCAAAAAATAAGGAGTGATAGGAAAACAAAATCCTTATATTAGCACAGAGAGAGAGAGAGAGACAGAGACAGAGACAGAGACAGAGGCAGAAAGAGACACACAGAGAGAGCATACAGTACCAGCAAGGGATGAGCTAAGGACAGAGAATGTCAGTCAAAGCCTTGCCTCAGCCTGGTCCTACAGGGCCCTGGACCATGAACTATCCCCTAGGCCTGCTACCTCCCTGGGGGCCTTTATGAGACACCAGCTGTAGTGGAGGCCTGTCAGGACTCAAGGAATTCATGCAACCTCCCAAGAGAGATGGTTCCCAAAGAAGAGACAGCTGTGGGAATCAGCTGTCAACACTCACAGCACGAGATATGGCACACCCACCTGCTCAGAGGGTTCGGGTGGGGCAAAACACACCCTCACTTCGAGGGGAGCTGTGCCAGACGTTCCCAGGTCTTTCTAGGGTGTTAGGTTTCTGTTCGAGATGGAGTGGATGCCTTTCATCTTGTGGGGATTTTTATCAGACATGACAGGAGCTAAAATGTTAATTGCCCACATCCCTGGGTAGCCTGGGCCTTGGCATGTCTTCTGGAGTCAGGAGCAACCACAGGCATGGCCTCTGCACCCCAGGGGCCCCTGAATGGCAGATTCCATCCCCATATGCTGTCCTCTGTGGAAGAAAGACAGGCCCCTCACTCCTTCCCTAGCCGCCCTGCAGGTGCCCACTCAGTGGTGGCCTGGCAGCCTGCACCAAAGAATGTCACCCTGGCCTGAGGCCCAGCCTTAGACAAAAGCCCTTTTGGAGCTAAGCCTACATCCTCTGGCTGACAGGGCCCCTCCCCCATCACCAACCAGGGAGGGCAGCTAAATTCATCTCCCTCCAACTGATGCTTCCCACTGGGCAAGGCCACCTCCCTACTCAGGAAGCAAAAGGCATCTGAACCCTTGCTGGCTGCCCTTGGCTCTCAGACAAATAGCTGACTGTCCTCACCCAGAACTGCAAAGGATGATCCGACACCATCGCCCCAGATCAGGGCACGGGGACACACACACACACACACACACACACACACACACACACACACAAAGAGGAGAACACTATCTCAAGGTGCGTGCGTGCGTGCATGCGTGTGTGTGTGTGTGTGTGTGTGTGTGTGTCTGTGTGTGTCTGTGTGTGTTTGTGTGTGTCTGTGTGTGCCTGTGTGTACAGGGAGCTGGGAGGAGGGGACCCGAGCTCCAAGAACAAAGGACAAAGCCTGAGCCCCAAGCAAACCTTCACACCTAACCCCGCCTCTGCCTGGGAGTTGGGGTCACACTGCCTTGAGTTTGAATTTCAGCTTTGCAGGTCCTGTTCTGAAGCCCTCACCACTTTTCCGAGAAGAGAATACCACGTGGTTACCTGTTCTGAGAATGAAGAGTGTGATAGGAGGTTCTAGTGTCTTCCAAAGCACTCCCCTCGCATCCATCGCACGACTGAAGTTCCCCAGGCCCTTAAACCTCCAATTTGTAAATGAATGGATTTCGTAAGCTCCTTCGGCCTGTTTCCCTGGAAAACAGTTGCTAGAATTCTTGCTAGGCTTAAAACTGGCTCATCAGAGCCTTCCTCCTAGGTTGCTTCTGTATCTGGCCTCTCCCATAAACATGGCCTTTGTTGTTTGGGATGCTAACAATCACTACAGCTCTTTGTTCGGTGTCTTTTGGCTTTGGCTGGCTGTCCTTGCATGAGGGACTGCCTGTACCGAAGCCAATTTGAATTGATCTTGCAAGTGAAATTTTAAGGGACAATGTGCCAGGTGTCTCAGAGAGCTAGAGTCTGGTGGTCTCTCTGTCATCTGTTCACAAGAGCCCTAACTAATGTTTACATGGTGATAGACTTATTTTCACATTTGGAATCTCATTCCATCTTCACAATGACAATCCGAGTTTGGTATCGATCTGCCCACTTTGCAACTACCTTCCTTCACAAGTAAGAAAAATAAAGAGTCTAAGTGAAGTCTGCAGGGGGTGTCTGCAGCTCTGGCAGTGGGACCTAGGCTTTTGTCTAGGAATTTTTATTTCAACAATTTACTGAGCATCTACTATGTTCAACGATCTCTTTTGGGGATCCATAAGTCAGCTCACAACACTGATCTTCAATAACACCAAAGACACCCACCTGGGGATTTTCCTGATGGTTATGATTCATGAATATTTAAGACTCCAGAAGCATAGCATGACAGGGACACCATTACTCCAGCCCTAATCTGTAAGTGTTCAGCTCTGTGAACGGTGGTCTAGCCATAGTTTATCCCCTAGTTCAAGAACTAGAACCATACTCAAGTCTAATGAAAGCCTGCCTTGAGTGCTAAAAGACAACTTGGAGCAAAGGGAGGGTGGTGAGGCTGGGGGAGGTGTATCTATTATAGGGCACACCATGCTGCGTGGTTTATATGCCTGCCTCTCCAACCGTGAGTGTCCACTGTGCTGTGGACGGGCAACCTCCCTACCCCTACCTGTGACCTTATTTAGAAATATGATCATTGTGAATATAATCCAATTAAATAAAGTCACAGTGAATTACTGTGGAGCCTAAATCCAATAGCTAGTGTCTTTATGGGAGGAAGGAGGCTTGGACACATCGACCTTTGGAAAGAAGATGATGTGACACACAGGAGAACAGTGACACAGATGTCGTGGGTCACCTACAGCAACATGGAAGGGCTTCCCCCTTGGGGCCAGAAGAAATTAATCCTGTTGACTCCTGGGCTCTGACTCCTGGGCTCCTGACTATGAGATAGTCCCCAGGTTGCGATTCCAAGAGGGATTATGTTGGGTTCCTCATGCACTGTCTTAGTAGAAGGCAGAGAACGTTCCCAAGTGTGCTTCTAACTTAATTGTTTGGCAACCTATTTTCGGTCATCTTTCAGACTTTCTGGGCCAAATGTCTCTTGGTCAGTGTTCCCTGAACAGAGAAGTTGTGAGCTGAACCCGGGCATAGACAACAGGGAAGAGAGGGGGAGGGGGGAGGCTGAATACTATCTGTACCCATTCTTCTCTGCTATTCGTTTGTTTTTAAAGCATTACTAACCCTTTGGCTAAAATTCCAATTCTCGTTGCATAAATAACTTGGACTGGCTTTATAAAAATTAGGAAACACAAGAAAGTAAATGAAGTAAGTGAAAGCAGCCCATGGGCCACATCCAGACCCAGACGGCCGCCATTTGTGTTTTGGTGTGTTGAGCGTGTATATACTTTCTCAAAAAAAAAACAAAGGGTCATCTTACTTGTGTCCATGTTTTCTTTTTCTCTCCTTTGAAGAAGACAGATTTTCAGGAACACGACGGATACCCATGCTGCTGTTCCCCTTACTCCACATTTCCGCTTTGTGTTTCTCAGCCCAGGCCAGCGGGCAGCCGAGTCTCCAACCCAGAGTCAGTTCCCTCTCCAGCTGAGCTCATCTGCGAAGGCCTGGCGTGTGACACAAGTGGCAAGGGGTGCAAAGGCATCTTCCAGAAGTTTCTTTACCCTGGTTGATGCTTCCCAGTTGAGTTCATTACACTCCTACCTTCAAGTCACAAGTATCAGACATTAATGCTAAGACCTTGCTCCAGGGTGTTCCTTTATACCCCGAAAGCCCACTTCCTCTCTTCTCCCGGAGTCACACCCTCCCAGCCTGTCTGATTTATAGTATGGAGCACTTCGTCGGATGCTCTTGCTAATCCTCCAATAGCTCTGTTTTTCGTTACCCAGTTCTGGGTCCCAGGGAGCTCACCGTAGGGCATGTGTACATAGAAGTGCAAGCCAGGCCTTCTGCTTGGGTTTGGCATCATCCGGAGATGCAGAGGCGGTAGAAAGAGAAGCCAGAGTGTTGTATCCCTCTTTGGTGGGCCTTAGCCCTCTGAAGAGCAGCTGCAGTCTCCCTTATCTCTTTAGGTGGCTCACCTGTGAATCCAGCTGCCCTCCGGTCCCGGCAGGTAGGTCACATGATTGTCGTAGCTCTCGCTACTTCCTCCCACCACCAAGGGCCCTGCCCAGCCCTGCTCACACCTTTGTTGTTATTCTCCTTTCTAAATTAATTTTTTAGGGGTGCAATCTTATGCTCAGCTTTTCCTTCCTGGGCTATGAGAGATATAGATATCACATGCAGGTATCCTTATAATGTATTGACTGTGCCTGTGTAGGTGTGCTGTGTTTAACAAAGCGGATTATCGCTGGCCTCCATATAAGACCCTATTTCCTGATTATACCCTGACACCCCTTTAATTTGGTCTGCATTGCTACAGGGTAGGAGGGTGGGGGTGGGAGGTCTTGTTTTTGTTGTTGTTGTTTGCCAGAAAGGGTTTCTCTGTGCAACTCTGCCTATCCTAGAGCTCGCTATAGAGACCAGGCTGACCTCAAACTTAGAGATCCACTTGCCTCTGCTTCCTGAGTGCTGATATTAAAGGTGTGCACCACCACATCTTGGCCTAGTGAGATCCAGATATGAGTCTGTGTGTGTGTGTGTGTGTGTGTGTGTGTGTGTGTGTGTGTGTGTATGTGTGTGTGTGTGACTGCCAGGGAAATCAGAGTTTTATAAGCTTTTTAACTCTGTTTTTTTTAATTTTTAGTTTTGGGCCTGAGTTCTGAATTTGTACCCAGGACAGCAATATCATGTTGCTGTCACTGTATACCCCCAGCTCATGTTCCTTAATTCAACAGAATGACCCTAACTTCATAAGACGTGCCTTTAAGCTGTTACAGTTTGAGTTGGAAATGTCCTTCAAATGCTCTTATTCTGAACACCTGGTCCCCGGCCAGGGTGCTATTTGTGGGAAGGTGTTGGGACCTTGAGATGCTGTGTCCTGGCCACGCCCTAGAGATGGATATTGACATCTACAGCCATCCCTGCTTCCAGTCCCGTGCTAGCTCCTTATCACCAAGATAGGAGGAGCCTCTGCCACTGGCCCATCTCCATCAGGACCACAACGCCACTGTGTGCTAACAACATCTCCATCGGGACCACAACACCATCGTGTACGGACATCTCCATCAGGACCACAACGCCACTGTGTACTAACAGCATCTCCATCAGGACCACAACTTCATCGTGTACTAACAACACCCCCATCATGCACTACCACTAACACCTGAAACTGTGAGCTAAAGAAATCTCTCTGCCTGGGGACTGGAGAGATGGCTCAGTAGTTAGGAACATTGACCACTCTATCAGAGGACCCTGGTTCACTTCCCAGCACCCACATGGCAGCTCACAACTGTCTAACTCCAAGATCTGACACCCTCACCCAGACATACTCACAGGCTAAAACAGCAATGCACATAAGATAAAAATAAATAAAATTTATTTAAAAAAGAAAAGAAAAGAAATCTCTCTGCCCAAACTTGCTCTGTTGAGTCTTTTGATACAGGAGTTGAAAAAGGCAACTACTACAGATTTGTTTTCCATGGCTGTTTTTTTTTTCTACTAGGATAATAGATTGCATAATAAAACACATAACAAGAGTCGCATAGGCTACCGATGATAGAGCGTTGCATACTTGCTATGTTCTCTCCTAGGCCTCATTGGGGCTTTAGCACATTTCAACAGCCAGCTTGGACCAGCTTGCAAGAGCTGATTATTAAATTTTCAAGAACTTTGCAAGCCGGTTATGAACAGCAGTTATTAAAAACTACATTATGTAAGCTCACAATTAAACAAATTACATTAAAAACAAGTGCAATAAAAGCCCACCAGTTCCTAATTACTTCGCTGCCCTTAACTGTTATCTAGGCTCAGGTAATGTCTTGTATCTGTGCTGTGGGAATGGAAAATGCCCTTTCTTCTAACTCCACCTTCAGAGACACCGCAATGCTACCTTGAAGTCAGCTGCACGGGCGTTTGCACGGTAGAAAGAGCAGATGCTACAAATCGCGTTCTGTCCCAAGAGCCAGTGATAAACACTGATGGCTAGCCCCTCACACCATCCCTACAGATGGATACCTTTGCATTTTACAGTTGAAAAAGATGAGGTTTGGAGGAGATAAATATTCCAAATCTCAAAGCGAACCCAAAAGGCAGAGCCAAGACTGCAACTCTTAACTCCTTAAACTCCTGAAAAGATACAGGCTCCAGGCATTAACGTTAACCCCTCAAGGGCTATCTCTCTAGCGAGGGAGTAGAATCTCCTAGATGTGAGACATTTCAGGAGGCTCTTCGTTCACTGGTGGGGAAGGACATGTGTGGAGTTCTCACACGACTCTCCGGTTATTACCCTGGGACCCCTCAGAAGAAGGCTAGTATTGAAAAGTGAGCCTGGTCCGACACAAGCCATCTCTCTCCAGATAGGCCTGCTTGTTACCACATGACATAGTCATGGTGTGTCATCACTTACCCGCCTCTCCAGAGGCCACACGCATGGTGCTGACACTTGGGTTTTGAACTTCTAAAGCTGTACACTAAGGAAACCTTTTCTCTTCACAATGGTATCTGTTTTGGTTCAGGGATGAAGTACCCACAATCCACCTGCACAAAGGTACCACGGAACAATCAATGCATAGACAGGGGTGTTTCTCATCCTGCGCACACCAGAGGACTCGGCACAGGAGAGTGGATGTTATTTGTCCAAAAATTACATAATTAATAAGGAGAAAGACAGAAAGTTAAAGTAAACACTTCCAGCCCCACAGCCAACACACTTACATGCATTCCCTCTTAGGAATTACAACATCCAGAACAAAGGGGCCACCATCTCCATCTCCATCATCATCATCTCCATCTCCATCATCATCTCCATCTCCATCATCATCGTCTTCATTTCTATGTCTCAGGCCACCCCCTACCGTGCTCTCTCTCTCTCTCTCTCTCTCTGTCTCTCTGTCTCTCTGTCTCTCTGTCTCTCTGTGTGTCTCTCTCTGTCTCTCTCTGTCTCTCTGTCTCTGTCTCTCTCTGTCTCTCTCTCTGTCTCTCTGTGTCTGTGTCTGTCTCTCTCTGTCTCTGTCTCTGTCTCTGTGTCGCTGTCTCTGTGTCTCTGTCTCTGTCTCTGTCTCTGTCTCTCTGTCTCTCTGTCTCTCTGTCTCTCTGTCTCTCTCTCTCTCTCTCTCTCTCTCTCTGTCTCCAGGATAGTTTAGCTCCCATTCCCCCAAGGTTTACTTTGTTTGCCTCTTTCTGCTTTGGCTTGCTGGTTTCCACCTCATAGTTCCCAAATTTATATGTCTTCAATTTAAGGGCTTGCCCGGGCTCATAGAATGGCTGTGCCCCGGAAAGAGCCGGTTTCCCAGGAGATAGCATCATCGGACTGGAGCAGCTCGGATTACTCACTCAGCTGCTCTGGCTCAATGAACGAGTCCAGCAGGGTTGCTAGGCTCGTGCCCGTGGGGCCAAGAAGAGATGCTGAGGGTGTGTGCACCACCAACGCCCTCAGTGTGCCTACAGCCTTCCTATTAGTCACCTGGCCGGTGGGACCCTGGGACGCTAGCAAGTGACGAGAACAGAATTAAACACTCCCTGGGTCTCGGAATGGACACCACATGCACTTACGCACTGAACAGAGTAACACTTAAGTGTGCTTCTTACCAACACCATCATCATCATCACCATCATCATCGTCACCTTCCTTTACTGAGAGAGATCCAAGGCACAGAGCGGTTTGGAAACTTGCCAATGAACAGCAGTCATTCCCTCGGCATTCGTGGAAGAGAGGTTCCAGCTCATCCTGAGATACCCAATCCCTGGGTACTCCGGGTCCTTGCACAAAACGGCACACTGCTTGCATATGACCTGTGCCCACCTGCTACCCTTCTCCGGATTAGCTGTCCTACTGGTTTGAATGCTGTGCAAATGGTCATCATACCATATCGTTTAGGGGACAAAGGCAAGGTGGGAAAAATCTGTACAAGTTTAGCCCACACGTATTTTTCGCCAAATATTTTTGAGCCACTGCTGATTGAGTCTTAGGATTCCGAGGCCACGGGTAATAGCTGGCAGATTGCATTTGGCAGGTGGCATGGCCTGAAGTCTGGCCTCAGCTGGTCATCCTCCATGTGGACACTCTAGAACACTCCGCTGTCTGCCTGTGGGCAAGCGTCCAGAGTGTGAGCTGCTATGGAGACCGAATCAGAGCTCTATAAACCCCATTTAAAAATGAGTGTGTTGCCCGGGCGGTGGTGGCGCACGCCTGTAATCCCAGCACTCGGGAGGCAGAGGCAGGCGGATCTCTGTGAGTTCAAGACCAGCCTGGTCTACAGTGCAAATTCCAGGACAGCCTCCAAAGCCACAGAGAAACCCTGTCTCCAAAAACCAAGAAAAAAAGAGTGTATTCTCTCTGTTTCATGATGGAATCAACACAGCTGCCGCATAGAGAGAGAAGCAGACAAGAGACACACCGTAAGTAGGTCAGCCTGCTGTTCCTGCCGTCACCAACATTCCTCCCAGAGGAGTCACCAGTGGCCTGACACGGTCTCCCGGGGACAATGGTGGTGACCCTAGCCTGTCATCTAGAACAGGCAATAATCTTTTGTTCTGACGGGTCTTGTTTGTGAACACACCCACAAGGACGCACACACACATGTACGTAATTAAAGTAAAACTTCTTGCTGCTGGCCTTGGTGGGGAGGCTGAGGCAGGAGGACTGTAAGCTCAGGGCCAGCCTGGGCTACTTAGTGACACCCATCTCACAAAAGCAACAAAACAAACAAGCAAAACCCCGTCGCCTTCAAAGTCAAATCCAAGCATTTTGACGCACGTTGTCCTTTCAACTTGGGAATACCAATTCCCTGTGGGCTGTTCTTTTCCCTCACCCTCAGCCCCCTCTCGATGGGCAAGCCCTGTTCATTCTGTAGGGTTCATCCCAGCTGTCATCCTGAAATGACATACTGACTGTTCAGCTCCCTCCCTGCGTCGCAATTCCCTCCATCCTCTCTTCACCTTCCCCTGGGATTCTACCCTGCCCCCACATATTTGCCTGACTCTGCCATCTGGGACAGAGCCTGGCACTGAGATCCTCATTGGAAGTTCACGGAACTGTAAAAAAAAAAAAAATATATATATATATATATATATATATATACACACACACACACATATATATATATAGTGTCTGTGTGTATCACACATATGCCACAGTGAGCATTACATCCCCTTGTAATAATTTTTAGAAACAGATAAAACCAGAAAAATCTTAAGATGGTAAAAAAAAAAATCACTTGTAATTCTTCAAAAAATACACATGTGGGTTTTTTCCCTGCTTTTCTAAGTACAAAAACATCTTAGGGCTGTGGGGTTACACTGTGTGTGTGTAATGTATGTGTTTGCGTGTGGTGTGTGTATTTTTGTGCAATGTGTGTGTGTGTGTTTACATGTGGTATGTGTGTGTGAGGTGTGTGTGTGTGGTATGTGGTGTGTGTGTGAGGTGTGTGTGGTGCGTGTGTGGTGTGGTGTGTGTGTGTATGTGTGGTGTGGTGTGTGTGTATGTGTGTATGTGTGTGTGGTGTGGTGTGGTGTGTGTGTGGTGTGTGTGGTAAGGTGTGTGTGGTAAGGTGTGTGTGGTGTGTGTGTGTGGTGTATGTGCGTGCGGGCATGTCCCACTTCTCTGAAACTCTGCTGGCCTAGTGACCATCATGAGGACCTACTGGCTAGATCTCAGTTTTTTAAGCCGACAATGGCGCTCAGCAGTGAAGCCCATGTTCCCAATTCATTCTCCTCCCGACCCCAGCCTCTTGTTCAGAGGGGCACAGCGCATGCCTCAGATCTCCCGCATTTAGGACCAGCAGAAAGCTGACAGCCTTCAATCAGAAGCTTCGAGCATAGGGTGTGTAGCTCCCTTCTTGGAAAAGGAAGTTGGCTTTTACTTTTCTGGGGCAGCGTTTAAGGACTTGCCCACCAGCAGGGCATTTACTGATGGCTGAGCTCTGCACTGCTAAGAGTCGGGTGGGGCTGAGCCTATGCGAGAACGGGAAGTGCCGAGTTGTACAGACTATCCTCCCAGCCAGACGACTGCCATCGTGGAGGGTCATCTGTGCCTGCAGGCAACAGTGCATCCCTTCCGAGCTTATGACTGTCTGCATCCGGATCCTCAGACAGGGAGAGGGAGGATCACAAGACCCTCACTGAGTACCCAGCCACTCCCTACCCCTTGTTACAGCAGCTCTGTAGGCCACAGGGAGAGACTAGGTAGAGTATTATATATAGAGACTAGGTAGAGTATTACATAGAGAGACTAGGTAGAGTATTATATAGAGAGACTAGGTAGAGTATTATATAGAGACTAGGTAGAGTATTACATAGAGACTAGGTAGAGTATTATATAGAGAGACTAGGTAGAGTATTATATAGAGACTAGGTAGAGTATTACATAGAGACTAGGTAGAGTATTATAGAGAGACTAGGTAGAGTATTATATAGAGACTAGGTAGAGTATTATATAGAGAGACTAGGTAGAGTATTATAGAGAGACTAGGTAGAGTATTATAGAGAGACTGAGTAGAGTATTATATAGAGACTAGGTAGAGTATTATAGAGAGACTAGGTAGAGTATTATATAGAGACTAGGTAGAGTATTATATAGAGACTAGGTAGAGTATTATATAGAGACTGAGTAGAGTATTATATAGAGACTAGGTAGAGTATTATATAGAGACTAGGTAGAGTATTATATAGAGAGACTAGGTAGAGTATTATATAGAGACTAGGTAGAGTATTATATAGAGAGACTAGGTAGAGTATTATATAGAGACTAGGTAGAGTATTATATAGAGAGACTAGGTAGAGTATTATATAGAGACTAGGTAGAGTATTATATAGAGAGACTAGGTAGAGTATTATATAGAGAGACTAGGTAGAGTATTATATAGAGACTAGGTAGAGTATTATATAGAGAGACTAGGTAGAGTATTATATAGAGACTAGGTAGAGTATTATATAGAGAGACTAGGTAGAGTATTATATAGAGAGACTAGGTAGAGTATTATATAGAGACTAGGTAGAGTATTATATAGAGAGACTAGGTAGAGTATTATATAGAGACTAGGTAGAGTATTATATAGAGAGACTAGGTAGAGTATTATAGAGAGACTAGGTAGAGTATTATATAGAGACTGAGTAGAGTATTATATAGAGACTAGGTAGAGTATTATATAGAGACTAGGTAGAGTATTATAGAGAGACTAGGTAGAGTATTATATAGAGAGACTAGGTAGAGTATTATATAGAAACTAGGTAGAGTATTATATAGAGACTGAGTAGAGTATTACATAGAGACTAGGTAGAGTATTATATAGAGACTGAGTAGAGTATTATATAGAGAGACTAGGTAGAGTATTATATAGAGACTGAGTGGAGTATTATATAGAGACTAGGTAGAGTATTATATAGAGAGACTAGGTAGAGTATTATATAGAGACTGAGTAGAGTATTATATAGAGACTAGGTAGAGTATTACATAGAGAGACTAGGTAGAGTATTATAGAGAGACTGAGTAGAGTATTATATAGAGACTAGGTAGAGTATTATAGAGAGACTGAGTAGAGTATTATATAGAGACTAGGTAGAGTATTATATAGAGACTAGGTAGAGTATTATATAGAGAGACTAGGTAGAGTATTATATAGAGACTAGGTAGAGTATTATATAGAGACTAGGTAGAGTATTATATAGAGACTAGGTAGAGTATTATATAGAGACTAGGTAGAGTATTATATAGAGACTGGGTAGAGTACATGGATAGGCCCTGGAAGACTAGGAGAGGAGTAAGGAGCACGGTGACACCAGGCTTTTCAAAGTGCAGGTTTGTCTGAATCTATCCATCACTCCTTTCTGTCCCTCAGTCACTGTGCCCTCCCACCTGCCCTGTGAACCCGTGCATTTGTAAACAGACCGACAGACAGACAGACAGACAGACAGACACACACACACACACACACACTCTCTGCCTCCAGTCATCAAGCAGGTACACGGTTTCTTTGACAGGGCCTTTGAAGCCTCGGTTTCCTCTTTGGCCTCACCTCTGTAGCTTCCTACATCCTCTGGACCACTCTCTGTTTCCCAAACACATCTCTTGGGTCAAGTCTCTTTGCTTCAGTATTCTCAGTGTTCCCTGTGTCTGGGATGTCCCTTCCTCTGCTATGTCCCCAAATACCCATACAACCCCAGAACCCAGTACAGCCTCAACTAATATTAGAAGATGGACAAATACTTGCCCAATGGAGAAATCCAAATTTAATTTGATTTAAGATCAAGATCTCTCTCACTACCCCCCCGCCCCCACTCTTTCAGCTTGACCTCATGGCCCAGGCAAAAGAAGGATCTGTCTCTCTCATTAAATTGCAGAGCCTCATGTGGAGGCTTGTGGATGACACAGAGCATGAGTGGTTCGGTTAGTAAACAGTAGTAAAAGTGAAAAGCAAGTTGGTCCAGTCGGTATTACCGTCTTTGTTTTAATAATCCGTGCGTCGTAGGCTCTAAGAATTCCCAGAGGCCTTTTGGAGCCAAGCAAGAAAAGGTTGAGCAAGTTGAGGCTCAGCTGCCCGGGGCCCAAGGCAGCCTCATCTCCTGCACGGCATCGGAGCTGTCAAACCAGAGCTCTCCCAGGCGTTTGCAAACAGCGTTTGTTTCCCCAGATTCTAAAGGCATGTTTTCCAACATGTCAGTGGGTGGAGTCCATTTTTCTTTCTTCGATGGTACAAGAAAACAAAACAAAACTATGTGACATATGTTCTAACCAATACGTCCTTAGATTTGAAGGGACGCATCATCAGCCATAACCAGAAAAAAAAAATACACAGCGGTCAGGCCCACCCTCATTAATAATCAAAGGAATGCAAATTACAGCTGTGGAGAGGAGAACACGGCCCCCTATTATATGAGACAGATGCCATGATAAGAAGGTGCTGTGGTAAGAGACAAAGGAACTAGGCCCCTCCCCACAGTTCAGAGACGCCCCAGGCTGCTGTAAATGTTGGGGGACAGGGCGTTTGTTGACACATCAAAAATATTCTTGCCCTTTTTTTTTTTTTTTTTTTTTGGTTTTTCAAGACAGGGTTTCTCTGTATTGTTTTGGAGGCTGTCCTGGAACTCACTCTGTAGACCAGGCTGGTCTCAAACTCACAGAGATCCGCCTGCCTCTGCCTCCCGAGTGCTGGGATTAAAAGCGTGCGCCACCAACGCCCGGTTTATTCTTGCCCTTTGACCTAGGAATTTACCCTGGGACAAACTCCCGTTTGCACTTAGGTGTTCTTTAGCAAGCGAATCCTCAGAAGCCTGATTGGACTGTGAGCACACTTCGTTTGGCAGCTGCTGATTTGATACATGAAGGTGGTTTTATGTAGTTGAACAATCTACAATACCATTAATAATTACAAGTAATTACAAATGTGTGTGTGAGTGTGTGTGTGTGTACACGAGCACAAGAACAGCTGTTTGCAAGACTCCCCTTTAACAGCAAAACTCAGTCTCCTTCTGATTCAATTTTCCCTTTAGAAACAATTCCAGATTGAAAAGCCCGTGGTGTTAATGAGGAAGACTGAGGTTAATAAGATTGCAGGTGTTCTGTTTTCACAGCCGAGTTAGCTTCTGGAAAACAGGCCATTCCAATGTCATTGCTTCGCTCTGAAGATGAGATTATGCCGAAATTATTTCCAATTATCTTCATTCCTACGTTTCAAAAACAATGCAAACAACTCTGCATGTTACCCAGATCTCCGAATCTTACTACGTTTATGTATTTACTTGTGGGTGTCGTGTGCACCACTGCGCGGTATGGAGATCAGAGAACACTTTGGGAAGTAGTTCTACACACACACACACACACACACACACACACACACACACACACACACACACACACACACACACGTGTGGGTCACAGGGATTGAACTCGGGTCGTCCAGCTTGGCAGCAAGCCCCTTAGCCACTGAACCATTTCACCAGCCCTCAGTTCCCTGTTTTAACAGAGCTTTATTCGTGGTCATTCCTGTCACGGGCAGTCCTGCTTTCTCTAACCGTTTGTGCCTGCATGCCGTAGCTTCTGTCGCTGTGACACAATGCTCTGTCGAAAGCGACATGAGGGAGAAAGGAGGTTCACCTTCCAAGCTAGCCCAGATTCTGCCCAGCTGACGATTCACAGTAACAATCACACAGCTACGTTTATGAGCCGTTTGAGTTCTATAAAGTCTGTCCTTTTAGCCTTTAATGTCTCATAGGCATTCTTCTTTTAATTACATGTATGTATGTGTGTGTGTGCACGCATGCACACGTGTTGGGGGTGGTCAGAGGACAGAGTATATAGTAAAATAGAAATGAAATTACATAGTAAAAATGGAGCTAAGTTGGTTCCCTCCTACCATGTACGTCCCAGGGATCCAACTCAGGTCAACAGCCTTAGCCGCAAGCCCTTTACCCTCTGAGTCATCTTGAAAGCCCAGTATGATGCATATCTCTCTCTCTCTCTCTCTCTCTCTCTCTCTCTCTCTCTCTCTCTCTCTCTCTCCCTCTACCCCTCTCTCTCTCTATTTTTGGTTGGTTGGTTGGTTGGTTGGCTTTTTGAGACAGGGTTTCACTGTGTAACTTTTGGAGCCTATCCTGGAACTAGTTCTGTAGACCAGGTTGTCCTCACAGAGATCCGCCTGCCTCTGCCTCCCTAGTGCTGGAGTTAAAGGCGTGAGCCACCAACGCCCTGGTGTCTCAGTATTTTTGAAAAAGGTTTTTCTATGTAGCCCTGGCTGTCCTGGAACTCGCTCTGCAGACCAGGATGGCCTCGAACTCAGAGATCTGCCTGCCGCTGCCTCCTGAGTGCTGGGATTAAAGCATGTGTCACCAGTATGCATTTCTTAAGGACCAGTAACAAATCCAAGAAACTTAACATTGATACGATACAGTCCTCTAAGCCACCGTCCCTATTCTGAGGCAACTGTCCCCAAGAGCATGGTACTCACTAGTCAGTCCTTTGTTGTCTTAATCCGCAAGGACTCATCAGCCTCTCTTGACCTGACTGGTTTTCCAGGGCAAGGCTGGTTATTTCACAGGTCACCTTCAGCGCTTGTGGTATGGTGCTTTCCTCACGGTCTACTTCAACTACATTTGGAGCTAATATCACCTAGGTAACAATGTATCCTTCTCAGGGCATCACATCCAGAGACACACAATGCGGGAGCATTCCTCAACAGCAATGCTGTTAACTTTTGTCACTGGCAATTGCTGGTGCTGTGCCTGTATGTCTATGTGGGAAGCCTCCTACTAGAAGTCAATGATGAACCTTGCTTATGTCCAATTGCACTACATAATATAATGTACATTTACTACATAGTCTAATTTCTTATTTGCTATTGTGGTTTATTTTTTGTTTTTTTGAGACTGGGTTTCTCTGTGTAACGGCCTTGGCTGTGCCGGAACTCACTCTGTAGACCAGGCTGGCTTTGAACTCACAGAGATCACCCTGCCTCTGCCTCCAGAAGGGCTGGGACTAAAGGCGTGTGCCACCACCACAGGCCATAGTCTAATTTCTAATGGAATCATCTTTTCATTGCTTCTATGTTTATTAGTTATAAGAAAAATCCCCACGCAGCTTGGTTTATTTCTAAAACAGACTCCAGAATGTTATTTTAACACAACAGGCCATAACTCATTGTCATCTAAATATATCTCCATGCTCGAAGCTGGTCTAGGTTTGGCCCTGGGGTTCCTGTCAAGCTGGCTTCTGTGCCGTTTTGAAATGCTTCATAATCATTTTCCTCTCTGCTTCTCACATTTCTTTGGCATAGCTCGACATTCCAGACTTATCAGCCATTTCTCCAAGGGGCCTGGTTGCCTTCAGTGGATAATGGCTCTCAGAAGCTGAGCTCTGGGCTGCATAGGTGTTTCATTTTTCTTCTTGGTTATCTGTGTCTTCTTTTTCAAAATAATCAAACACGCATGCCTTCGGGATACACGGGTTCTTTCTCCTCAGTCTTCAAGGGAAGAAAAACAACTCAAGGAGGGTGGGCTGTCACAAATTCCCCGAGGAGCCAAAATTCCTTGGCCCTGGAAGAAAAAAATTTCATTTGCCAACTTTTGAAAAGCCAGAGGAAGTGTCTTCCAAACAGAGGCTGGCCCAGGAAGTTCCTGAGGGGAGTGGGGTAGGGTGGAGGGGCAGGGGCAGGGGAAGCTGTCCTTCATCCTCAGAGGGTAAGGAGGCCTGAGCAGTGCCCATTTGCTGGGTAGGAACAGCAGGCCCCGTGTGAAGACCCAGAGAGACGGCCTCACAGAGATGACAACGGGAGAAGACAGGGCAGGGGCCCCCAGCCACCCTGACTTTCTACTGAAACCCGACAAGCAGCTTGGCACCCCCTCTCATCTTCCTGTCCCCCGAAAGTGTCCATCTGTCCCTGCCCTGAGAGCCAAACTGACCTGTAAGAGAGAAGGACTTGCTGTCCAGGGGCTGCGGATGTTTGTCTCCTTAACTAGTCTGATTAATTCTGGTACGGCCCCTCACGTGACCAACCCACCCCTCTGTTTGCCAGGACCTTGGCCTTCCCTCCAAAGGAGCCCTGCTGGACCTGCCGTGACCTCTCCACAGAAGTCCCACTGTGGGCCTGAGGGAAACGCCACTGCAGGGTAGTCTGAGGCTGAGATCCCCGGAGAGCTGGGGGCAGGGGCTGCCGCATCAGCAACTTCTGAGGGAGCCTGCCCTCCCTGTACCCTGCCGTGGCTGCCCAAAGATGAATAGTGAATGCCACCATCTTCATTTTGTCCCCCATATGAAACTTTTTCTTTTTCTTTTTTTTTGTTTTTTTGTTTGTTTGTTTGTTTGTTTGTTTTTTTGAGACAGGGTTTCTCTGTGGCTTTGGAGGCTGTCCTGGAACTCGCTCTGTAAACCAGGCTGGCCTGGAACTCACAGAGATCTACCTGCCTCTGTCTCCCGAGTGCCGGGGTTAAAGGTGGTGTCACCACTGCCTGGCTATAAAACTTTTTCTTAAGGGTTGGTGATTCTCTCAGTGGTAGAATGCTGGCCTAGCAAGTTCAAGGCTAGCCTGGTCCAGTCCTCAGCTCAGGGGCAGGAGGTGGACCCTTCCTCCCTATAGAAACTTCATCCTATGTGGAACCCGTATGTTTTCTCACGAAAACCTCTCTCCAGAACTCTGCCTGGCCTCCTGTTGAGACCTGGTCTCATAGTGCTGTCCCCCTGCTTCTGTGGGAGCTAAGAGAGCGCTCTGGTGTTTCATTCCTGTTTCCCCTCAGCTAAAACTGCCTTTTATGACAGAGTTCAATATGTACCGGTAGGGAGGGAGAAGGGGAGAGGCGAAGGGGGGAGGAAGGAGGGCATGGGCTAGGCAGCTACAGCTCAGTCAGTGAGTGTTAGCTCATAAGCGTGAGCCCACTCCTCAGTGAGAAAGTCCACCTTAATTGGAGAGTTCCAGCTGGTGGGAGACTCTGTTGGGGGTGGGTTGAGATAGAGACAGCCACTTTGGAATGACACTTGAGGATGGCCTCCACAAGCGTATACACATATGTGCCCTGTGTGTGTGTGTCTGTCTGTCTGTCTCTTTCTGTCTGTCTCTGTCTCTGTGTGTGTCTGTTTTATTCTCTGTTTCTCTCTCTGTCTCTGTGTGTGTGTCTTTTTCTTTGTCTCTCTATCTGTCTGTGTGTGTGTGTGTGTGTCTGTCTCTTTCTCCCTCTCTCTTTCTGTCTCTGTCTCTGTGTCTCTCTCTCTGTCTCTGTGTGTCTATCTCTGTGTGTGTCTGTTTCTCTGTCTCTTTTGTGTCTCTGTGTGTCTGTCTCTGTCTCTCCTGTCACAGCTATAACTGAGGCTGACTAGGCCGATGATGGTAAGAAGGGCCTGGGACACCGTGATTTGGTCTCAAACAGACTTAGTTGAGTGGTGGAGCACACAGAAGCTGTGGCCCATGCTAAGCAGACTTGTGTGGTAGAGTTATGCAATGGTTTCTAACCGAGAATGTTCTACTCGATACAGAGACAGCCGTCTGAAATTATTGTGGCAAAGACACTAAGACTGTTCTGGGTAGAAGGATGACATCTGCCGCCCTGCCCATGGGGTGGATGGAAACGGAGGGAAGGTAGGATCCCTGGTCTTCTGCAAGATGAAATGTAAAAACACTTCTCTGGGATGGAAGGAGACGGGAGGGCAGAGGACAGGGAGTGGTACACCACAAGTATTTTCCCTCATGATTAATTAATTTTCGGAATTATTCATAAAGTCTGATTCAAGGGGGAAAAACACACCAAAATACTAATATGAGCTTTCTATGAACACATGGGAAACATCTTTGTAAGGCTCTGCAGAGACAGATTACAAGATAGCTGGGAATTGGGTTACGGGTGCTTGCCCAGCCTGATCAGGGTCCTGGGTTCGAGTGTCAGATTTGCACACTGCGCACGCACATTCACACATGTGTGCAAGCATGCCATGGAGGGCATGTGGAGGTCAGAGGACAACTTGCTGGACTTGGTTCTCTCCTTCTGCCATGTGGGTCTCAGAATCGGAGCTTAGACAATCAGGCTGGGTGATGGGGACCTTCGTCCACTGAGTCGCCTATTTGAAACTTTGTAAAGTGTATTCATTAACCACTTTCCTGAGGAAAGCTGTTTCCCTGTCATTTAAAGTTCTTACCGGAGGAAGAAATAGAAAGATGTTGAACGGAACACACACACACACACACACACACACACACACACACACACACACACACTTGAGGTTCTCGCTTTCCCACTCAGGACAGAGGGAAGCTTAGCATTTGGGGCCAGCAGGAGGCAGGATATATATGCGGCCCTGAGTCAGCCCAGAGCTCATAAAGCGAATCTTCCTCCCATGCAGCCCCTGCCCCAGCACACGCTTGCCCTAGGCTGGGATCGTCCCCGTCGCCTGCAGGAACTCTCTCTGCCATGGAACCTACACCACCTCCTCAACAGAGTCCCTACATCTCATCTTCTGCCCAACAGACTGTCACTCTACAAACACTCTGAGTCCCGCCTCAGCCCCACCATTAAATGCCCCTCTCTTTTTAAAGCTTTTATCTTTAGGTGTACAAGCATGAGCTGCCAGATGTAGGCGCTGGGGACTGAGCTCTTGTCCCCTAGAAGAGAAGCAGGCGTTCTTAACCACTGAGCCATCTCTCTAGCCCTAAATGTATTTTTTTTTCTTGTAATGGGGATTAGACTCACTGGGACCTTTTAATATACTTCCTCATATTGTAGTGACCCCCCCAAGCATAAAATTATTTTTGTTGCAGCCAGGCAGTGGTGGCCTAACCCTAACCCTAACCCTTTAATCCCAGCACATGGGAGGCAGAGGCAAGTGGTACTCTGTGAGTTCAAGGCCAGCCTGGTCTACAGATCAAGTTCCAGGACAGCCAGAATGACACAGAGAAACCCTGTCTCGAAAAAAAATTATTTTTGTTGCTACTTCATAACTCTAATTTTGCTACTGTTATGAATCATAATGTAAATCTCTGATATATATAATTATATCTTGTTTATACTCTAACAAAGTTTGCCTAAGATCAGAGGGTGGAGCTAGCCACTAGTTAACCATAGAGGTCTGGAGGTCTGTACAGACAGACAGGAAATGATATGGATGAGTGGAGAGAGGAATATAAGGCGGGAGGAAACAGGAACTCGCTCTTTTTGACTGGGAAGTTAGTGAGGTAAAGGTAACTGTGACTGATCCTTCAGCATTTTCCCCTATATCTGACTCCGGGCTTTTATCATTAAGACATATTGGAACTCGTGCTACAGATATGTGACCCCAAAAAGGTCCAGACCACAGGCTGAGAACCACTGCTCTAACCTCTCTCTCTCTCTCTCTCTCTCTCTCAAACAAACAAAACAAAAAATCATGACATTAAACTAAATAAATCACATAATTTATCCACAGTTCCTGACCCAGTAAAATGCTAGCTAGCTGACTCTTCCTCATTTTATTTTCTTATATTTTAGTGTGTATCCAATGTTCATCCGGTGTTCCAGTCGGGACTTCTTAAAGTCTTTTCTAATCTATAAAGTCCTGACTAAATTTAGCGGTGGTGGTGCACACCTTTAATCCCAGCACTCGGGAGGCAGAAGCAGGTGGATCTCTGTGAGTTCAAGGCCAGCCTGGTCTGCAGAAGACAGGCTCCAAAACAATACAGAGAAACCCTGTCTCGAAAAACCAAAAAAAAAAAAAAAAGGTAAACCTCTGACTGCCACTCACAGCTACACCCACATACATCTGCACCCCTACACACACACACACACACACACACACACACACACACACACAAACAGAAAACCCAAACAGGAAGGACACCATTCTTTACATACTTATGTCTTCTACAATGTTATAGCTTGCACAGTGCTTTCTACACAGTCAATATTTAATAAATAGGCAATGGATTTGGATGAGCTCAAAGGGAAATCACTGAAAACTTACTCTTGATCTAACTTCAGTAGGTGAATGTACAGGGGACTGGAGAGATAGTTCAGTGGTTAAGAGCACTTCCTGCTCTTGCAGGGGTCCCTGGTTCAGACCCCAGTACCCACATAGAGGCTCCCGACTGCCCTAGCCATAGTTCCCAGTGATCAACGCGCTTTTCTGACCTCTGTAGGTACCAGGCTGGAACGCGTCCAACATACATATGCAGCAGGCAAAACATCAATATACATAAATACACTAAGAAGAGAAGTACATGGTTTCTGTCAAAAAGTATTGAAGGAGGCCAAGAGAAAAGACTGAGTGAGCCGGGCGTTGGTGGCGCACACCTTTAATCCCAGCACTCGGGAGGCAGAGGCAGGCGGATCTCTGTGAGTTCGAGGCCAGCCTGGTCTACAGAGCGAGTTCCAGGACAGCCTCCAAAGCCGCAGAGAAACCCTGTCTCAAAAACCAAAAAAAAAAAGAAAAGGCTGAGTGTGCCCTGTGGCTTAGAGGCTGGACTTTACCATTCTCTGACCAAGATTCTGGAAGGGCCATTTGCTTCATGTCAAAGCCTTCTTTCTTGTGTCTTTGAAGGGAGATATTACTAGCTCTCACCTCAGGGGCCCCGGGAAGAACAAGTGAGCTTGCGCGTGGCGTGGACAGCCCTTCGTCATTGACTCTTATCATTTTTGTGGTTGTAAGAGAAGACAACGATGATATAATGTGAGAATTCAAGTTAGCTAGGAAAGACCCAATGTGTGCCTAACTAGATCATATTTTTAAAATTCCCTAAGAATGCTTTCCAACCATAATGTTTGTTTAAAATGTGATTGTTTAACTGACGGAGAAATACTTTAATATGATGAATAAGGAGAGAGATGCTGGGCTTGTTTGAGCATCGAAATGCCTCATCGTCAGTTTTACAGTGAGTAATATCCTGCAGCTAGGATGCCAAGAGCGGCCGATTCATTGTGTCGTCATCCAGATACTGAGTGTCTGGTATGTACCACTTAACACAGCACATGCGAAGTACAAGGGTGACTTCTGACGACCTCATAGCTTTGGTTTTGTGCCCTCGAAGTACACACATAATAGGTAAAGGAGAGTTTAAATGATTCCTTTTTGCATTAAAGCTATAGAGTTGGGGGGCTGGAGAGATGGATCAGAGGTTAAGAGCACTGCCTGCTCTTCCAGAGGTCATGAGTTCAATTCCCAGCAACCACATGGTGGCTCACAACCATCTGTAATGAGATCTGGTGCCCTCTCCTGGCTTGCAGACATACATAGAGGCAGGATGTTGTATTCATAATAAATAAATAAAAAATCTTAAAAAAAAACTATAGAGTCGGGAAAAGAGACAGGTTTTTCTACGAGTCTGGTGTTGGAAAACAAGGCATCGGGCATCGGTTCCGGTGCACATTTGCTGGGAGCCGAAAAAAAAATCTGGATAGAAAGAGTTCAAAAGCATTAGAAAAATGCAAAGCCATGTTTTCACTTAATCTGCCTAGCAGAGGGTAGAGCCTGCATAAACCAGGTCCCAGACAGCTAGATTGCAATGGGCCTGACTCAGGAATCAGAGGTATGCAGAGGTCTGAGGCGTTGAGTTTGACATCCTCCCCGCCCCGTGACTTGGACAAAAGGCCAAGGGCAATAGCAAGGCAGTGTGGGGAACAGGAGGCTACCGTGGGCCTGCGTCTGATGCTCTCACATTCGTCTTATGCTCTCACGTGCTCCATGAGTCTAGCCACGCCGGCCGCACTCAGAGTCTGAGGAGGGAGGATCGCAGGCACTGTGTGGAGCTACAGATCATGCTTGCAGCTGTGCCCCATCACAACAAGTTCCTGAGGCAGGGGGGCCGGGAGGCCTGCCTCACCTGGCCTGGACTGTCTCTCAGACTGTCTGAGCGGTGACTGACTGCAGCCTGCCCCGATCTGTGGGGTTCCCAGTAGCTCCCCGCCCAGCCAGCATTCTGATTCACCCAACTGTCCCCTGTGGCAGTGGGGAGGTCACTGCCAAGCAGCTGAGCAGAAACGGAGGGCTCTGGTGTAAGGGTCTGCCCAGCACATGTCCTTTCTTTCCTCCGGTCTTTAAGTTATTATTGTGCAATACATGCTTATTATTGAAAGAGCAAGATATGCAGATAAAATTGACCATACTCCTCCCCTGTCTTCACCATCCAGAAACAATAGCCTGAATGTTTTGGTTTCTTCCTCCTTTGCGGTGTGAAGAGTGTGTTGTGAGCAGGACAACAAGGAGGGGAAAACAGAGTTTAAGAGCTCCAAGGGCCATGAGTGTTTCCGAGAAGTGGTAAGGCTGTTTCACATGAAAGTGTACTCTGTTATATTTTTTGTATTTTGTGTGCATGAATATGTGTGTGTATGACACATTCCTGCCGTGTGTGTGTATGTGTGTGTGTGTGTGTGTGTACATATTCCTGCCATGGGCACATGTGTGTGTGTGTGTACACATTCCTGCCATGGGCACATGTGTATGTAGGACACATTCCTGCCATGGGCACGTGTGTGTGTGTGTGTGTGTGTGTGTGTGTGTGTGTGTGACACATTCCTGCCATGGGCACGTGTGTGTATGTGTGTGTGTGTGTGTGTGTATGACACATTCCTGTCATGGGCACATGTGTGTGTGTGTATGTGTATGACACATTCCTGTCATGGGCACATGTGTGTGTGTATGACACATTCCTGTCATGGGCACATGTGTGTGTATATGGCACATTCCTGTCATGGGCACATGTGTGTATGTATGACACATTCCTGTCATGTGCACATGTGTATGTGTATGACACATTCCTGCCATGGGCACATGTGTGTGTGTGTGTGTGTGTGTGTGTGTGTGTGTGTGTGTATGACACATTCCTGCCATGGGCACATGTGTGTGTGTATGACACATTCCTATCATGGGCACATGTGTGTGTGTATGACACATTCCTGTCATGGGCACATGTGTGTGTGTATGTGTATGACACATTCCTGCCATGGGCACGTGTGTGTGTGTGTGTGTGTGTGTGTGTGTGTATGACACATTCCTGTCATGGGCACAAGTGTGTGTGTGTATGACACATTCCTGCCATGGGCACATGTGTGTGTGTATGACACATTCCTATCATGGGCACATGTGTGTGTGTGTATGACACATTCCTGCCATGGGCACGTGTGTGTGTGTGTGTGTGTGTGTGTGTGTGTGTGTGTGTGTATGACACATTCCTGCCATGGGCACATGTGTGTGTGTATGACACATTCCTATCATGGGCACATGTATGTGTGTATGACACATTCCTGCCATGGGCACATGCTCGAAAGACAGAGGATACCTTCCAAGTGTGTCTCTTCTTCTACCGTGTGGGTCTCAGGGATTGAACTCAGGTCCTCAGGTGCTACCTCACCAGCCTGAACATGTGCTTTATATTCAGAGTGATGAGGAATGGAGAGATACTTGCTGCTCCCGTTCCCAGCCCCACACGGTGGCTCACGACTATCATTCCAGTTCCAGCAGGATCCAGCTCTCCTCTCTGGCCTCCTCCAACCTGACATGCGCATGGTAACCACAGAAAAAGTAGTTTACAAAGCACCTATAGCTACACACACTACCCGGAGACTGCCAAGTGGAGTAGAGCAGGTAGGAGACCTAACGCTCAGAGGAAGCAAACTCTGTGGCTACTGTGCTAGTCAGGGCTTCTGCTGCTATGATGAAACCCCATGACCAAAGCAGAGTGGACAGGAAGCGGTTAACTTGCCTTAAGCTTTCAAATCACTGCTCATCGTTGAAGAAAGTCAGCACAGGAACTCAAAGGCAGAAGGAACCCGAGCTGATGCAGAGACCGTGGAGGGGAGCTGCTTACTGGCTTGCTCTTCGTGGCTTGCTTAACCTGCTTTCCTATAGAACCCAGGACCACCAGCCCAGAATGGAACCACCCACAATGGGCTGGGTCCTTCCCCATCAACCACTAATCATGAAAATGCCCCACAGGCTTGCCTACAGCCCAGTCTTATCGAGGCTGTCTTAGTTAGGGTTCTATGGCTGTAACTGGAAGCACCATGACCAAAAAGCGAGTTGGAGAGGAAAGGGTCTATTCGACTTATACTTGAACACGGCTGTTCATCACTGAAGGAAGTCAAGGACGGGACCTGAAATAGGGCAGGATCCCAGAGGTAGGAGCTGATGAAGAAGTCATGGGGGGGCGCTGCTTACTGGCTTCTTTCTCCTGGTCCCGCTTTCTTATAGAACCCAGGCCTGTCAGCCTAAGGATGGCACCACCCACTATGGGCCGGGCTGTTCTCCATTGATCACTAACTGAGAAAACGCCTTACAACTGGATCTCATGGAGGCATTTCCTCAGCTGAGGCTCCTTCCTCTGATGACTCTAGCTCTGTCAAGTTGACACAAGACCAGCCAGCACAGAGGCTTTCTCTGAATTGAGGTTCCCTCCTCCCGGTGACGTCAGCAGAGGACCAGGTCAGCTGTTTCCCATGCGTGGGCTTTGGGGCCTGAAACTAAGTCCCAGTCTGCGACAGCCATACAAAGCAGCTAACCTTGTAAGATGCGCTGGAGTGTCCGTGACTTTAACTATCAAACCACAGATAGCCATAGCTCCTGTACAGAGCAGGATCCAAACAGCCCAGCTATGACTAAAAGACATCTGAGCTGACTACCTGGAAGACGGTTTTTAGTTAAGTCCAGTAGTCAAATGCCTGCTTTGGAGTGTTAACTTTTACAGCATTCTATTCCAAACACCCAGCACACTAGCTATAACGTGGTTACCTCCTGTAAAGGAAAGAATATTTGGAGAAACCAGGCGTTGGTGGCACACGCCTTTAATCCCAGCACCCGGGAGGCAGAGGCAGGTGGATCTCTGTGAGTTCCGGACCAGCCTGATCTACAAGAGCTAGTTCCAGGACAGCCTCCAAAGCCACAAGGAAACTCTGCCATGGGGGGGAAAAAAGAGTATTATGGAGAGAGGTCAGTGTTGAAGCTAGCAGACAAAGATCTTTAGGGAAACTATGTTCAAAGATATAAGAGGATCATACTTGCAATGAGTGAAGAGATAGGAGCTCTCAGAAGAGAAGTAAAAATAAAAAGAATCAATTATTCTGCAAAAATAAGATATCCAAAATTTAAAACTAATTGGATGAGTTAAAAATAGATTGATAAGAATATCCAATCTGAAGGAGAAAGAAAAGGTTGAAGAAACATGAGCAAACAGAGATCTCTACCAACCTTGTGTGTGTGGAGTGGAAGTCCCAAAGAGAGAAGAGAGAAAAGTAATACCCTGCCGAGGCCAGTATTCTGCAATTTGCTAGAAGGCATAATTTACAGATTCTAGGAACTCGACAAGCAGCACCCAAGAAAAATGCAGCGTAGTGAAATCTGCCAGACTGCTGAAAACTGAAAACAAAACAAAATCTTACAGTTTTACGGAAAATTTTCTATTAAAAATACTGATAAGTAAGCAACATTAATTTGAGTAGCTCTTGTATTTTCACAATAAACAAATGAATAAGTGCAGAGTAGATTGACATCTTGAAAGTGCTGAAAGGGTAAAAAGGAAACCCTGACAGTTCAGGGTTCCACGTTCAGCTGAAAGTTTCCTTTAAGAGATTTGTTGTCAAGGGACCCACAAGGCATTGAATTAAAAGGTACAAAACGGGCCCGGCGGTGGTGGTGCACACCTTTAATCCCAGCACTCGGGAGGCAGAGGCAGGCGGATCTCTGTGAGTTCGAGGCCGGGCTGGACCGACAGCCTCCAAAACAATACAGAGAAACCCTGTCTCGTAAAAACCAAAAAAAAAAAAAAAAAAAAAAAAAAAAAGGTACAAAACGGGCTGGAGAGATGGCTCGGGGGTTAAGAAGCACCAAGTGCTCTTCGAGAGGACCCAGGTCCAATTCCCATCACCCCACATGGCAGCTTACAACTGTCTGCCAACACCCATGGCAAAACACTAATGCACATCAGATAAAAATAAACAAGTTTTTAAAAATTGCAAAACAGAAGCTTACCTTCAGGAAGGAATCAAAGTAAGACCAGAAATTATAAATTGGTAGGTAAATACAAATGGATATCTCTTCCTGTTAATTTCCTTAAAATATAAGTGTTAACAAAAATAAAATATTGTAGACTTATTGCTTAAACAGATTGCAAATGACAGCAGAGAATGTGAGGGTGTGGAGATGGATTTCTATAAAATGAAGTTCCTACGTTGTACCTGAAATGGTGTGACACTGAATGCGCCAGAAAAAATTACAGACGTATATTTTATACTTGGAGCATCCCCCAAAATGCCAGGGAGAGGCATAACGTAAATGCCCATATATAGACTTAAACCACACTTTCTCAAAAAGATTTGAAAATTTGTTCTTCACAGCGTAATAATCTTAGTCCTTTTCTTTTTTAATGGTACTAGGCTTTGAATACGTGGTCCTAATGCATGATGGGTAAGTGCTCTACCACAGAGGAACATTCTCAGTCCTTGTTCTCTCTATCTCCCTCCCTCCCTCCCTCCCTCCCTCCATCCATCCATCCCTTCCTTCCTTTCTAACTTTGAGACAGTCTCTCAAAGTTGCCTAAGCTGGCCTTGAACCCCCTATGTGGCCGAGACAAACTTGAGCCTGCAATTCTCCTTCCTTGGCCCCCTGCCTAGATAACTGTGCTATCAGCTCCAATAGTGACAACTCCATGTCTGAAGCATTTATTATACACACCGCACAAACAAGTGCTCAGTGTACCTGTGAGGCTAAAACTTAAGATTGGGGAAGATACCTAAATACCTCATTAGGAGGGCGACAACTGATCACGCTTTAGACTTTTGTCTAAGATCAAGTGCTGATAATGGGGTAGAGGTGAGGGGCGCTGAACTTAGCCAAAAGAAAGAAAATGAAAGAACCTAGGAACGATGAGTTAACTGATTGAAGGATGAGAAGTAACAGAGACAATTGACGCGTTGCTAAGCAACAGACACATTCTGAGAAGTGTGCGGTTAGGAGTTTCCCTGATATCTGAACATCAGAGTGCCGACACAAACTTAGACAGCCATAGCAACGCTAGGCAACGGAATGTTATGGGACCAATTTGGTACATGTGGTGGGCCTTTGGTCGGCCCATCATTATGTATGATTGTGTTAGGATAGCAGGTCTCACTTTGCAAGCGTGTCAACAATTATACTACAGATTAAGGGTCTGAGCACAATGCTGAAAGAATCAGTCTAGGACTGGGTAGACAGCTCTGAGAGCAAAGCGTGAGGACCCGAGTTTGGGTCTCCAGAACCCATAGAAAGCCTAACAAAATGAACAGTGTGTGCCTGAAACCCCAGGGTTCCTAGAGAGACTAGAGAGTCCACGGGCCGGCCAGCCTGGGTGAGCAGAGGCAGACAGCAGCCCGTCTCCAGGTGGAAAGACCAACACCATGCTGTGGCACATACATGCCTGCACTACACACGTACGTGCACATAGACGCACACACACGTGTGCACACACACGCAGTTTTACCAACACACATGAAATAAATAAGGGGCAGCCTACCTGTGATATAACATGAAGTGGACAGAGTTTGGGATTTTGAAAATAAGTCCAGCCTACCCTTGGTTGTCAGCTTGGTCATACATGTTTTCTCAAGCGCACGGCAGAGATTTGATATGTGCTTGCTTCACGGGACTAAATAATACTGCGCGTGGAGTGCATACACAGCCTCGTGTCTAGGCAGTGCCTGGTAAAGGCTAATCCTTTCTCCTTCGATCTAGCTGAACACAGAGGCGTCAATGTGCAGTTTCTTTGCCGCCAACCAGTATCGGTCAATTGGGTTCATCTCAAACAGGGACTGGAAAACTGTCCCGACCTGCAGGACACTCATCGTGGGTCTGGTGGACACCTAGGAAAAAGATGGGGGGCAGGGGACACAAGGACAGACACCAAGACAGGAGTCTGATGAAGGCGACAACTTTATTCATCCCAAAGGGATGTATATAGGGGAAGGGAGGAGGGGAAGGAATGGGGGGTGTGCTGTAGCTGCGATGAACCTGGCGGAGCCAAGGTCAGTGGGATGGGTAGGGCATCCTGCGTCCTCTGGTAACCTAACTGCAGGCTCTAACTTTATCTTTCACAATCCACCTTCTATTGTTCAAGCCTACGCCCTAGATAAGCCGCAGGTCTGTTTCTGGAATTCGGCAGGTAGCAGGGTGGTCCTGAGTCACATACTGTCTATGAGGGTCTTTTCTTATGAGTACTCGAGGCAGCTGTACCTGGCTGATGGCCGGAGGTCCCTGACAGAAAACTTCAGTAAAAACTGCCATTTGTCTTTACAGATGTTTTTCTGGAACACAACCACATAGTTCTCTTATGATCTTGTATCAGAGAAGACTAGGCTTGTGGGGCCTAAAACAGTCATCATCCGCCCCCCAACCCCAAAGTGATGTTTGACCATTTCTGACCCAGAACACAGTTATGAAACTTTATTTCCAAAATTCCCACCTAGCCTTTTTTGGGTTTCCTATGGATACTTATAACTCCATTTACCTAGCACTAGATGGATCAACTTATAGGAAAAAAATGGCTTAGATATCCATTGAAAGTGATAGTTTATGCTTGCTGTATGATAATGCAGCTCCGAGCCCTCAGCCTCCCTACAAAGAGCCTTTCATTATATCTCTAAAAACATACTGAAAGATCTGGGTCACTAAAATCTACTTTCTTGCTCTATTGTTAGAAAATCACAATCCCCTTTGTGTGTGTGTGTCCATGTTACAACCCCCCCCACTGGATTCTCTTATTTAATTTACTCTTCCCATTTCACAGATGAGAAAACTGAGGTGGAAAGAGGGTTGGTCACTGGTTCAGTCACCTTTCTAATGCTGTGATAAGATCCCATGACAAAGCCAGTTTATAGAAGGAAGAGTTTCTTTGGGGATTATGATTCAGAGGGGTAGAGTCCATGACTGTCATGGTGGGTAGCATGGCAGGCAGGCAGGCATGGAGCTGAAGCAGTAGCCGAGAGCTCACATCTTGAGACACGACCGCAGGGAAAACGGCGTGGCCTTTGCCCATCCCCAGTGATGTGCCTCCTCCAGCAAGGCCACACCTTCCATTCTTCCCAAACGGCCCACCAATTGGGGACCGGGTGTTCAAACAGGCGAACTTATGGGAGGCATTCTCATCCAAATCACCAGTCATCTGTCAACCAATGGGTGAAGACCTGACGGCCAATCTCCGGTGTTTCAGGTTTGCTGGAGAAAGAATCAAAATACTTCAGAGTGTAATGTCAGCCCAAACACTGACTTTTGGAGGTAAACAATGCGTATGGAAGCTGTAAGATGTAAAAGCCTTTACGAGGAGGGCTGGAAGCCTTTAGTTAAGTAATTAAAGCTATTAGCTCTGGCTTGCACGCTGTAAAACTTTACAAGCAGGGTAGCGTGTGATGCAACCCCTCAAGTTAGCACAATAAAAACCCTGGAAGAAACCGCCCTTGTCCGCAGAAAATCCCCTATGTAAAGCTGGCACTCGCAAACCCCAACAGTCGTTCTGCAGATTCGCCAAAGGGCTCTGCACTGGCAGGGTGGAGTGAGGGGGGGAGGGGAGGGAAGGGGAGGAAAGGGGAGCGGAGGGGAAGGGAGGGGAGGTGTGCGTCCTGTCACCCAGCAGGGAGGTCGATATTCACACACTTACTCAAATAGCCAGCAGACAGAGGGACCAGGAGGCAGCTTCTAGTGACTAGGATTCAGGGACACTTGTGGTTCCGGGAAGGCTTACATGTCGAGGGTTCGATCTCCATCTGGTAAGCTCCACAGGTGGGTTTATCCCCCCGACGATCATGCAGGATGTGCCATCAGGAGGTGAGGCCCAGCTAGAGGAGCAGGTCACTGACGGTGTGTAGCACTATAAATGAAAGACCCAGAGACAGATGTTAGGGTTCAAGCTTCAAGCTGAAGATCAGAAAAGCAAAGCAGCCAGCCACTAGCTCTCACCTCTTCAGGACAGCAATCCTGGCTCCACCAAACCTCAGACTGCTATGCTCTCCTCAACACGACTGGAGACTCTAAGGTCTCCAGCCTCAACGTGGCTGGAGAATGAATGTCAGCTCTGAGACCATGTTCCTGTCTTGTATATCTCCCTAATGCTGGGATTAAAGGCGTGTGATCCCAGGTGCTGGCATCATCTTTGTGGGTCCTGTTTCTCTTTAGGACTGGATCAATCTTGTGTAGTCCGTGTGGCCTTGAACTCACAGAGATCCGTCTGACTCTTAATCCCGAGTCCTGGAATTAAAGGTGTGTGTCTGGCTTCTATGGTTTGTAGCTGACTTTGCTTTCTGAATCCTCAGGCAGGCTTTAATAAATCGTAAATAACACATCACCACAATGGTGTGATTTTTGAAAGATGAATCTTGTCTCTGGTACCTCCTCTTTCTATTTCCTGCTTGTCATGAGGCGGGACACTTTGTTCTGCCGCAAGTAGATAATTTACCTCGACGCACACAGTCCCAGAAGCCAGGAAGCCAAATGATCACGGAATGAATGAAACTCCTGAACTGTGAGGGGAAAAAAAAACAAAAAACAAAACTTGCTTGCTCTATGTAGTTTTCTCAAGCATTTGTCATTTAATGACGACGGAAAGCAACTAACAGTAACATCCATTCTGGGAATTCAAAATGTTTTATTCCCAGCACTCGAGAGGCTCAGGTAGGCAGATCACGGTGAGTCCCAGGCCAGCGGGGGAGGGGGGCCACGAAGCGATAGGCCCTAGAAAGAAAAGTGTTAATCTGTCTTGTGGAAAACTCACCAGGTGACTCCAGAGAACTGAAGCTTGAGCTCAGCACGCAGCTGTGTGTTGCCACCTCTCACTCCTGCTTTCATTTCCTGCTGCTGTGACAAAGGCACCTTAAGGGAGAAGGGGTTTACAGCTGGAGGGACAGGCCGTCGTGTTTGGGAAGTCCTGGCTAGGGAACTTCCGGTCTTGTCACGAGCACAGTCAGGAAGCAGAGAAACGGGTGAATACCAGTACTTCCCTTGTTTTCTCCTCTTCATTCAGCCCAAGACGTTAGCCCACGTGAGTGCTGCCCACGTTGAAGCTGTGGCTTTCCCATTGGAGTTAAAGCCGACTGGAAACCCTCACAGACACACCCAGGGGTGTCCGCTTGGCAGTTCCAAATCCCATCAAAATGACAATCAAGATTAGCTATCGGCCCCGCGTTGGTGGCGCACGCCTTTAATCCCAGCACTCGGGAGGCAGAGGCAGGCGGATCTCTGTGAGTTCGAGGCCAGCCTGGTCTACAGAGTGAGTTCCAGGACAGCCTCCAAAGCCACAGAGAAACCCTGTCTCAAAAAAAAAAAAAAAAAAAAAAAAAAAAAAAGATTAGCTATCATCACCGAGGCCAAAAAAAGGAGGAAGAGGAGCCACACAGGAGAAGGTGACACTCTTTCTGGCTCCTACAGGAAAGCAAAGGGGGCTGGCACCACACGAGAGGGCCGGCAGCCCACCTCCCTGGTTTAATTTGTCTGCTATGGCACATTTGCTTTCCTTTCTGGCAGCCGGATTTGGCCTTTATTCTAACCACGAATGTACAGCCTACATTCATGTGTCTATTCACTGGTTTTTCTTTCTAGTCATACATTTACTGATCCAGTCCGTGACCCACTGGTGGTTCACTAACTTATCGGAGGGTTCATGCTTCATGTATACATTCCCTCATCACAATGGCATCCACGGACCCCCTTCTCACGACCACCCGGCCCTTCAGGTGCTGACAAAGCTCCTGATCACACCAGGCAGCTCCGTGCCTAGACACGTCAGTAGGGTCTGCCAAGATGCAACGAGGAAACAAGATGGGGGAAGCAGGATTTGAGATCGCGTCCTCATGTTGCGGTGGGCACCATTTTCGTTAGAACTGTTTGTTTGTTTTTAGAAATACGACTCTTCCCCAAAAGGGGAGACGAGAGGAAAGGCTCGGGCTAAACCACGGACCGTTTGAGGAGTGTTTCTGTGGAAGTTCTGGCTAATCAAGTCTCCAAATCCCATCTCAATAAAATACTTTTTGCTAGAGAAACGACTGTGTGTTCCTCTCTCAGAGCGTGTTGGGGCCATTATCCACCCCAGAGTACCCGCTGCTCTGCGTTCCCTTCGGTGGCAGCGCGGACTAGGACGGCTCCCTTTGGGCCACAGTCGGGCTTCCTCTGCAGCCCTGAGTAATGAAACCGGAGCTTAAAAAGCGCCTTGCCTCTTCATTCCTGATAGAGTCTTCCAGACCTCTCATTTCACACATAAGGACTGCTAAGTGAAACCTCTTAAGGTAAAGTCATTGTTCAAGGTCACACAGCCTGGGCGTGAGGGAGCTGGGCACGGAGCCCACGCCCACTGCGGTTAAGAGACCAGTGAGCATGTCTACAGCATCATTAAATAAATGTGTGTTGGCAACTGTGTGCACATGAGCCACTCCTTGTAGACAGGGTATGCAAAGATTATTGTCATGTGAAAGTCATTGCTAGGTAAGATTCCTTTTATATTTTTAAGGTTTATTTAAAGGTTTCAAACTAGAACACACACACATACACACACACAAGAAGGCAATGTATATCCTTCTCCATGAGGATCTTCTATAAAACTATGTTTTACAGGGAAAATAATTTTTTGGGGGTGGAGAGGTGAAGACAGGATTTCTCTGTATTGTTTTGGAGGCTGTCCTGGAACTCGCTCTGTAGACCAGGCTGGCCTCGAACTCAGATCTGCTTGCCTCTTCCATCCAAAGTGCCCGGCTTTAAAGTTCTTTCTTAAAAATCTAGATTTCTGACGTCTCTTGAACATGGGAAGGTTCGGCCAAGGCGGCCTGCACAGTACATGGCAATAACGGGCCGGGGAAGGTGCAGTTAGTTTACTTCTTTTACTCGTGTAATTTACCTGACCCTGAGGGCTTTGCAACGCTGAGGCAGATAGCTCTGCCCAAATCGAAGCTTCTGTAGCCCTCAGAATTCATAGGGAACCAGACAGTTCATGGTATACACCTTTTTTGTTTTTTGTTTGTTTGTTTTGTTTTTCAAGACAGGGTTTCTCTGTATTGTTTTGGAGGCTATCGGTCCAGCCTGGCCTCGAACTCACAGAGATCCGCCTGCCTCTGCCTCCCGAGTGCTGGGATTAAAGGCATGCACCACCAATGCCCGGTGGTATGCACCTTTGTTTAAAAAATGATTTGACAATACACAAAGGAGTTTGACTTAGCAATGGACATACTATGACTTAGGAATGGACAGGTATCATCCCAGTTCCCAGGTACTGTACTGTTTTTCTGCTTTATGAGGTATAATTGGCAGTAAAAATTGTATATATTCAACTGTCTAACAGGAAGTTTTGACTGGTGTTTTTGTCGTGAAATGATTATCATAATCAGTTTAGTGACCATGACATAACGTCCCCTGGATTACCTTGCCTATTCCCATTGTCCTGCTAAAGGGACGTAGTATTAAACCCACTCCAATGACTTGTTGTTGTACCCATAGATGGCACGTCTCTCAACCCTCAACAGAGAAACTTCTTTTTGCGGTAGATGGTGACTAACACAGAGACCTTCAACTGGTCAAGGTGTAGAAAATGAGGGACTATGGAGTGCTCTGTATAGAATGGGTCATTTGTATTACACCTCTCCACCCAAAGTTCTGGGATCATCACAGAACAGGGCCCAGAAAGAGTGTTCTGCCCAGACACATGGGGCCAAGAAAGATGGATAGACTCCTCTGAAACTGTGAGCCACAATAAATCATTCCTCCCTTATTTTCATGGGTATTTTGGTCACATCTACCCAAAGAGAACTAACGTATCCTCTGTAGGATGACTTTAGTAAGCATGTAGTGTTGAGAGCCTGAGAGTTGATGGCTCTGTGGAGAAATGCCATCTTCTAGAGAGGACAGTCCCACTCTAGCAGGGACCACACTTTTATAAACAACGTACTCTCAACGAAGACAAAATTGCATTTTCCCTAGGCTCTTGCTTCTCAATGTTTCTTCCTCTCTTGAAGTTCGATTCCCTGCACTTCTGACCCTTCTTGTTAGATGGGTTGGAAGGTCCAAAGAAAGTAAAGGGGTCTCCTCCAGAGTCATACTCCAGGCCAGCCTGGACCAGCAGCTCAACCCTGAGAAAAATTCCTCAACCTCTCTGAACCTGTATTTTTGCATCATGATATGGAGATGATAATACCGTGTGAGGTTATGCAGGGAATAGATGACTCGTCTAAAATGATCATTCGAGGACCTGCCATGGGAGGGGCTGCAAAGGTCCATCTCCTCTTTGTCTCCTCAAGTTCCCCTTCCATCCCACAACAGGGTTATCATCGCTAAAACAACGAGCTTTGGAAATATCTACCAAAAGCAACATGGAAAGGTGTGTTTCATGCTTCCCAAGGGGAGGACCCGTATTCCAAGTGATTTCCAGAAGCAACATGGAAAAGTGTGCTTCATGCTTCCCGAGGAGAGGACCCGTATTCCAAGTGACTTTTTTCATGTTCTAGACCCCAGCAGAGTTCCTGGCTGACATGGGTGCCTAGCGGATGAGAGGTTTGGTCAATCAGTGAATGAGACTGGAGAACAAGAGATGACTCTGTTCTGGGTTTCTACCCATTATCCAGAAAAGCAAAGGACAGACAAGGAGGGGAAAACCCCCAAGAGTGTGGGTGGAAAGAACGGCTGGTCACCAAGTGACTCCTACACTGAAGAGACCGGCAGACAGGCCTTGGTGGGGAAACTTTGGGGATCGGCCGGTGAGGCAGCACCTGAGGACTGTTCAGCCCTGATTTGGGCTTCTGGGCTAAAAGGACATGACGGAAGTTTTTTGAGTGAGATACTTAAGTGAACTATTTTGGAGAATTCTCTGGAGAAAATGAAATGAGAACTGCCCGACACCTTTGCGAGTTCTTGTTATTCAGGGACGAGGTGATTCCAGGACAGCCTCTTAGCCTAGTTTTACAGGCCCAGTACAAATGAATGTGGCAAGGTTAACAGTGTGTGTTACCCTGAGATAGACCAGCAATGGACAGGCAGCATTGTTAGCAAGCAGTCTTTTTTTTTGGTTAATTTATTTTTTACATCCCAATCCCAGTTCCCCCTCCCTCCTCTCCTCCTGCTCACCCCACATGCCCCCACCCTCCTCCCATCTGCTCCTCAGAGAGGGTAAGGCCTCGTCTAGGAAGTCTGCTGAGTCTGTCCCATTGTCTCCTTGAGAACCAATGCTCTAGGTGCTTTCCCTCCGCTGAGACTATGTGCAGTTGGGGCAGAGTTTGACTACATCTGGGAGGGAAGTAGAGGAAAGACTTGGTAGAGCCTCAGGTGACGCTTGAAACCCTCCTTATCTTTGTCCTCTGTGAGAATGCAAATCTAATTGGACTGAAAAAATAATATAGAACTGGGCTTAATACTGCAATGCTAACATAGCACCCAAGTTTGAGTCAGGAAGACCAAGAGTTCAAAGTCATCCTTGTCTACACGGCAAGTTCAAGGCCAGCCAGAGCTATGTGACACACTCTCAAAACAACAATTAGATAACAACTAGAGTACGCCTGAGTGTAAGGCTACATTAATGGAAATTAGAGATATTAGATTTGCTCTATGCTCTTGCTATCTAGGAAGAAGAAATGGTTACCAGACAAGCCATTACAACAGCAGCAACCTGGCCGCTAGGACACATGTTAGCAAAATCCTAAAGGAGACAATAGGAACTCAGACATCCAATGCAAGAAAGTAAAAGGTGTCCCTAGATGGTGGCATATTCCTTGGTAGTATTTAATATTATTTTGATTATGGGGGGGGTTTCCAGCATTGCAGTGTACCGGTCCCCCTGTGTCCCAGCTTGGAACTCTGACTGTCACCCAAGCCCAGGTCCAGCCTCTGGCTTTGGTTTTGAGTCAGGAAGATTCTCCTCTTACCATGAGTATGCGATCTGCACCGGTCTGGCCACGGTGAAGGCTGGGACTCAAGTTCAGTGGCTTCTGATTATCTATCCTAGGTGCCACCTGTTCAGGAGGCCTGAACCTCGGCCATGGCCTGGCTACCAGGAAAGTCACCCTAAGGGCGAACTAAAGCAACGCAACGGGGACAGTGTGTCCAGAAGAGCTACAGAGAGATGCAGCCAGGGCCCTGGCTTCAGGCCAAGTTACTTTGGGACATTCTCAAGAACAGCTGATAAGTTCCCTTTATCCCTTTAGCCATCTAGGAATGGGTTTTCTGTTGTCACCTGAAGTATCTCACAACCTTAGGTCCTTTTAAAAATTATATATATATATATATATATATATATATATATATGTGTGTGTGTGTGTTTGTAATATGTGCATATGTGTAATATGTTATATGCATCATACATATAGATATACTATATATATATGTGCATACATAGTATTGGTGTGTATAGGTTGTTTTGCCTACATGTATGTCTATGCCTCACACGTTTGCGGTTCCTAGGAAGCTTTGGATATCCTGGAGCTGGGGTTACAGATGATTTTGGGTCACTATGCTAGTAATGGGAGTCAGACCTGGTTATTCTGCAAGAGCAGTCAGTGCTCTTAACCGCTGAGCCCTCTCTCCGGCCCTTTTTTTTTTTTTAATGTTTATCTAGTAGGGGTAGGAGTTGCATGTCACATTGTGCAAGTAAATGCATGCCATAGGACAACCTGTGGGGGCTGGGTCTGTCTTCCAGCCGCGTGGGTGCTGCACAACCAACTCCAGTTGTGAGGCTTGGCAGAAGCGCTTTCACCCACTGAGTCATCTTACAGTCCCCCCGGGCCTGTTTCTAAAATACATGAAGAGGGTTGAGGAGATGGCTCAGGGAGGAAAGCGCTTGCTGTGCAACATGGAGACCTGAGTTCGGATCCCCAGAACCGACATAAAGCTAGACAGGCACCAGCATCTGTCTGAGATAGGATATCGTGCCGCCCAGGTTGGCCTGGAACTTGGCTGTGAAGCTGGGTGTGGCTACAAATTCTTGATCCTCCTGCTTCTGTCTCCCAGGGATTAGGATTACAGGAATGTCCCATTGTACCTCAATAAGTGTTTTCCTTGATATAATTAGGATCAGGTGTATGGTGGGAGCCTCTGGTTTCATAAAACAGAAAATCTAGCCCATACCCCACATTATGTAAGCAAACAAAAGAATCTATTATCTTAAAAACAAAAGCAGATTGGTCGGAGAATAGGTTGAGCTTCAAGCCATAGCCGCAGTTCAGAAAAACCATCAGAGTCCTGTTTCTATCTCGGCTCAGGTCTGTGGACCATCACCCATGGGCCTTCTTCTGAGATCTAACCTCTCTTCTCAATCCAGATCCTATGACTCCTCACATTCAAACCTAGAGGGACCTGCAGCTCCATCATTACATTAACCAAAGAAAACCCCAGGGGGTTTCTGGGTAGGCTTTGGCTCATGCCCTGCTGCCATTCCCTAACTAGCCACTGTCACCAGACACAGGGACTCCCCCCAGGTGACTTGGGCCTTGTCCCCGTGACTCATCACCAGATCCAACACAGAGGTCAGCAGAACACTCGGCTGAAGGCAGGGTAAGCAATTCCTGCAGTGCTAAATCGGGCAGCAGGAAGTGGGCAGCCAAACAGCAGATGTCCCCACAGTTTGCTCGAGACTGTCCCAAGCCACATTCCTAGCATTGTGTGCGTTCACAACAGGTGGGGTTCACAGAAGAGGTTGTTTACAGCGACTGAAAATCCCTTTGCTGTGTTTGCCAGGCTAAAACAGAAAGAATTTCTGTAAGGTCTTGTTCTTCAAGGAGCCCACAGAATCTTTCGACAGATGTTTTCAGAGCATAAATAAGACAGTGACGGCAGTCACCACATTCTACAAACGTGTAATAAGCAAGTGACATGCACGGCACCTCGCTTCATCCCTACCACTGACTGGCTCATTGGTCCTTAAGCAGAGGCGACTCTGAGGAGCACGTAAAAACGTATGGAGATAGTTTAGGTTGTCAAGACCTGGTGGCGTTTCCGGCATCTAACAGGCAGAGGCCTCCCGTGCCGAACACCCTGTGGTGCACAGGAGAGCCCCCCACCATCCCCAGAAAAAAAGTCACCACCCAGCCTGAGATGTTGATCGAGCAGAGGCAGAACCCATGAGCAGGCTGGTGATGCTCTTCTCGTTTTGATAAGGGACACAAAGGAAGCTGCCAAAGACTGTGCAACATTACCAGGCTTCTGAGAGACAGGAAGGGGTGGGTGGGAATGTTCATCCAAGCCCCGGCTATATCTGTTGATTTTGAAGCCTGGAATTAGACCTCAGCGCCCTGCTCCCCCACTCCACCCACTCCATATCCTGGCCCCGTGGGCTGAGGGTCTCAGGAGTGGGTTTAGCAGGAACACAGGTGTGGCGTGAAGCAGATACTGTTGTTGGCTGTTTGGACAGCCTTGAGACAAAGTTGCCACTCCCCTCATTAGAGTGGCGTTTGAGGGAGGCCAAAGTACCCCCCACCCCCGTCTTTGAGGGACACTCATGGTTAACATGCAGAGGGATGAACACAAAATCAACTGAAATTGTGGTACTGTTTTTTGTTTCTTTGTTTTATTTTGCTTCTTTGGAGACAGATTCTTATTCTGCAGCCCAGTGTAGCTTGACATTCCCTTTGTAGCCCAGGCTGGCCTCAAGCATACAGCAGTCCTCCTGTCTCAGTCTATAGAGGGGTGAATCTTCTCATCTGGAAACTTCTGTCCCCAGTCTGCCTGTGTGGTCTCATAGAACCTTGAATGCCACTCTGGTCCTACTCATCACACAGTGTGATCATCCGCGTTTGCTTGACTGTCTGGTATGGGTTCCCACTCAGAGACCTTTGTGTTAAGCTCAGTTCCTGGCCGTGGGCTGCACACACAAGGGATAATTTGCTGCTTGTCTATTCCAGAAGTTAGTATACCTTTGCTGTGTCAGATAATAAGTAAGTCATTTAGGCTTCGTAGACCAAATATCATTTGTTACAATAAAAAAAGCCATAGATAATACATAAATGAACGAGCTTAGCTTTGTACCAATAAAACTTTGTTGACAAACCATCTAGCAGGCCACATTTGACCTATGGACCACCGTTTGCTATTAATTAACATAAACAGTCTTCTATCACCAAGTCCCCATTTTTAGATGTAGCTTGTTGCCCAACAACCCCATACACATGCCCAACAATCCCCTACACCCACCTATATTTCCTAATGTATTATTAGATACCTTGCTGTTTTGGGGAGAAAGATGCCATGACCAAAAAAAAAAAAAAAAAGCATCTTAGAGAAGGAATAGCTTATTTGGATTTACGGTGCCTGTAGAATAATCCCTCATGTTGGGAGGGGCGTGGCCACAGGTAGCGAGAGAGGAAACTGATCTGTCACTTCTCCACCCACACACAAGGAGCAAAATAAAATGAAAGTGGGAGGAGGCTATAAATTGTCTACACTTCAATATCCCCACCACAGTGAAGTACCCACATCCTAAACATTCCTTAACCTCCCCCAGGCAATGGTACCAACTGGGGACCAAGTGTTCAAATATGTAAGTGTATAGGGGATGTTTCTCACCCAAACCGCCACACCCAGGAACCTCTGTGGCCAAAGATGGGCATGTGAATGAATGACAGCAATCAGAAGCAGGGGTCATAACTATCCAGTGGTGCCGGGCGGTGGTGGCGCACGCCTTTAATCCCAGCACTCGGGAGGCAGAGGCAGGTGGATCGCTGTGAGTTCGAGGCTGGGCTGGACCGACAGCCTCGAAAACAATACAGAGAAACCCTGTCTCGTAAAAACCATAAATAAATAAATAAATAACTGTCCAGCGTACCTCAGAAGTCCGCACGAAAGAAGCTACTAGCTGGGAAAGGCCCTTCCTCAATCTACTTTCTTTCCTCCTTCCTAGGCCTTTGGGAGTCACCACAGACCACGACGGGACTTTAAGAAAACAAGCCACAGCTAGAAAGAAGGAAGCAGTCAAGCGCCTGAGTCCCCGGCAGCACCCCGGAGCCGATGTGTGTCTCCCACATGGCCACCTGTAAACTTTTACGTAAGAGAAAAGTGAAATTTGCCCCCGGGGTGTGTTTACATCACTCTGTTTGGATGAGCCTAATCTTAACTGCCCATCAGCCCATGGAAACACTCAGCAAATATTTGAAAGGAATGCCCAGAGTGTACAGTACCACAGAGGAAATGAACACGGCCGGTGGGCGAGGAGCCATGGCAACAAACAAACACCACAGCCTCCTCAGGCGGGCCCTTGGTGGTGAAGCACCCAGGATGACTCACGTCTCCTGTGCCCTTTCTTCCCTGATCTGTGCCACCCTCCGTCTGCTCTTCTCTCTTCTGGGGCATTCTCGCCCATCAAGACCTGCCGTGGAGACTCTACCTTCCCCGGGGGATGCTACAGTGTCATCTGAAAGAGACTTAAGTGGCCAGGCACCCAGAGGTGAGAGCTGAGGAAATCCCAGAGGTGACAACAAGCCACCAGATCAAGCCGAGGACGGAATGCGTGGGGTCTCCCTCCCTTGATCACTGGCCTTGTCAGCCTGCAGGTAGTCAGACCAAGGCCTGGCTTTTGACTGGTAACCTTGGCCAAGTCATCTGGGTCACGGGGTGTTGGTAAAAATATACAAAGTAGGGGCTGGAGAGGTGGCTCAGAGGTTAAGAGCACTGACTGCTCTTCCAGAGGTCTTGAGTTCAATTCCCAGCAACCACATGGTGGCTCACAACCATCTACAATTCAATCTGGTGTAATCTTAAAAAAAATATACAAAGTAAATCAGGACCAACTTTCTGTAGCCACCTTCTGGGCCACTGTTGTGGGACACTCTTCTCTGGGCTGACAAGGCTGATAACTTGAAGTGGAGACGCTGTGATTACATGTGTGAGACCCTCACAAGATCAGGCCTTGTAGTAGGCGAAAGGTCCCTGCTCCCTGCCCCCAAATTTCAGCCACTCTCTGTTTCCTGCCCCAACTCAGTGACATGGGATCCTGGCAGGTGTGGAATCAGGCACTCTGGGTGTCACCATTCATGAGATTTTGGTGGGTCTGTTTTTGAGTCGCTCACAATCCTCCTAAGCAGCCCCCCAAACTCAATGGTTGAGCAAAGTTGACTGGAGTAGAAACTTTTTTTTAATGTCTGTTGATTGTTCCCTATCTGAGGTGTTCACGTTAGGTAGGTTTTTTTGTTAGCTTGACTCAAGCCCTGGGCACCTGGGAATAGGGACCCTCAGTTGAGAAAATGTCTCCATCAGATTGGTCTCTAGGCAAGCCTGTGGGGCATTTCCTTCATTAACGAATGGCTGGGAGGACCCAGCCCACTGTGGGCAGCGTGGCCCTGAGTGGTTGATTCCAAGATACATGCATACATGCATACATACATACATACATACATACATACATACATACATATCTCAGTTCCTCGGTTTGAACAGACAGTGGTGGCACATGCTTTTAATCCCAGCACTGGGGAGGTAGAGGCAGGCGGGTATCTATGAGGTCGAGGCCAGCCTGGTCTACAGAGAGAGTACAGGACTGTCAAGGCTACACAGAAAAGCCCTGTCTCCAAAAACAAACAAACAAACAAACAAAAAGAAAAAAGAAAGAAAGAAAGAAAAACCTATTGTGCAAGCTGTGGAGAGCAGGCCAGTAAACATGGTTCTTCTATAGTCTTTAATTTAGTTTCTGTCTCCAGGTCCCTGCCCTGACTTCCATCAGCGATGAACTTTGACCTGGAAGTATAAGCCAAATAAACCCTTTCTCCCCCCAGGTTGCTTTGGCCATGGTGTTTCATCACAGCAATAGGAAGCAAGCTAGGACACGGAGTAAAGAAAAATAAACTCCCTCAGAAAAATTCTTGGAATAGAGATAAATAGTGGAAGATTGCCTGTTACAAAGTAGGAGCTCAAATTATATTTCCAGAAACTTCTCAGGGCACAGTGGGCTTTGGGTAGGTGGCCAGCCCCTGCCATGGGAGAGCAAAATCTTCTCCCCTTCAGCCTGAATACTCCCCCTCCTTCCTCTTTTCTTAGCCTGTTCCCCTGGTAATCGCATTTCCTTCTTATTATTCCATCCTACTTTTAAATGATGGTAGACCAATCCCCAGAATCAGTCAACACCCCCACCCCCCAACCCCCCACCCCCGACACACACACACCAATGCCACATCATTTCATAGTCAGCCTCAGTGGAGACTATGGGAACTTCCCGAGTCACAAGGACATTCCTCAAGGTCATACTACTGGCCACCCTTTGTGGTGGATGAAGCCTAGAACTGGTCAGTTGCCTTAACAGAACAAGTGATCACAGGGTCCTTGGAACCCGATGATCTTTTCTGGGAAGATGGGTTACAAATACAAAATAGTCCACATCCCAGGAGAGGTCTGCAAAAGCTATTAGTGCCAGGCAGGAAAATGAACGACCCAAAAAACAACCACCAGTGGTTAAGCTGGATCCCGCGGCATTCGGCGTGTGCACTGGGTCCCACAGAGCTGCTGGGGGGAAGGGGGACACCTCCCTGGAAACGGTGTCAGGGAGAAGTGGGTGACCTCGAGAGAGAGGGCGAAGTGAAGAGGGCCTGAATGTGATGGCTGTTGGGAAGCCTTCGTGGGGAGGGACCTTTATGGGGGTAGTCAGTAAAAACAGCCTAAATGAAATACAGGGAGAGTCCGTCACGCATCTAGATCCGGGTGGGCAGGAAGCAAATAAGACCTTTTTTTTTTTCCTCTAGAACCCAGGGAAACAAAAACTCCCTTTCACTCAACAGGACATCCAAATCCAATAAAAACCACTATTAGGCAAAAGCCAGCAGGAGGAACAGAGTAAACGTAGCCTTTCTCAGCCCGTGACCCTGGCTGAACGCAACCAGGGAGACTAAACGGAAGTAGCCTCGCAGGTGCTTGGGAGCCGGCAACAGTTCACGCAGGGGACACTCACTGTGAGCCTGTTGGGTGATCCTATAACATAAGCATCTGGGTGAGCTACTGGACTGATGGTAGTGAGGCGCCCCTGCCTGCCTGTATCCCTACACAAGCGACACCATTGGCTTGAACCGGAAGCAGGCTCTCCAGTGAAAAGGCCACCGCAGAGTCCTGGGTCTATCACACCATGGTGAGGTTGGACAAGATACTCACAATTCCATTTCCCTCGTCTGCAGAAATGGGGACTGATGGCATCTGACACGCCGGGATGGAGGCATTTCTGCTGAGTTTCTGTCATCGTGGTGGTGGTTTTGTTTTAGCGCAGGCCAGCCTTGAGCTAGTAATGACAAGATCCCAGGGAGCTGGGAAGGGAAGGTCGGAGCTGCTAACATACACATTGTGAAGGCCAGAAGCCTCTGGCAAGATCCAGACTTGGACCCAGGCTCCTAGGTTCGGATCTAGCCTTTTCCCCACACACCCATTGGAATCTACTGGATACAATGCCCTGGGGTACAAACCCAAATATAATAAAGCAAGGTTCCAGTCAAACACATCAGAGCAGGCCTTGCAGAGGCAGCAGGTCACCAAGATTCCCGATGGAGCACACAGGCAATGCACCTCCCTCTGCCTTCATAGCTTCCTGACTTTCAGCAGATGCCTTGGCTGCTCTTGACTTGTCAAAAAGAATTTAATGATAAGGCCCAAGACAGGATGTTCAAAAACAAACATCCCTGTGGTTATTCTTGCTTAATCTCGGCATTCAGTTTACTGTGCTCATTTACCAGCTGTTATGGTTTGGGCAGCTGTTATGGTTTGGGTATAAAAACGCCTCTCCAAAAGGCTCACAGGGTAAGAGTTCCCAATGTTGTGTCCAGGCTTGGGACTTTGAGGGAGTGATCTGACCATGAAGACTCTGACATCGATGGGCCACACCGCTGATGGAGTCACAACCTGATGGCATTTTGGGGAGGCAGTGGAAAGCTGGAGGGGGAAGGGGTAAAAGGCCCCAGACCTTAGCACAACTGACTCCATGATGGAGGTACCATTCAGGCCACAAAACTCAGCAGGTAGACTGCACCACCTGCCAAAATGAAAACAAAGAAGTAATGTATCACAGTCCACAGCTCCAACAAAGTCTCTAAGTGGCCTGGCCTTTATTTTTGGCTTTGGTAGTTCTGTTTCTGGCTAACTCTTCCTGCTAACTGAAGTATTGCAGCATAATAAATAAAAGACCCAGAGACAGATATTGGGGTTCAAGCTTCAAGCTGAAGATCAGAAAAACAAAGCAGCCAGACACTAGCTCTTACTCTACCTCAGAATGAAAGGCGATCCTGGCTCCACCAAACCCCAGACTGCAACCCCAGACTGCTATGCTCTCTTTAGAGCACCCCAGGTAATAAATGCCTCTACCTTTTATACCCCTCAAATCCTGGGATTAAAGGTGTGAGCTCTGATTCACTCTCCCGTAGCCCTGGGATTAAAGGTGTGTACCACCACTGCCTGATCTCTATAACTTAAGGCTAACTTTGCTTTCTGAATCCTCAGGCAAGCTTTAATAAATCATAAATAATGTGTCACCACAAAGTATGTCAACCCAGGATATGTTTTTTATGCTTAAAAGCTCACCCTGAGAAAGACTTGGGGACTACACTGGGATCCCCAAACACCCAATGCAGTCAACGGCCAGCTAACAAAGACTTTCTATTGTCTTAAACCCGTGTCTGACTAGACTTCTCTGGTACCCCACAACAACCTCACTTCACGACAGTGGTGTGTAGTTATACACTTGCCAACCACGAGATGATCAACTCTCCTTTGACACAGCCTTCCGTCATGATGTTTTTACCTCACCACAGGCCTACAGGAAATACACAGAGATCTCTAAAACTACCAGCCGAAGTCAGTCTTTTCCCCTTTAAGTGGCTGCTCCAGCTGTTCTGTGGTGAAAATCTAACTCATGAAGGAATTCCTCAATTCCAGTTGTTTGCTTTCTCACGGACCTGGTCAGGGTTAACTGAAGTAAGTAAGGTCACACTGTGGCTCGGGTGAGGTGGCTGGGGTCCCCTTTTCCTGCTGTGTCTCTTATCTGCACCAAGCAGCTGCCAGGACATTCTCCTCAGAATCTTCCTGAAGCAAACTGGAGGCATGGTGCGGTCTTTAAGACCCCAGAAACAACCCCCTGAGCAAAAGGGAGGGAGGACCCTCTAGAAAAGAAAACATTAATCACACATTTTATTTACAAAGGCAACATGACAACAGCATTAGGTAATGTTTAATAACCGCTTTATTGCCGTGTAATTTACCACCATAAAATTCACCCTTCTACAGAGGACAACTCAGTGGATGTACTCACTGGGTCCTGCAATCATCTCCATCAAACTCAGAGCATCTTCCTGCTTCCCCAAGAAGAGTACCCAGCAGCAGCCATTTCTACCCACCCCCAACTCTCCCCCTCCCCCTTTTTTCCTGCTTCAAGCAATTACAAAGTTACTTTCTGTCTCTTGATTGTATAAACAAAATGATAGTCTACCTGTATTTTGGGTTTAGCTCCCTTTCTATCGTAGAATATTTTCAGAGTTTATCTAGGTGGTAGCATGGACTAATGCTTAGCCCTTTTAATGGCTGAATTATATTCTACTGTAGGCAACTAATAGTTTGTTCATTCGTATGTCAACTGATGGACTTTTTGGCTATTACAAATAACACTGATTTAAGCATTCATGTATGATTTTCTATGTGTCCAGTTGTTTGGGGCATAGATGAAACACTGGGACTGTACATGGTGCCTCTTGGGATAACTGTCAATGGTAATTTGTGGGTTTTTTTGTTGTTGTTGTTTTTTTTTTTTTTTTTTTTTTTTTTGGTTTTTCGAGACAGGGTTTCTCTGTGGCTTTGAAGGCTGTCCTGGAACTAGCTCTTGTAGACCAGGCTGGCCTCGAACTCATAGATCCGCCTGCCTCTGCCTCCCGAGTGCTGGGATTAAAGGCGTGCGCCACCAACGCCCGGCTGTCAATGGTAATTTGTATCGTGTATTCCCATAACTTGGTCCCAGTGCCGTGTCAACCCCAAATAACACACAGAAACTCTATTAATTACAATGCTGTCGGCCAACATCCAGGGATTCTCATTGGCTAGTTCTATCTTAAGTATTAACCCATGAGCCGGGCGTTAGTGACGCACGCCTTTAATCCCAGCACTTGGGAGGCAGAGGCAGGCGGATCTCTGTGAGTTCGAGGCCAGCCTGGTCTACAAAGTGAGTTCCAGGACAGCCTCCAAAGCTACAGAGAAACCCTGTCTCGAAAAACCAAAAAAAATAAAAATAAAAAAGTATTAACCCATGACTACTAATATATATTTCTATAAGGACTTATCTTTCTGAGGACGACATCCTGACCTGTCCTCTCTTCCCTGGGATCACATGGCAACTCTGCTCTTGACTACATTTCCCAAACTCCTCTTCAACTCCTAGTCCCACCTATCTTGCTTCCCTATTGGCCAACCATGCTTTATTAATCAACCAATAGGACAACATATACACAGAAGGACTTCCCCCATCAGTAATTGATCTTGTGGATTCTTCCAGATGATCTGTTGCATATCTTATAATAATGCTGGTGCCACTAGCTAATACCACAATGAGCTGGGCCCAGAACTCTTCAGTACGTCACGCAGTCACTCTGTGCTCAGCCCTCTGAGAAACTGCCGAGCCATTTTCCAAAGACTGTGTGTGATGTTTTTGTTCCTACCTCTCAACACGTGAGCATTCAGGGTTCTTACATCCTTGTCAGTGTTGATTATTGCCCGTTTTATTGATCGGAGCTATCCTGGTGGGTAGCCAGCAGGACTTTAAGAAGGAAACCTAATCTGACAACCGTAGCTTCGAGGTGATTAGAACTGTGCGCAGAGCCGGGCGTTGGTGGCGCACGCCTTTAATCCCAGCACTCGGGAAGCAGAGGCAGGTGGATCTCTGTGAGTTCGAGGCCAGCCTGGTCTACAAAGTGAGTTCCAGGACAGCCTCCAAAACCACAGAGAAACCCTGTCTCGAAAAACCAAAAAAAAAAAAAAAAAGAACTGTGCGCAGCACACAGTAGGCATTCAGTGTGCAACTGTGACATGAAGGAGTAAGTACTCTTGTTATCATGTGTGTTTCCATCTTTTTTTTTTTTTTTTTTTTTTTTTGGTTTTTCGAGACAGGGTTTCTCTGTAGCTTTGGAGGCTGTCCTGGAACTCACTTTGTAGACCAGGCTGGCCTCGAACTCACAGAGATCCGCCTGCCTCTGCCTCCCGAGTGCTGGGATTAAAGGCGTGCGCCACCAACGCCCGATTTTTTTGGGGGGTGTGTTTCCATCTTATCGCCTGGCTCTATAGATCTCCTAGAGCTCACACATCTCACACAGTTAGAGCTGTGCGCACATGTGCAGTCCCCCTCCCCATCACTGAAATTTCAAATGCCCCGCTGTCTCCACACAGCCTTCATAATTGTTATTGGCTTGGCTCTCACCTCATCGGCCCCCCCAGTGGAAAGAGAATAATGCACTAAACTACTGGATGCCTGACTTCCTCTGACGCTAAATACTAGAACTATATTTAGAAAGTTAGGGGGACGGAAAGCTTGCTTGGCAAGGCTTTTCAGAATTCCAGATGGAGACATGTTGGGTTACAGAGGGCAGACAGAAAAAAATAAAAGATCTATATTGAAATTATGCAGACAAATGGAACTAATAGTATATGTTTCCTGAGAGGAATGGACGTATGTAATTCTAGAAGCTAGAGGCTCCCATGTCTAAGCATGGCATGTGGGTAGCAGGCTAGAGACCCAGGAGACTCGACATCATGGACATGGTTATTTTGCTTCTAGTCAAGCCTTCTAAGGTGAGCCAACCCAGACACTGGAATACAGTCTTTCTCACACAGCATTACCCTCCAACTCTCTATAGAAAATTCACTATCCCAGTGCCTGAATGAAGCCCAGGGTCCTGTTTTGGCTTCATGGCTATAGATAGTTTTCCTGAGAGACTGGCCTGCTTCTGAACAACTCTCTAAGTCTCGTTGCTTACAATCAAACGAAAATAAGGTCTCTTGGAAAAGGGGCATGTGCAACACAGACCCCTAACTCCATTATGACAGGCAGATTTCACATGGTCGGGGATTTGACAAGTGCCTGTGTTTCTCAATGTCCCACCGTTACCGATTCCAGAAGTCCCCACCTCAAATCTAGACAGCCTTTGAAAGCCAGGACCAGACCTGAGCCTCTTGCAGCCACTGAACTCACTAGTTGAATGCCCAGCAGCCTGGTCCTGGTCCTGGTTTTGCTTCTGAATGTTTTCAATGTCCCCACCTTGTATCTGTAGGAGCTTTTGTGGGGGACTTAGCACCATAAAGAGAACACTAAGGGGTAAGATCTGTTCTCCTGTGTAGGGCGACTAAGCCTAAAGACATGGGGTTAAGAGAAATTTTTAGCATGCCATTTAGGAATTCCTGGCTGCTTCTGCGTTGGGGGGGGGTGCAGGAACTTTCCAAACATCTTGTCTCTGCCTGGGCTGGCTCACTTGAAGAGCAGCACATCCTCACAGAGAAATGCAAGGCAGTGGGAATGGAATGAGAGGGGGAGTGGAAGCCAGTGTGACAGCCTCTTATCTCCTGTGGAGTCTGCCTCTGTCCCTCAGGCCCCTGAGGACTCAGGCTGCAGGGACTGAAGGGGTGTAGCGATAAGAGAGGGCACCTTCTAGACAGCATGGAGCCAGGGTCCAGATCCCCTGAATAGCCACTCCCATGGGCCTTTCTCTAACCTTTTTGCTTGATTCCAAGCTGAGCTCAACCACACCGCTCCTTTTCTAGAAATCCCTCGTCCTGATGGACAGGATTCCTGTCACGCAGCCTGCCCTTTGCAGTTTAACACGATCACAGCAGCGTTCGCTGTGCTTTGGATATGCAAGGGGTTCTTTCTCCACCGAAAGTTTTGTTCATCTGACATAACGCTAACATGTACTTGTAAGAGTAATTGAATTGAGTTGGGTGGTGGCGGTGAACGTGTTTAATTCCAGCACTCAGGAGGCAGAAGCAGGTGGATCTCTGTGAGTTTGAGGCCAGCCTGGTCTACAGAGTTCCAAGACAGCCACAGCTACACAGTAAAACCCTGTCTCAAACAATAACAACAAATAATAATAATAACTGAATTAATGTATGAATGTGTCACAGAGAAAGTTGCTTTTGTGAGCTCTCCTGGGTTGTTCTCTACATATATATATGTGTGTGTGTGTGTGTGTGTCTGTGTCTGTGTGTGTATACACACACACATATAACTGCAGCTTTCCCAGTATTAGAATCACTTAAGTCTATATTCTTTACCATATTATCTAATGTAATGACCACAATAGTCCTGATGTAGGCTCTTAGATTCCTCAGCAGAGGAAACTGAGGCTCAGTGAGCAGTAGAACAAGCTCGCTCAAGATCCAAATCAACAAGTGGTGGGACAGGGTCCAGATCTCAGCAGATGGTCCCCAGAGCTCGCTCTCCCTGCCACCCCATACTTACTACTGCGTGAGCAACCTGAAGGGGGCGCTGTGCGTGCCACTTTGCAGCTAGCTTTTGAATCGCTTGTTTCCTTAAGCTCTCGCTTATTGGTACACTTCGTGAATGAAGTGGGGTTATTGCACTCACTGCAGGAGAACCTACATAATAGGCATTGTACATTCTTTAATGTGTGTGTGTGTGTATGTGCACTCGAGCACGCTCATGTCCATCCATGTGCCCAGATATGTATTCATACAGAAGATAACCTCAGAGGTCAGACCTTTTTGTTTGTCTGTGTGTGTGCGTGTGGAATGTACTTTGAGGCATGTGCATGTGTGCAGGAGGGTTTACATGTGTGCCCACGTGTGTGGAGACCAGCAGCAGACTCCCAGTCTTTTCTCAAACAGCTTGCCTTTTGTGGCAGCGTCTTTTACTGAACCTGAAGTTCTTAGGTTTGACTAGGCTAGCTGCCCCATGAGCTTCCGAGATCCCCTTATCTCTACCTCCCTCATCCCAGCCAGCACTTGGGTGCTAGGTACATCCCAGCATGCCCCCCTTTTACATGAGTTCTGGAGATATGAACTCCCAGCATGCCCCCTTTTACATGAGTTCTAGAGATATGAACTCGGGTCCTTGTGTCTGCACAGGAGGCATTTTACTGCTCCCTGAGCTCTCTCTCCAGCCCTGCTCCATCCTTTTTCAGACAAGGTCTCTCACTGACCTGGGGGTCAACAAGGAGACCCATGGATCCTCTGTCTCCTCGGCGCTTACATGACAGCTGTACGCTAACACATCCAGCTTTTTTGTGTGGGTTCTGGGCATCGAACTCAAGCCCACCTCTCCGCTTGACCTTGTGGTTTCTAAATGAATGTGCTTTGCCCATCACAATGATAGCTACTAAGAGTTGAAAAGAGTAGTCAGTGTGTAAATGGACCATAGTGTTTCCCTGATTTATGCCATAGAAATATGGACCACCCAAAAGAGGAAAAGCAAAGCCACTTTTTTTTTACTTTGCCAGACCAAGGGAGTCAACCACCAATGTTTGTCCTCAGGCAAAGCCTTAAATGAAGGGGAAGGAGAGATTCATCATGGATATAGAGGCCCGATTCCATAATCGGAAGCTGTTGGCCTTGGGAATTGGGTAGCAAAAGAGAAGTCGGGCACCTGTCAGATTGGTAAGTGAGGACAAAAGTTAGAGAAGCCATCAGTTTTTTCCTGAATCTATGTGCAAAGGTGTGAGATCTTGGAATTATAGACAATTGTGAGCTGGGAATTGAACCCAGGTCCTCTGAATGAGCAGCCATTGCTCTTAACCACTGAGCCATCTCTCCAGCCTCGAGGCCATCAGTTATTAAGTCCTGGCTACATGGGGCTGTTATTACAAATGCTATTGTTTCATTTCCTGGGCTGTCATAAGAGATGCCATTGGGCCGGGCGTTGGTGGCGCACGCCTTTAATCCCAGCACTCGGGAGGCAGAGGCAGGCGGATCTCTGTGAGTTCGAGGGCAGCCTGGTCTACAAGAGCTAGTTCCAGGACAGCCTCCAAAGCCACAGAGAAACCTTGTCTCGAAAAACCAAAAAAAAAAAAAAAAAAAAGAGATGCCATTGGGCTCCCTGAAGGCCTGAATGACAGCAGATTGGTCCTCCCAAAGTGACAATTATAGATAATGGCATCATGTCCCTGGGAAGATTGCTGCAAGGGAGGGTGAAAAATCCATTTACATGTGGTCTGGCCATCATTATTTTTATATTGAGTATAGAAGGGACCTTAAGCCAGTTTTGTAGCCATGGGTGAATGATATTCCAGGCTGGGGAATTTATAAATACAGGCCCATTCAACGCTCAGTTCTGGAGGTCCAAGGTCAAGTGACTGTACCTGGTGAGTCTTTCTTACCAATGAAGATGCTGCCGAGTCCAAAGGAGACACAGGACATCACATGAGAGACAGGATATCCTTGCTCGGACCTCTCCTTTTCCAAGAAGGCCACGGTTCCTTAAATCATGGTCTTCCCTTTATGTCTACAATACATTGAACCCCAACTACACTAGAAGGTCCCACCTCTGTAAGTAAGTGGGTTAAGCGGCTGTCTTCTTGATGCCTCATAATGGGAAGAAAGTTTCACAAGGCTTTGGTGGTGTACATTACTTTTCCTGAGGAACCTGCTTCTATTCACCCCAGATATAGAGGCAGTGACAAATCCCACAAACAAATCCACACAAGTCTAGCCTGGTAAAGCAGTATGTTCCCTGGGGTTGCTTATAGCAGAGAGTGAAAAGCCCACCCCAGTATGGGTGACAAGCATGAAGTCTTCATTACTGGGATTCTCTGTATCATGGTGGCAGTGCCACCATACATGCTGTCCTGAATCCCGGGACTTAGATGTCGTTTGTAGTAGCAGGCTGTGTTGAATTCTTTTGACCTTAATTTCACATATTTTGCCAGATGGGAAAAGAGTCCTCAGTTGGTGAATTCTTCTGTCCAAAGTAAAAGGAATCACAAAGGTGGCTTTAGTGTAGTGTTCTGGGGAACTGGCATGGTATTGTTAAGAAAGAGAGTTAGAATCCGAGCATTGGTGGCACACACCTTTAATCCCAGCACTCAGGCAGAAGCAGGTGGATCTCTGTGAGTTCCAGGCCAGCCTGGTCCTGGTCTGGTCTACAAAATGAGTTCCAGGACAACCTCCAAAGCAATACAGAAAAACCCTGTCTCGAAAAACCAAAAAAAAAAAAAAAGAAAAGAAAGAAAGAAAGAAAGAAAGAAAGAAAGAAAGAAAGAAAGAAAGAAAGAAAGAAAGAAAGAAAGATTTGGGCTGGGCGTTGGTGGCGCACACCTTTAATCCCAGCACTTGGGAGGCAGAGGCAGAAGGATCTCTGTGAGTTCAAGGCCAGCTTGGTCTGCTGGTCTACAAAGTGAGTTCCAGGATTGCCAGGACTACACACAGAGAAACCCTGTCTCAAAAAACCTAAAGGAGACCAGGCGTTGGTGGCTCGCGCTTTTAATCCCAGCACTCGGGGGAGGCAGAGAGGCAGGTGAATCTCTGTGAGTTCGAGACCAGCTTGGTCTACAGAGTGAGTTCTAGGACAGCCTCCAAAACAATAGAGAGAAACCCTGTCTCGAAAAACCAAAAAAAAAAAAAAAAAAAACCTAAAGGAAAGATTTGAGGTTGGAGCTGTCACTCAGGTGACCGGGTGCTTGCCTAACGTGTACAAAACCCTGGGTTCCAGTCTAAGTTCCTGACTGATCGGGACACGATGTGCAGGCGTGCAGTTCTAGCACTGGGAGGGTAGAGACAGGGGACCCCAAGGTCAAACTCATTCTCTCCAGCTCCAGAGTAAGTTTGGAACTAGCTGGGCTACAGAGGAGAGGGAAAGACGGGAGGGGGGGGAGAGATTTGAAGTCAGAAGTCTGAAAGACTTGAGTTGGGATACTATTTCTGTCTCTAGCTCACTGTGTGATCCGGAGGGCAGCTGTGCCAAGCCCACATCTCCTTCCGGAACATGAGTCTAAGACAGCTCTTTCCCAGTCAGCCTCACGGGTCACTATGGATAAGCACAGCATTATGCAAATGAGGGTGTTACCAGGAGTTCAGACCTGTTATTGCCTGGTGTCTGCTGGCATTGTTCTCGGCCAGGCTACAGTGGGGGGTGGGGATAGAGGTGGGGGTGGGGGCATGGGGGGCATCTTCCTGGATCAGCTAACCAACACTTTAAAGGGGCACAGGATCTTCAAGTGAGCGGTTCAATTAATCACCTCTGTTGTTATAAGGACAATATCCCTTTTGGATTGCATGCTAATATTGAAAGTCATCATCTGGAGGGGTTGCCCTGAGCACCCCATCACACACATACACACACAACACACACACACACACACACACACACACACAGGTCAAATGGCCTCTGGGAGAAAGTGGGATTAATGGCAAAATGAATTAGCAGGAAGTCAGGAGATGAGAGTGTCAAATGGTTATCCAGCTACCCACCAGAGTTCCCTTCCCTTCCACAATGAGGTGGGCCCGTAGCACAGCTACACGGGCCTCCAGCAAATTGAATCAAAACAGGGAGATGGCTATCTAAAAGGCCCTGTGGGAAATTACTTGATAAAAGATCTTTCCATTGTCATGAATGGGTCCCCTGATACAGCTGCCCTTTCAAAATTTAAATTTTTATAATGAGTGTTCAGCTTATTTTAAGGATCGCTTCCACGACAGTGGTCATACAGACCCAGTAACAAAAAAGTACAGTCTTTTACCTTGCTGTCTCTGGATGCCCACAAATGTCTAAATCCAAGGTTGTTTAAGCTTGCTATGTAAATCAGTCCACTGTTTGCATGTAACCTATATACACATTTCTGTGGACTCAAAGTACGTATGGGTGACTTACAATGTAAGTGCTATGGAAATAAAATAGTTATTATGCTGTATTAATTGGGACATAATGACAAGGGAAAAGGCCTGTGTGTATTCAATATGGGCCCACTTGTTGGTTGTTTATATATATATATATTTTTTTTTTTTTTCAGCCCAGGGTGGCATAGTGTAGGTCTTACATAAAAATCACTTTACCGAGGAAAGGAAGATTCCAACTCTGGGTAGAGAGTGAATTTCAAGTATCTAGTTCTGGCCAGTAAGGGTAGTAAAACAGTTGCCACGTGGAGTTATAGGCTCCCTTTCAGAATAATTTACGTTAGGAACATACTTTGTGGAAATATGATTTTATTTTAAAACCAGGCATGAATTCATTGTAAAAGACACATCTGTGTTATAGGGGGTATGAGATTGGAAGAGACCTCTCCCCCTTCAACAGGGCTAGGCTAAATTAGCTTTAGGAGTAAAGTGTCCAGGAGGGAATGAAGTTGGAAGAGATGACAGTGTCAAGGTCACTGTTGGGGTATTCTAGACTCTTTGTGTTTGCACGTCCATGAAGGCACAGCTAAAAGATATGCTGCTGTGCTAGGTGTCTAGACTTCCTGCCACTCACTGTCTGGAGCAAGCAGCCTGCGTCTTCCCTGACTTCCATTTCCAGTTGCCCCTGACACACACACACACACACACACACACACACACACACACACAGGTTGAGACAGAAAGAGACAGAGACAGACTAAGACAGAGACAGAGAGACAAGCAGACAGATGGAGACAGAGGCACACACACACACACACACACACACACGCAGAGACAGACTGAGACAGATGGACAGGTGTGTACATCTGCATATCTAACACAGACAATGAAGGGAACCTGGAAACCTCCTGGAGGCCAGCAAAGTGCAGAAGACACCTGTGACATCACCTGGCAGGTACCAACCCTGTCACTGAGTCCCTTGTGACTGCGTTGGGGGGCTCTTCACTTCACCCAGGAAATCACTGGCTACCATCTTTCCTTCCTGCCTTGGGGACAGGGAGCCAGGACCTGGGGTTCCCCTTAGTTAAGCCACGGTCGCCACTGGCCCTGAAGCTGCTGGGTAGGATCTCAGGCAGGCATCATTACCGTCTGCGGACAAAACAGGGCCCACCTACACCTGTTTGCATTTGTTGCCCGTGGCCATGTACGGTGCAAAGATTATTCTGCTCATAAGCATCTGTTTGCCCCACCCCCACCCCCAGGCCAACTAGGAGAACAGATCTGCTTCTTCTTATTAAAAGCAAACAAGCCCATTATTAAAAGCAAACAGGGAGGGGTTGCTTTGAAACAATTAACAAAATCTCTCCTGGCCCAGAGTCCTAAATTTACCTTGCTGTCCCAAACAACTGCACCACCCTAGATAAAAGATGCCTTCCCCAAAGTAACCAAGCAGCGTCTTCCTAGTGGCGTCATGGGCCGGGCAAGTCATTTACTCAGAGCCTGGGGTGAAACATGTAATCACCAGAATTTGAACTCAAGCCTGTTTGACTCCTAAACCCATACCTATTCCACTCCAGCGTGCAGCCGTCCTTAAAACTGGGCGTTGGTGGCGCACGCCTTTAATCCCAGCACTCGGGAGGCA